>NC_081354.1:53427789-54038205 GCF_030684315.1 Stegostoma tigrinum
ACCCACACCCACCTCCACACGCGCACACACCCACACCCACCTCCACACGCACCCACACACACACCCGCACCCACCTCCACACACACCGGCACTCACCTCCACACACACACACACACACTCCCCCACGACCACACACACACACACCCACCTCCACATACACACACACACACCCCCACCCCCACGACCACACACACACTCCCACCCACACCCACCTCCACACAGACACACCCACACACCCACACCCACCTCCACACGCACACACACCCACACCCACCTCCACACGCACACACACCCACACCCACCTCCACCTCCACACGCACACACACCCACACCCACCTCCACACGCACACACACCCACACCCACCTCCACACACACACCCGCACCCACCTCCACACGCACACACACCCGCACCCACCTCTACACGCACACACACCCACACCCACCTCCACACGCACACACACCCACACCCACCTCCACACGCACACACACCCACACCCACCTCCACACGCACACACACCAACACCCACCTCCACACGCACACACACCAACACCCACCTCGACACGCACACACACCAACACCCACCTCCACACACACACACCCACCTCCACACACACACACCCACCTCCACACACACACACCCACCTCCACACACACACACCCACCTCAACCTCCACACACACACACCCACCTCCACCTCCACCCACACACACCCACCTCCACCTCCACACACACACCCACCTCCACCCACACACACACACCCACCTCCACCTCCACACACACACACCCACCTCCACCTCCACACACACACACCCACCTCCACACACACACACACACCTCCACACACACACACACACCTCCACACACACACACACACACACACACACACCTCCACACACACACACACCCCCACCTCCACACACACACACACCCCCACCTCCACACACACACACACACACACCTCCACCTCCACCCAGACAAACCCACCTCCACCTCCACACACACACTCACACCCACCTCCACACACACACACCTCCACACACACACACACCTCCACACACACACACACACCCACCTCCACACACACACACACACACACACCTCCACACACACACACACCCACCTCCACACACACACACACCCACCTCCACACACACCCACCTCCACACACACACACACCCACCTCCACACACACACCCACCTCCACCTCCACACACACACCCACCTCCACCTCCACACACACACCCACCTCCACCTCCACACACACACCCACCTCCACCTCCACACACACACCCACCTCCACCTCCACACACACACACACACAGACACAGACAGAGAGACAGACTACCATCTCCACACACACACACCTCCACACAGACACAGACAGAGAGACAGACTACCATCTCCACACACACACACTCACACCCACCTCCACACACACACACCTCCACACACACACCCCTCCACACACACACACACACACCTCTACCTCCACACACACACGCACCCACCTCCACACACCCACCCACACCTCCACACACACACACACACACACACACACACAGACACAGACAGACACACCTCCACACACACCCACCTCCACACACACACACACCCACCTCCACACACACCCACCTCCACACACACACACCCCCACCTCCACCTCCACCTCCACCTCCACACGCAAACACACCCACACCCACCTCCACACGCACACACACCCACACCCACCTCCACACGCACACACACCCACACCCACCTCCACACGCACACACACCCACACACACACCCCCACGACCACACACACACACACCCACCTCCACATACACACACACACACACCCACCCCCACGACCACACACACACTCCCACCCACACCCACCTCCACACAGACACACCCTCACACCCACACCCACCTCCACACGCACACACACCCACACCCAACTCCACACGCACACACACCCACACCCACCTCCACACGCACTCACACCCACACCCACCTCCACACGCACACACACCCACACCCACCTCCACACGCACACACACCCACACACACACCCCCACGACCACACACACACACACACACCCACCTCCACATACACACACACACACACCCACCCCCACGACCACACACACACTCCCACCCACACCCACCTCCACACAGACACACCCACACACCCACACCCACCTCCACACGCACACACACCCACACCCAACTCCACACGCACACACACCCACACCCACCTCCACACGCACTCACACCCACACCCACCTCCACACGCACACACACCCACACCCACCTCCACACGCACACACACCCACACACACGCACACCCACCTCCACACGCACACACACCCACACCCACCTCCACACGCACACACACCCACACCCACCTCCACACGCACACACACCCACACCCACCTCCACACACACACCCGCACCCACCTCCACACGCACACACACCCACACCCACCTCTACACGCACACACACCCACACCCACCTCCACACGCACACACACCCACACCCACCTCCACACGCACACACACCCACACCCACCTCCACACGCACACACACCCACACCCACCTCCACACACACACCCGCACCCACCTCTACACGCACACACACCCACACCCACCTCTACACGCACACACACCCACACCCACCTCCACACGCACACACACCTCCACACGCACACACACCCACACCCACCTCCACACGCACACACACCCACCTCCACACACACACACACCCACCTCCACACACACACACACACACCCACCTCCACCTCCACACACACACACCCCCACCTCCACCCCCACACACACACCCACCTCCACACACACACACACCCACCTCCACACACACACACACACCCACCTCCACACACACACACACACCCACCTCCACACACACACACACACCCACCTCCACACACACACACACCCACCTCCACACACACACACACCCACCTCCACCTCCACACACACACACACACAGACACAGACAGAGAGACAGACTACCATCTCCACACACACACACCTCCACACAGACACAGACAGAGAGACAGACTACCATCTCCACACACACACACTCACACCCACCTCCACACACACACACCTCCACACACACACCCCTCCACACACACACACACACACCTCTACCTCCACACACACACGCACCCACCTCCACACACCCACCCACACCTCCACACACACACACACACACACACACACACAGACACAGACAGACACACCTCCACACACACCCACCTCCACACACACACACACCCACCTCCACACACACCCACCTCCACACACACACACCCCCACCTCCACCTCCACCTCCACCTCCACACGCACACACACCCACACCCACCTCCACACGCACACACACCCACACCCACCTCCACACGCACACACACCCACACCCACCTCCACACGCACACACACCCACACACACACCCCCACGACCACACACACACACACCCACCTCCACATACACACACACACACACCCACCCCCACGACCACACACACACTCCCACCCACACCCACCTCCACACAGACACACCCTCACACCCACACCCACCTCCACACGCACACACACCCACACCCAACTCCACACGCACACACACCCACACCCACCTCCACACGCACTCACACCCACACCCACCTCCACACGCACACACACCCACACCCACCTCCACACGCACACACACCCACACACACACCCCCACGACCACACACACACACACACACCCACCTCCACATACACACACACACACACCCACCCCCACGACCACACACACACTCCCACCCACACCCACCTCCACACAGACACACCCACACACCCACACCCACCTCCACACGCACACACACCCACACCCAACTCCACACGCACACACACCCACACCCACCTCCACACGCACTCACACCCACACCCACCTCCACACGCACACACACCCACACCCACCTCCACACGCACACACACCCACACACACGCACACCCACCTCCACACGCACACACACCCACACCCACCTCCACACGCACACACACCCACACCCACCTCCACACGCACACACACCCACACCCACCTCCACACACACACCCGCACCCACCTCCACACGCACACACACCCACACCCACCTCTACACGCACACACACCCACACCCACCTCCACACGCACACACACCCACACCCACCTCCACACGCACACACACCCACACCCACCTCCACACGCACACACACCCACACCCACCTCCACACACACACCCGCACCCACCTCTACACGCACACACACCCACACCCACCTCTACACGCACACACACCCACACCCACCTCCACACGCACACACACCTCCACACGCACACACACCCACACCCACCTCCACACGCACACACACCCACCTCCACACACACACACACCCACCTCCACACACACACACACACACCCACCTCCACCTCCACACACACACACCCCCACCTCCACCCCCACACACACACCCACCTCCACACACACACACACCCACCTCCACACACACACACACACCCACCTCCACACACACACACACACCCACCTCCACACACACACACACACCCACCTCCACACACACACACACCCACCTCCACACACACACACACCCACCTCCACCTCCACACACACACACACTCACCTCCACACACACACACCCACCTCCAAACACACACACACCCACCTCCACACACACACACACCCACCTCCACACACACACACACACCCACCTCCACACACACACACACTCACCTCCACACACACACACACTCACCTCCACACACACACACCCACCTCCAAACACACACACACCCACCTCCACACACACACACACCCACCTCCACACACACACCCACCTCCACACACACACACCCACCTCCAAACACACACACACATACCAACATCCACAAACAGACACACCCACCCACATCCACCTCCACACGCACACACACCCACACCCACCTCCACACGCACACACACCCACACCCACCTCCACACGCACACACACCCACACCCACCTCCACACGCACACACACCCACCTCCACACACACACACCCACCTCCACACACACACACCCCCACCTCCACCTCCACACACACACACCCCCACCTCCACCCCCACACACACACACCCACCTCCACACACACACACCCACCTCCACACACACACACCCACCTCCACACACACACACACCCACCTCCACACACACACACACCCACCTCCACACACACACACACTCACCTCCACACACACACACCCACCTCCAAACACACACACACCCACCTCCACACACACACACCCACCTCCAAACACACACACACATACCAACGTCCACAAACAGACACACACACCCACCTCCACCTCCACACACACACCCACCTCCACCTCCACACACACACCCACCTCCACCTCCACACACACACCCACCTCCACCTCCACACACACACACCTCCACACACAGACACACACACACCTCCACACACACACACCCACACCCACCTCCACACGCACACACACCCACACCCACCTCCACACGCACACACACCCACCTCCACACGCACACACACCCACCTCCACACGCACACACACCCACCTCCACCTCCACACGCACACACACCCACCTCCACCTCCACACACACACACCCACCTCCACACACACACACACACCTCCACACACACACACACACCCACCTCCACACACACACACACACCCACCTCCACACACACACACACCCACCTCCACACACACACACACACACCCACCTCCCCACACACACACACACACACCCACCTCCACACACACACACACCCACCTCCACACACACACACACACACCCACCTCCCCACACACACACACACACACCCACCTCCACACACACACACACTCACCTCCACACACACACACACTCACCTCCACACACACACACCCACCTCCAAACACACACACACATACCAACATCCACAAACAGACACACCCACCCACATCCACCTCCACACGCACACACACCCACACCCACCTCCACACACACCCACACCCACCTCCACACGCACACACACCCACCTCCACACGCACACACACCCACCTCCACACGCACACACACCCACCTCCACACGCACACACACCCACCTCCACACGCACACAAACCCACCTCCACACGCACACACACCCACCTCCACACACACACACACACCCACCTCCACACAGACACACACACCCACCTCCACACACACACACACCCACCTCTACCCACACACACACCCACCTCTACCCACACACACACCCACCTCCACACACACACACCCACCTCCACCCACACACACCCACCTCCACCCCCACACACCCACCTCCACCCCCACACACCCACCTCCACCCCCACACACCCACCTCCACCCCCACACACACACACCCACCTCCACCCCCACACACACACACCCACCTCCACCCCCACACACACACACCCACCTCCACACACACACACCCACCTCCAAACACACACACACATACCAACGTCCACAAACAGACACACCCACCCACGTCCACCTCCACACGCACACACACCCACACCCACCTCCACACGCACACACACCCACACCCACCTCCACACGCACACACACCCACCTCCACACGCACACACACCCACCTCCACACGCACACACACCCACCTCCACACGCACACACACCCACCTCCACACACACACACACCCACCTCCACCTCCACACTCACACACACACCCACCTCCTCACTCACACACACACCCACCCACCTCCACACACACACACACATACCAACATCCACAAACAGACACACCCACCCACATCCACCTCCACACGCACACACACCCACACCCACCTCCACACGCACACACACCCACACCCACCTCCACACGCACACACACCCACCTCCACCTCCACACGCACATACCCCCACCTCCACCTCCACACACACACACCCCCACCTCCACCCCCACACACACACACCCACCTCCACACACACACACCCACCTCCACACACACACACACCCACCTCCACACACACACACACCCACCTCCACACACACACACACCCACCTCCACACACACACACACCCACCTCCACACACACACACACCCACCTCCACACACACACACACCCACCTCCACACACACACACACTCACCTCCACACACACACACCCACCTCCAAACACACACACACACACATACCAACGTCCACAAACAGACACACACACCCACCTCCACCTCCACACACACACCCACCTCCACCTCCACACACACACCCACCTCCACCTCCACACACACACCCACCTCCACCTCCACACACACACACACACACACACAGACAGACTACCATCTCCACACACACACACTCACACCCACCTCCACACACACACACACACACACACCTCCACACACACACACCCACACCCACCTCCACACGCACACACACCCACACCCACCTCCACACGCACACACACCCACACCCACCTCCACACGCACACACACCCACACCCACCTCCACACGCACACACACCCACCTCCACACGCACACACACCCACCTCCACACGCACACACACCCACCTCCACCTCCACACGCACACACCCCCACCTCCACCTCCACACACACACACCCCCACCTCCACCTCCACACACACACACCCCCACCTCCACCCCCACACACACACACCCACCTCCACCCCCACACACACACACCCACCTCCACCCCCACACACACACACCCACCTCCACACACACACACACCCACCTCCACACACACACACACACACCCACCTCCACACACACACACACCCACCTCCACACACACACACACACCCACCTCCACACACACACACACTCACCTCCACACACACACACCCACCTCCAAACACACACACACATACCAACGTCCACAAACAGACACACACAACCACATCCACCTCCACACGCACACACACCCACACCCACCTCCACACGCACACGCACCCACACCCACCTCCACACGCACACACACCCACCTCCACACGCACACACACCCACCTCCACACGCACACACACCCACCTCCACACACACACACACCCACCTCCACACACACACACACACCCACCTCTACCCCCACACACACCCACCTCCACCCCCACACACACACACCCACCTCCACCCCCACACACACACACCCACCTCCACCCCCACACACACACACCCACCTCCACCCCCACACACACACACCCACCTCCACCCCCACACACACACACCCACCTCCACCCCCACACACACACACCCACCTCCACACACACACACCCACCTCCACACACACACACCCACCTCCAAACACACACACACATACCAACGTCCACAAACAGACACACCCACCCACGTCCACCTCCACACGCACACACACCCACACCCACCTCCACACGCACACACACCCACACCCACCTCCACACGCACACACACCCACACCCACCTCCACACGCACACACACCCACCTCCACACGCACACACACCCACCTCCACACGCACACACACCCACCTCCACCTCCACACACACACACCCCACCTCCACACACACACACACACCCACCTCCACACTCACACACACACCCACCTCCTCACTCACACACACACACACCTCCACACACACACACACACCCCCACCTCCACACACACACACCCCCACCTCCACACACACACACACACCCCCACCTCCACACACACACACACACCCCCACCTCCACACACACACACACACCCCCACCTCCACACACACACACCCCCACCTCCACACACACACACCCCCACCTCCACACACACACACCCCCACCTCCACACACACACACCCCCACCTCCACACACACACACACCCACCTCCACACACACACACACTCACCTCCACACACACACACACTCACCTCCACACACACACACACTCACCTCCACACACACACACACATACCAACATCCACAAACAGACACACCCACCCACATCCACCTCCACACACACACACACACCCACCTCCACACTCACACACACACCCACCTCCTCACTCACACACACACCCACCCACCTCCACACACACACACACATACCAACATCCACAAACAGACACACCCACCCACATCCACCTCCACACGCACACACACCCACACCCACCTCCACACGCACACACACCCACACCCACCTCCACACGCACACACACCCACCTCCACCTCCACACACACATACCCCCACCTCCACCTCCACACACACACACCCCCACCTCCACCTCCACACACACACACCCACCTCCACACACACACACACCCACCTCCACACACACACACACCCACCTCCACACACACACACACTCACCTCCACACACACACACACCCACCTCCACACACACACACACTCACCTCCACACACACACACCCACCTCCAAACACACACACACCCACCTCCACACACACACACCCACCTCCAAACACACACACACATACCAACGTCCACAAACAGACACACACACCCACCTCCACCTCCACACACACACCCACCTCCACCTCCACACACACACCCACCTCCACCTCCACACACACACCCACCTCCACCTCCACACACACACACCTCCACACACAGACACACACACACCTCCACACACACACACCCACACCCACCTCCACACGCACACACACCCACACCCACCTCCACACGCACACACACCCACCTCCACACGCACACACACCCACCTCCACACGCACACACACCCACCTCCACCTCCACACGCACACACACCCACCTCCACCTCCACACACACACACCCACCTCCACACACACACACACACCTCCACACACACACACACACCCACCTCCACACACACACACACACCCACCTCCACACACACACACACCCACCTCCACACACACACACACACACCCACCTCCCCACACACACACACACACACCCACCTCCACACACACACACACCCACCTCCACACACACACACACACACCCACCTCCCCACACACACACACACACACCCACCTCCACACACACACACACTCACCTCCACACACACACACCCACCTCCAAACACACACACACATACCAACATCCACAAACAGACACACCCACCCACATCCACCTCCACACGCACACACACCCACACCCACCTCCACACACACCCACACCCACCTCCACACGCACACACACCCACCTCCACACGCACACACACCCACCTCCACACGCACACACACCCACCTCCACACGCACACAAACCCACCTCCACACGCACACACACCCACCTCCACACACACACACACACCCACCTCCACACAGACACACACACCCACCTCCACACACACACACACCCACCTCTACCCACACACACACCCACCTCTACCCACACACACACCCACCTCCACACACACACACCCACCTCCACCCACACACACCCACCTCCACCCCCACACACCCACCTCCACCCCCACACACCCACCTCCACCCCCACACACCCACCTCCACCCCCACACACACACACCCACCTCCACCCCCACACACACACACCCACCTCCACCCCCACACACACACACCCACCTCCACACACACACACCCACCTCCAAACACACACACACATACCAACGTCCACAAACAGACACACCCACCCACGTCCACCTCCACACGCACACACACCCACACCCACCTCCACACGCACACACACCCACACCCACCTCCACACGCACACACACCCACCTCCACACGCACACACACCCACCTCCACACGCACACACACCCACCTCCACACGCACACACACCCACCTCCACACACACACACACCCACCTCCACCTCCACACACACACACACACCCACCTCCACACTCACACACACACCCACCTCCTCACTCACACACACACCCACCCACCTCCACACACACACACACATACCAACATCCACAAACAGACACACCCACCCACATCCACCTCCACACGCACACACACCCACACCCACCTCCACACGCACACACACCCACACCCACCTCCACACGCACACACACCCACCTCCACCTCCACACGCACATACCCCCACCTCCACCTCCACACACACACACCCCCACCTCCACCCCCACACACACACACCCACCTCCACACACACACACCCACCTCCACACACACACACACCCACCTCCACACACACACACACCCACCTCCACACACACACACACCCACCTCCACACACACACACACCCACCTCCACACACACACACACCCACCTCCACACACACACACACCCACCTCCACACACACACACACCCACCTCCACACACACACACACTCACCTCCACACACACACACCCACCTCCAAACACACACACACACACATACCAACGTCCACAAACAGACACACACACCCACCTCCACCTCCACACACACACCCACCTCCACCTCCACACACACACCCACCTCCACCTCCACACACACACCCACCTCCACCTCCACACACACACACACACACACACAGACAGACTACCATCTCCACACACACACACTCACACCCACCTCCACACACACACACACACACACACCTCCACACACACACACCCACACCCACCTCCACACGCACACACACCCACACCCACCTCCACACGCACACACACCCACACCCACCTCCACACGCACACACACCCACACCCACCTCCACACGCACACACACCCACCTCCACACGCACACACACCCACCTCCACCTCCACACGCACACACCCCCACCTCCACCTCCACACACACACACCCCCACCTCCACCTCCACACACACACACCCCCACCTCCACCCCCACACACACACACCCACCTCCACCCCCACACACACACACCCACCTCCACCCCCACACACACACACCCACCTCCACACACACACACACCCACCTCCACACACACACACACACACCCACCTCCACACACACACACACCCACCTCCACACACACACACACACCCACCTCCACACACACACACACTCACCTCCACACACACACACCCACCTCCAAACACACACACACATACCAACGTCCACAAACAGACACACACAACCACATCCACCTCCACACGCACACACACCCACACCCACCTCCACACGCACACGCACCCACACCCACCTCCACACGCACACACACCCACCTCCACACGCACACACACCCACCTCCACACGCACACACACCCACCTCCACACACACACACACCCACCTCCACACACACACACACACCCACCTCTACCCCCACACACACCCACCTCCACCCCCACACACACACACCCACCTCCACCCCCACACACACACACCCACCTCCACCCCCACACACACACACCCACCTCCACCCCCACACACACACACCCACCTCCACCCCCACACACACACACCCACCTCCACCCCCACACACACACACCCACCTCCACACACACACACCCACCTCCACACACACACACCCACCTCCAAACACACACACACATACCAACGTCCACAAACAGACACACCCACCCACGTCCACCTCCACACGCACACACACCCACACCCACCTCCACACGCACACACACCCACACCCACCTCCACACGCACACACACCCACACCCACCTCCACACGCACACACACCCACCTCCACACGCACACACACCCACCTCCACACGCACACACACCCACCTCCACCTCCACACACACACACCCCACCTCCACACACACACACACACCCACCTCCACACTCACACACACACCCACCTCCTCACTCACACACACACACACCTCCACACACACACACACACCCCCACCTCCACACACACACACCCCCACCTCCACACACACACACACACCCCCACCTCCACACACACACACACACCCCCACCTCCACACACACACACACACCCCCACCTCCACACACACACACACACCCCCACCTCCACACACACACACACACCCCCACCTCCACACACACACACCCCCACCTCCACACACACACACCCCCACCTCCACACACACACACCCCCACCTCCACACACACACACACCCACCTCCACACACACACACACTCACCTCCACACACACACACACTCACCTCCACACACACACACACTCACCTCCACACACACACACACATACCAACATCCACAAACAGACACACCCACCCACATCCACCTCCACACACACACACACACCCACCTCCACACTCACACACACACCCACCCACCTCCACACACACACACACATACCAACATCCACAAACAGACACACCCACCCACATCCACCTCCACACGCACACACACCCACACCCACCTCCACACGCACACACACCCACACCCACCTCCACACGCACACACACCCACCTCCACCTCCACACGCACATACCCCCACCTCCACCTCCACACACACACACCCCCACCTCCACCTCCACACACACACACCCACCTCCACACACACACACACCCACCTCCACACACACACACACCCACCTCCACACACACACACACCCACCTCCACACACACACACACCCACCTCCACACACACACACACTCACCTCCACACACACACACCCACCTCCAAACACACACACACACACATACCAACGTCCACAAACAGACACACACACCCACCTCCACCTCCACACACACACCCACCTCCACCTCCACACACACACCCACCTCCACACGCACACGCACCCACACCCACCTCCACACGCACACACACCCACCTCCACACGCACACACACCCACCTCCACACGCACACACACCCACCTCCACACACACACACACCCACCTCCACACACACACACACACCCACCTCCACACACACACACACCCACCTCTACCCCCACACACACCCACCTCCACCCCCACACAGACACACCCACCTCCACCCCCACACAGACACACCCACCTCCACCCCCACACACACACACCCACCTCCACCCCCACACACACACACCCACCTCCACCCCCACACACACACACCCACCTCCACCCCCACACACACACACCCACCTCCACCCCCACACACACACACCCACCTCCACACACACACACCCACCTCCAAACACACACACACATACCAACGTCCACAAACAGACACACCCACCCACGTCCACCTCCACACGCACACACACCCACACCCACCTCCACACGCACACACACCCACACCCACCTCCACACGCACACACACCCACACCCACCTCCACACGCACACACACCCACCTCCACACGCACACACACCCACCTCCACCTCCACACACACACACCCCACCTCCACACACACACACACACCCACCTCCACACACACACACACACCCACCTCCTCACTCACACACACACACACCTCCACACACACACACACCCACCTCCACACACACACACACACCCCCACCTCCACACACACACACCCCCACCTCCACACACACACACACACCCCCACCTCCACACACACACACACACCCCCACCTCCACACACACACACCCCCACCTCCACACACACACACCCCCACCTCCACACACACACACCCCCACCTCCACACACACACACCCCCACCTCCACACACACACACACCCACCTCCACACACACACACACACTCACCTCCACACACACACACACTCACCTCCACACACACACACACTCACCTCCACACACACACACACCCACCTCCACACACACACACACCCACCTCCACACACACACACACCCACCTCCAAACACACACACACATACCAACGTCCACAAACAGACAGACCCACCCACACCCACCTCCACACGCACACACACCCACACCCACCTCCACACGCACACACACCCACACCCACCTCCACACGCACACACACCCACACCCACCTCCACACGCACACACACCCACCTCCACACGCACACACACCCACCTCCACACGCACACACACCCACCTCCACACGCACACACACCCACCTCCACCCCCACACACACACACCCACCTCCACACACACACACACCCACCTCCACACACACACACACCCACCTCCACACACACACACACCCACCCACCTCCACACACACACACACCCACCCACCTCCACACACACACACCCACCCACCTCCACACACACACACACACCCACCTCCACACACACACACACACACCCACCTCCACACACACACACACTCACCTCCACACACACACACACTCACCTCCACACACACACACACTCACCTCCACACACGCACACACACATATCCACCTCCACACACACCCACACCCACCTCCACACACACACACACTCCCACCTCCACACACACACACACTCCCACCTCCACACACACACACTCCCACCCACACCCACCTCCACACACACACACCCACACCCACCTCCACACATATCCACACCTCCACCTCCACCCACACACACACACCCACCTCCACCCACACATATCCACACCTCCACCTCCACCCACACACACACACCCACCTCCACCCACACACACACACCCACCTCCACCCACACACACACACCCACCTCCACCCACACACACACACCCACCTCCACCCACACACACACACCCACCTCCACCCACACACACACACCCACCTCCACCCACACACACACACCCACCTCCACCCACACACACACACACACCTCCACCCACACACACACACACACCTCCACCCACACACACACCCACCTCCACACACACACACCCACCTTGAGACACACACACCCACCTCCACACGCACACACACACACACACACCCACCTCCACACACACACACACACCCACCTCCACACACACACACACACCCACCTCCACCCACACACACACACCCACCTCCACCCACACACACACCCACCTCCACCCACACACACACACCCACCTCCACACACACACACCCACACCCACCTCCACACACACACACCCACCTCCACACACACACACACACCCACCTCCAGACACACACACACACACCCACCTCCAGACACACACACACCCACCTCCAGACACACACACACCCACCTCCAGACACACACACACCCACCTCCAGACACACACACACCCACCTCCACACACACACCCACCTCCACACACACACCCACCTCCACACACACACACACAGACTACCATCTCCACACACACACACACACACCCACCTCCACCTCCACCTCCACCTCGACACGCACACCCACCCACCTCCACACACACACCCACACACACATCCACCTCCACCCCCACACACACACACCCACCTCAACCTCCACACACCCACCTCCACCTCCACCCACACACACCCACCTCCACCTCCACCTCCACACACACACTCACCTCCACCTCCACACACACACCCACCCACCTCCACACACACACACACCCACCCACCTCCACACACACACACACCCACCTCCACACACACACACACCCACCTCCACACACACACACACACACCCACCTCCACACACACACACACACACCCACCTCCACACACACACACACACACACCCACCTCCACACACACACACACACACCCACCTCCACACACACACACACACCCACCTCCACACACACACACACACCCACCTCCACCTCCACACACACACACACACACCTCCACACACACACACACACCTCCACACACACACATCCACCTCCACACACACACATCCACCTCCACACACACACATCCACCTCCACACACACCCACACACCTCCACACACAAACACACACACACACACACCCACCTCCACTCACACATACATCCATACACCCACCCACCTCCACACACACTCGCCCACCTCCACACACACACACACACACACACACGCCCAACTCCACAAACACACACACACCACCACCCACACCCACCTCCACACACACACACCCACCTCCACCTCCACACACACCCACCCACCTGCACCTCCACACACTCCCACCTCCACACACACACACCCACCTCCACACACACTCCCACCTCCACACACACGCCCACCTCCACACACACACACACACACACACACACACACGCCCAACTCCACACACACACACACACACACACACACACACGCCCAACTCCACACACACACACACACACACACACACACACACAGGCCCAACTCCACACACACACGCCCAACTCCACACACACACGCCCAACTCCACACACAGACACCCACCGCCACACACACCCACCTCCACCTCCACACACACCCACCTCCACACACACACACCCACCTCCACACACACACACCCACCTCCACACACACACAACCACCTCCAAACACACACACACATACCAACGTCCACAAACAGACACACCCACCCACATCCACCTCCACACGCACACACACCCACACCCACCTCCACACGCGCACACACCCACCTCCACACGCACACACACCCACCTCCACACGCACACACACCCACCTCCACACGCACACACACCCACCTCCACACGCACACACACCCACCTCCACACACACACACACACACACACCCACCTCCACACACACACACCCCCACCTCCACCCCCACACACACACACCCACCTCCACACACACACACCCACCTCCTCACTCACACACACACCCACCTCCTCACACACACACACACCCACCTCCTCACACACACACACCTCCACACACACACACACCTCCACACACACACACACCCACCTCCACACACACACACACACACCCACCTCCACACACACACACCCACCTCCACACACACACACCCACCTCCTCACTCACACACACACCCACCTCCTCACACACACACACACCCACCTCCTCACACACACACACCTCCACACACACACACACCCACCTCCACACACACCCACCCACCTCCACACACACACACCCACCTCCACACACACACACACTCACCTCCACACACACACACACACCCACCTCCACACACACACACCCACCCACCTCCACACACACACACCCACCTCCAAACACACACACACATACCAACGTCCACAAACAGACAGACCCACCCACACCCACCTCCACACGCACACACACCCACCTCCACACGCACACACACCCACCTCCACACACACACACACACACCCACCTCCACACACACACACACACACCCACCTCCACACACACACACACCCACCTCCACACACACACACACCCACCTCCACACACACACACACACACACCCACCTCCACACACACACACACCCACCCACCTCCACACACACACACACACACCCACCTCCACACACACACACACACCCACCTCCACACACACACACACCCACCTCCACACACACACACACCCACCTCCACACACACACACACTCACCTCCACACACACACACACACTCACCTCCACACACACACACACACTCACCTCCACACACACACACACTCACCTCCACACACACACACACACACACCTCCACACACACACACACACATATCCACCTCCACACACACCCACACCCACCTCCACACACACACACACACACTCCCACCTCCACACACACACACACTCCCACCTCCACACACACACACACTCCCACCTCCACACACACACACTCCCACCCACACCCACCTCCACACACACACACCCACACCCACCTCCACACATATCCACACCTCCACCTCCACAGACACGCACCCACCTCCACCCACACACACACACCCACCTCCACCCACACACACACACCCACCTCCACCCACACACACCTCCACCCACACACACACACACACCCACCTCCACACACACACCCACCTCCACACACACACACACACCCACCTCCACACACACACACACACACCTTGAGACACACACACCCACCTCCACACACACACACACAAACACCCACCTCCACACACACACACACACACACCCACCTCCACACACACACACACACACACCCACCTCCACCCACACACACACACACACCCACCTCCACCCACACACACACCCACCTCCACCCACACACACACCCACCTCCACCCACACACACACCCACCTCCACCCACACACACCCACCTCCACACACACACACACACACCCCCACCTCCAGACACACACACACCCACCTCCACACACCCACCAACCTCCACACACACACACACAGACTACCATCTCCACACACACAAACACACACACCCACCTCCACCTCCACCTCCACCTCGACACGCACACCCAATCACCTCCACACACACACCCACACACACATCCACCTCCACCTCCATCCACACACACCCACCTCCACCTCCACACACACACTCACCTCCACCTCCACACACACACCCACCCACCTCCACACACACACACCCACCCACCTCCACACACACACACACACCCACCTCCACACACACACACACACCCACCTCCACACACACACACACACACACCTCCACACACACACACACACCCACCTCCACACACACACACACACACCCACCTCCACACACACACACACACCCACCTCCACCTCCACCTCCACACACACACACACCCCTCCACACACACACACACACCTCCACACACACACCTCCACACACACACACACCCACCTCCACACACACACACACACCCACCTCCACACACACACACACACCCACCTCCACACACACACACACACACCCACCTCCACACACACACACACACACCCACCTCCACACACACACACACACACACCCACCTCCACACACACACACACACACCCACCTCCACACACACACACACACCCACCTCCACACACACACACACACACCTCCACACACACACCTCCACACACACACATCCACCTCCACACACACCCACACACAAACACACACACACACACACACACACCCACCTCCACTCACACATACATCCATACACCCACCCACCTCCACACACACTCGCCCACCTCCACACACACACACACACACGCCCAACTCCACAAACACACACACACCACCACCCACACCCACCTCCACACACATACACCCACCTCCACCTCCACACACACCCACCTCCATACACACACACACCCACCTCCACACACACACACACCCACCTCCACACACACACACACTCACCTCCACACACACACACACTCACCTCCACACACACACACACTCACCTCCACACACACACACACACACCTCCACACACACACCTCCACACACACACCTCCACACACACACCTCCACACACACACCTCCACACACACACCTCCACACACACACCTCCACACACACACCTCCACACACACACACACACATATCCACCTCCACACACACCCACACCCACCTCCACACACACACACACTCCCACCTCCACACACACACACACTCCCACCTCCACACACACACACACTCCCACCTCCACACACACACACACACTCCCACCTCCACACACACACACTCCCACCTCCACACACACACACTCCCACCCACACCCACCTCCACACACACACACCCACACCCACCTCCACACATATCCACACCTCCACAGACACGCACCCACCTCCACCCACACACACACACCCACCTCCACCCACACACACACACCCACCTCCACCCACACACACACACCCACCTCCACCCACACACACACACCCACCTCCACCCACACACACACACCCACCTCCACCCACACACACACACACACACACACACACACCCACCTCCACACACACACACACACCCACCTCCACACACACACACACACACACACCCACCTCCACCCACACACACACCCACCTCCACACACACACACACCCACCTCCACACACACACACCCACCTCCACACACACACACACCCACCTCCACACACACACACTCCCACCTCCACACACCCACCCACCTCCACACACACACACACAGACTACCATCTCCACACACACACACACACACCCACCTCCACCTCCACCTCCACCTCGACACGCACACCCACCCACCTCCACACACACACCCACCTCAACCTCCACACACCCACCTCCACCTCCACCCACACACACCCACCTCCACCTCCACCTCCACACACACACCCACCCACCTCCACACACACACACCCACCCACCTCCACACACACACACACACACACCCACCTCCACACACACACACACACACACACACACCCACCTCCACACACACACACACACCCACCCACCTCCACACACACACACACACCCACCCACCTCCACACACACACACACACCCACCCACCTCCACACACACACACACACCTCCACACACACACACCTCCACACACACACACACACACCTCCACACACACACACACACCTCCACACACACACACACACCTCCACACACACACACACACCTCCACACACACACACACACCTCCACACACAAACACACACACACACACACACCCACCTCCACTCACACATACATCCATACACCCACCCACCTCCACACACACTCGCCCACCTCCACACACACACACACACACGCCCAACTCCACAAACACACACACACACCACCACCCACACCCACCTCCACACACATACACCTCCACACACACCCACCCACCTGCACCTCCACACACTCCCACCTCCACACACACACACACCCACCTCCACACACACACACCCCCACCTCCACACACACACACCCACCTCCACACACACTCACCCACACACACACATACCCACCTCCAAACACACACACACACACACACATACCCACCTCCAAACACACACACACACACACACATACCCACCTCCAAACACACACACACACACACACATACCCACCTCCAAACACACACACGCCCACCTCCACACACACACACACACACACCCACCTCCACACGCACACACACCCACCTCCACACGCACACACACCCACCTCCACACGCACACACACCCACCTCCACACGCACACACACCCACCTCCACACACACACACACCCACCTCCACACACACACACACCCACCTCCACACACACACACACCCACCTCCACACACACACACACCCACCCACCTCCACACACACACACACCCACCTCCACACACACACACACCCACCTCCACACACACACACACACACCCACCTCCACACACACACACACCCACCTCCACACACACACACACCCACCTCCACACACACACACACACACCCACCTCCACACACACACACACCCACCTCCACACACACACACACCCACCTCCACACACACACACACCCACCTCCACACACACACACACCCACCTCCACACACACACACACCCACCTCCACACACACACACACCCACCCACCTCCACACACACACACACCCACCTCCACACACACACACACCCACCTCCACACACACACACACCCACCTCCACACACACACACACTCACCTCCACACACACACACACTCACCTCCACACACACACACACTCACCTCCACACACACACACACTCACCTCCACACACACACACACTCACCTCCACACACACACACACACATATCCACCTCCACACACACCCACACCCACCTCCACACACACACACACTCCCACCTCCACACACACACACACTCCCACCTCCACACACACACACACTCCCACCTCCACACACACACACACCCACCTCCACACACACACACACCCACCTCCACACACACACACACTCACCTCCACACACACACACACTCACCTCCACACACACACACACTCACCTCCACACACACACACACTCACCTCCACACACACACACACACCTCCACACACACACACACACACCCACCTCCACACACACACACACTCCCACCTCCACACACACACACACTCCCACCTCCACACACACACACACCCACCTCCACACACACACACACCCACCTCCACACACACACACACTCACCTCCACACACACACACACTCACCTCCACACACACACACACTCACCTCCACACACACACACACTCACCTCCACACACACACACCCACCTCCACACACACACACCCACCTCCACACACACACACACACACCCACCTCCACACACAAACACACACACCCACCTCCACACACACACACACACGCCCAACTCCACACACACACACACACACACACAGGCCCAACTCCACACACACACGCCCAACTCCACACACAGACACCCACCGCCACACACACCCACCTCCACCTCCACACACACCCACCTCCACACACCCACCTCCACACACACACACCCACCTCCACACACACACACACCCACCTCCAAACACACACACACATACCAACGTCCACAAACAGACACACCCACCCACATCCACCTCCACACGCACACACACCCACACCCACCTCCACACGCACACACACCCACCTCCACACGCACACACACCCACCTCCACACGCACACACACCCACCTCCACACGCACACACACCCACCTCCACACGCACACACACCCACCTCCACACGCACACACACCCACCTCCACACACACACACACACACCCACCTCCACACACACACACACACACACCCACCTCCACACACACACACCCCCACCTCCACCCCCACACACACACACCCACCTCCACACACACACACCCACCTCCACACACACACACCCACCTCCTCACTCACACACACCTCCACACACACACACCTCCACACACACACACACCCACCTCCACACACACACACACCCACCCACCTCCACACACACACACACCCACCCACCTCCACACACACACACACCCACCCACCTCCACACACACACACACCCACCCACCTCCACACACACACACACCCACCCACCTCCACACACACACACCCACCTCCACACACACACACACTCACCTCCACACACACACACACTCACCTCCACACACACACACACTCACCTCCACACACACACACACTCACCTCCACACACACTCACCTCCACACACACACACACCCACCTCCACACACACACACCCACCTCCACACACACACACCCACCTCCACACACACATACCAACGTCCACAAACAGACAGACCCACCCACACCCACCTCCACACGCACACACACCCACCTCCACACGCACACACACCTCCACACACACACACACCCACCTCCACACACACACACACCCACCCACCTCCACACACACACACACCCACCCACCTCCACACACACACACACCCACCCACCTCCACACACACACACCCACACACACTCACCTCCACACACACACACACACACACCTCCACACACACACACACACACCTCCACACACACACACACCCACCTCCACACACACACACACCCACCTCCACACACACACACACCCACCTCCACACACACACACCCACCTCCAAACACACACACACATACCAACGTCCACAAACAGACAGACCCACCCACACCCACCTCCACACGCACACACACCCACCTCCACACGCACACACACCCACCTCCACACGCACACACACACACCCACCTCCACACGCACACACACACACCCACCTCCACACACACACACACCCACCTCCACACACACACACACCCACCTCCACACACACACACACCCACCTCCACACACACACACACCCACCTCCACACGCACACACACCCACCTCCACACGCACACACACACACCCACCTCCACACGCACACACACACACCCACCTCCACACACACACACACCCACCTCCACACACACACACACCCACCTCCACACACACACACACCCACCTCCACACACACACACACCCACCTCCACACACACCCACCTCCACACACACACACACACACACCCACCTCCACACACACACACACACACCCACCTCCACACACACACACACCCACCTCCACACACACACACACCCACCTCCACACACACACACACACCCACCTCCACACACACACACACCCACCTCCACACACACACACACCCACCTCCACACGCACACACACCCACCTCCACACGCACACACAACCACCCACCTCCACACACACACACACCCACCTCCACACACACACACACTCACCTCCACACACACACACACTCACCTCCACACACACACACACTCACCTCCACACACACACACACTCACCTCCACACACACACACACACACTCACCTCCACACACACACACACACACACCTCCACACACACACACACACATATCCACCTCCACACACACACATACCCACCTCCACACACACACACACCCACCTCCACACACACACACCCACCTCCACACACACACACACCCACCTCCACACACACACACACCCACCTCCACACACACACACACCCACCTCCACACACACACACACTCACCTCCACACACACACACACTCACCTCCACACACACACACACTCACCTCCACACACACACACCCACCTCCAAACACACACACACATACCAACGTCCACAAACAGACACACACACCCACCTCCACCTCCACACACACACCCACCTCCACCTCCACACACACACACACACAGACACAGACAGACAGACTACCATCTCCACACACACACACACACACACACACACACACACACCTCCACACCTCCACACACACACACCTCCACACACACACACACCCACCTCCACACACACACACACACCCACCTCCACACACACACCCACCTCCACACACACACCCACCTCCACACACACACCCACCTCCACACACACACCCACCTCCACACACACACCCACCTCCACACACACACCCACCTCCAAACGCACACACACCCACCTCCACAGACACACACACACACACCCACATCCACACACACACTCACACACACACATACGCCCACCTCCACACACACCCACCTCTACCTCCACACACACACGCACCCACCTCCACACCCACCTCCACACACCCACCCACACCTCCACACACACACACACACACACACACACACACACACCCACCTCCACACACACACACCCACCTCCACACACACACACCTACACACCCACCTCCACACACACACACACCCACCTCCACCTCCACCTCCACACGCACACACACCCACACCCACCTCCACACGCACACACACCCACACCCCCCTCCACACGCACACACACCCACACCCACCTCCACACGCACACACACCCACACCCACCTCCACACGCACACACACCCACACCCACCTCCACACGCACACACACCCACACACACACCCCCACGACCACACACACACACACACACCCACCTCCACATACACACACACACACCCACCTCCACATACACACACACACACACACCCACCCCCACGACCACACACACACTCCCACCCACACCCACCTCCACACAGACACACCCACACACCCACACCCACCTCCACACGCACACACACCCACACCCAACTCCACACGCACACACACCCACACCCACCTCCACACGCACACACACCCACACCCACCTCCACACGCACTCACACCCACACCCACCTCCACACGCACTCACACCCACACCCACCTCCACACGCACTCACACCCACACCCACCTCCACACGCACACACACCCACACCCACCTCCACACGCACACACACCCACACACACCTCCACACGCACACACACCCACACACACCTCCACACGCACACACACCCACACCCACACCCACCTCCACACGCACACCCACACCCACCTCTACACGCACACACACCCACACCCACCTCCACACGCACACACACCCACCTCCACACACACACACACACACCCACCTCCACCTCCACACACACACACCCACACCTCCACCCCCACACACACACACCCCCACCTCCACCCCCACACACACACACCCCCACCTCCACCCCCACACACACACACCCACCTCCACACACACACACACACCCACCTCCACACACACACACACACCCACCTCCACACACACACACACCCACCTCCACACACACACACACCCACCTCCACACACACACACACCCACCTCCACACACACACACACACCCACCTCCACACACACACACACACTCACCTCCACACACACACACCCATACCAACGTCCACAAACAGACACACCCACCCACACCCACCTCCACACGCACACACACCCACACCCACCTCCACACGCACACACACCCACCTCCACACGCACACACACCCACCTCCACACGCACACAAACCCACCTCCACACACACACACACACCCACCTCCACACGCACACAAACCCACCTCCACACACACACACACACCCACCTCCACACACACACACACACCCACCTCCACACACACACACACACCCACCTCCACACACACACACACACCCACCTCCACACACACACTCACCCACCTCCACCCCCACACACACACACCCACCTCCACCCCCACACACACACACCCCACCTCCACACACACACACACACACACCCCACCTCCACACACACACACACCCCACCTCCACACACACACACACCCACCTCCACACACACACACACACACACACCCACCTCCACACAAACACACCCACCTCCTCACTCACACACACACACCCACCTCCACCCCCACACACACACACCCCACCTCCACCCCCACACACACACACCCCACCTCCACACACACACACACACACACACCCACCTCCACACACACACACACCCACCTCCTCACACACACACACCCACCTCCACACACACACACACCCACCTCCACACACACACACACACACCTCCACACACACACACACCCACCTCCACACACACACACACACACCTCCACACACACACACACACACCTCCACACACACACACACACACACACACACACACCCACCTCCACACACACACACACACCCACCTCCACACACACACACACACCCACCTCCACACACACACACCCACCTCCACACACACACACACACACACACCCACCTCCACACACACACACACACACCCACCTCCACACACACACACACCCACCTCCACACACACACACACACACCCACCTCCACACACACACACACTCACCTCCACACACACACACACTCACCTCCACACACACACACACACTCACCTCCACACACACACACACTCACCTCCACACACACACACACCCACCTCCACACACACACACACCCACCTCCACACACACACACACACACATACCAACGTCCACAAACAGACAGACCCATCCACACCCACCTCCACACGCACACCCACCTCCACACGCACACACACCCACACCCACCTCGACACGCACACACACCCACCTCGACACGCACACACACCCACCTCCACACGCACACACACCCACCTCCACACGCACACACACACACCCACCTCCACACGCACACACACCCACCTCCACACACACACACACCCACCTCCACACACACACACACCCACCTCCACACACACACACCCACCTCCACACACACACACACCCACCTCCACACACACACACACCCACCTCCACACACACACACACCCACCTCCACACACACACACACCCACCTCCACACACACACACACACACCCACCTCCACACACACACACACCCACCTCCACACACACACACACCCACCTCCACACACACACACACCCACCTCCACACACACACACACCCACCTCCACACACACACACACCCACCCACCTCCACACACACACACACACTCACCTCCACACACACACACACACTCACCTCCACACACACACACACACACCTCCACACACACACACACACACATATCCACCTCCACACACACCCACACCCACCTCCACACACACACACACTCCCACCTCCACACACACACACACTCCCACCTCCACACGCACACACTCCCACCCACACCCACCTCCACACACACACACCCACACCCACCTCCACACATATCCACACCTCCACCTCCACAGACACGCACCCACCTCCACCCACACACACACACCCACCTCCACCCACACACACACACACCTCCACCCACACACACACACCTCCACCCACACACACACACACACCCACCTCCACACACACACACACACACCTTGAGACACACACACCCACCTCCACACACACACAAACACCCACCTCCACACACACACACACACACACACACACACCCACCTCCACACACACACACACACACACCCACCTCCACCCACACACACACCCACCTCCACCCACACACACACCCACCTCCACCCACACACACACCCACCTCCACCCACACACACACCCACCCCCACCCACACACACACCCACCCACCTCCACACACCCACCCACCTCCACACACCCACCCACCTCCACACACACACACACAGACTACCATCTCCACACACACACACACACACACCCACCTCCACCTCCACCTCCACCTCGACACGCACACCCACCCACCTCCACACACACACCCACACACACATCCACCTCCACCCCCACACACACACACCCACCTCAACCTCCACACACCCACCTCCACCCACACACACCCACCTCCACCTCCACACACACACTCACCTCCACCTCCACACACACACTCACCTCCACCTCCACACACACACCCACCCACACCTCCACACACACACCCACCCACCTCCACACACACACACCCACCCACCTCCACACACACACACCCACCCACCTCCACACACACACACACACCCACCTCCACACACACACACACTCACCTCCACACACACACACACACACCTCCACACACACACACACACACATATCCACCTCCACACACACCCACACCCACCTCCACACACACACACACTCCCACCTCCACACACACACACACTCCCACCTCCACACACACACACACTCCCACCTCCACACACACACACACTCCCACCTCCACACACACACACACTCCCACCTCCACACACACACACACTCCCACCTCCACACACACACACTCCCACCCACACCCACCTCCACACACACACACCCACACCCACCTCCACACATATCCACACCTCCACCTCCACAGACACGCACCCACCTCCACCCACACACACACACCCACCTCCACCCACACACACACACACACCTCCACCCACACACACACACACACACACACCCACCTCCACACACACACACACACACCTTGAGACACACACACCCACCTCCACACACACACAAACACCCACCTCCACACACACACACACACACACACACACACACCCACCTCCACACACACACACACACACACCCACCTCCACACACACACACACCCACCTCCACCCACACACACACCCACCCCCACCCACACACACACCCACCCCCACCCACACACACACCCACCCCCACCCACACACACACCCACACACACACCCACCCCCACCCACACACACACACACACCCACCTCCACACACACACACACACCCACCTCCAGACACACACACACCCACCTCCAGACACACACACACCCACCTCCACACACCCACCCACCTCCACACACCCACCCACCTCCACACACACACCCACCTCCACACACACACACACAGACTACCATCTCCACACACACACACACACCCACCTCCACCTCCACCTCCACCTCGACACGCACACCCACCCACCTCCACACACACACCCACACACACATCCACCTCCACCCCCACACACACACACCCACCTCAACCTCCACACACCCACCTCCACCTCCACCTCCACCTCGACACGCACACCCACCCACCTCCACACACACACCCACACACACATCCACCTCCACCCCCACACACACACACCCACCTCAACCTCCACACACCCACCTCCACCCACACACACCCACCTCCACCTCCACCTCCACACACACACTCACCTCCACCTCCACACACACACCCACCCACCTCCACACACACACACCCACCCACCTCCACACACACACACCCACCCACCTCCACACACACACACCCACCCACCTCCACACACACACACCCACCCACCTCCACACACACACACACACACCCACCTCCACACACACACACACACACCCACCTCCACACACACACACGCACACACACCCACCTCCACACACACACACGCACACCCACCCACCTCCACACACACACACGCACACACACACACACCTCCACACACACACACACCCACACACACACACACACACACCTCCACACACACACACACACACACCTCCACACACACACACACACACACACCTCCACACACACACACACACACACCTCCACACACACACACACACCTCCACACACACACACACACCTCCACACACACACTCACCTCCACCTCCACACACACACCCACCCACCTCCACACACACACACCCACCCACCTCCACACACACACACCCACCCACCTCCACACACACACACACACCCACCTCCACACACACACACACTCACCTCCACACACACACACACACACCTCCACACACACACACACACATATCCACCTCCACACACACCCACACCCACCTCCACACACACACACACTCCCACCTCCACACACACACACACTCCCACCTCCACACACACACACACTCCCACCTCCACACACACACACACTCCCACCTCCACACACACACACACTCCCACCTCCACACACACACACTCCCACCCACACCCACCTCCACACACACACACCCACACCCACCTCCACACATATCCACACCTCCACCTCCACAGACACGCACCCACCTCCACCCACACACACACACCCACCTCCACCCACACACACACACACACCTCCACCCACACACACACACACACACACACCCACCTCCACACACACACACCTTGAGACACACACACCCACCTCCACACACACACAAACACCCACCTCCACACACACACACACACACACACACACACCCACCTCCACACACACACACACACACACCCACCTCCACACACACACACACACACACCCACCTCCACACACACACACACCCACCTCCACCCACACACACACCCACCCCCACCCACACACACACCCACCCCCACCCACACACACACCCACACACACACCCACCCCCACCCACACACACACACACCCACCTCCACACACACACACACACACCCACCTCCAGACACACACACACCCACCTCCAGACACACACACACCCACCTCCACACACCCACCCACCTCCACACACCCACCCACCTCCACACACACACCCACCTCCACACACACACACACAGACTACCATCTCCACACACACACACACACCCACCTCCACCTCCACCTCCACCTCGACACGCACACCCACCCACCTCCACACACACACCCACACACACATCCACCTCCACCCCCACACACACACACCCACCTCAACCTCCACACACCCACCTCCACCTCCACCTCCACCTCGACACGCACACCCACCCACCTCCACACACACACCCACACACACATCCACCTCCACCCCCACACACACACACCCACCTCAACCTCCACACACCCACCTCCACCCCCACACACCCACCTCCACCTCCACCTCCACACACACACCCACCCACCTCCACACACACACACCCACCCACCTCCACACACACACACCCACCCACCTCCACACACACACACCCACCCACCTCCACACACACACACCCACCCACCTCCACACACACACACCCACCCACCTCCACACACACACACACACACCCACCTCCACACACACACACACACACACACCCACCTCCACACACACACACGCACACACACCCACCTCCACACACACACACGCACACCCACCCACCTCCACACACACACACGCACACACACACACACCTCCACACACACACACGCACACACACACACACCTCCACACACACACACACCCACACACACACACACACCCCTCCACACACACACACACCCACACACACACACACACCCCTCCACACACACACACACACACACCTCCACACACACACACACACACACACCTCCACACACACACACACACACACCTCCACACACACACACACACACACCTCCACACACACACACACACCTCCACACACACACACACACACACACCTCCACACACACACACACACCTCCACACACACACACACACACACACCTCCACACACACACACACACCTCCACACACACACACACACCTCCACACACACACACACACACACACCTCCACACACACACACACACACACCTCCACACACACACACACACCTCCAAACACACACACCTCCTCACACACACACCTCCTCACACACACACCTCCACCTCCACACACACACACCTCCACCTCCACACACACACACACACCTCCACACACACACACACACCTCCACACACACACACACACCTCCACCTCCACACACACACACACACCTCCACCTCCACACACACACACACACCTCCACACACACACCTCCACACACACACCTCCACACACACACCTCCACACACACCTCCACACACACACACACACACACCTCCACACACACACACACACACACCTCCACACACACACACACACCTCCACACACACACACACACCTCCACACACACACACACACCTCCACACACACACCTCCACACACACACACCTCCACACACACACACACACCTCCACACACACACACACACCTCCACACACACACACACCTCCACACACACCTCACACACCTCCACACACACCACCTCCACACACCACCCACTCCGCCTCCACACACACACACACCCACCTCCGCCTCACACACACACACACCACCTCCACCACACACACACACCACACACACCCACCACCGCCTCACACACACACACACCCACCTCCGCCTCCACACACACACACACCCACCTCCGCCTCCACACACACACACACCCACCTCCGCCTCCACACACACACACACTCCACCTCCGCCCTCCACACACACACACACCTCACACCCACACCTCCGCCTCCCACACACACACACACACCCACCTCCGCCTCCACACACACACACACCCACCTCCGCCTCCACACACACACACACCCCACCTCCGCCTCCACACACACACACCACCCACCTCCGCCTCCACACACACACACACACCCACCTCCGCCTCCACACACACACACACCACCCACCTCCGCCTCCACACACACACACACACCCACCTCCGCCTCCACACACACAGACCCCACCTCCGCCCCACACACACCCAGACCCACCTCCGCCTCCACACACACACACACACCCCACCTCCGCCTCCACACACACACACACCCACCTCCGCCTCCACACACACACACACCCACCTCCGCCTCCACACACACACACACCCACCTCCGCCTCCACACACACACACACCCACACCTCCGCTCTCCACACACACACACCACCCACCTCCGCCTCCACACCACACACACACCCACCTCCGCCTCCACACACACACACACCCACCTCCGCTCACCACACACACACACACCCACCTCCGCCTCCACACACACACACACCCACCTCCGCCTCCACACACACACACACCCACCTCCGCCTCCACACACACACACACCCACCTCCGCCTCCACACACACACACACCCACCTCCGCCTCCACACCACACACACCCACCTCCGCCTCCACACACACACACACCCACCTCCGCCTCCACACACACACACACACCACCTCCGCCTCCACACACACACACCACACCCACCTCCGCCTCCACACACACACACACCCACCTCCGCCTCCACACACACACACACCCACCTCCCCTCCACACACACACACACACCCACCTCCGCCTCCACACACACACCACACACCCACCTCCGCCTCCACACACACACACACACCCACCTCCGCCTCCACACACACACACACCCACCTCCAGCCTCCACACACACACACACACCCACCTCCGCCTCCACACACACACACACACCACCTCGCTCACACACACACACCCACCTCCGCCTCCACACACACACACCACTCCGCCTCACACACACACACACACACCTCCGCCTCCCACACACACACACACACCACACCCCCTCCGCCTCCACCTCCACCTCCACACACACACACACACCCACCTCCGCCTCCACACACACACACACACACACACACACACCCACCTCCGCCTCCACACACACACACACCCACCTCCACCTCCACACACACACACACACCCACCTCCACCTCCACACACACATCAACGAATACCAGTCACGGTTGGACATAGAGCACTTTTTCCACCGCCTTCGCCTCCACGCTTACTTCTTTAACCGAGAGCCTAACTCTCCCTCCACTGACCCCTTCACCCGCTTCCAACACAAGTCCTCCTCCTAGACACCACGCCCAGGCCTCCTACCCTCCCTCGACCTCTTCATCTCCAACTGCATTTGAGACATGAACTCCCTCAACCACTCCACCCCTCTCACCCACTCCAACCTCTGCCCTGCAGAACAGCCAGCCCTCCGCTCCGTCCGCTCCAATCCCAACCTCACCATCAAACCCGCAGACAAGGGAGGCGCAGTTGCAGTTGGCGCACTGACCTCTACATTGCTGAGTCGAGGCACCAACTCTCCGACACCTCCTACTGCCCCCTGGATCATGACCCCACCCCCGCCCAACACACCATCAACTCCCCAACCATCCATGACCTCATCACCTCAGGGGACCTCCCACCCACAGCCTCCAACCTCATTGTTCCCCAACCCCGCACCGCTCACTTCTATCTCCTTCCCAAAATTCACAAACCCGCCTGCCCTGTTCGACCCATTGTCTCCCCCTGCTCCTGCCCCACCGAACTCATCTCCACCTATCTGGACTCCATTTTCTCCCCCTTGGTCCAGGAACTTCCTATCTGCATCCGTGATACCACCCACACCCTCCAGAACTTCCAATTCCCCGGTCCCCAACACGTCATTTTTTACCATGGTCGTCCAGTCCCTGTACACCTGCATTCCCCATGCAGATGGCCTAAAAGCCCTCTGCTTCTTCCTATCCCGCAGACCCGACCAGCGCCCCCCTCCACCGACACCCTCACCCACCTAACCAAAGTTGTCCTCACCCTCTACAACTTCTCTTTCGATTCCTCCCACTTCCTACAGACAGAGGGGGTGGCTATGGGTACCCGCATGGGCCCAACCTATGCCTGCCTCTTTGTAGGTTATGTGGAACTGTCCGTCTTCCGCACCTACACTGGCCTGAACCCCATCTCTTTCTCCGTTACATTGATGACTGTATCGGCGCTGCCTCTTGCTCCCAACAGGAGCTCGAACAGTTCATCCACTTCACCAACACCTTCCACCCCAACCTCAAGTTCACCTGGGCCATCTCCAACACATCCCTCACCTTCCTGGACCTCTCAGTCTCCATCTCAGGCAACCAGCTTGTAACTGATGTCCATTTCAAGCCCACCGACTCCCACAGCTACCTAGAATACACCTCCTCCCACCCACCCTCCTGCAAAAATTCCAACCCCTCTTCCCAATTCCTTCGCCTCTGCCACATCTGCGCCCAGGATGAGGCATTTCACTCCCATACGTCTCAGATGTCCTCATTCTTCAAGGACCGCAACTTCCCCCTCACAGTGGTCGGGAACGCCCTCGATATTACTGTCTCCCACATTTCCCACAACACATCCCTCACACCCAGCCCCCGCAATAACCGCCAAAAGAGAATCCCCCTAGTCCTCATGTACCATCCCACCAACCTCCGAATACAACGCTTCATCCTCCAATACTTCTGCCATCTCCAATCCGACCCCACCACCAAAGACATTTTTCCATCCCCAGCCTTGTCTGCTTTCCAGAGGGACCACTCTCTCTGGGACTCCCTTGTCTGGTCCACACACCTCTCCAGCCCCACCACCCCCGGCACTTACCCCTGCAACCACAGGAAGTGCTACACCTGCCCCCACACCTCCTCCCTCACCCCTATCCCAGGCCTCAAGATGACTTTCCACATCAAGCAGATGATCACCTGCACATCTGCCAATGTGGTATACTGCATCCACTGTACCCAGTGTGGCTTCCTCTACATGGGAGAAACCAAGTGAAGGCTTGGGGACCGCTTTGCAGAATACCTCCGCTTGGTTCGCAATAAACAACTGCACCTCCCAGTCGCGAACCATTTCCACTCCCCCTCCCATTCTCTAGATGACATGTCCATCATGGGCCTCCTGCAGTGCCACAACGATGCCACCCGTAGGTTGCAGGAACAGCACCTCATATTCCGCTTGGGAACCCTGCAGCCCAATGGTATCAATGTGGATTTCACAAGCTTCAAAATCTCCCGTGCCCCCCCCCGCCACTGCATCCCAAAACCAGCCCAGCTTGTCCCCGCCTCCCTAACCTGTTCTTCCTCTCACCTATCCCCTCCTCCCACCTCAAGCCACACCTCCATTTCCTACCTACTAACCTCATCCCACCTCCTTGACCTGTCCGTCCTCCCTGGACTGACCTATTTCTTCCCCCCCCCCCCCCCCCCAACCACCGATCTCCCCACCTATACTCTCCTCTCTACCAATCTTCTCCTCTATCCATCTTCGGTCTGCCTTCCCCTCTCTCCCTATTTATTTCAGAACCCTCTCCCCACCCCGCTTTTCTGATGAAGGGTCTAGACCTGAAACGTCAGCTTTTGTGCTCCTGAGATGCTGCTTGGCCTGCTGTGTTCATCCAGCTCCACACTTTGTTATCTCGGATTCTCCAGCATCTGCAGTTCCCATTATCTCTTTCTTTCATATTCTATTTTGCCTCCTTAATCTTAAGTACTATTGCACACCTCACAGCAAGTATACATTATTTCAACATGTAAATACTCAACACTTCATCAAAAATAGCAGTAATTCTATAGATTGAACTGTTTATAGAATACAACAATGGAGGGTCAAGAAACCGATAAGAAAGAGAATAGAATATGAATGCAATCTCATACAAAACAAAAATAGAGTGTAAAATCTTCCATTGGTATGTAAAAAGGAAACGTTTGGCTAAAACAAATATGGGTCCACTACAGACAGTCAGGAATCTTTATAATGGAAATTAGCGAAATGGCTGAAAAAAATGACATTGCATCTGTTTTCACTGAGCAAGATATCAGAAATCTCCCAGAAGTAGAGATCCAAGTGGTGAGGGAGAATGAGGTGTTGAAGGAAAGTAGCCTTTGTAAGGAGATTGTATCGGAGATATAATTGGGGAAGAAAATTGACAAATCCCCAAAATCTGATGGTTTATATCCCAGACTGTTCAAGGAGGTAGCTACAGAGATACTCGATGTTTTAGTGATTACCTTCCAAAATTCTGTAGATTCTGGAATGATTCCTGCAGATTAGAGCATGCAAGTGTTGTTATTTAAGAAGTAAGTGACAGAGAAAGCTACAGACATGTTAGCTTTACATGAGTTGTAGGGAAAATGCTGGACAATATTATGTAGGAAGGAATAAATAGTTATTTGGTTGGTAATGTTCTCTTTGGGCGTAGCATGGATTTGTGAATAGTAAATCATGTTTGACAAACTTATTGGTGTTTGTTGAAGATGTTACTCACAAAATTGACAGAAGAATCACTGGATGTAGCACATTTAGATTTACAGAAGATTTGATAAAGTTCCCCACAGGAGGCTGGTTAGAAAAATTAAAAAGGAAAGGCGGTAATTACAGATTAATGATTGACTAACAGATTGTAAGATTGAATGTCTAATTCTTGCATTAGTAGGCCCTTTAAGCGCTAAACCACATGTCTGCGGAGCCGCTCCAAGCTTTTGGGCACAGCAATCAGCATTGGGATGGCAGTCATGGCATTAACTTGTAGTTCTGGAAGTCGCTATTGCACACAGACCTTGGAAGCCCATGCAGCTGGAAAGAAAATCAAGGGGAACACTGGCTGTGACTAGTAGAAGATCAGTAAAGAAAATCAGTACTTAGGCTCCAGCTATTCACCGTACATATCAATGATTTAGATGTGGAGACCAAGTGTATTATTTCCAAATTTATAGGTGATACAGTGCTAAGTGGGAATGTGTGTTGTTTGGAAGATATAAAGTGGTGTCAGGAGAATTTGGATAGATGTAATGAATGGTCAAGACATGGCATGTGAGATAAAATGTGAAGAAGTGTGAGATCATCCACTTTGGAAGGAGGAACAGAGATACTGAGTATTTCTTAAACAATAAGAGGTTAATAAGGGACCTGGGTGTACATGTCAGTCAGTCACCGAAGGCCAACAAGCAGCTGCAGCAGGCTATTAAGGCGGCTAATGGACTGTTAGCCTTTATTGTACGAGGATTTGAGGAGTAACTAACTCTTACCTCAATTATATAGGAGCTTGGTTATAACTCACCAAGAGTAGTAGTGCTCTCCTTATCTTAAGGAACATATTGTTGCTATTGAGGAAGTGCAACAACGGCTCACCAGATTTGTTCCTGGGGTGGTGGGACTGTCCTCTGAAGAGAAATTTGGAGAACTAGGCCCATATTCTGTCGGTTTGAAGAACACGAAATGATCTCATAGAATTATAGAAACCCTACAGTGCAAATAGAGGCCATTTGGACCATCAAGTCTGCACCGACCCTCCAAAGAAAGGAGAGAAAAGGTCAGTCGGCTGAACAGCCTACCCATGTTCCTATAATCATTCTTTGTTTACGTTCTTTTGAAATGCCATCTAATTTTGCACCATTATCCACTTTTAAGTTTGATATTTTCTTTAACTTATTTAGTTAATTGTGGGTCCTCCCATTAGATTTCTTTTATTGCAAATGCTCACTCTTCTTACAAAATTTCAAAAACAGGAACAAAAACAAAGTTACTGGAAAAGCTCAGCAGGTCTGGCAGCATCCGTGAAGAAAAATATCAGAGTTAATGTTTTGGATCCGGTGACCCTTCCTCCCTCTGATTTTTTCCTTCAAAGATGCTGCCAGACCTGCTGAGCTTTTCCAGCAACTTTGTTTTTTGTTCCTGATTTACAGTATCTGCAGTTCTTTCAATTTTTATTTCAAAAATAGTGTAGCCAGCAACAATTTAATCTTAGTAGTGAAAAATATTTAGAAAGGATAATTTGAGACAATATTAACAGTCACTGGGACAAATGTGGATTCATTCAGGAAAACTAGCAGGAATGTGTTAAGAGCAAAGCACATTTGGCTGATTTGTTTTAAGCTTTTTGACAACAGAGAGAGTGCCTAAAGGAAATGCAGTTGTTGTGTGCATGGCTTTCCAAAAAAAAATTATACAGACCCACCTAATAGGCGTTTTATCAAAATTGGAGTCCATGGCATAAATGGGGCAATTACATTATGAATATGAAGCTGACTGAGTGACCGAAAACAATATTGTTGTGAATGTTTTTGTCTGGACTAGAGGTGGTACATAATGGGGTTCTCCATGGGCCACTATTAGGACCCATGCTTTTCTTCTTATATATTACTGACTTAGATCTCCTCCTTGCAGCAGAAAACCTGAAAGAATTATGAATTGTAAGGAGGATAGTGATGAACTTCTAGAGGTGACAGACGCTGATGAAGTATGAACAAATGACAGATAAAAGTTTGTGTCAGGATGAGAGAAGAGTAATTAATAAAAGCAAACTGGATTTTGAGTTTTATAAATTGGGATGCCGAAGATAAAAGCAATGAAGTGATGATAGATCTGTAGAAAAAATTCTCTCAATCCCAGCTTGAGTACTGTGATAGCAAAAACTGCAGATGCTGGAGTCAGAGATAACAAAGTGTGGAGCTGGAGGAACACAGCAGGTCAGGCAGCATCTTAGGAGCAGGAAAGTCAACGTTTCAGGTCAGGACCGTACTTTGCAAAGTTTTGGGCTTTATTTTTTGGATGTAAGTGAAGGCCTGTTTCCAGGAAGGAAGACTAGAGTTCTACAGAGCAGAGAACGTCAGTTGTTCTCCTCCGAGAAGTGAAGGTTGAGATTTGTCAGAGGGGTTCAAAATCATGAGGGGTCTGGACAGTGTAGATAGGGAGAAAGCATTATTACTGGTGATGGGGTTCAAAACCAGAGGAAACAAATTTAAGCGATTGGCAAAAGAATTGAAGATGGCACGAGGAAAGTTTTTTTTAAAATGCAACACGTGGTTATGATTTGGAATACCATGTTTCAAAGTATGCTGGCAGCATCTTGATTGAAACTTTCAAATAAAAATAGATTAATTATCTAAAGAGAAAATAAAAACGAACAACATGGAGAAAATGCAGGGAACTGATTCTTATAAGTTACTCCTACAAAGAACTGGCAAGGACCCAATGGGCTAAATGTCATCTACTATGATTTATAGTTCGCTGTTCTCTCTCCGACCTTCTTTGCTGCCCGTCTCCTGCTCCCTCCCTTTTCCTCAGGCACATTTCTGTTGCTGTTCACTCTTCACTAAGCTGTCTTCTGTTACCATTGTCTTGACAATATAAAGTACAGACCATTGATCTTTGAATTGTATTAGCCAATTTAATACCTGGGATTGTCGTGAATGGAAACAATTTTTAAAACAGACCAAAAGATACATGTAAAATGGCCACAGGATCACCTAACCATACAGGTTGGCCATGTTTCATGAAACCAACGCTGATTAGATTAAACACAAACACACAAAATTAACATTTTCATGAAAGGGATTGAAACCAGTCAGCCAGTCCCCATGGGTGCTGTGAAAAGGTCCTCATCTCCTAACTTATTTACACCATCATGAGCATTCTTTTTACATGGGGGATGAAAACTTACCTACAATTATCGAGCCTGAAAACAAGCTCAGCAGACATGGAATATACAAACATGCTGCAATTTCAAGAAGCTCTTTCTCGGAAGAGTAGAAATGAAATGAAATCAGGAACGCAGACAGTAAGCAAGGAGTGACAGGCATTTAAGGAGTTAGTTCATGACTCACAGCAAAAATACATCCCAGTAAAGAGGAAAGATTCTAAGAGAGGGATAAATTAACCATAGCTAACCAAGGATGGTAAAGAGAGTATTAAGTGGAAAAGAGAAAGCACATAAGGAGGCCGTAAGGATAGCCCCAAAGACTGGTATAAATTCAGAATCCTGTAAAGGAAGGCCATAAAGATAATAGAGAAGATAAACTCTGAGGGCAACTAGTGAGGAATATAAAAACCAACAATATCAGCATCTTTAAATATACAAAGGGAAATGTCAATGTGAACATTGGCACCTTATAAAATGAATCCGAGAAGATAGTTATGAGGAGCAAGGAAATTGTAGAGGTATTTCATATCTGTCTTAATGGTAGAAGATATTTCAAATATCCCATTAACACTAAAGAAAACAAGGGAAGAATTAAGTACCATCACCAATACTAGAGTAGTAGTATTGGACAAACTAATGGGCTAAAGGCAGAGACGTCCCCCCAGCCTTGATGATCTGCAACCTAGGATCCCAAAAGTAGTAACTACAGATATAGTAGATGCAATTTTCCAAAAATCCTTGGACTCAGGAAAAGTACTGGAGGATTGGAAAACTCAGTGTGACACCTTAATTCAAAAAGGCAGGGAGGTGGAAAGCAGGTGACTGTGGGCTAATAAGCTTAACATCCATTGCTAGGAAAATGACGGAATCAATTATTCATGAAGTAATAGGAGCATATTTTGAAATCAATCTAATCACGCAGAGACACCTTGGTTTCATGAAAGGGAAATCATGCCAAATGTATTTATCTAGAGTGGAAAGAGGGGAATAGTTAATATTTTATATTTGGACTTCTAGAAATCATTCAACAGGGTATTCACAAAGATTAAGTCGTAAGATATGAGTCCATGGTTTTGGAGGGAGTATATGGATGTGGATAGAGAATTGGTAAATGGGCAGGAAATAGAATGGGGATCAGGGGATCTTTTCCAGGTCAGCAACCTGTAATTTGGGATTAATGCAGGTACCACAACTGTTTACAATATACACTAATGACTTGGAGAAAGGAAATGAATTTACTGTCACAGATGACACAAAGATAGATGGATTGACAAGTTGCAAGAAGGTTCCGAAAGTCTTCGGATATATTGACAGGTTAAGTAAGAGGGAGAATCATTGGGAATTGAGTATGATGTGGAAAAATATGAAGTTATTCATTTTTAAGTAGTGAAAAACTGCAGAAAGATACAATAAAAAGGGACTTGGAAGTACTTGTGCATGATGCACAGAAAACGATTACACTGGTACATTGGGTAATCAGGAAGGCTAATGGAATGCCGGTTCCTTATTTCAATGGCGTTTGGAGCATAACAGTAGGGAAGTATCACTGCAACTGAACAAGGTGCTGGCGTGACCAAATCTGGAATACTGAGTTTGGTTTTGGTCTCCTGATTTAATGAAAGGTATCATTTCACTGGAGGAAGTTCTGAAAAGGTTCACAAGGATGACCATGGTATGGAGGGATTGCCTTATGAGCAAAGGTTAAATAGTTTGAAGTTCTACTCAATAGAGTTGAGAAGAACGAGGAATGATCTCACTGATACGTATAGGATTTTTAAGGCATTTGACAAGGTAAATGCTGAGGCAGTGTTTCCCCTCATGGGAGAGTCTAGAATCAGAGGGCACAGTCTCAGAATAAAGGGGTGCCAATTTAAGACTGAGATGAGGACGACTTTTTTCTTGGAGTGTTAGGTTTATTTGGAACTCCTTGACACAGTCCTTGTGTATAGTTAAGGCTGAGATAGATTTTTGATTATTGGAGGATTCAAAGGTTATTCTGGGGAAAAAGCAGAAAAGCAAATGTGAGGAATGTCAGATCAGCTGTGAATTGTGGAACAGGCGCAAACTCCTCTTCCAATTTCTTAGTCTATGGTCTTAACCAAACCTAGCTGAGAAGGCTTGTTACTACCATTGGAATCTCAGGTTAAAATCTTAAGCACATCCAAAGGGCTACGAATTTTTTTATCTTTCTTTGTAGTGGATACTATCCACGGTTTGTGTAAAGGCCCAAGTATTACAATACGGAGATCAACAGTTGAATCAAATTACCTCCGAATTTGCAACACAATTAAACGAAAATTTGTGAAGACTCTCAATAGTTACTCCAATGGTTCCTAACCAGATGTTTGAATAACCAATCCCAGACTTTGCAAATAAATAATTCCAGACACCAGTTTTGTATCTTAGACAAAAGACTTAACAATTTATTAAGTAAATAATAACTTCAGCAGTGAAAAACTTAAACCACAGGTTGATCTAATTGCTATCCGTGCCTTAAACCCAAAACACTTGTTTGCAGCTTCCATTCACACAAAAGACAAACAAATATAGTTAAGGGATACACAAAAAAATACAGTAAACCTGGCCAGAATACCGATATTGTTTTTACAATGTGCTGTTTTGCAAGCATTGGTGTGGACTCCCTTGGTTGCATTTCTGGTCACCTCTTCGATTCACAAAAGTCGTCAGTAATACAATTAACCCTACTTTCTACACTTCCTGCATCTGAAAGCTGGTCAAGGAGATTAGGCAGAGAGTTTTCAAATCTTTGCGTTGTGTCATCAATGGCCAAACTCATCTCCCAGAAAAGAAAATGCTCAAAAAACAAATAACTCCAACTATGGTTCTACCCTGAGAGACCAACTGTATTTTCCCAAGGCCTCAATTAACATTCAGCAACTGTCATCTGTTTGAATATAGGGTCTCTTACAGACTTGCCAGAACAACTCTTAGATTATTCCCACCTTGTTAATAGCTGACTGCTATCTGTTTAAACACAGTGCTCTTCCCGGGGTCATTGTGTCAGTAAGAACTTTTTTTAAAAAAACAATCAGCCTGCAATTAGCAATTAACATTGGGGAAACCAAGCGGAGGCTTGGGGACCGCTTTGCAGAACACCTCCGCTCAGTTCGCAACAAACAACTGCACCTCCCAGTCGCAAACCATTTCCACTCCCCCTCCCATTCTCTTGATGACATGTCCATCATGGGCCTCTTGCAGTGCCACAATGATGCCACCCGAAGGTTGCAGGAACAGCAACTCATATTCCGCCTGGGAACCCTGCAGCCATATGGTATCAATGTGGACTTCACCAGTTTCAAAATCTCCCCTTCCCCTACTGCATCCCTAAACCAGCCCAGTTCATCCCCTCCCCCCACTGCACTACACAACCAGCCCAGCTCTTCCCCCCCACCCACTGCATCCCAAAACCAGTCCAACCTGTCTCTGCCTCCCTAACCGGTTCTTCCTCTCACCCATCCCTTCCTCCCACCCCAAGCCGCACCCCCAGCTACCTAACCTCATCCCACCTCCTTGACCTGTCCGTCTTCCCTGGACTGACCTATCCCCTCCCTACCTCCCCACCTACACCCTCTCCACCTATCTTCTTTACTCTCCATCTTCGGTCCGCCTCCCCCTCTCTCCCTATTTATTCCAGTTCCCTCCCCCCATCCCCCTCTCTGATGAAGGGTCTAGGCCTGAAACGTCAGCTTTTGTGCTCCTGAGATGCTGCTTGGCCTGCTGTGTTCATCCAGCCTCATATTTTATTATCTTGGAATCTCCAGCATCTGCAGTTCCCATTATCTCTGCAATTAGCTTCCAGGCCTAGCTTCACAAGATAACAAGACCTTGTTTGGTATGTTCCTTTCCTTTTACTACAACTATCTCCCAAAGCTCACAAGTGATCTTCAGCTCACAACTCGCAGTTCATACCTGCAAACCAAAATTGATAAAAGAATAAAAACAAGAATATTGAAAAAGCAGCGAGAGTTCAACAAATGACTGCTCAAAGGCCTTGTGATTGAGGCCACGTCTTTTTATTTACTGTGTCTAGCAGGCAATAACATTGTTTTTCAGCTGAAGGAACCTTCTGATTCATCTCTTATTGGATACAGCAAATATTGTTAACTATATCTGAGCATTTAACAAGAAGAAATGTAAAGTTGAACTTTATTTCTTTATTTTCTGCCTTTATATTCCATGTTTTGGTTTATTTTTCTGTTTTAAGGTGGCGCCGGAGACTGGAGACACTTGGAGAGGTGGTGAGTCTTCTCAACCCTCCAGTATTTTCATTCATTTTAAATACATACCTTTCATCTGGTTAAAACTCTCCAAAGAGAATTGCAGGCAAAGTCTGAACTACAAGTGCAAGTTAGAAAGTATCAATCTCAAATCATATACAGAAAGTGAAAATGAAAGACAACAATCAAAAAGAAGTAAAATACTCAACAATAATTAAAATCTGAAGGCACAGGACTTCATACTTTGAGTTGTAGAGTTGTACAGCATGTACATAGAACATAGAACATTACAGCACAGTACAGGCCCTTCGGCCCTCGATGTTGTGTCGAACTGCGATACCAGTCTGAAGCCCATCTAACCTACACTATTCCATGTACGTCCATATGCTTGTCCAATGACGACTTAAAAGTACCTAAAGTTGGCGAATCTACCACCGTTGCAGGCAAAGCGTTCCATACCCTTACTACTCTCGGAGTAAAGAAACTACCTCTGACGTCTGTCCTATATCTTTCACCCCTCAATTTAAAGCTATGCCCCCTCGTGCTCGCCGTCACCATCCTAGGAAAAAGGCTCTCCCTATCCACCCTATCTAACCCTCTGATTATCTTATATGTTTCAATTAAGTCACCTCTTAACCTTCTCTCCAACGAAAACAGCCTCAAGTCCCTCAGCCTTTCCTCGTAAGACCTTCCCTCCATACTAGGCAACATCCTAGTAAGTCTCCTCTGCACCCTTTCCAAAGCTTCCACATCCTTCTTATAATGCGGTGACCAGAACTGTATGCAATACTCCAAGTGCGGCCGCACCAGAGTTTTGTACAGCTGCAGCATAACCTCTTGGTTCCAGAACTCGATCCCTCTATTAATAAAAGCTAAAACACTGTATGCCTTCTTAACAGTCCTGTCAACCTGGATGGCACCTTTCAAGGATCTGTGTACATGGGCACCGAGATCTCTCTGCTCATCTACACTACCAAGAATCTTACCATTAGCCCTGTAATTTGCCTTCCGGTTACTCCTACCAAAGTGCATCACCTCACACTTGTCTGCATTAAAGTCCATTTGCCACCTCTCAGCCCAGCTCTGCAGCTTATCTATGTCTCTCTGCAACCTACAGCATCCTTCGTCACTATCCACAACTCCACCGACCTTAGTGTCGTCTGCAAATTTACTAACCCATCCTTCTACGCCCTCATCCAGGTCATTGATAAAAATGACAAACAGCAGTGGACCCAACACCGACCCTTGCAGTACACCACTAGTAACTGGTCTCCAGGATGAACATTTCCCATCAACCACCACCCTCTGTCTTCTTTCAGCAAGCTAATTTCCAATCCAAACTGCTATATCTCCCACAATTCCATTCCTCTGCAATTTGTACAATAGCCTACTGCGGGGAACCTTATCAAAAGCCTTGCTGAAATCCATATACGCCACATCAACCGGTTTACTCTCATCTACCTGTTTGGTCACCTTCTCAAAGAACTCAATAAGGTTTGTGAGGCACGACTTACCCTTCATAAAACCGTGCTGACTATCCCCAATCAAATTATTCTTTTCTAGTTGATTATAAATCTGATCTCTCTCTTATAACCTTTACCAACAACTTAAGTAAGGCTCACTGGTCTATAATTACGAGGGTAGTCTCTATTCCCCTTCTTGAACAGGGGAACCACATTTGCTATCCTCCAGTCTTCTGGCACTATTCCTGTAGACAATGATGAGTTAAAGATCAATGCCAAAGGCTCAGCAATCTCCTCCCTGCCTTCCCGGATCTTCCGAGGATAAATCCCATCTGGCCCAGGGGACTTATCTATCTTCATACTCTGTAGGATTTCTAATACCTCTTCCTTGTGAACCTCAATCCCATCTAGTCTAGTAGCCTGTATCTCAGCATTCTCCTCGACAACATTGTCATTTTCTAGAGTGAATACTGTCGAAAAATACTCATTTAGTGCTTCCCCTATCTTCTGACTCCACACACAACATCCCACTATCCTTGATTGGCCCTAATCTTACTCTCATCATTCTTTTATTCCTTAAATACCTATAGAAAGCCTTAGGGTTTACCCTGATCCTATCTGCCAACAACTTCTCATGTCTCCTCCCGGCTCTTCTGAGCTCTCTCTTTAGGTCTTTCCTGGCTACCTTGTAACGCTCAAGCGCCCTAATTGAGCCTTCACATCTCATCCTAACATAAGCCGCCTTCTTCCTCTTGACCAGAGATTCTACTTCCTTCATAAACCACGGCTCCCGCGCTCTACAGCTTCCTCCCTGCCTGACACGTACATACTTATCTAGGACATACAGGAGCTTTTCCTTGTATAGGCTCCACATTTCCAATGTGCTGATCCCCTGCAGTTTCCTTCCCCATCCTATGCTCCCTAAATCTTGCCTAATCTCATCATAATTGCCTTTCCCCAGCTATAACTCTTACCCAGTGGTATACACCTGTCCCTTTCCATCACTAAAGTAAACATAACAGAATTGTGATTGCTATCACCAAAGTGCTCACCTACTTCCAAATCTAACACCTGGCCACGCTCATTACCCAGTACCAAATCTAATGTGGCTTCGCCCCTTGTTGGCCTGTCTACATACTATGTCAGGAAGCCCTCCTGTACACACTGGACAAAAACTGACCCATCTATAGCACTTGAACTATTGTGCTCCCAGTCAATATTTGGAAAGGTGAAGTCCCCCATTACAACTACCCTGTGTCTCTCACTCCTATCGAGAATCATCTTTGCTATCCTTTCTTCTACATCTCTGGGACTATTCGGAGGCCTATAGAAAACTCCCAACAGGGTGACCTCTCCTTTCCTGTTTCTAACCTCAGCCCATACTACCTCATTTGATAAGTCCCCAAACATCCTTTCTGCAACTGTAATACTGTCCTTGACCAACAATGCCACACCTCCACCCCCTCTTTTACCATCTTCTCTGTTCTTACTGAAACATCTAAATCCCGGAACCTGCAACAACCGTTCCTGTCCCTGCTCTATCCATGTCTCCGAAATGGCCACAACACCGAAGTCCCAGGTACTAATGCATGCTGCAAGTTCACCCACCTTATTCCGGACGCTCCTGGCGTTGAAGTAGGCACACTTCAAGCCAACTTCTTGCTTGCCGGTGCCATCTTGCGTCCCTGAAACTTTATTTCGGACCTCCCTACTCTCAACCTTTTCTATACTTGAACTACAATTTTGGTTCCCATCCCCCTGCTGAATTAGTTTAAACCCACCCGAATAGCCTTAGCAAATTATCCCCCCAGGATATTGGTACCCCTCTGGTTCAGGTGAAGACCATCTTGCTTGTAGAGGTCCCACCTACCCCAGAAAGAGCCCCAATTATCCAAGAATCCAAAACCCTCCCTCCTGCACCATCCCTGTAGCCACATGTTCAACTCCTCTCTCTCTATCTCTCTATTCCTTGCCTCACTGGCACGTGGCACGGGCAACAAACCAGATTCAACAACTCTGTTCGTCCGAGCTCCCTGAATTTCTGCCTTAAATCCCCGTCTCTCTTCCTACCTATGTCGTTGGTGCCTATGTGGACCACGACTCGGGGCTGCTCCCCCTCCCCTTTAAGGATCCCAAAAACACGATCAGAGACAAACCCTTCAGTCCAATTAGTCTATGCTGAACAAATTAATAATTGTCCTATTTGCCAACATTTGGCCTGTATCCCGCTAAATCATTCCTATTCATGTAGCCATCCAGATGCCTTTTAATTGTTGTAACTGTACCAGCCTCCACCACCTCCCCAGTAGCTCATCCCATACATGCACCACTCTGTGTGAAAAAGTTGCCCTGTAGTTCCCATTTAAATCTTTCTCCTCTCACCTTAAACCTATGCCCTCTAGTTTTAGACTCTCCCACCCTGGGGAAAAGGACCTTGATTATTCACCCTATCTATGCCCATCATGATTTTATAAACCCCTATAAGGTCACCCCTCAGCGCTACAAGGAAAACAGCCCCAGCCTAATCAGCTTCTTCTTACAGCTCAAACGGTCCAACCCTGGCAATATCCTTATAAATCTGTTCTGCACCCTTTCAAGTTTAACAGCTTCTTTCCCGTAGAATGGAGACCAGAATTGAACACAGTATTCCAAAAGTGGCCTCAGCAATGTCCTATGCAGCCACAATACAACATTGAAACGTCAATACTCATTACACTGACCAGTAAAGCCCAGTGTACTAAATGCCTTCTTCACTGCCCTGTCTACCTGCAATTCCACCTTTAAGGAACTATGAACCTGCACCCCAAGATTTCTTTGCTTGGCAACATTCCCCAAGCCCAACCATTAATTGTCTAAGTCCTGCCCTGATTTGCCTTACCAAAATGCAACACATCACACTTATCTAAATTAAATTCCATCTGACACTCCTTAGCCCATCTGATCAAGATCCTGTTGTCCACTGCTCCACCAATTTTGGTGTTATTTGCACCAACTCACCTACTCACCATTCCGCCCTATACATTGGACTCAGCTCTGATCCTTGTGGCACACCACTGATCTCAGGCCTCCAGTCTGAAAAGCAACCGTCCACCACCACCCTCTGGCTCCTATCGTCAAGCAGTAATACAATGAGAACCACTGCTTAAATATAATAATCTAATGCAGATAAGGGACTATCTGCTTCTATAAATGGCCTTACTTTAAATTAAGGTTACATCTGCTTCCTGTCTATTTCTTACTTGGCAGTTTATACATTTCAATGTGTTTTAGAATCAGCTCAGAATCTCTGTCTAAAGGGGAGGAAAGAAGACGATAGAGGCAAAGAGATAGAAATTTCTGTTTGTTTGGATTTATGAGAAAAGGGATTGTGACTAATACAATATTGAAGACTCACAGGGTAAGAATAACTTTTAAATGTTCTTTTTAAGTAGACAAAAAAGAATAATGAATTAATATCATTTAAACTTAATAACTGGTAATTTTTTCATCTTTGTTTTTAAATGAATGTGTGACTCAAGAGTTTTGGAAATATACACTAAAAAGTGATGTAATAATTATTGAAGCAAAGAGAAATAAGTGCAAGATTTTAAAAAATATATCATCTACTTGCTATGGCTCACTGATAAAAGTTAGCAGTCTAATGAAAGTTTAACTATGTCAGCCTGAAAATTGAAATGTTACTTAATGTAGTATTACATAATCTTAAGAGACAGCTTGTAAAAAAATGACCAGCTTTCAATAACTGGGTAGGTAAATTTGCATAAGATTCCAAACTCTCATACAACCATTTGCTATATAATGTAACATTTTTATAGTTCATTATTTGAACACTACAGTATGTTATGCTACCTGCAATTGTACAAACATCATAAAGGACATTTCGGGCCTAGACCCTTGTCCTTTATGATCAGAGATAATGTGAACTGCAGATGCTGAAGAATCCAAGATAAAGTGTGAAGCTGGATGAACACAGCAGGCCAAGCAGCATCTCAGGAGCACAAAAGCTGACATTTCGGGCCCAGAGCCTTCATCAGAGAGCAGAAGAAAAAGCAAGTCTGGCAGCACCTGTGGAGAGAAATCAGAGTTACTGTTTCAGTTCTAATGACTCTTCTCAGAGCTCCAAGGAAGGATCACTGGGCCTGAACTGTTAACTCTTATTCCTCGCCACAGACACTGTTAGACCTGCTAAACGTTACCAGCAATTTCTGGTTTTATGTCTGGCTCTTGTTAAAATTCACTATGTTGGTCAAATTTTTCACAACCAATTTGATGAAAATACAATAGGACAGATGTGACCTGGCAGCAACAGGCAGGACAGAAACTCCTTTGAGTGGGTCTTGAAATAGACATCTGTGCTTCCAATAAAGGCAATGGAACCTTTATAACAAAATAAGAAGAACAGCCATGATCCATGGGCATTTCAATTGGGAGGGTTTCATTCCAAGCAAAATTTAAAAGGAGCTGTGACTGATGCAAGATAAATCACTGTGGTCTAATATTGACTGGGGGCTGGATGGTAATTTTGGGAGAAATGTTAAACACAAAGCACAAGCATTTTGCTCTTATATTTGCATTTGCCTCCGTAGTTTGTAACCAGTTTAAAGACATGGTTATGCAGAAATCTACCACATCTATATACCACTACAATTCACAGTTTTACAAGAAAAAGCAGTGTAAGGTATAGAAGAGAAAGAGAAGGACTTCTGAGAGCAATGCCAAATGTTGAGTGTGCCATTAGTCATAAAAGCACCTACAGGGAAGTGTATGATTGTTCTAATATAAGAGACACAGGACTTGGAAGTGTGAAGGTACAGTTATCTAGTACTGAGGTAAGGTTGCATAGACGTGATCAAAGAATAACAAGTTGAAAATGTGTGTCTTTCTTTATGGAGGTTTGCCAAGATCATTGAATTCCTAGTGGCAAGACCCACATTTCAATGTGAAATACGCTTCCATTTAAAATGGAACACATGTCCATTGAATTCACCAACTTCAATTCACAATCCTTCTCAATGCTTTATCTTCTCAGTCCTTGAACCTCATTCATAGAAAAATACTATTTGTACTGTTGTTCACAAAGGTTTCTCTGTTTCTTTTGCTGAACCATTTTTAAACATTTCAGACCTGAACAACATGCAGGCTTGGGCTGACAGGTGGCAGTAACATTCATTCTAAACAATTGCTAGGAAATGACCATCCCCAAAAGACAGCATTCAACCATTTTCACTTGATTTTCGATTACATTAGCATTGCTGAAACCTCCACCATCAACAGCCCGGAAGTTTGCTTTGAAAGGAAACTAGACTGAACCATCCATATAAATATTGTGTCTACAGAAATAGTCAGCGAGTAGGAATGCTATAGTTAGTAACTCACCCCCTTGTCACTCCAGTGCCTGTCTATATCTACAAGGCACAAGTCAGCAGTGTGGCAGAATACTTGTTCCTTATCTGGATGAGTATAGCTCCAAAGGCTCTCACGGACTTTGATACCATCAAGGGGAAAGCAGCCTACTTGATTTGCACCCTATTCACCACCTTGAACATTAAGTCCCTCCACTACATACACACAGGACCAGCAGTGTGTACCAGCAAAAAGATGTTCAGTGTCAACCCAACAAGACTCCTTTAGAAACACTCCCTAAACCTATAACCTCTGCTATCTAGGAGAACAAGGTCAGAACATATGTGCGAGCACCACCACCAGAAAGACCCCTTCCAAGCCACTCACTACCCTGATCTGGAACCAAATCACTATTCCTTTACTGACACAGGGTCTAAATCGTGGAACATCTACCCTAATACATTGTGGGTATACCTACACCACGTGTACTTCAATGGTTCAAGAACTAACCCACCTACTCAAGGACAATTTGCAATGGACAATGAATGCTGACATAGTCAGTGATGCCCACATCCCTTTGAATGAAGAAAAACTGCCTTTTCACAGCTCACTGATACAGGAAAGAGCAACAGTGCCAATACTAAAATCTTTGGAACTGTATTAGCTTCTTCAGACTCTCAGCATGATCCTTCACTCTGTGAGATTAGATTAGATTAGATTCCCTATAGTGTGGAAACAGGCCCTTCGGCCCAACAAGTCCACACCGCCCCTTGGAGCATCCCACCCAGACCCATTCCCCTATAACCCACACACCTCTGAACACTACGGGCAATCCACCTAGCCTGCACATCTTTGGACTGTGGGAGGAAACTGGAGCACCCAGAGGAAACCCACGCAGACAAGGGGAGAACGTGCAACTTGCACACAGATAGTCCAAGGCTGGAATCGAACCTGGGTCCCTGGCGCTATGAGGCTACAGTGCTAGCAACTGTGCCACCGTGCCACCACTAGATAGCTGGAGTATTTGTCAATTAAACAGAAAATTTAATAAAAACCTAAAGAACTGCGGATGCTGTAAATCAGGAACAAAAATAGACTTGCTGGAAAAGCTCAGCAAGTCTGGCAACATCTGTGAAGAAAAAAAAGTCAGAGTTAATGTTTCGTGACTGGTGACGAATGTGTTCATTCTGAGGAAGGGTCACTGGGCCTGAAACGTTAACTCTGATGCTTTTCTTCACAGTTGCCACAAGCCCTGCTCAGCTTTTCAAGCAACTCCTGTTTTTGAAACAGAAAACAGTTACTTACAAGTGTTGCTTGATCCACTGCCACCAGTTTTCTTATTCCACTGCAGGGACAGTCCTCTCGTGCCACAAAAAGACACATACAGACTCAGTTATTTGCTGAAAAAAATTGAGTTAACTGAGTCAATGTGCAGTAAAATAGATTGCTGCAAGTCCTTCTAAATGGGAATGCATAGAATTGTTTTACACTAATACAAAATGAAGCAGACTTCACTGTTAAAACTTTGTTAGCATTCAGAACTTCCTTCAAAAATTAGATATTTTACAATTCATTTACGTCAGTTTCAACATTTACCCTGGCCACGTAACTGATTTGAGGATTTTAACAGACCAGGATGACAGCTGATTGTTTGATAATTTTGCATCAATGCTTATCGCTACATTCATACAAATCATGGGCAGGTGGGTGTGGGTATTTTATGGGCCCTGCAAAAGTGGAAATTTACCATGTAGAGTGACGGAACTGGGTAAAAGTTGAAATTTTGATTTTCCAATGGCAGTTTGAATTGCTGAGATTAAGTCAGCGACAGGCCTGTGGTGGTTTCATAATTTCAAAAAGAATGTTCATTGGTGCGGGGAACTTTGTAAAATTACACCCTACTGTCAACATAAAGTCAGTGGTGTATGAAAATCTTGCGGTATGTTTATTTAAAGGCAACTTTGTGGCTTTATGCAGCTGTTTTTGTGGTCAGTCTTTTTCATGCTGAACTGTCTGGCACTGGAAGCTGGAGAACAGCAGATTGCCTAGAGGCTTGGAAACAGCAAAGGTGAGGTGGGGCGAAGAGGGGTGTAAACTTCATCAGCATCAAGCTGTGGAAAAGGAAGAAGCCGAACATCCTGGACATGGTAGATAGAGTTTTCATTGCAGCTAATCAAAGTAATTGGAAAACTCACTGCTCATCATAGGTGAAATTTAGGGACACACCAGTAACACTGCCCTCCTTCCTCATCTGTTTCAATTGCTGAGACACGTCTGTGTGCATCACATACACCCAATTTTCCTGTGTTCTCAGCAGCAGTCAAGGAGAAGGCCGGTCAGGATGCAACCATCCAGTTAAAGATAGGAACAGCAGCTTGGGAGCAAACATTAACTCAAGATGCAGTGCATCTCGGTTTGAACTGAAAGCTTTTTTATAGATTGCCAGCAGTTGCAGCAATGGTCAACTGACAGCGGGTTTCACCTCCATAGAATCTCTTAGGTTTCCATGAATGCTGTCAGTACTTTGCTTTTCTTTAAAATTGAGATTCATGTGCGAAATGGGGAAAAAGACAAGAAAGCAGAAGTAGCACGTAGTTCCAGTTACTTGGTTAGTTTGTTAATGCCATAGTTAAAATTACATTCCAATATGTGAAAGGAATACAATGCTATGATTTTAATTAGAATTTAATAATTTGCGAAAGCCATTTCAAAATAGATCAAATTTTATGTCATGTCTGAGGTTTAAGGAGTGGCATAATTTCATCTATCATTTGCACTGAAATTATATCATGTACGATACCTGATTCTGCACTTAAGTTTGCAATGCATTAGTTGCATTCTACAAAAAGTGCAGAATTTAAACAATATGCTACATTAGCATTTCAGTTTTAAATTTTTTTCATTTCAGATAGCTCTGAAGAAGAACGATGAGCTCTCCCTCCTTGTTGATCCTGCTTGTTGATTGCATTTTTGTACATGCAGCTTTCTTCGAAGGGAACACCGACCCATCAAACATCTGTCAGAAATGCATCTCTCACAACTTCTGCAACTGCTCATCGGTGAAGCTAGAGAATGTTCCACGTGTAGTGGAAAATGTACTGAGATTTGATCTGTCTCATAACGAGATCTCACAGATTAAGGACACTGATTTCATAATCTATGTGAAACTCAAAAGACTTCAGTTGCAATCAAATCGAATCCACTCTATTTCGGAGCAGGCGTTCCAGCATAACACAGACCTGGAGTATCTTGACTTATCGAATAATCTTTTGACATGCCTGTCACCGCATTGGTTTGAACGTCTTCCAAAATTACAATACCTGAACATTTTAGGAAACAATTACACAGATTTGGGATCGGGGAGAATTTTCTCAAATCTGACGAGACTGAGATGGTTAGAATTTGGCAATCCTTCTCTCTCTGTTCTAAAGAAAGGTGACTTTGTAGGGGTTGCACATCTGGATGAGTTTATTGTAACAGCAGAGAAATTACAGGTATATGAGAAAGGGAGCTTCAGTTCATTCAGCAGTATAAGTCATGCAAGCTTAAGTCTGCCTTACACATTTCTGAATAAACCAAGTCAGGCTCAGCAGATTTTTGTTGATTTGTCAGAACTCACCACCCACATGGAGCTAAGAAATGTAGCATTTCCGGACAAAAGGGACAATCAGCCATTCTTATCAGTACAAAATTCGTCATTGAGAAAATTGAGTTTCAGAAATACTTTTCTTACTGAAAACACTGTAATAAATTTCCTAAGTTCAGTGAAAAACACAGAAGTATCTGAACTCGTAGTAAAAGACAGTGAACTTTCAGGTGTTGGGAAATGGTATGGAATAGACAACTTAAAAACTAATTCTCTCGATACAATATTATTAAGTAATATATCGATTAAACACTTCTATTTATTTCATGATCTTTCAAGTATTAGTGATCTGTTTCAATCCATTAAAAATGCCACATTTACAAAACTAACAATGTTTCTGATGCCCTGCACTGTATCCAAAAAGTTAAAAGATATGGAATACCTTGATTTAACAGACAATTTGTTAAGTGATAGGAGTTTGGACGAAACTGTCTGTTCAGGAGCTTGGCGTTCATTACGTTATCTTATTCTGAGAAAGAATCTTTTTAAATCCCTGGCTAGAACAAGCACAAAATTAACCACACTTCCTAAACTTATCCATTTAGATTTGAGCCAGAACAGATTCAGTGACATAAAGACTTCATGCAAATGGTCTGAAAAGCTACAATTTCTAAACCTTTCGAGCTGCACTATCAAAAATATAGAAGAATGTGTCCCTCCAAATGTTGAAGTGTTGGATTTAAGTAACAATATTATCAGCAGTTTTGCTGTTAATCTTCCTTCTCTCAAAGAATTAAATCTGTCCAATAATAAGCTTAAAAGTTTACCAGGTGATGGCTACTTACCAAAGATGGAAATTCTGAAGATCAGCAGTAATAAACTCACCTCTCTCTCAGCTGAAGAAGTCAAGACATTTCAGAAGCTTCAATTTTTAGAAGCTGGAAGGAATAATTACATTTGTTCATGTGAATTTCTATTCTCTATGAATAATGGCATGACAGTTGAACTGTTGGACCGAGCGGAAGATTACATTTGTGATTCACCTTTAATTCTCAGGGGAAAGATGGTTCAAAATACTAAGCGCTCTTTTTTTGACTGTCACAAAACATTGTCCCTAGCCTTACTGTGTGTTGGCACAATTTTGACCGTAGTCATTGTTGTGGTGATGTGTTACAAGTATCATGTGTTCTGGTATATCCAAATGACATGGGCATGGCTGAAGGCGAAGAGGAAGCCAAAGAATGTGAAGAATAATAATATTTGTTATGACGCATTTGTCTCTTATAGTCAGATGGACTCAGAGTGGGTGGAAAACCTGCTGGTAAGTGAGTTAGAAAGTGCTCATCCACCGCTGACGCTCTGCCTTCATAAGCGCGATTTCATCCCAGGCAAGTGGATAATTGACAACATTATTGAGTCCATTGAGAAAAGTAGGAAAACCCTCTTTGTTTTGTCTCAACACTTTGTCCAAAGTGAGTGGTGCAAGTACGAGCTTGATTATACTCATTTTCGTCTATTTGATGAAAATGATGATTCAGCCATCCTTGTTCTGTTGGAGGTGATCCCAAAGGAAACCATTCCTCAAAGATTCTGCAAGCTGAGGAAACTGATGAATACAAAAACCTATTTGGAATGGCCTCAGGATGAAGTGGGACAGCAAGTCTTCTGGTTTAATTTAAGAATCGCATTACAAGGAGATAACATTACAAGTTTGTAAGTATTTTCAATATATTGTTGCATTAAAATAAATCTAGTTATGAAACAACATTGCCTGATCTATCAACACAGTGATCACACAACTTTTACCATGAAGTCAGTCATGATCTGATCATGTCAACAAACTACTTTGAAGAGCACTCCTTTGGAATTGAAATAAATGGCTACATCTACTCCAAAGAACTTTTGCACCACGCCTATGAAATAATTGTAGATACAGACATTTAGAACTTTGACTTGCAAAGATGAGAATTATATGTAGCTTGATCTGACTAATGCATGTTCCACAACCTAGCCTACCACAGTCTCAAATGCACATTGTTAAATCTGCAACTTTGATGTTTTGGCTTAGCAATTTCTGGTTCTCACTGCAATCAAGGGAAACTCTAGCGTACCTCTCCATTCCAAAACACTTCAATCCAATCGTGACCAAATGCGCTGCTTCTATCTTGTCCTCTGCAGATCAGAATCATTGCATCTGCTACACCTATAATTCCCAACAAGAAAACTGGAAAGAACATGTAAGCGACTTCCCTCAAAAGGGCACTGATTTAGAAAAAGATGTGGCACCATTGACATTCTACATTAAAAGGTAGAGATATGAAGAATTGCTTCATCTAAATGGAGGAGATACAAGCCCCAACTATGATAACATCTGAATGGGAGTGTTGCAGGCATAAAATTAGTTGTGCATCTCCAAGTGAGAAACCCAGGTTCGACATTACACTTTAAAATGATACTTTGGTACTTGAAATTAACATGTTTTACTTTTAGCAGGAAAGACAAAGTGATGATTTTGATTTCAATCAAATCATTGATTACGGAATTAATTCGACAGTCACTCTCCAACATTGAACTCTCATGTCCTGACTATCAAAGACAGTCTATGCCCTCTAGACTCTCAGAGGTTTTAACATAACCTCTCCACGTATCTACTTACACCACCACCCCCCTTCAATGGCATTGACTTAATCATTGCTCTGATTTCATTTTTCTCCCTTTGTCTTAGCTCCCTTCATGCTATTGTTTGTTCTATTACCAAATGCTACTCATTCTACCTCCTCTTCCACAGCCATTTGCTGTCCATACTGATCTATTTTCCCTTGTCATGCATTCTTGTCTTGTACCCCTTCCTTTGCTCACCGCTCAAATTCTCTTCCTCCTAGTTCTCCAAATGCATTCTCACTTTTCCTGGTCTCTACCAATGCACAGTCACCATCACAATGCATAGTCTTTCATTTCATCTTTTTATTTGCCCCTGTTGCTGTGAGTTTCCAGTTCTTTCCATGGCAATCAAGATCGTTAGTACTGAAAATACAATGTGGCAGAGAAGCCCGAGAGGCTGTGATAGTAAACCTAAAAAAACAAGCGATGTTTACACAGTATATTTAAGAGGTAAAATATCAGAAGGCACTTAAGCTACTTCAAGAAAAGAAACCCAGCCAGAGGAGGTAGTGCAAAGAGGTTGTTTTTACGGAATATCTTTGAGGAGGTGGAGAGAGGCTGTGGAGGTGGAGAGAGGCTGGGGAGGTGGAGAGAGGCTGGGGAGGTGGAGAGAGGCTGGGGAGGTGGAGAGAGGCTGTGGAAAACTTGAAAATACGAAAACAATTTTAAGAAAAAAATTAAAAGATATTTAAAGAAGAATCTTTGTAACAAGAGACTTAACAAGATAGAGAAAGTAATCCAAGAAAAGTGCTTCCGAATACATTAAAAGAACAGTAATATATTGAATAGACTCAACATTAGATGAAGATAATTTAGAGTGGGCCTGGATGGTAAGTACAGGATGATTCAGATTGTCAGGAAAGGTATTGAGGCCGGACAATAGACTTCCTTAATTAACATAGGACTCGGGGTAATTTAACAGGATTAATATTCTAGAAAGAATAAATTAACTGGGTTTAAACAAATTATTTCTCAGCAAAAAAAGTATGTATTTAAAAATATAATAACAACCTGATGCAAGTAATGAAAGACAATAAAATGTGAGGCTGGATGAACACAGCAGGCCCAGCAGCATCCCAGGAGCACAAAAGCTGACGTTTCGGGCCTAGACCCTTCATCAGAGAGGGGGATGGGGAGAGGGTTCTGGAATAAATAGGGAGAGGGGGGAGGCGGACCGAAGATGGAGAGAAAAGAAGATAGGTGGAGAGGAGAGTATAGGTGGGGAGGTAGGGAGGGGATAGGTCAGTCCAGGGAAGACGGACAGGTCAAGGAGGTGGGATGAGGTTAGTAGGTAGATGGGGGTGCGGCTTGGGGTGGGAGGAAGGGATGGGTGAGAGGAAGAACAGGTTAGGGAGGCAGAGACAGGTCGGACTGGTTTTGGGATGCAGTGGGTGGAGGGGAAGAGCTGGGCTGGTTGTGTGGTGCAGTGGGGGGAGGGGACGAACTGGGCTGGTTTTGGGATGCGGTGGGGGAAAGGGAGATTTTGAAGCTGGTGAAGTCCACATTGATACCATTGGGCTGCAGGGTTCCCAAGCGGAATATGAGTTGCTGTTCCTGCAACCTTTGGGTGGCATCATTGTGGCAGTGCAGGAGGCCCATGATGGACATGTCATCTAAAGAATGGGAGGGGAGTGGAAATGGTTTGTGACTGGGAGGTGCAGTTGTTTATTGCGAACCGAGCGGAGGTGTTCTGCAAAGCGGTCCCCAAGCCTCCGCTTGGTTTCCCCAATGTAGAGGAAGCCACACCGGGTACAGTGGATGCAGTATACCACATTGGCAGATGTGCAGGTGAACCTCTGCTTAATATGGAAAGTCATCTTGGGGCCTGGGATAGGGGTGAGGGAGGTGGTGTGGGGGCAAGTGTAGCATTTCCTGCGGTTGCAGGGGAAGGTGCCGGGTGTGGTGGGGTTGGAGGGCAGTGTGGAGCGAACAAGGGAGTCACGGAGAGAGTGGTCTCTCCGGAAAGCAGACAAGGGTGGGGATGGAAAAATGTCTTGGGTGGTGGGGTCGGATTGTAGATGGCGGAAGTGTCGGAGGATGATGCATTGTATTCGGAGGTTGGTGGGGTGGTGTGTGAGAACGAGGCGTTCCTCTTTGGGTGGTTGTGGCAGGGGCGGGGTGTGAGGGATGTGTTGCGGGAGACGCGGTCAAGGGCGTTCTCGACCACTGTGGGGGGCAAGTTGCGGTCCTTGAAGAACTTGGACATCTGGGATGTGCGGGAGTGGAATGCCTCATCGTGGGAGCAGATGTGGTGGAGGCGGAGGAATCGGGAATGGGGTTGGAATTTTTGCAGGAGGGTGGGTGGGAGGAGGTGTATTCTAGGTAGCTGTGGGAGTCGGTGGGCTTGAAATGGACATCAGTTACAAGCTGGTTGCCTGAGATGGAGACTGAGAGGTCCAGGAAGGTGAGGGACGTGCAGGAGATGGCCCAGGTGAACTGAAGGTTGGGGTGGAAGGTGTTGGTGAAGTGGATGAACTGTTCGAGCTCCTCTGGGGAGCAAGAGGCAGTGCCGATACAGTCATCAATGTAACGGAGGAAGAGGTGGGGTTTGGGGCCTGTGTAGGTGCGGAAGAGGGGCTGTTCCATGTAACCTACAAAGAGGCAGGCATAGCTGGGGCCCATGCGGGTGCCCATGGCCACCCCCTTAGTCTGTAGGAAGTGGGAGGAATCGAAAGAGAAGTTGTCGAGGGTGAGGACGACTTCGGCTGGGCGGATGAGGGTGTCGGTGGAGGGGGACCGGTCGGGCCTGTGGGACAGGAAGAAGCGGAGGGTCTTGAGGCCATCTGCATGCGGAATACAGGTGTATAGGGACTGGACGTCCATGGTGAAAATGATGTGTTGGGGGCCAGGGAATTGCAAGTCCTGGAGGAGGTGGGCGTGGGTGGTGTCACAGACGTAGGTAGGGAGTTCCTGGACCAAAGGGGAGAAAATGGAGTCCAGATAGGTGGAGATGAGTTTGGTGGGGCAGGAACAGGCTGAGACAATGGGTCCACCAGGGCAGGCAGGTTTGTGGATTTTGGGAAGGAGATAGAAACGGGCTGTGCGGGGTAATGAAATGTTGCACAAAATATGCAAATACTTTTGTTGGCAATATATTAATTTTATTGGAATTAACTAATGACTAAATTTTGTAATGTCTTACTTTTTGAACTACAGCAATATACCAAAAGACTTACCTTTGAAATAGTTACTATTTCTCTTAACATTAACAAAATGAGGATAATTATGATATACATACCAAGCAATAAATCTTTCCACACAAAGTTATAAGCAATAATGGAAAGGGATTTATAAACTATTTCTAAGAGATATATCAGTTACAATAACTAATAAATAATTGAAAAAGGTCTTTATTGAAATCCTTGTAACCAGATTATATGAAATGCTTGAAGCTGCAATTTACAAACTTTTAGCATGCATTCTAAGTATCTAATGTACATCAAAACTGAGCTTATACTTACAGCTCCCTGTTGCCTAAAGAATGCTTGGTTATGACACAGGAGGAGACCATTCAATCCATCAAGTCTGTTCCAACTCTACAAGAGAAATTTGGCTCATCCCATTATCCCATTTTCTTTCCCCACAACGGTTTACTATTTAGGTGTTGATTCATTTCCAAACAGACCATTCCAGATAGCAACCATGCACTGCAAATACAAATTTAGTTTTATGTCACCTTTGGTTCTTTTGGCAGCCTCTTTAAGCCTGTTTCCTGTGCTGTTTGGCCCTTCCTCAAACAGAAGGGATTTTGCTCTATCGACTTTGATCTGACTACTCATGATTTTGATCACCTCTATCTCACACTTGCCTCCTGCAAGGCGAACAATAACAGCTTCACAAGTCTATTCAATTAAATGAAATCCCTCAACCCAAGAGCCATTCTGATAAATCTTTTCTGCATCCACTGTACATTCTACCTAACATATGGTGTCTCTAATCAGTCACGATGCTCCAGGTGAGGCAGAATCAATGTTTTATAAAGGTTCAGCGTTTGCTCTGTTTTTGGACCCTTAAATTCTTTGTTGGGAATGGATGCTGCTGTAAGGTCAGCATTTGATTCCTGTCCTTAATTACTCTTGAGAAAGTGGCAATGAACGACCAAGACTCTGCCTTTTCAACTCCTTTCTTAATTTGCTTTTGATCTCCAACAGTTTGGTCACATGTACCCTAAGACTCTATGTTCTTGCATTCCCGTTAGAATAATTTTTAAAAAAAATTTCACATCTTCTCTCTCGACCGTTCGCACTGAAACATATTACTTAACATTTGTCTGTCTGAAAATTTATCTGCCACTTGTCCATTCGTTCCATCAACCTGCAAGTCTTGAATAATCCTTCTGCTCAGTTCTCCACACTTTCAATTTTTTTGTGTTCTGCCAATTTTGAAATTATGATATGCACACCCTGGTCTAAGCAACTAATGTAGCAGTGGTCATAAGACGATCATTTTGGACACCAGGGTAGACCATTCTCCAGCCTGACAAACAGTATTCTGTCTATTCAAATCAACCATAACATCCACATTAACTTTTTCTGTTACCTCATAAAATAACCCTATTAAGATTCAACAAATCTATGCTGAATTTTATTAATAAACACACATTTGAGTTAGTTACCCCATCATTCAGGTTATCCTGGATTAATGGTTATAAACCTTGACAGTTATAAGAATTAAGGCAATTAAATCATACAATTTTTTAAAATTATGAAGTATTTTAAAGTTGCTTGATCAGATGTGTAAAGTTTATAATATACCGAATGTTTCTGTACAAGTACTTTATATTTCGCAAATATCTTTTCCTTTTAGTCCCATAGAGTTTTTAATTACTTTGCATATATTTCAACATTGCATGAAAATTAATTTACTTTTCTAGAAATGTGATTTTTTTCCAGTATGGAATGTAGTACATTAAGTTGTAAAAGGTTTTTTTGATGAAATAAAGTATTGACAATAATTCTTAATATTTAAAAATGGTCCAATGTATATATGAAAAATCGCATTGAGCTTAGAATAAATGGAAAGCTAGATTAAACATTGTGCCTGTCTTTTCAGCAAAGAGCAACAAATAGTTGACAGTGAACTTCCTATTAAACACAGTGGTATGTATTTCCAGTTGAGTGTAATCAAACTCAAACATTTTGCAAACTGGAGGGAAACTGAGGAATAAATTAAATTAAAATTATTAACATATACTTTGGATTTCACTGGGCATACCTGCATGAATTGATTTAATGCAAAATTTCTGTCCTTTGTTCAGAGTAAATCCCATGTTGGATAGGTGCCAGCCATTTGAATGGTCAGCAGCTGTGTTGTGCTGGCAATGTCATTTGGCAGCAGTGGCCACTGCTCGGACTTCAAGCACTCCCATCACAACCGCCCCCAGAGGATCCCCCTCGTTCTCACATACCATCCCACCAACCTCCGGATACAACGCATCATCCTCCGACACTTCCGCCATCTACAATTCGACCCCACCAGCCAAGCTATTTTTCCATCTCCACCTTGTCTGCTTTCCGGAGAGACCACTCTCTCCGCGACTCCCTTGTACGTTCCACACTCCCCTCCAAACCCACCACACCCAGCACCTTCCCCTGCAACCACAGGAAGCGCTACACTTGCCCCCACACCACCTCCCTCACCCCTATCCCAGGCCCCAAGATGACCTTCCATATCAAGCAGATGTTCACCTGCACATCTGTCAATGTGGTATATTGTATCCATTGTACCTGGTGTGGCTTCCTCTACATGGGGGAAACCAAGCCAAGGCTTGGGGTCCACTTTGCAGAACACCTACACTCGGTTCGCAACAAATAAATGCACCTCCCAGTCGCAAACCATTTTAACTCCCCCTCCCATTCCTCAGACAACATGTCCATCATGGGCCTCCTGCAGTGCCACAATGATGCCACCCGAAGGTTGCAGGAACAGCAACTCATATTCCGCTTGGGAACCCTGCAGCCCAATGGTATCAATGTGGACTTCACAAGCTTCAAAATCTCCCCTTCCCCCACTAGATCCCAAAGCCAGCCCAGTTCTTCCCCTCCCCCCGACTGCATCACAAAACCAGCCCAGCTCATCCCCTCGCCCCACTGCATCCCAAAACCAGCCCAGCCTGTCTCCGCTTCCCTAACCTGTTCTTCCTCTCACCCATCCCCTTTTCCCACCTCAAGCCGCACCTCCATTTCCTACCTACCACGTCATCCCGCCTCCTTGACCTGTCCATCTTCCCTAGACTGACCTATCCCCTCCCCACCTATCCTCTCCTCTTCACCTATCTTCTTTTCTCTCCATCTTCGGTCCGCCTCCCCCTCCCTCCCAATTTATTCCAGTTCCCTCTCCCCATCCCCCTCGCTGATGAAGGGTCTAGGCCTGAAACGTCAGTTTTTGTGATCCCGAGATGCTGCTTGGCCTGCTGTGTTCATCCAGCTCCACACTTTGTTTTTTTTTGAAACCTCTTATTTGAAGTTGAAACTGTTCCTCAACCTGTTCCTTCACATTTGCTGATAAAAATAACCCTATTCATTGTTATCCACAATCTTTCAAATTTTTTAAAGCAGTTCTTATAATATAACCAATATGAGAACAATATACCTATAGAATCTATAGCCAGATCCTCATCACATCTGCATAATACTACTACATCACTTCCCCTCAATAGAAGGTACCCCTCTTTCTTTTCACTACTCTTGTAAACCTCCCATATAGGAAAATCCCTGCCCTAAAGCTTCAATGCTTTGGAAATGGAAACAGTCTATTAGAAGCAAAAACAGAAGTTGCTGGAAAAACACAGCAGGTCTGACAGCATCTGTGAGGAGCAATCAGAATTAACATTTAAGGTCCAGGGACCCATCTTCAGACCGGCTGAGCTTTTCCAGCTGCATTGGTTTCTGATTTATAGCATCAGCGGTTCTTTCAGTTTCTATACCATATATTTGCTTGGTCATAGACTCGGTTAGCTTGAAGCAGAAAACCAGTGAGTATAATGGGTAAATAGACTAAGCTGCAAGATGTGACAAATGATTTTCCTTCAGAGATCTGTCCTGGGACACCATTTTTCACAATACGTTTAAATGGCTTGAATGGGGCAGTCGAGTACCATATATCTAAATTTGGGGCTGACACTAATAAGATGACACAGTAAACAGCAGGCATGACATAGAATTGTTCAGTGCAGAAAAAGTAACTTTGCCCAACTAGTTTGTGCCATCGGTATGTTACACAACTCTCTTCCTATTCCATTTTCCCATCCCAATTTTTCAGCTTATTTTTCTAATCTGTTCTCTCTTATGATCTTATGTAATTACCTCTAGAAAGCAGCAAACCTGTTTGCCTCAAAACCTTCCTATAATAGCTAGTTCCACATTCTAACCACTGAATAAAGAATCTCTTTTTTATTTGCCTGCTGTACTTGTGAACAACTACCTTAAATTGTGCCTTGTTTTGCATTCTGTTTCACAAGTGGAAATATTAAGAAATCAATTGAGAGTGGTTCTGAAGTGCCTTTTAGATTTTCCCTCATGGGAGATGTGGACAAAGATTTGAAAATAATTCCCAAACTTTTAATAGCATTTTGAATTGTTTTACTGAACAGTAATTCTGCAATTAATGATTTGATCATTTGTATCCCTAGAGTCCTTTATGCTTCTAATGCATTATTTTTACTATGTTTCTATTTTTCATATAAAAGTGCTTCAACAGACAAACATTGTGTTTGGACCCCAAGTGTTCACTGAATTCAATGACAACTTTGCAGATGGCATCAAAAGCCATATACCTAATTTGGTGACAGCATATAGGTAGATGTATTTGGAAACAGTGTAGATGAAAGCATAAAATTACAAAATAATATTGAGAGATTAAGTGAATGGTCAGGCTGCATGGAAATGGATTTTAGTGTCAGCAAATGTGAGGTCATTCACTTTGTATCTTAAATAGACGCATGCGGCTAATTTCTAAATATAGAGAAACTGAGAAGATTGGAAGCCTAAAGAGATATCATAGAATCATAGAATCCCTCAAGTGTGGAAACAGGTCCTTTGGACCAACAAGTCCACACTAACCCTCAGAGCATCCCACCCAGACCCATCCACCATAACCCACCTAATTTACACTTCCCTGAACACTTTGGGCAATTTAGCATGGCCAATCCACTTAGCCTGCACATCTTTGGACTGTGGGTGGAAACCAGAGCACCCGGAGGAAACCCACGCAGACACAGAGAATGTGAAAACTCCACACAGACAGTTGCCCGAGGATGGTATCGAACCCAGGTTCCTGACGCTGTGAGGCAGCAGTGTTAACTTCTGAGGCACCGTGCTGCCAAATGAGAGTCTAGGAACACAGATTACTAAAATGTCATGAACAGGGACAAAAATAAAGAACATAACTAATGCTTTTATAGAATACATAATTGAATTCATCCTTCAGTTGGACAAACCTCTGGCTAGATAGCATCTGAAATAATGAAACATTTCTTGGTATCAGGAAAGTTATATTGCTCTTCGAGGCAAATCAGTGTGGAGTTCTAGAATCATACCTAGAATAGAGGGGCTAAGCTACAAGGAGTGATTATGTAAACTAGTGTGGCATCCCTGAGATCTAAAGGGTTACATAGTGTTAGAGACCAGACCGACCTCCCCCAAAATATATCAAGGAGATAGCCTAGAACCTACCTTTTATTTTATTTTAACGGTAAGCGTAAGGTGCTGTGTTCCAGACACGATTTGACTGGTTCATCACTTTAATCAAAACACACTTTATTCTTACAATTACATCAAAATGCAATAAAATAACAAATTGGTATACTTTACTCTATTGACGTACTTAACAAGGCAATGTGCTATTTGAACACAATCATCGACTGTTCCAATGTAGGCAGCATTCATACACACACCCCTTGGCAAAATGCAACGCAACAGAATAGTTATTATTTTCACATGTGCCCTCTCTCTCTCCCCAGTCCAGTATAGAGAAACACTGAAAGAAATAATCTGCACTCTGATTTCTAAGAGGAAATCTCTGTCTAATTCTTCAAGCTCGCAGCAGAGAGAACTCTAGCCATCTACTCCAGTAGCTAACTAACAAAAATTCAACTGAAAGCAATACCAAAGTCCTCAGGGTCTGTGTATGCCTGACTCTGCCCACTCATGATTCTTTTGCCTTATGCTGAAAAATAAAAACCCCAGGAAGAACCACAAAGCTATTTAAAAATGGCCTGCTGGGAGGAGAAACCTGAACATCACTATAACAAAACCCCTTTGCGAGAGAAACGGCCCAGAACACATTTCTTAAAGGCACAGTATTGTCACAGATGTCCAACATCTTCAAAACATTAAGAGGAACAAAGTAGACTGGAAGAGTGGGGAAGCGTAGTGAGTGCAAAGTAGTGATGTATGGACAGTGGGGAGCCCAAGGTTTCTAATGAATAGGACTTGTGACAGGTTCCCACCTGCGATCTTCACTACTTCTTCACTTCTACCCAACGTAGCGAACACGGAGAGTTAGTCAACACAGTGGTCGTGTACAAGCCTTCATCACGATCTGACAAACAGACCCTGGCCTATGAATTGGAGCTGATCGATGATGAATGTAATCTGATTGAAGTAAATCAATGCCAGGCTAGGTTTGGATAAGCTCAAGATGTGGTCTTATTAAGACACAGTTTATCTGCAGTAAAATTTCTCCACATGCAATAAATGATAACATTCCATTTTGCCTTCCTAATCACTTGTTGTACTACGTACTAACCATTCGTGATGCACTTATTAAGTCTGTCAAATCCCTTGCACCATCAAGTACGACAAAGCCTCTCTATTTAAATAAATAGCAGCTTTTCTATTTTTTTCTTCCCAAAATGGGCATGTTGACATTTGCTAATGTTATACTCCATCTGACAATTATTTTGTCCATATTTTTAGCCTGTCTACAATTCATTTGCAGACTCTCTAACTCATCTTGACAATTTACTTTTCTACCTATATTGGCATAATTAATGATTTTGGCTACCATCCATTTGGTTCCTTTATCTAAATTATTACTATAAGTTATAAATAAGTGAGAACCTAGCACAGTGGACTTTACTAGTGACAGTTTGCCAACCTAAACAAGACCTTTTATCCTGACTCTGTTTTGTTTAGTTATAACGAGGTATCATGGATGTTCTCAATATTGTTTGTGAACCACTCCCTTCTCTAGTCTTATGGGCTTAATTTTAAATAGTTCCCACCAGAAGTCAAAATATTTTTTGTAAGCGTCTTATGAGATTTTCTGAAAAGGCTGTTTTTTGATTTTCAAGGGATTCTTTTTCATTCATATCAACTCATTTATTAAGGGATGCATTTTATTGTGACAATGTCTTCTGCACCTGAGTTCATATACAGGATATTTGTAGTCACACAAAAGCAGGAAGAGAAAAATACATCAATATCTACAAGTGTAAACCTTTATTAACTTAAAACCATGACAAACAAGAAAAATATTAATTCATTAGAAACCTAGTACATAAATTGACATCAGACAACTGGCTTAAGTTAGCAAAACACCTTTTTCAAAACACATGTTTTTGCACAAAAAAAGCCCCATTTTCCCAAATACTCTTTCTGTAAGCTGGTGAGGTCATAGCTAATGAATTTCTATCACATAAGCACAAAACTCAAAGATATTAACCATAAAATTACTATGCTTTTTTGTTAGACAGAATCCAATAGAAGTCTAGCAAGTTGGGCTGTGGTAAGATGTGTTATAAAATTGGGTGATAAGTGCGGCAAATCCAATTTTAATGTTGTTTTGTATCATCCTTTATGATTTTAAAAAGTGCCGAGAAAAATGTTGCTAGGCAGTATGAGATGGCAATTGATGATCATCATTCATTTGATGGAACTCATTAATATCTAAGCTCACTGGCCCATCTTACCAAGCTTGCCACATCAGCTAGATGTCAGGAAAATTCGAGACGGAATCCAAACCATGTACCTGATAGATCCAATTTGCCATTTGTTCCGAAAGACATCCATGTTGGAAACCAGACAAAAATATCTCCGGGCACAATCCTTGGGCAACAGCTGAAAGTGCTCCTCCTTCATTGACATTGTCATCCAGAACCAATCAATCCATCGTGACCATCCTGGCACTTCTCCCACGCACTGGGTGTGCACTCTGGAAACACAGACTTGCAGCCTGCACCAGCAATAGTATTGAAAGGCTGTAGTGAGGTAATTGTGTGTGCATGGAGAGGCATCCAGTTTGCAGACTGAATTAGGCTGCACCTTAGGACTGCTCACTTGTTCTCTTAGCGCCAATCTGTATGTTCATAGCACTCCGGTTTTGTTTGGCTTTGCTTTGCCAATTAACACAGTCGTGAAAGCAAAGCAGCTACCAGTCTAGCAGGCACAGATCTTGTATTGCAGTATACTACATCAATCGCCCACTTGTTCTCTGTGCCAGCAGCTTATGCAGCAAACACACTACATGAGGGGAGGCAATAGTCTAGTGGTATTATCACTGCACTACTAACCCAGATAATGTTTGGAGGACCGTCACAGCAGATGCTGGAATTTGAATTCAATAAATATCTGGAATTAAGAGTCCAATGATGACCATGATTCCATTGCTGATTGTTGGAAAAACCTACTTGGTTCACTAATGTCCTTTAGGGAAGGAAACTGCCAACCTTTCTTGGTCTGGCCTAGGTGTCTCTCCAATCCCACAGCAATGTGGTTGACTCTTAACTGCCGTGGACCAAGTAGGGATGGGCACTAAATGCTGGCCTGGCCTACAATGCCCAGATCCAACAAATGAATGAAAACAAAATGTGAAAGAAGCAGCATGTATCCAAATCTTAGGGGGATAGTACTCACTGAAGTCTACTAAGGTACCAGTTAGTCAGAGTGCCTCATCACAGTAAGTCAGGGGCAAACTCTGATGCCAGACCAGGGGACTGTCCATGCTCAGGCATCAGGTCAGAGGGGTGGTCTCAGTTCAGGGAACCATGCCTCTTCAACTGAAATGGGTCTTGACCATTGAGGCCATAAGTGACAAGCCTAGCTGTTTTAGGAGGTTAGCAATACTGCAGCGAGTACCTTATCTCCTGACTCCACAAAACCTGTCCACCATCTCCAAGGCACAAGTCAAGAGTATGATGGAATATCCCCACTTGCCTAGATGGGTGCAGCTCCAACAACACAAAAAGCTTGACATCGTCCAGGTCAAAGCAGCCCACTTAATTGGCACCATATCCAAACATCCACTCCCTCCACCACCAACACTCAGTAACAGCTTGTATCGACAAGATGTTCTACAAATTCATCAAAGATCCTCAGTCAGCATTTTCCAAACCTATGATCATTTCCATCTCAAAGGACAAGGGCAGCAGATATATGGAAACGCCACAACCTTCAAGTTCCCCTCTGAGCTACTCACCATTCTAACTTGGAAATATATTGCTGTTCCTTCACTGTTGATGGGACAAAATCTGGAATTCCCTCCCTAATGGCATTGCAGGCCAACCTAAAGCATGTGGACTACAGCAATTCAGGAAGGCAGCTCACACCACCTCTCAAGGGCAACTAGGAGTGGACAATAAATGCTAGTCACCCAACAATGCCCATATCCCAGGAATGTATAAGAAAAAAAGTTAGCCTAATGCATTTGAGGTTGTCAGTCAAAAGTCTGATCATATCTTGTGTAGACACGTCTGGTCATGTCTGTTGAGGGTATGGACTATTGTTAGCCCATCAGCTTCATCCACAGAAACTGAAGAGGAAGGGGGAATTGTGGTGGTGGTGGGTTCAGTGGATGTTGCAGATGTGGCTGCAATAGCAAGGGTCAGCAGTTCAGTCACTGGTTGGGACAGCAAGCTCTGGGCTGTAGCTTAGTACAATAGTAAAGGGGCTAGATGGATTTCCAAGTGGGTGGAAAGGGTGTAATGCGGGAGGAGTGTCATCAACAATCAGGAGAACTCTGGATTCAAATGGGGGTAGTGCATCGTCACCTCACATAGTAGCTGCCTGGCTGTGAGGTGCACTGAAGGCAGGCGCACTGTAAGAGAGTTGAGTGGAGACTTGGGGAGGCATGAAGCCTGTGGGATTAAAAGGACGTGTAGATATTTGATCTGATGGAGACTGGAAGGGATGTGAGGGAAGGGTTTCAGCAAACTTCAATTGTGGGATTTTGAAGGGAAAGAATGTAAATCACAGGTCCTCGCACTGGACAGCACACTGGCTGCCTACTCCCTGGCCATTCTATAGCATTGACTCACTCTGTGTTGCACCTCTGTGACACAACCACTGCTGGGCAACTCTTACAGTTACACCTTTGCACAAAGAGGGAGCCAAACATTAGGAATGTTGAATGAGTGGGACAATGCCCTGTATATACATTAGTCCCCCTGCTTTCAGATAGTGCAGAGGATTCTCAGTGCAGACCTTCATACACAACCATGAACTGCTGTCAGATGGTGTTAAGATGCATTTATTACCTACACAGACAGACTTACAAACACATGCAAGTAAGTTACCAGCATGAGCATGGTTCACTAACTGAAATGGAAGGGACCTGCTTGGCAGTGGAGCCCATTGGCCCTGGAGTTTTGCTAGTGCCATCCCACAGGGCCACTAATGTCTAAATGGGCCAGAAATTCCAAGGATCTTTTTGCCAGAAGCAAGGCATCCCTCCTCAGCTAGAACTTCCAAGGGTCAGAGAGGGACAGACAGAGTGGAGGTGGTGGGCTCAGATGTCAACGATACCTATAAGCTCATTGTGAGGGTCCACCCATGGTGATTGGCATGACTCCAAGACTTCTGACTCTGAAATTCACTGTCACGCATGGGACTGTGATGTCCCAAAGAAGGAAAAAGAATGCTGCTGGCCACTTCCGCAGAGTAGAAAACACTGAGATGCTGATGTGTGGTTCCAGATAGGACACAAAGGGGAATGGAAGATAGCTGTTTGAGTGACTGGAGGCTGGTGTCCAGTGGTGTACCACAAGGATCAGTACTAGGAACCCTTGATGTTTGTTATATACCAAATGATATAGATGAAAATGTGGGGGGATTGTTAAGCATATTTGCTGACAACACCAGGACTGGTAGAGTGGTTAATAGTGAAGAAGATGGTTGTAGGTTACAGAAAGATATGGATGAGTTGGCCAGATGGGCAGACCATTGGCAAATGGTATTTACCCTGATAAGTGTGGAGGTGATGCACTTTGGAAGAAGATACAAAGATGAGGCAGTATTTAGTGAATGGCATGACACTGGGTAGCTTACAGTTACAGAGGGATCTTGGGGTAATTATTCAGATCCCTGAAGTCAGCCAAGCACGTGAACAGGACAGTTAAGGCATATCGGAGATTTGCTTCCATCAGTCGTGGCACAGAGTATAAAGCTGAAGTTGTATAGAGTGTTGGTTAGGCCACAGCTGCAGTACTGGTCACCTGACTGTAGGAAGGATGTGGTAGGACGAGAGCAAGTACAGAGAAGGTTCACCAGGATGTTGCCTGAGATGGAGAAATTGAGCTATAAAGATTTCCAATTTATTCTTTGTTGTGCCAACTGAATTTTTGTCCTGATTTTCCAAGGAGTAGCAATCATTGGACTACTGCTTTGCCCAAATTGTTTGCACTATATTTCCTACTGGGTCCTCTCAATTCAGCTTTACTAGAAATGCAGAGTGCCATGTTACAGCAGAGTGAAGTCAGGAGAAAGACAGAATGTGGCTCAATCTTGTGGCACTGGTTGCTGTCTGATAGGTTTAAAGATCCACTGTGCATGTTAGTAAATAGGTGAAAGGGAAATGGGCAGGTGCATGAAGAAAGTAGGTAGAGCGGGTGAGATACATGGGAAAGTTGATTGATGAGTTGGGTCAGTGAGGCGGTGGGTGGATGAGGTGGCAGAGGGGTGAGGTGGTCAGTGGGTGAGGTCATTGGTGGTTAAGATGGCAGGTGAGTAAATGAGCAAGGTGGTAAGTCGGTGAGATAGTAAATGGCGGGTGGATGAGATGAGTTAGGTGGTGGATGGTTACAATGGCAGATGTATGACCTAGTAATGGGTACTTGGTAAATGCACAGGAGGCAGGGACATAAAGTTATGGATGAAATGGCTGGGGGTGAGGTAATAGGTGGATCTGTGTATACTCAGCTGTTCAGGCAGTGTTGGGATAGGACAATGGGAGTGATTTGGATGTCAGTTCTATAGTTACCATGGAGATACACTAGTCTTTTTGGTCTAACATTTCCGGGATAATTATATTGGTAAGCCCCAAAGAACTGTCCTAATTCTCTGGCTCCAGCTCAGAATTAGAGACTTTTATTGAGGGCCATGGGGAGCAAAAAAATTTCCCACCAGAGTTTGTAATTTCACTGGCAATTCCCACATAGGTCAGGGCTTGTGTATGGTTCAAAACTGAATTTCTGATTGTATGTCAAGTTTTGGAAGGTTTGGATCAGTATATCAATAGGAGAATATAGAACCAGAATCAGTGGCTATAATGATGGAAAAACTGTCCATGCAAAACTGACAGCACCTTCTAGCACAGTTAAGAGCAGAAATCTGGCTTCTGACATCAGTGACATCCTGTTCCTCAAAAGGGTACGCTATTACAGTTTTTGCAGAAATAACCAAAATGGAGTGTTTTAACACGAATGCCAATGTTATGCATAATTTTCATTGTAAAAATTTTGTAAAATTAAGTCTTGTTGAATGAGATGTGATTGAGCTTCTAAATGATGTACTAGGGCTTAATTAATTACAAACAATTTTTCTGTCCCTGAAAAGTCTTTCTAGATTTCCAGATTGTCACTTCCTCTATTTCTAGATTTTAAAAAAACCCATAATTATTAAAATGTTAAAAATTAAATGTGTCTTGGAGTTTATTTGTGGTATGTTAGCTCCTATCTTAATCCAATGCATCTGTCTAGTCATTACTTCACTTTCTGTAAAATGATTTAAAATTATTAACAATCACACCCTTCACTTCTTGGTCAGCGGTCTATGAGAAATCATCAATCTGATTGGCTGCTCAACCTGATGACCTCACTATTATTGGATTTCAATAGCTCCCTCTGAATGGGACCAGAATCGAATTAGCATAATTTGAGAAATTAACACCACAGAGCATGCTAAATCTTAGTGAGGGACTATTTGATAGCTGTGAGTTCATTCTTCAGATCTGACTGTGGATTCTGAACAATAAACTCGAAGCAGAAATGTCCTTAATTTATTCCAGTTTGTGTGGCACCATTTAACTTGTACATACTCTGTGTAAGTTTATTAGTAACTGAAGCAATTAATTTGAAGTATTCTCATAAAGCCAATTTCAACACTAAGATCAACTCTAACACAAGTGACATGAATGTACAAGACTTTTGCTGTTATTAGAGACGCAAAGTAGTATTAACAATAATTATCCAGATAATTCACCAGAAAACGTGGGCATCTTTTTTCTGTTGAAGTGAGGCAAGTGTTTATGTAGGTTCCTCCAAATTAAGCATGAGACAAAGCAGAACGGAAAAAGGCCTCCTTAATCTAGAGCAGGGATTGAATTCATGCTGTTGGTGTCATTCTGCACAAGATGCCAGTTATTTAGCCAACTGAGCTCACCAACCTCCTATAGCATGAACATTTATACAACAATATTAATTCTGGTACATCAAAAATTAACTTGGCCTTAAGAATAAATATGTTGAATAACCAGAACACAATGAAAACTTAACAGTAAATACACAACTTAATTTGCTTTTATATTATGCTGTTTCATATGTGATACTCATCCTTACTGGACATATAATCAATCAAAAATGGGTTTAAAACGAAACAAAAAGGTAACGTCAAAGTCTCCTAATGTTTATAAGGTAATAATGTAGAAAATGAAAACTGAGCAGAAGAGACTGAAAGAGAGTGAAGTTTGTTTGATCCAAAAGTGTGACGTACAATGACATCAGTTGTGTTATTGCATAGATTCCAGGCAAGCAAGGGTACATTTTAAGACAGTTACATGACATCATGATATGTAATGTTTCAGCATTAAGGTTCCTGACTCACCTGTCATAATCTCAGCCCCAATGTTAGCAACCAAGTCAGTTCAGAATAAAGACTGAAACTGATTTGAACTTCGAAAACGGAAGACAACAGTTTCAGGTCAGTGGCCCATTACACACCAATTGTTTTCAAAGTCAAAGAAAAGTAAATTAGAGGAGATGAATTGTGTGTGGCCATTCCACTCATAGCCATTCTCTGCTTATCACCCAGTTTCTAACTGATCTTCTGACCATTTTATATGTCTGAGTCAAGCTGGGTTTCCCAGTGTGACCAGAAGCATTGTGCTGAACAATATTACAGAAAAGGTATTTATTGCCTAGCATTACATAAGTGATTTCTATTTTATGAACATTAACGCACATTATTCATTGGGATATATCTGTGGAAAGATGGATTTGCAACCAACCACGTTGTTCCAAGATTAAAGACTCAGGAACTTTAATACTAGTGTCCTGATTGCTTTTGGAACACCAAGGCATCAATTATAAAATCTGGCCAGGCAGTTAGACCATAAGACATAGGAGTGGAAGTAAGGCCATTCGGCCCATCAAGTCCACTCCACCATTTAAATCATGGCTGATGGGCATTTCAACAACACTTCCCTGCACTCTCCCCGTAGCCCTTGATTCCTTCTGAGATCAAGAATTTGTCGATCTCTGCCTTGAAGGCATCCAACGTCCCGGCCTCCACTGCACTCTGCGGCAATGAATTCCACAAGCTCACCACTCTCTGGCTGAAGAAATGTCGTCTTATTTCAGTTTTAAATTTACCCCCTCTAATTTTAAGCCTGTGCCCACGGGTCCTAGTCTCCCCACCTAATGGAAACAACTTCCTAGTGTCCACCTCACTTAGCAGGTGTTTTCATGTACCTTAGTGATATTTTTAAAAATATCAAAGATCAGATCTAACTAAATACCCTTAAACATATGCCAATATAGAACAACTGTTTCCCTGCAGTTGCTGAAAACATTTTGCTTAAATGCCACAATTGAAAGTTTTGTAGTGGGACAAGAAAAGATGGCTGCTAGTCTTATTGTTTTTCAAACTGTCTTTGCTACATGTTACCTGCTAGATTCATGCAAGAATATTCTAGAGTAGTTTCTTGCAAACAAGTGAGGAAACTTCCCTTTCAAAGCCAAGAAAGATAAGCTCAGGAAAGAGAAATTCAGTATGATTTTATTTTGCTCAAACTGTGTTTTTACCGAAATAGACTCTTGTATTCCACATCAACTGCACATCTGCAGTTTATGAACTTCCAATTAAATAGACTTAAAATGTGAGCAAGCCTCATAAAATAACTCTGATAAAAATTTAGATGTAGAATTTGAAAATCATTCAAATATCAGTCAAAATGTGATGCTGAGGAAAGTGCAGACACACAAAGCCCATTTCAAATCAAAAAGATTGAGGCAGTTTTGTTTTATATTCCATATTCCCTAAATACTATAATTTTAAAATTAATTTCTAGAAAGCCATAAAGAATTTTGTTTTTTGCTGTATCAGCAGTGTTGATTGAGGCTGTTGCCAATAGTCTAAGCTGTCAAACATATAAATACTTTGATTCATATTCACTTCTTTGAGACTCAGTACAGAATAGCAAAGTGAGGATGTATACATTATAATAGACTGGTGCAAAGCTAATAAATTACTTATTAGGGTCTTAAAAAGGACATTTTAAAGTGTTGCAGCATTTCTCACAATAAGACCAGGTTTTCTTTGATTTTTCCTTTGTTCACAGGATGTGGATGATACTTCTAGCGTCTCTGATTATTCTGAGAAAGTGGTAGTAGCTATCTTCTTCCTAAATTGTTTCAATCTTAATTTTCTGTGTTGTGTTGTGGATGCAACGTAACCAGGACTTGCACATTAATGGACTGTAGAAAATTTATTGATGCAATGTATTGCATGATTAACAAAGATAATAATGATCCAGATAGTAAAATAGAGGTAGTTGTGAACTGTAATGATCACTGGACTAATAATTCAGAGGTTGACGCTAATGTTCTGGGGATCTGGGTGGAAAGCCCACCATGGCAGATAATGGAATTTTAAATTGAATTTACATTTTTGGAATCAAAAGATTGTCAAATTGTGATTGTAAAGCTATTCTCAAAAAAATCTATCTGCTTCACTATTGCCCTTTAGGGAAGGAAATATGGCATCCATATCTGATCTGGTGGATAAGTGACTCCAGATTTACAGCAATGTAACTGACTCTTAAATGACCTTTGAAATGGTCTATCAAGCCATTCAATTCAAAGGCAGTTAGAGATGGATAACAACTGATAAAAGCAAGCAATGCCCACATCACATGAATGATTATGGTCAGTTGCCAAGTAACAGCACTAATCACTGAACTGAAAGACGGAGATGCCAGTAATGACCTGGCTGTGTCTGAGGGGATTTCACCTTTCTTGATGGTAATTTCAAATTGTAGTTGTCAATGGGATATCCAGTATCCAGTCAGGATGATGGGAATTCTGTTCAATGGAAGAGTTCTCACAGACAACAAACAAAGAAGAAAATACCATTGATTACTCTTCATTTTATAATCATTTCATAGAATTAAAATAATGATTGGGGAGTACACATAGGATTAAACTAGAACCTAAAAGATCATTGCAATAAATACTTTTAAAAGGTTGCCTAAGAAGTTAACTGAGAGAAACAGGCTCATAAATTCAGACAGTAAATTCAAATCTGCCTTGGATTGAGTGTCTGTATTTGTTGGGAAGAAAATGTGTCTAAATTTTTCACGTGTGCAAACCTAATTTGGCCTAATTAGTTTGCATTTGGGATTAAAGTGAGTTCTGGAGTTTACATTCTGTAGCTGTGAGATTTAAGCAAATTTATTTTCAAGAATTTCATTGATGGAGCAGTCTGAGAAAGAACCAGCTTAAACTGGATCCTCATTAACAGTACCAGATCAGCCCTTCATGACGTATGCATTTATAATCAGCCAACATAGTTTGTTATCAATAACAGAGTGCTGGAGTTGAACAACTGAGCAAAAGGAGGAGCAGAGGGATATTTGAGTTGCTTTTACCTAATTAAAACAGCTGATTGCTAAGCAGGCTTGATAAGTACTTCCAGACTTTTAAGTAAAAGCAAGCTTTGCTGTTTGTGTTCGGATATCTAAGTTTCACAAGTATTTTCTTCCCAATTGCATGTAGGTAAGAGTTGGATACTGATCCATTGAAGTGTAAGGAGTGGGGATGTTATTGTGATTACTTAATAATTTCTATAAAATGCAGTAGAGATTGTAGTTAGGTGATGTGTTGCAGCTATAGCATGTGGGTGCTGCTTAACAGTAAGGTGATTCAGTAAACAAATCTGCTGCAAGCTTTTGCAGCTACAGCAAATTCAGATCAGGGTTGAGCAGCTGAAGTCTGAGCTATAGACATAGTGCCACATCAGCAAAGGTTAAAACTACCTGAATGCTTTTCTCAAGGAGATGGTCATATCCCTTAGATTAGGAATATCTATTGCAGTTAAGAACAGGAGTACATGATTGTAGGTGAGGTAAGGGGCTCCAAGGGATAGCTGTCAAGGAATCTCAGTCCCTGCACTTGTTCAACCATTACAAGGTTCTTGCATGCTGTGTATGAAAATCTGCACTCCAGGAAAGATGAATAAACTTATCATATTGATGACCTGGAGGATGGAAGTTTGTGTGATACAAAGTTTGTGGATGATAGAAACAAAGGTGAGCAGGCAAGTGATAGGATGACCCGATGGAAGGATTTGTAAATGGATAAAAATGTGGTAGATGGAAGAGAAAATATCAGAATGTGCAATCTGACAGGAAGAATACAAGAGATAAATATTATTTAAATGGCGAGAGACTGCAGAAAGCTGTGGTACACAGCAATTTGGAAGTCCTTGTACATGACACACACAATGCTGGCATTCAAGCGCAATGACTAATAGGGAAGGCAAACAGGTTTCCCTTTATTCTGAAGGGAATGTTTTCCAAAAATAGGTAAGTCTTGCTAAAATCTATACAAGACATGAGTCAAACCATAGCTCTAATTCTGTGGTAAGTTTGGACTCCATATTTAAGGAAAGATGTACTGATAAAGACGAAGGTTCACTAGGTTGACTCCCATACGGAGGGATTTTCTTGAAGACAGGTGGAATAAGTTAGACTTGCAGTCATTGGAGTTTAAAAATGAGGGGACACCTTATTGGAACATACGATGCTTAGGGGGCTTGACAGAGTAGATACAGAAAGTTTGTTTCCTTTGTGGGAGAGTCTAGAATCAGGAGGCCTAATCTCAGAATAAAGGGTTGTACATTTAAGGCAGGAAGAATTTATTCTCCTGGGGGTACTAAATCTGTAAAATTCTTTACAGCAGAGGGCTATAAGAGTTGGGTCACTGAGTATATTTGCGATCAAGATAGACAGATTTTTAATTAGAAAATGTATCAAGGGTTATGGGCAAAAGGCAGGTAAGTAAAGGTGAGGATGATCAGATAATCCATGATCTGGTTGAATGGTTTGATTCTCTTACCGTTTTATTGTCCATGAACGTTTTTTTTAAAAAAATGACAATGGACTGACATTCCACAAACACAGTATCACTTCATCTACAGTGCCAGAGATCAATCTAACATGATTATGACTTTGTATCTTATTATGAACCAGGTTTTAGCTCCTTCAACAATATCCACTTTTTTTCAAAGGTTTTAACGGAGATTAATAACAAATGCAAGTGTACATTTTATCAATTGTTTTCAAACTCTGTAGTTTCTGGCACAGCCTGTGAAACACGACATCTAGCTTTGTTATACTTAAAATTAATTTTTGTATTGATTAGATTGCTTTGGATTTGATTCCATTTAATTTGATTGACTTGAATGTAATTGCTTTGAAATTATATTTGATATGATAATTTGATTTTAATTACTTTGATTTAATTAGATTGGACTTCCTAGCGTTGATCTTTATCACTGATTTGATTAGGTTTAGGGTTAGTGTTAGGTTTTGATTAAATTTGATATGAAGTGTGTTGATATTTCCTGCCTTGATTTGATTGGATTCAATTTTCACTAGTTACAGATCATATTGAAACTGGTTGTATCAATGTGGTTTTTATTGCTTGCTTTAATTTGTTTTGTTTTTGATTTGCCTCCATTGACTTGATTAAACTTGACTCGTTTAATTTGATTTGGTCTTATTTTATTTGACCTGAACTTATATAACTCATTTAATTGAAGTGATTAGCATTGGATTGGTTTAGATTTGATTTGATTAAATTAAATTAAATCAACTTGATTTAATCAAATTTGACTTAACTAGATTGTGATAAATTAGACTGGCATGTTTTAGTTCATTTGATTTTGCTTTGAGTTAATTTGATTTAGTTGATTTGATAACATTGGATTGAATTTGGGCTGAGAAATTTGATTTGATTTATTGGGTAATATTGATTTGATTGGTTATAATTTCCCATACTTTATTTGATATGTTTTCATTTCATTTTCCTCTTTGATTTTGTTTGCTTGAAATGGCTTTATGATTTGATGCAGAGCAGCATCAATAGGTAGATCAATTTTACTTGCAAATGCAGTGCATTGATCTGTATTGAACTGGATTTTATTTGTCTTGGGTTTCCTCGGGTATCAGGGATAATGGTTGTCCAATGGTTACACTCCGTGATAACAACCAACAACTTTGTATTGCTCAGATTTTGCATCTGTTCTGCTTCTCACGCTATCCTTTGTCTCCCTATTTCTCTGCTACTCTTAACATTAAGTCACTGCTGGATTTCTCTCTCCTGAGTGTGTGCCTATAGAATTGTGGCTTTTGTCTGTGTTTATCTGCAAAAGTTCTTATTACAAACATCTTTCTCAAATCTTCCTCATTAGTTTTGTTGTCCAGCTAATTCCCAATATGCATCTCAGAAACCACATCAACTGCTTTTAAATGATCTTCTATTGTTCTATGTGCAACTTTTGCACCCACTTTGTTGATCAGATGTAACACTTAAAAGTGAGCTCATTCTATTTTCCAAAGCCTTATTTCTAAATAGGGCTGACAATTTTATGAAGGGTTGCATTGCAGCCCCAAGTCGTGGTCCACATTGGCACCAACGACATAGGTAGGAAGAGAGACGGGGATTTAAGGCAGAAATTCAGGGAGCTAGGATGGAAGCTGAGAGCTAGAACGAACAGAGTTGTTGTCTCTGGTTTGTTGCCCGTGCCACGTGCTAGTGAGGCGAGGAATAGGGAGAGAGAGGAGTTGAATACGTGGCTACAGCAATGGTGCAGGAGGGAGGGTTTTGGATTCCTGGATAATTGGGGCTCTTTCTGGGGTAGGTGGGACCTCTACAAGGAAGATGGTCTTCACCTGAACCAGAGGGGTACCGATATCCTGGGGGGGGGGGGCGGGGAATTTGCTAAGGCTGTTCGAGTGGGTTTAAACTAATTCAGCAGGGGAATGGGCACCAAAATTGTAGTTCGACTATAGAAAAGGTTGAGAGTAGGGTGGTCCAAAATAAAGTTTCAGGGAAGCAAGATAGCACCGGCAAGCAAGAAGTTGGTTTGAAATGTGTCTATTTCAATGCCAGGAGCATCTGGAATAAGGTGGGTGAACTTGCAGCATGGGTTAGTACCTGGGACTTCGATGTTGTGGCCATTTCAGAGACGGAGACAGAGCAGGGACAGGAACGGTTGTTGCAGGTTCTGGGATTTAGATGTTTCAGTAAGAACAGAGAAGATGGTAAAAGGGGCAGAGGTGTGGCATTGTTGGTCAAGGACAGTTATTACAGTTGCAGAAAGGATGTTTAGGGACTCGTCAACTGAGGTAGTATGGGCTGAGGTTAGAAACAGGGAAGGAGGTCACCCTGTTGGGAGTTTTCTATAGGCCTCCAAGTAGTTCCAGAGATGTAGAGGAAAGGATAGCAAAGATGATTCTCGATAGGAATGAGAGAGACAGGGCAGTTGTCATGGGAGACTTCAACCTCCCAGATATTGACTGGGAACACTATAGTTCCAGTACTATAGATGGGTCCGTTTTTGTACAGAGTGTGCAGGAGGGCTTCCTGACACAGTATGTAGATCGGCCAACAAGGGGCAAAGCCACATTAGATTTGGTACTGGGTAATGAGCCCGGCCAGGTGTTAGATTTGGAAGTAGGTGAGCACTTTGGTGATAGCGATCACAATTCTGTTATGTTGACTTTAGTGATGGAAAGGGATAGGTGTATACCACTGGGCAAGATTTATAGCTGGGGGAAAGGCAATTACGATGAGATTAGGCAAGATTTAGGGAGCAAAGAATGGGGAAGGAAACTGCAGGGGATTGGCACATTAGAAATGTGGAGCTTATTCAAGGAAAAGCTCCTGTGCGTCCTAGATAAATATGTACCTGTCAGGCAGGGAGGAAGCTGTAGAGCGCAGGAGCCGTGGTTTACGAAGGAGGTGGAATCTCTGGTCAAGAGGAAGAAGGCAGCTTATGTTAGGATGAGATGTGAAGGCTCAGTTAGGGCGCTTGATGGCTACGAGGTAGCCCGGAAAGACCTAAAGAGAGAGCTCAGAAGAGCCAGGATGAGACATGAAAAGTTGTTGGCGGACAGGATCAGGGTAAACCCTGAGGCTTTCTGCAGGTATTTAAGGAATAAAAGAATGACGAAAGTAAGATTAGGCCCAATCAAGGATAGTAGTGGTAAGTTGTGTGTGGAGACAGATTAGATAGGGGAAGCGCTAAATGAATATTGTTCAACAGTATTCACTCTAGAAAACGACAATATTGTCAAGGAGAATACTGAGATACAGGGTACTAGACTAGGTGGGATTGAGGTTCACAAGGAAGAGGTATTAGAAATCCTTCAGAAGGTGAAGATAGATAAGTCCCCTGGGCTGGATGGGATTTATTCTCGGATCCTCTGGGAAGCCAGGGAGGAGATTGCCGAGCCTTTGGCATTGATCTTTAACTCGTCATTGTCTACAGGAATAGTGCCAGATGACTGGAGGATAGCAAATGTGGTTCCCCTGTTCAAGAAGGGGAGTAGAGACAACCCTGGAAATTATAGACCAGTGACCCTTACCTCAGTTGTTGGTAAAGTGTTGGAAAAGGTTATAAGGGATAGGATTTATAATCATCTAGAAAAGAATAAATTGATTAGGGATAGTCAGCACAGTTTTGTGAAGGGAAAGTTGTGCCTCACAAACCTTATCGAGTTCTTTCAGAAGGTGACCAAACAGGTAGATGAGAGTAAACCAGTTGATGTGGTGTATATGGATTTCAGCAAGGTGTTCGATAAGGTTCCCCACAATAGGCTATTGTACAAAATGCAGAGGAATGGAATTGTGGGAGATATAGCAGTTTGGATCGGAAATTGGCTTGCTGAAAGAAGACAGAGGGTGGTAGTTGATGGGAAATGTTCATCCTGGAGACCAGTTACCAGTGGTGTACTGCAAGGGTTGGTGTTGGGTCCACTGCTGTTTGTCATTTTTATAAATGACCTGGATGAGGGCGTAGAAGGATGGGTTAGTAAATTTGCAGACGACACTAAGGAGTTGTGGAGTTGTGGATAGTGACGAAAGATGCTGTAGGTTGCAGAGAGACATAGATAAGCTGCAGAGCTGGGCTGAGAGGTGGCAAATAGAGTTTAATGCAGACAAGTGTGAGGTGATGCACTTTGGTAGGAGTAACCGGAATGCAAAGTACAGGGCTAATGGTAAGATTCTTAGCAGTGTAGATGAGCAGAGAGATCTCGGTGTCCATGTACACAGATCCTTGAAAGCTGCCACCCAGGTTGACAGGGCTGTTAAGAAAGCATACAGTGTTTTAGCTTTTATGAGGTTATGGTGAAGCTGTACAAAACTCTGGTGCCGCCGCACTTGGAGTATTGTGTACAGTTCTAGTCACCGATTTGAAGGAGGATGTGGAAGCTTTGGAAAGGGTGCAGAGGAGATTTACTAGGATGTTGCCTGGTATGGAGGGAAGGTCTTACGAGGAAAGGCTGAGGGACTTGAGGCTGTTTTCGTTGGAGAGAAGGTTAAGAGGTGACTTAATTGAAACATACAAGATAATCAGAGGGTTAGATAGGGTGGATAGGGAGAGCCTTTTTCCTAGGATGGTGACGGCGAGCACGAGGGGGCATAGCTTTAAATTGAGGGGTGAAAGATATAGGACAGATGTCAGAGGTAGTTTCTTTACTCAGAGTAGTAAGGGAATGGAACACTTTGCCTGCAATGTTAGTAGATTCGCCAACTTTAGGTACATTTAAGTCGTCATTGGGCAAGCATATGGACGTACATGGAATAGTGAAGGTTAGATGGGCTTGAGATCAGTATGACAGGTCGGCACAACATTAAGGGCCGAAGGGCCTGTACTGTGCTGTAATGTTCCAATGTTCCATGTTCATTATGCATTGCCTTGATTAGCATTTCTGTTGGGTATCATTAGGCTATCTAGAAAAGCAAACAATTCTGCATGTTGCTTCTTTTAATTCCATTGTTTATTTGCATCTGGGTTATTTCTGTTCCTATTAAAGAGCTTTTATTGTTGTAGGTTAATGAACGTTCGTATCAGTAATTGTTTTAATTATATCTAGTTGACTTGTTACAATCCTGGTTAGGGACCAGTAGCAATTAAGACACAAGTGAATGAAGTGTGTAATTCCCCATACCAAGGTTGGTGGCGGCAGTAGCAGAGGCAGGGGAGGGGAAGAACCAAAGTTTCATAGAGCCAAGGTTTTTTGAATAGACAAATATGATACAAAGTTGCAAAGTAAAAAGGCTACAATAGAAATGCACCTTGTAATTATAGCTTGACAAACTTGATTGAAGATCACACAGTACGTCAAACAGATGCAGTCAGAACAGATCCCCAAGTTTGTTCAGATATTAGTTGGACTGAGTGTAATCAAATCTCATTAAAATTTTACATTTTTCATTTCCAAAGCATTTGCCTTTGAACTCCCACAAAAACAACTCTCATTTAGGCTCCTTCCACCTTTATCTTTGACCTGAAAATGATTGGCAGGCAACGAGACTCAGACCAAGGAAGTGTTCACCAGCCAGCTGTTCAACTTCTCCTGAGACAGTGCCTCATTAGGTTCTCAGCACTACACCCAGCTCCATGGATTAAACAAACAATTCCACTTACCTTGACACACACTTCTAGTCTCCCTGCTGCACCGAGTTTCAATTTAATGCACCCACTTTCTCAGATTGACAAAAAAAAACTGAACCCTTCACCTGCAGTTCACTGTCCTGAGCCTTCTACTAAAACATTCCAAGGGGGTGTCCTGCCCTTACTAGCCATGGTCAAATGTAATAATGGTGAAACCTTGTGTGCTTAAGTGTTATGAACATCACATTACTCAGGGATAGAAAACAAAAGGATTGCAACCTTGCCTTGGATGAGAATGAGCTTCACAAAAATGACAGTTTCTTTACTGTAGCTTTGAAATTACAAGTTCTTAAGCTTTTAACATAGCTTAACTTCCTGTACAATAAACTTTTCGTTTACAACCCTATCCATATTAGCAATGCTGTAAGAGCTTAACTGAAACAGAAGTTTACATAAGAAGAGGGATAAACCTCAACACTCAGCTCTGATGCTTCTTTTCTATTCCCTATCTTTAACTTGGCAAATAATGTTTCAGCTAATTCCACAATACAACTGACATCCTTTCTCAGTAACTATGATCGCAACTCAATCTTTGTTTATTTTCCAAACTCCATTTCAGCCAAGTCTTACTTATTCTTCTTCTGACCAAGGATGATAAGTTTTCTCATAGCAGACTTTATTATCTTTTCCAACAGTCTTCATCTCCCACAAAATTCACAAACCACATTCTTCCATTTCACTTGGGGCTTAAATGGCCCTTTGAGAACTGATCACTTGTCTAGATTTCTGCTGCTTTTAAAGTCTGCATGTTCTTCTATACCACCATTTCATGCTTTTCAGTCTACAGAATAAATCTGAGCTGCTCTCTTTTTTTTATTGCTCTTTTGACAACATTCAGTATTTCATCCGTCTTAATTTTTAATACTGCATTCAAACAACTATTCTGAGTCATCACACCACAACTGCAAAAATGTACACCAATAAACATGCCCCTACTGTTTTGGCATGCCATTGCAAAATGTGTAAAATATCAATTGAATCACCAAGATGGCCAATTTTCCTAACTGCTATTAAGAATAATCAATTTACACCAGATTTCGACATTAACAGGAAATAACCTTTTGTTGTAGTATACTTTTAATAGAAGGCAGAGGATAGAAAAATTCTGACTGTACTACTACATAATTGAAACTATACCCTTTTAAAAACTCCAAATACACATGCTTAGTCATGTTTAAGACAAGGCAGTTTGACACACATCAAATGGGGCAAAAATATACAGAAGAGATTTTTCGAGATCAAAAGTACAGATTGCAAGGATGGGTTAAATTGTCTCCAACAGTTTCTTCTTGATTTCAGAAATGCAGTCATACTTATTTGTAAAGATCTTAATTTAGTTTGATTTGGTGGACTTATATCTTTTCCTTGTTAGAATTCTCTTAAGCTTTGTGTTTTTCTGTCTTATCACCCACATGAGACAGATGCATTCAGTTTGCAGGCTCTGTATGTTTCAGGCTACACATGCCGATTTGTGGCAAACTGTAGCTCAACCAATCTAAGGGTTATCACCAGGCCATTTTCCCTTCACGCTTGGCACTACTCTATGCCTGTTCAAAATGCAGCATTGCCTCGCACAGTTAAAAATGTGCACTTTTTTTCAAAGTTACAAAATCTCTGGGTATTTTAGGTAATGCGGCAGCCCAACTTTCATTTCAGTTTAAAGTCCCAAATAGAACTGTGGTCACTTGCAATAAGCAATCCCTTTCCCTGTTCAAAGCATTTCTCACAACACTGAACAGGCTTTGGTAATCATTTAGATAATTCACATGTTTTACTTCTGTGTTCAATGCTCCAATGTTCCAATATTTTGCTTTGTTTCTGCTCAGATCAGTTTTTCCTTCAATTGCTTGTTATCAACAAGCTTCTCGTGCTTGGTCAGTCCTTAGGAAACAGAGAGTAAACTGATCCTGTTTAAAAGATGTGTAAGGATACAGATCAGTACAAGTTGAGTCACTGTAACAGCAAAGGAAATTTCTCAGACAGATAGCAAGAAATGCAGATACTGGAGTCAGGGTTAATACTGTGTGGATGGATAGGTGGGGAAGATGGTGTAGTCAAGGAGTGGGGATGAGAGGGTAGGTTGGACATGGTATGAGGCTGGGAGATTTTAAAACTGGTAAATTTTATGTTTAGGCCATTAGGCTGTAAGGTCCCTAGGTGGAATGACATGTTGCTCCTCCTGTTTGCATTGTGGCACTGGAGGAGGCCCAGGATGGACATGTCACCAAGGGAATGGGAGGGGGAGTTAAAATGGTTAGTGACTGGAAGGTGTTGTTGATAATAGTGTACAGAGCGCAGGTGCTCCGTAAATCTGCCACCGAGTCTATGTCTGGTCTCTGTACAGGAGGCTACATCTACAGCAACGGATACAGTAGACTAAGTTGGAGGATGCACAGGTAAACCCGTCAGATGTGAAAAGTTTGCTCTGGGCTTTGGATGGAGGTGAGGGATGAGGTGTAGGGGCAGATGTAGCACCTCCTGCATTTGCAGGGACAGGTGTTGCATCTGTTGGGGTTAGTGGGGAGTGTGGAGTGGATGAGGGAGTTGAGGCTTGAGTGGTCCCTACAACAGATAGATGGGGTGGGGAGGGAAATATCTTTTTGGTGGTGGGGTCGGACTGTAGTTGGCAGAAGTGGTGGAGGAAGATATGCTGGATATGGAGGTCGGGGGAGTGGTATGTGAGGACCAAAGGAACTATGTCTTTATTTTTGTTGGGGGCAGGGAGTTTGAGGGCAGAAGTGAGGGAAATGAAAGATGTGGTTGAGGGCATTTTTGATCAATGGAGGGATAAGTTGAGGTCTGTGAAATAGGAGGTCACCTGACCTGGGAGGTCCGGGAGCAGAACGCTCCATCTTGAAAGTCGATGGGTGACAGGAGGTGCAGTCTCCAAGTCTCCCCACTTGGTCTCACTAGTACAGGAGGCCACATCGAGAATAGCGGATGCAATAGGCCACATTGACAGAGGTATATTTGAACCTCAGTCTAAAATGCAAGGTTTGTTTGGTGCCCTGAATGGAGATGAGGGGGGCTGTTTGGAGGTGTAGGAGTGACTCTAGATCAAATTTTATTCTTCCAGGACCATCTAAACAAATTGGCAGTTGAGATCAAAACCAGGAACAATTTATAAACCAAACTTGTACGGATCCTCGTGGAACGCTGCTGTCACAACTCTCAACTCCACACTGGTGGCCACCTTTTATGCATTGAATAGATACTTTGAACAAGTAATGGATTTAGAGTAAAATAATATTTCTGATATAAACAACAAGAATTTTAGCATGAATTTGACAAGGTCCTTCATTATTGACTGACTCGTGAAACACATCCAAGCTTAAGGGATCATTGGTAAGGTGACAAATTGAATCCAGAATTGATCTACTGCTTTCCATCATTGAACTAATAAGCATGTACAAAGAATAAGAATGAACAATATAGCACAGGAACCAGTCCTTTGGTCCTGTAAGCCTGCACCAACACATTTTGCCCTTCCATACTAAAACTGTCTTCCCTTCTGATTCATGATTTCGTTCAGGTGCTTGTTAAATGCTGCCATTGTGTCTTGTTTCCACCGATTCCTCTGGCAGCACATTCCAGGCACTCAGCACTCTTTGTATGAAAAGAATGCCTCGCGCATTTCTTTTTAACAGTCCCCACCCCCATACCTTAAACCTGTGAACCCTAGTAATTGACCCCTCCTTCCTGGGGGGAAGAAGCCTCGTACTTTCCAAATAAAAAGAACAAACTGCGGATGCTGTGAATCAGGAACAAAAACAAAGCTGCTGGAAAAGCTCAGCAGGTCTGGGAGCATCTGAGAGGAAAAAAAAATCAGAGTAAACGTTTCAGGTCCAGTGACCCTTCCTTCGAACCTTCCACTCTATCCATGCCATTCACAATCTCAAACTTTTTTTCAAGTCAACCTCCCGCATTCCGGTGAAAACAACCTTGTTTATACAACCTTTCGTCATAGCTAAAATCCCCCACACACCAGAAAACATCCTGGTAAACCTTTTCTGTGCCCTCTCCAAAGCATCTGCATCCTTTTGGTAGTGTGGTGATCAGAAGCGGCGCAATATTCCAAGTGTGACCTAACTAAAGTTCTATAAAGCTGCAGCGTAACTTGCCTATCCTTACATTCAATGCCCCTTCCAATGAAGGGGAGCATGCCTTTGGCCTTTTTTACTATCTACTTGCGCTGCTACCTTCAGTGATCTGTGGACCATCACAACTAGATCCCTACTCAATACTCCTACTGAGGTTTCTGCCATTCACTCCATAACATCCACTTGTACTTGACTTTCCAAAATGTATCACCTTGCATTTGTCTGGATTAAGCTCAATCTGTCATTTTTCTGCCCATTCCTCCAACTGATCTATATCCTCTGACAATCCTGCTCCCTATCCACAACTCCAAACGTTGTATCTTCCGCAAACTTACCAGAGTGGTCATGTTTTCTTCCTAATCATTTATGTAGACCATGAACAGAGGTTCTAGCACTGATCCCTGTGAAACACTTCTCACAACGCTCCATTCCAAAAAGCATCCTTCCACCGCTAGCCCTTGTCTCCAAGGCTGAGCCAGTTCTGTATCCATCTTGCCAACTCATCCCTGATAACCATGTGACTTCACCTTTTGTACCAGTCTACCATGAGGGACCTTGTCAAAGGTTTTACTGAAATCCATGTAGACCGCATCAACTGTTTTTCCCTCATCAATCATCTTCGTAACCTTCTCAAAACTCTAGCAAGTTAGTGAGGCACAACCTCCCCCGTGCTGAACCCATGCTGTTTATCACTAACACATCCAATTGCTTCTAAATGAGTATAGACTTGTCCCTGAGAATCTTTTCCAATAATTTTCCCACCACCAACATGAAGCTCACAGGCTGTAATTTCCCGGACTATCCCTGCTGCTCTTCTTAAACATTGCAACAACATTGGCTAGTCTTCAGTCCTCTGGAGCCTCACTAGTGGCCAAATGGACAAAGATATCTGTTAACGCTTCAGCAATTAGTTCTCTTGCCTCCCTCAATATTCTGGGATAGATCCAGTCAGGACCTGAGGACTTATCTATCTTAATTTTTTTTTAAGGCATACAACACAATACCTCTTCCTTTTTAATAGCAACTTGGCTTAGACATTCCACACTCCCTCCACCAGTTTCTTCTCATTGATGAATACTGACACAAATAATTCATTTAGGACCTCATCTATCCCTACTGTTAGATTCCTTGAGTGGGTCAACCCTTTCCTGGCTACCATCTTGCATTTTATATATGTATAAAAATCCTTGCAGTTCTCCTCAATCCTGTTTGCTAATTACTTTTCATGACCCCTTTTAGCCCTTCTACTTCCTTGTTTAAGTTCTTTCTTGACATACTTTGAGAGACTGGAAGGTTGTTTCTAATGGGATTAGTATTATTTGTTCTTCATGGCTTTATCAATGAGTTAGATTGAAGTATATGAAAGGGGCACGATTTACACATTTTCAAATAATACAAAAATTGTTCAATTAGGTTTTTACTGAAGAAATAAGAGGTCTATATCCAAGTGAGATTAAAGGTTTAGAGAAATTTTGAGAATTGTTCTCTGCTAAAGTGTGTTGGCATCTGCAATTCTCTGTCCAAAAGAATTGTAGAAGCAGAAACTCATCACATTTAAAACATTATTGGAAAGTACATCAAGTGCTATAATCAATACGGATATTGACCAAGACAAAAGTGAAAATAGGCTGGATAAGTCTTCAATGGCTTGTATAGAAACATAGAGCAAATTGGTCAGATTCTATATTAAATATTTGTTGAATCTAATGGGCCAGCTCCTTTCTTTCCTCTGGCATCTTATGATCCCCTGTGGTGTAACAACAATTTGTGCTGTGACAGAATTGTGTCCTTGGATTTCTACTGAATGATTATTAATAGAATCAATCATGTTCAACATTAAAATTCCACGTCCCTCAATTTGTCCTGGACTGCAATCTGCTTCAACTTCAGAAGACTTCTTGCCTCTTTAGTTCTGGTCTAACCCAGATGCCAGACTTGTATGGCTTTCATTATTTTCAGCTGTGCATTCGGCAGGCAAGACACCAAAATCTCAAATTCACTATGTAAATCTCTAGACTTGTCTGTTTGCCCACCTTGCACAGCGTAAAATCTACCATCCTAAAATATTTTGTCATCTGTTCTAAAACCTACCTATCAGTTTGTTTGATCACACTATGAAGCATCTTCAATATGGTTTATTACATTAAAGGCACTATATAATTGCAATGTCTTTGTTAGACCGACAGTGGCATACAGTTGGGTAATGCGTATGGGGAAATCAGTGGCCATAGGGATTATTAACATGGACTTTGAATCTCATGAAGTTTCTATTAGATCAAGCCAGAGCAAAGAAACCTACTCCCAATCACCATCTTTCACCATTCCTGGTGAGTCAGTACTATTCCATGCTGAACACCACTGCCAGGAAGCACTTAGCATAGCAAGAATATAGAATGTACAAAGCCTCACTAACCCACCTGTCACAGATGCACTGATTCATGATCACATTGATAAGTGAATCCTGTACCATTCTCGGGGAGATGAGATCCCACCTTCAAACTGGGTGTGAAAGTTCTAAGGGAATGAGTTAGAAATGTAGTCCAAACTATTTGCATTGCAAACAAATGCTGCCTGTTTGAAAATAAACTAAAGTGATTAACTCTGCTACCTTGTTTCTCACTGGAGTCTAAATCAAAGTCAATAAAAACCAAGAGGAACAAATTTGAAAGTCAGTGAAGAGTAACCATGTCACAGCATTGGGGGAAAAAGGCCAAATAGAAGAGACTTATAACAACAAGGCCAAGATTTATTGTAGGAGTACAAAACAGCTCAAGTGTCCTAAGATGTAAACAAAAATCATTTAGTATAAACAACTATAGAGCAATATAGCTAGATCTCATGTTAAGCTAGTTCTTGACAAAACAGAAAAGGACACATTAAAACACTGGAATAGCAAAAAAGATAATCTCTACTGTTACAAGATAAATACTAGAAAATGTTTTTTAGTCTAAGAAACTGATGCTTTGAAGTGTAACCAACAAGTTAGCTAAGAAAATGGAAAAGGTAAATTGAGAACATTATACTAAATTAAAGAAATGGAACAAGCAGATAAATTCTCCTCCTTCTGGCTTGAACTTAAGATTTCAGTGATTTTTTTTACAGTGAATAGTCATAACATGGAGTGGACTTTCACATATATAATGAATCATTTAGAAAATAATTGCAGAAATGAAAGGACTTTAGTGCTTTTTAGATGGATGAATGACCTCCCTCACCTTGTAATGGTCCTTACAATCATGTCAACAAACACTAAAGTCTTGAAGACGTACAGAATTTTCCAACTGTTGACAATGGAGCAAGTTTTAGCAACCAAGACGGTTCAGAGCAGAGGCTTAAAAACCAATTTGAACTGTTAGCAGACACATTGTGTTCACTAATAACTACCGTAAGAATATCCACATATAAACAGATTGCACTACATCTCAGATTTTAATTCACTTCAGTGTTTAAATATTATGTTAGCAGATATCTTGACAACCTAGGTTTTCAGCTATCCAAACTGTTCTAAACTTACTTAAGTCTCAGGGACACTAACAACAATCATGCGCTACTTATTTGGAACAGAAGGCCTCTGCTGTACATTCTGGCTAGTTTGCAAATTTCTTCACATACCTCGGTTATATTTCAAATATTATCAAAGATTAGAACAAACCAAATACCTTTAAAAGCATGCCAATATAGAGCAACTGCTTCCCTGTGGTTTTTGAAAACATTTGAAATGCCACATTGTAATTTTTTATGGTGGGTCAAGACGTCTGCCAGTTTTATTATTCACATTTTTATTGCTACATGATATATTCTAGATTAATGCAAGAGCCATTCGAAAGGATGGAACTTTTTAAAATTCTTGCAAAGTTGGAGCTAGCTTCTTTTTTGAAGCCAAGATACAGTGCTCAGGAAGGAGAAATTTGGTGTGATTTTATTTCGACCAGATTATGTGCTTTACCAAATGAGACCCTTGCATTCCACATCAAATCATGCACAGCTGCAGTTTCAGAAATTCGAACAAAATTCAGAGCTAAAACAGTAATGATTTTCATAAAATATTGGTGATAAAAATATAGATATAGGATTTGGAAATCATTCAAATATCAGTCAAAATGTGATGCCAAGAAAAGTGGAACCGCAGGTCAAAAAGAATTAAAAGCATTGTTTTTTTTAAAAAGTTTTTCTTCTTTTTCTTCCACCTTTAACTTTCTAACTAACTCTCAGAAAGCAGTAAAGGCTTTTTATTTCCCCCCCTCTCTGTACTGACAAAGTTGGCACCACTAGCAACAGTTAAATTGCCAAACATATAAATGTTGCTAGACATTCATTTGTTCACTAAGCTAGTGAATAAAGCTAGTGCAAAACAACACAAGTCCAGAAAGATTAGTAACTTATAATTAGTTCATCACTTACCTGAAAGTTTGAAGTTTTTGCAAAAGGTTTCCCAAGGTTTGTCCAGGATTTTAATTCCTTTAATGCACACCATCTCTATGTTTTCTAGTAAGATATGCGCAACACAGATATTTATTGCCCATCCCTAGTCATTTGAGAGATTTCTTTGGGTGGGGAGCCTTTTTCTTGAACTGCTGCAGTTCACATTGCTCAAGTTCCTAAAATCCTTCTACAGTCTAAATATGACATTGAATTGTCCATCAAAATTGTACAAAAATGTTACCAAAACAATGTTACAAGCCATCACATGAAATTACATAGAATATACAGCGTAGAAATGGCCATTTAGTCCAGACAGTCTGTCGGCATTTACAATCCACTCAGCCTCCTTCTATCCAATGTGATGGAATCTATGAGCAAAGCTTATTTTTGATAGACCCTAATTAAAAAGGAAATCAGAAGAGAAAGTGACCCTCCCAGTTGCTAATTAAGCTAAATCTAAAACAGACTGAGAACTAAAATTTCTCATTTAAACGATATAAAATGATGAGTCATCGGAGCTCAGTCAATAATGAATCCAGTGGTCCAGTATGGGCAAGCTGAAAATGAAGTACTAGATCCAGACATTGAGAATAAAAGTCAGTTGCTGCACCCACTTTTTTCTTGACGATAACAACATTGGTGGAAGTGGTTCTGCAGACATGTTCTCTGGACTTAGTTGATTGTGAACTACTTTTGACTGAAGTCCTAGGGAGAGCTGAAATAGGTCTTAATGAAGACAGAACTTTAATGACATGGTGACTGAGATTATGTGGATTGCTGATAATTCATAAAATCTGCTCTGGTTTTGTAATTTAACATCTAATTTATAATAGGTGACGTTTCGTTTCATTCATTTTTAACTGATATTGATTCTGGATAGTAGAATGTATGGCAATAAGCTAATATTCAGCATTGGCTTTGACTCTTGTCAAGTAAAAATGCTTAAACCATGGAATCTTACGGCAGTAAATAACTGGGATTTTGGATATTTTTTCTTCTTCAATGAAAAATTACTGTCGCCCTTTCAGATCATAAAAATTGGGAGCTCTTCTCAGGACTTTGAATCAATTTACAGATATGGTTGCTGATGCTTACTAAGATTATGGCTAACAGGATTTCACTGAGATTTTATTGTACCTGTTGAAAAGTAGGATGGCTTTGTTAACCACGAGGACTTTTCAGGAGAATATATTCGAGCATTTCACAGTTAACATAGTTAGGTCAACTGAAATAGCAGAGTGTGTTTAAAGCAGGTTCTTTAAAAAAAGAACCAGTAGCTAAAATTTGGTTGCAGTTGAAGCAATTCAGAACTTGAAATGGAGGGAAAAAGGAAAAAGAAAATGTAAAGTTCAAACTCAACTGTGATGAAAATATAAAAGCTTGCATTTGAATTTCAAAGAGAAGTAGCAAGAAACTTTGAACTGATTAAAGGCTTAATTTATGTGGTCAGTGAATGATTGAGAAAATGGAAGATGTTTCAATTATTCTGATTTCAATTAAGTTGAATTGGTTAGGAATATTAGCAAAGTTTAGTGACAGGTAGTTTGTGTGGACATTTCCCATTCTGACTGAGTGTTTTACCAAGTGAAATTCGTGACATCAAGTCTGACATTGCTTGGACTACTGCTTCCTGTACAAGCCTCTGTTCTTCACTTCATTAATTATGCAAACAGATTGTTGGGCATCATTCACATAATATTGTATGACAAGCAAGGAGGAGGTGCTCACCATTACTAAAATCTTCCAGCATTCAGAATGCTGATGTTACATTTAAAGCCCAGGTGTACAGCAACACAAACTAAGAATTGGTCTTTACAATTTATTTTTCAACAATTTTAAAACTATTGTTGGAAATATTTGGACAACTGCTTGGTTTCAAAAGATTTACTGTGTTACTTCCTACAATTCAGAAGTTCAAAGAACTAAGGATTGTCTACTGTTTACAGAAAGGCAAAGTGATTTTTGGAGAAGAAAGGGATATTATGATTTGTAATTGCGAGTAAAGCCAACGCATTTTGGAGAGTGCCCTGTGCTAAACGTTGCCTAGCAACAGCCTCTGAACTGAAGTTGCTACACCTTCTGGGAAACTAATTTTGGTCAGATTGAAAAATATATTAAATAAATAATTTCTGGAAATAATTCTCTCTCTGTCCTGAAAAACAACAGTTGAAGAAAAGCTAGCAGGCAGAACATCTCACTCTGTCAGAGGAAAAATCTTTAAAGCAAAACCAAATATAAAGATGGCTCTCTCTATATGTTAGTAATATGGCAGAGAAAACAGATGACTGCGTGCTAACTGTTTTCCTTCCAAATCTGAAATCTGGTCAGGAAATTTTCCATTCCTTTGCAAGTAAGTGCAACTTTATCTCATCAACAAGGGTTAACTGTAAGAATTCAACTCATTCTACTCTTTTAGTTTAGACTCTTGGTCACAAGAATGGCTCTTGCCCTAACATTTTCAAATAATACTCTGAAGAGCTGCATCATTTTGCTCTGTCTGTCTATCAATGTGTGTGTATTAGGATTGAAGGGGGTGTACAGTCTAAGTCTGCATAGTATCTTAGTTAATAAACCATTTTGCCATTTGGTTAAAAAATAAGTCTGTTCTTAATAAACACATTTAATGGAGTTTATTGAAGAACTCAGACAGAAGTCTCTTTTGATCTAGTCAGCAATAACAAACAGAACAAATTAACTTAATTCTGGTGAGAAAGTAATACATTTGCAATTTTGATATGGCTTGTGGAACAGTGGGACTTGCTTTTCAATGCACACATCCTATCTGAGCATAATACTGAGATATGGCCCACAAAAGAAAGCTCACATACAGCTTCACCAGCAGGGACCTAGAGGAACTGATGCATTGGGGAAGTGGAAAGAAAAATAGTGCTTTATCCCAATCATTACCTGAGTCCACCAGGGGCGGGACAAAAATCACAAACTCTTGGGCTGCTCCTGGGTTTGATCACTGGCCCTCAGCCCAAGCACTGCAGACCCGATACAGCCTTGGTCACAGGTTATTAAGTCTTGATGTACCCATAGTCCCAGACACTGTAGCCATACCACTATACTCCCCAGCATAGAGCTCAACTGCTGCCCAGGTTACTTCTGGGTTGTGGGTAAAAAGAAATATACAGAAGTGTAGAAAGTGAATCAATGATCTTCTGTATGCCACAAAACTACATACCACTGTGTTTTCTCTGCTACTCCACATTCACATGGCTACCACTAACACTGTCACTGCGCATACAATTCACGAAGGTTCATGGAACTACAACTCACCTAACTGCATACATGTCCCCTCAACCGTTCTCAATTACCTCATCCTTCCAAAATACCAATCCTAATCTGGCCTCTGATTTATTCCAAAGAATAACTAGGAAGCAATCGATCTCTCCTACTCATTTATCACCATTTCCATCATATGAAATCTATTCCTTTTGTCCATTGCAGGAAAAAGTGGCCCACAATGGCCGATAAGTTAAGACCGAAGAGGAACCTGATGTCCACCAGCCCCTCAAACTATATGGAAAGAAAATTCTTGAATTAGCTTAAGGGAATGGCACTCGTGAGAACAGGGGCATGTCAATGTTCAAACAACCCACTCAGTTTATTTCAGCTGTGCAGCTCTCTCACCACCACCATGCTAACAAATCTTAACCTATACAAGCTTCTAACACACTTACGCAACTAATTCTTTCTCCTCTGATATGCAGGAATTAGTGTCACCCAGCAAACCTTGGCCAAGTGCTGGAGACCCTCAGCTCCGGCTCCACTTCCAACTCTGGGGAAGAAGCCACTCCAAGGATGCACCAACAGGTTTTTGCCAGCACCTTCACCAGCTCACTTTGATCTTTCTGATTAAGGTTATGGAGCAACTATCTGATGAGCGTATCACTGACATATCCCCGTAGCTGACAGGGAAGAAATACTTCATGTCTTGTGACATTCAGAGGATTCAGAGGAGGCTAGAAACTTGTTCACCACCAGGCAGAGTCCCAGATGCAGAAAAAGCAAAAGCAGACTTGTTAAGGGTAGTTGGTAAGCTGAATCAAAATATATAGAGGCTACCAATTTTATCAATACCAGTACTGGCTCCAGCAGCAAACTTATCTGTCTCCATGGACAGGTTGCTGACCACCACTGGAGGTCCACTGGATATGCATGCACTGCACTGTTGTAACCAGAAGTGCTCAACATCAATAACAAGGAGAGAGGGGACAAAGGACTTTTACCTTTGTCCATCCAGGTGGTCCTCCCTCTCAGAAACAATAAAGTACCATCAGACACCACTAGGAGAGAAGAAACCACACACAGTACCCCCGAAGCTCCGTCTCAGGACACTCCAAAAATACCCAATATCCAGCCTGCTAATGATTTCCAAGCATGTGGCAGTTCCAGCTGAAAGGATAAGCTTACATTTGGGAAGGACATTCTTAGTAGACTAGGGCCTTCTCAGCCCAATTGCCCCCAGGTATAGCTACCCAAGTCTTCCAGATCAACATACCCAATACAGAGAAGGCTCCCTTCAGCCCAACTGCAGGAGGCCAGGGCAAACAGATAGATGCCTTGGAAAGGAGTCGAAGCAAAGAACTTAATAGAATACATAGGTAGCACAGGTTACACATAATTGCAAATATTCTGCAGTTTTGTAAATATAACTTCACTTACACTCTTAAAACATCTGCTCTAGTTTTTGTTGTGGCAGACTTGGTTAGGCTGCATCTGAGAGAGAGATGCGCAGCCTCTTCACACATCCCCAAGGATAAAAGTATTTGAAATTGCTAATCTCTCACAAGCAACTGACTCCTTGTCTGCAGATAACCAGATATCAGGGATTCTTGAGCCATGACATCAGTGACTGTAGGCAAGGTATTATACTTAAAATGTGAACACCACATGAGCTAAACACAACATACACCGTCATTCCACACACACACTCACCTTGACTATGAATACATAATTACTGATTTTCCCCACATCTTCATTCTATCTAGCAGTTTTTCAAGGGAGTGCACTGCAATTCAAAGCTGGGAGACTGTCAATAAACAGCTTAGCTGTTCATTTTCCCTCAGCGCATTGACTAGCTAAAAGCAACTGTAAAAAGCAATACTGCTTTTTTTATTTGTTCAGATGTGAGCTTTGTTGGCTGGCCTAGTATTTATTACCAACCTGTAGTTACCCTTCAGAAGCATTTCCTCTCATTTTCTTACATGCTGTGCAGGCCTCTGAGACCCGCACATAGTAGTGACTTCTGGAACTGAAAGCCAATGCCATGATTGGCCTACCAACACCAATCACCATGCAAGGCACGTTGAAGCCTAAAGGGAACTTTGTTGAAAAGATGGCATTGAGTTGCCTTCTTGAACTATTGCAGTCCTTTTGATGTACGTGGACTCACACACTGTTAGGGAAGCAATTCCAGGATCTTCGCCTAACTTCACAAGAAAACAGCAATATATTTCCAAGTCAGGAGGGAAACTTGCAGGTGATATTATTCCCATGTATTAGCTTCCCTTGCCCTTCTCAATGGTACTGGAAGTGAATTTGCAAGGTAATATATGAAAAGAACTCGATGATCTGAAATTTCTGGAGAAACTTGGCAAGTCTAGCAGCATCTGTGGGAGAAAGCAGAGTCAATATTTCAAGCCTGGTGACCTATTCTCACCTACTCGTAGCTCGCTACCATTTACTCAGCTTCTCTTCTATCCTAGCCTATTATCAATCATCCCCCTCATTGTCTACCCCTTTCATTCTCTTTCAACTCCATCTCCTCCTATCCACTCACCTCTCCTTCCGCTTCCCTCATTGTCACATAAACACATTTTTCTAGCTGCTATCAGTTCTGACAAAGAGTCACACACTGCAGATTTCCTAAACATCTGACCTGCTCTTGTAGCTGCTGTAATTATACAGTTGGTCCAGTTCAGAAGACCATAAGATTTCTAGAATAAAAGCTACACTTCTGAAGAAGGGTCCTGACTCAAAACGTCAACCTTCCTGCTCCTCTGATGCTGCCTAGCCTGCTGTGCTCCTCCAGCTTCACAGTGTGTTATCTCTGCAGTTCTTACTATTTCTGAGTTCTGGCAGATCGTAGATTGTGTCACGGACAGCTAGGGGGCAACAAATCACCATTTGTAAATACACTGGAAAGCTCAAAGCAAAACTCTGGGAACTGAAAATATTATGACTTGAGAGAATGTACAGACTATTCCACTCCATCTAAATACGCTTTTAAGGATAAAAGTGAAGAAACCAGTGCATATTCACGGGTGTAAGGAGCATGTAAAATTAAATTGCTGGAAGCTGAAAGTTAAATCAAGAGTCGTCACTGGCCATTCAGGGAGTCTTCAGAAAAGACTGCACCAATAAAGAAAATAGGTGATAAAACAATAGCAACAGTATAATTTAAGGGTCTAGGTCCGAAACGTCAGCCTTTGTGCTCCTGAGATGCTGCTTGGCCTGCTGTGTTCATCCCACTTCACACTTTGTTGTCTTGGATTGTCCAGCATCTGCAGTTCCCATTATCACTGATCGCAATAGTATAATTGCTAGGTTTTTCTTCAGAGCTGACAACAGCAGTGAATAACTCAACTGTTCTTTTATTCATTCCTGGATGTAGGTGTCTCTGCCTAGACCAGCATTTACTGTCTCATCCCTAATTGCCCAGAGGGTAGCTAACAGTCCACTACATTGATGTAAGACTCGAGTCACGTGTAGGTTGTCCAGGTAAGGACGACAGAGCTCCTTCCCTGAAGGTAGTAGACCAGACAGGTTTTCCCTGACAATTGAATGATTTCATGGTCATCATTAAACCCTTAATTTCAGATTCTTTGTCGAGTTCAAATTCCATCTGCTGTGGTGGCATTTGAACCCAGGTCCCAGACCACAAAACATTAGCTGAGTTTCCCAATTAACAGTCTGACGATAATACCACTAGACCACTGCCTCTCCACTAAAGGATAGACAATTATATACTTCCCCTAGTACTGAAGAAGACAAGACAGTTTACTCGGGGTTATAGAAATTGTGACTCGAATGAAGTTTGTCCGAAATTCTATCTCAGAGTCAAATAATTAATTCAAAGCAAAATATTAAAGGTTAACTGGACAGTCTTTGGAAGATTAAAGGCTAAAAGAATTGTTTCGTTGCTGCAAATTACAACAAAACATTCAAAATCGCTATGGGTTCCAATATTGTGGGGATAAGAGTAGTGTTGCCGCATTATTATATTGGTACAGTACAGAAAATCAGGTCAGTGTTTTCTCCCCCCAAGAAAAACTACAGCCAAAATAATGACATCTTACTTTGATCCAATTTAAAATATGTTTCATAAAAACCAAGCAGCCACTTTATTTCACATTGATCATAATCCAGCCACATTCTTGAAAGTTTCACGACACCAATTGCTTTTTGAAGTTTGATACTGCAGACTTTAAATCTAAAAATTAAGTTTATTGTCCTGATATACAATATGATTGATCTCCACCACATCCGGGGCAAATGTTAGTCGCTGTGTCAGGCAAAACCAGGCTTATTATGCTTATTCTGATACACAATGGTCTTTTAAAGAAGGTACCAGTGCCAAGGATGCAGTTGTTCCCAGCAGTGATAAGATCTTCAGGGTTTGCTAGAATTGAGCTAGCATCGCTTCAGAGCATTGCCAGTGGGGTAGCGTGGGTACTTAATAAAGTGAGTTTTCGATGATCTGACAAGAAATGCTGCTGGGGAAACATGTATATTCATTGATATCTCTTTCGGAAGAAAGGAGAAGTGCAATGGAGTCTATGGTCCGAGCTTGTAGTTTTCAAGCCAAATTGGATAGGTACTCTGAAAAAGAAGATCCTCCCAGTTACTAGGGAAAAGAAGATTGAGATAGAAATCGGAATCCAATACTTTTGGTTGAAACTAAAGGAGAAAGAGTTATCAAGCACTCAACTGTTGAGTCTAATGCTGCAGACAGATCAAAGATAACAAAAACTAGATCCAGAGTCAAAGATTTAACTGCTGCAGCTATCCCTTTTTACTCGAAGTGAACATTGAATCTATGCCATCCGGACCAAGTTAAGGGGTTGTGCAGATATATACCACGTTTGGTGGTGACTGGGCACGTAAAATTCTGGTTAGCAGTGCACAACTATTAGCTGGAGACTGGGCTAAAAGAGGAGCCAAAATGCTTTGCGAGGAGAACAGAGTTCTGAAGGTCTTTTGTGATTGAGGGGGAATTTGTGTTTGTATTGCCCTTTGGTAAAGAAGTTTCTGCTGAATTCCCCATTTGTATTCTTTGACCAATGCACCTTATATCAATGGCCTCTAATTTTGATCTTCCCCTTAAATATAAACATACCAGCACCACAGGCTTAAAACCTCAGAACTATAAAGATCTCCAGGTGATTCATGAGCCTTCATGTTTGTAGAGAGAAGATACACAGTTCATCCTTTACGTGTCATTAATACCAAAAAAATTCAGTTCATAGATACATCGACAATGTCATTCATTTACCATTTCACAAACTTAACATATCAAGTAAATGTGTTCTTGAAGTATCTGCTGGTGGAACAAAGTGGGACAGATGCATTGACCAAACTAGTAAATCTCCAACAACCAGCATTTTGAGTAAATTGCTTACCTGCCATGATCTTATTGGCTGACAGGTTCCAGATTTAATCCGAGTTTAGCAAAATGCCTACTTAACGTCAATTGTTGAAGAAAGCTTCGATTTAACATTTATCTTTAAACTATTTAATATGTTGAAAACAATGGTATTTTGGCCAATTACACCACTGTAAAATAAAAGATCCATGGCTTGTATACTAAGTTAATACAAACTTTCAGTTTCATGTTTATATGGAACTAAAATCCAGCTTCACCTGTACATCTATAAATACTACTTATTTCAAATCCACATCAGAAGAACCCAGGGTGGAGAACAGGGTGGGCAGAAGGATTTCTCTTTGAGAGCAAACAATCCAGATTAGTAGCAAATAACCTTCTGGTTATTTAACATCTTTCATGTCCTCAAAACAACTCAGAGTTACACAGCAAGTTAAATATTCTGAAATGTTTATTCTGTCTTTTACCAATTAATAAAACATCAAAAGCTTTTCCTGTTTCCAAAATGGCAGCACTAGTGCATTAGTGGGAGACGTATAAGACTAGCAAAATATGTGCCAAACATCACAGATACAATTGACTGAGCTTGGCCACAGAAAACTGGATGTTTCCAATTTTGAAAGTCACCTTTACTCAGTAAGCAACATAAATTTTGGCTTCCTGTTGGCAACTAGATTAACAGGTTCAAAGAACAGATGCAAAATCTGACTCAAATTTAGAGCCTTTATATAGGGGTAAGTATATTTCAACTATGATTAGACTTCAAAATTAATCTTAATATACCAAAATTACTGCCAAAGTAAGGGCTCTGTATATTGATTTTTCAAAGGACTTCTTACGCTTCATTGGAGGCTTGTTAAACTTAAAGCCCTTCGATTAATGATAACATGGCAGTATGGCTGGGAAACTGGTTAAAGGATTGAAAATGTGCTGTGGCTGTTTTCAGATGGAATAATGCAAATATTGCTGTCTTCAAGGTTATTGGTATCTTTAAAAGATTAAAAAATATACAGATCTGGAATTGGCCTGAGAGGACAAGTCAAAATGCAAAGTAAAAATTGAGGCTTGGTTAACCATTAAGAGATTTCACAAGATCATTGGTCAGCAGATTAAACAAACTGAACTCAGACACTTAAGAACAGAAATGTGAATCAATACACAGAAAAACAGCAGTGTAACAGGGTCAAAGGAGGAAAAGTGATAAAAAGATGAAATTAATGGCTCTTTAATTGAACGCTGGTAGCTTTTGAAAAAGTGAATGAATTAATGGCGCAAATACATGTAAATGGGTGAGATCTTATAGCCATTACAGAGATATGGAGTTTAGCAGTGAAGATGATTGAGGAAAAATGGCAGACATTTAAGGATATAGTTCATGGTTCACAGCAAAGATATATCTCAGTGTGGAAGGAGGATTCAGGAAGGGGATAAGGCAGGCATGGTTAACCAGAGAAGTGACAAGCAGCACCAAACTGAAAGAAAAATGTAGTTTGGCAAAGATTTGCAATAAACCATAAGATTGGGGAAAATTTTAAAAATCAACATATAATGACCAAAGAAAAAGATGGAAAAGATAAACTGAGAGAATAAATATGCAAATAAAATAAACAGCAAGAGCTTCTTTAAATATATAAAAGAGAGAGAGGCCAAAGTTAACATAGGCCTCTTAGAGAATGAGATAAGGGAAATAAAATGGGGAAGCAGAAAATGGCAGAAGAATTGAATAAATACTTTGCAGAGAAAAAGAGCTAGCAAAGCAAATGGGGAAAAGTTGATAAGTCTCACACACCTGATGGGATGCATCCCAAGATACTAAAAGATGTAGCTGTAGAAATAGTAGATGAGCACTTACAATTTTGGAAAAGTCAGAGCATTGGAAAATCGCCAATGTAATAGCTTTACATAAAAAGGGAAGACAACAAAACAGGTAGCTAGAGACCTTCACCGAGCCAAATCGCAGCATTCTAAAAGCTTGTGATTTCAAATAAACATATTGGGCCATAACCTGGTGTCGTGTGCTTTCAGACTTTGTCCACCCCAGTCCAACACTGGGACCTCCACATTGTAGCTACAGACCAGTTAGCTTAATTTGCATTCATTCCTTTGTGCCAGACACTTGCAAGAGAACACTGGAAAGAAAGTAGTATTAAGAACAATTAAGTATTAATGCACAACAAGAACTATCATTAACTTTCTCTGAAGGCTGTGGGAAGCGAGGGAATTTTCTGGATATGATCTCCATCTTGAAAATCTAGAGTTTAGGGCATCCAAATTGCCTTAAGTCTAGCCTCTTGCATGCCATTTTAAACAATACAACTTACAAGAGTGGTGACAACTTTAATTAACTTGGGAATTCAGCAAAAGTCTTCCATTCTAATTGAGACGCCCATACATAAAATATTCAAAAGATCTTAATTACAACCAGACAACTGTCCTGAACTTTGAGGGACAATATCAAAAGTGAAAGTAATATCATATAGAAACAGTTTGTTTTGGCAGCTACCTTCAGTGACTCGCATCCATTAAACTTTCTAAAACTATTCATATTCCTATCCTGGTCCACAATGTACGATGAAACAATGTTTGGAATTTATTCTGCAATTAGTTGCCTGGAGCTGCCACAACATCTTGAAAATCATTTTTAAAAGAACTGTATTTGGATTTGTTTTATTTTGAACACAGGAAACAGGGTCTACATTAGGAATATCATTTAAAACTATATCATTTTGCAATGAAGTAAGTTGAACAAGGTCAATCCATTACAACTCCTGGCCTCCCTTGAAGCTTGGTCCAAACAACATCTAAAATGCCAAACTCCTTTAGCAAGGTGAGTGTCTGCCCTTGACATTAAGTCAGCATTCAACCAAGTATGACAGCAAGAAAGCCTATCCAAACTTCAGCCAACTGGAATTGGCAGTAAGACACTCCACTGGCTGGAGTCATATCTTGCAAAGAAAGTGGTTGTTGGAGGGCAATCATCTCAGTCCAGGGCATCACCTCAGGGTAACATCATTGGCTGAACAATCTTCAGCCCCTTCATAAGCTCCTCCTTCCCTCCATCAAAAGTTCAGAATGGGAATATTCACCGATAATTATACAACGGTCTAGTACCATTTGCAATGTCACAAGATACTGAACCACTGATCTAAATGCCACATGACCTGGACAACATTAGGTTTGGGCTGATAGGTGGCAAATAACATTCATATCGTGTAAGTGCCTGGCAATTACCATCTCCATCAGGAGAAAATCTAACAGACTCCCCGTGACTTTCAATGATATTAGCATTACGAAAGCCCCCACCATCAAATCGTAGAAATCCTGATGCAAGTAGCTCACCTAAAACCTCTAAGTGTATAAACTATCTACAAATCACAAGTCAGGAGTGTAAAGTTCAGGTGTAATACGGAGTAACAGTAACAGCGTGGGTTCAATTCCCACTATAGCTGAGGTTACCATTAAGAATTCTCACCTGCCAGAGGCAATGGAGACCCTTAGGTTAAACCACTAAGTTATCTCACTAATGAGAGCAGCTCTATAGTCTAATAGGACTATGGCAACTTTAGCTTACTCTCCAATTGCCTAGATATGTGCAATTCCAATAAAATTCAGAAAGTTCAGCACTATCCAGCATGACACAGCAGGCTTGGTGAGGATTCCATCTGCCACCTTAAACATTAACATTTACACCTCTAAGTCACAGATAACCCTAGAGTTATACCTTAGTTCTTTCACTGTCACTGGATCAAAAATTCCTGAGCAGAATTGAGACTAGGGTTGGTGTACCCAGCCCCCAATGAACAGCAGAGATTCAAGAAGGCAGCCCATCACCTCCACCTTTAAGGGTAATTAGATGTGGGCAATAAATGCAACACCTACATTCCATGAACTAATTTTAAAAATGTCAAGACCAGTCTTCCAAGATTATCATTCTCCCCTGCTGCCTCATTCATAAAAGACGATAATTTTGTTGACTGCCCTCATTATCCTAACCAACATATCCTTACATTTCAAATAATTTTTTTCTAGTCGAACAAATGTGACCAACAAGTTTCAGAATTAAAACAGACACAAAAGGAAATCTGACAATCTATCAAACCATGGATAAATCAGGGCAGTTGTGTGTACTGACAAACCCCAATGGCAGAAAGAAAGCAAGTTTTTAGTCCCCTCAAGTAAAAACAAAAAGTGTTAGAGAAACTCAGCAAGGCTAGCAGCAACTATGGATAAAGAAAAACAGTTAACTTTTCAAGTCTAATATAATGCTTCTTCGAAATTTTTCTCCCAACTTTGAATTTCTGAAGCCAATTTTCAACTTGCATCTCTACTATTAAACACAAATAAAACTTGGGTTTACTGAAAGATACAGCATTTAATCATAATTCAAACTTATTGATTAATTTATCTCTGATTTCCAGGCTCAATGATTAATTTGGATTACTTTATTCATGGCTTAGATAATATTTGTAAATTAACAATAATGATGCAAATATTGCAGAAGTATTTTTATAAGAGCACATCTAAATGATAAATCTGAAATATTTCTAAATATTATTCATATTCTAAGCTGTAAAGCAGCCTTTGGAATTGAAAATGTACAGAAAACAGTTGGTTACATTTAGGTTCCAAACCAAATTTCATTCAAGTTATTACTTTTAAACTGCATTCAGATTGATAAAATGTCAAGTTCCAGGTGAATTGAATTTCCAGGTACAAACACAAGAATAAGATCAGTGCCTTCAAATTTTAAAAAAAATCTGTATTGTAATTAAAAAAGTTATATTGCATTCATTCCGAGAAGAATAATTAAATAAATGACATCTTAGAGAATAAATTTAGATGCAAAAAAATTGCAATTCCCTAGGTAAATACAACATTGGTTTTCAACATTAAGTATTTGAAAAATAAATCACTGTGGGGCATGAATAAAATTCTGTTGATTCAAAAAGACATTTACACCACAATCTTTTTTACAACATTGCTCTTAATATTGACATAACAAGATGTATAAATTTCATTCCACATTTAATAAGCTATTATATAGAGATATCTAATGGTCAAACTTTCTTTGAAACAATAGTTAATTTCCAAATCATAAGTTATAAATATATACATATATTGTAAGGGACCACAAATCTGTTAGCGAAAGAACTGAGGGTTCCCTTTTACAAAATCTGACATTACTTATTTAAAACTAATGCACATTATTGCGCACTAGTTAAGTGACAGCATAATCACCATAATCAGCAATTAATGTACCAAGAAAACATGTTGTAGTTATGTAATTATAGATGACAAATTCAGAGTAAACATTTTCAATAATATAAAATACAGAATATACATAATTTAAAATGATTAATTTATAATGTACATGCCAAAAAAATTGGTAGGGTCTTACTCTAGGCCTAATACGTAGTTAATCCCTTGTACAACTCCAATAATTACAGGCTGCCATGCAACTAGATAACGCAGCCAATCTAACAGCTGACCATATAAAACATGTGTGCGCTCCCACCTGAAGTTAAACAAGTTAAAGAAAACGTTTTGCATATGTTTAAAGTAACTCTGGTTAATATTTTCGCAAAATTGTGACAGAACTGCTTTAGTAACGTTTACATTGAAAGTAATTTTTTTGGAAATGTGAGCACTTACTATCAATTACAAATGAGCAATTAACTCTATTATACCAGCCATTCATGCTTCTATTGTTACTATTCACACACATCCCAGATAATCAATTTTAAAAGCACAAAATGTTGACAAATCAAAAATGCTCTACGCACAAGGCAGTTTTTCCTTCAGATAATCAACTGACACGGTTCCCAGCTTGTTGAAGATACTTAGAAGTCTAATGTTTAAATGCGTATAATTCATTAGTACAGTAATGTCAAAAAACAGTATCTGGCTGCTAACCATTTAATTAAAATTGGTGTAACTTGAGCTAATACTAACATTTTAGTGTCTGCACCTAAATACCAGTTTGCAGAAATGTTTAATCAAGAATGTAATGTTCAGAATTGATATAAAATGCCTTAAAATATACGGGAATTTGGCCAGGTATTAGCGACTTCAAAAAATGAGAAGTCACTGGAAAAATTAGGACTTCCTTCTGTGGAAAAGAAGGGTGAAGAAATAACCTCAGGTTTTCAACATGAGGTTTTCATTGATTAGACAGGAAGCCTATTCCTGCTCTCAAATTATGGCTTTAAAATCAACCAAATGTCAATAGCAGAGATGAGAAGTTGTCAGAATTTAAAATGCTTAACCTGAAAATCTGCAGAAAGCAGATTTCATAAATAATTTTAAGAACAGGGTTGAATAGGTACTTAAAGGGAAATTACAGGGTAACAAACAAAAAAAAGCAGCAGTGTGGCAGTGATGCAACTTCTTTTTCAAAGTTATAATGGACTAAACATTTCCTTCCTATATTGTAGATTTTAAACAATGCTACAATAACATTTGAGGAAATTGAACATTGTGCATATGCATGTTAACTGTAAGAATGACCCACTTTAGCAATAGCTAAATAGCGGGAGGGGAGGAAGGTACTCGTATATGATAGTACAGAAATTAGTGGAAGATGTAGCTTTAAGAAAACAATGTTAAGCACTGTGGGGCAGATCACATATTTAAGATTAATATCCATAATTCAGTCAAGACTAAAAAGAACACTGATGGAACTGCAAAGCATTTTACAAACTTGGAACACTTGCCTAGCCGAACTCGTCCGCACCCTCAACAACTTCTCTTTTGACTCCTCCCACTTCCTACAGACAAAGGGGGTGGCCATGGGCACCCGTATGGGCCCCAGCTATGCCTGCCTCTTTGTAGGTGACGTAGAACAGTCCCTCTTCCACACCTACACAGGCCCCAAACCCCACCTCTTCCTCCAGTACATTGATGACTGTATCGGCGCCGCCTCTTGGTCCCCAGAGGAGCTCGAACAGTTCATCCACTTCACCAACACCTTCCACCCCAACCTTCAGTTCACCTGGGCCATCTCCAGCACATGCCTCACCTTCCTGGACCTCTCAGTCTCCATCTCAGGCAACCAGCTTGTAACTGATGTCCATTTCAAGCCCACCGACTCCCACAGCTACCTAGAATACACCTCCTCCCACCCACCCTCCTGCAAAAATTCCATCCCCTATTCCCAATTCCTCCGCCTCCGCCCCCACGATAAGACATTCCACTCCCGCACATCCCAGATGTCCAAGTTCTTCAAGGACCGCAACTTTCCCCCCACAGTGATCGAGAACGCCCTTGACGCGTCTCCCCCATTTCCCGCAACACATCCCTCACACCCCGCCCCCGCCACAACCGCCCAAAGAGGATCCCCCTCGTTCTCACACACCACCCCACCAACCTCCGGATACAACGCATCATCCTCTGACACTTCCGCCATCTACAATCCGACCCCACCACCCAAGACATTTTTCCATCCCCACCCGTGTCTGCTTTCTGGAGAGACCACTCTCTCCGTGACTCCCTTGTTCGCTCCACACTGCCCTCCAACCCCACCACACCCGGCACCTTCCCCTGCAACCGCAGGAAATGCCACACTAGCCCCCACACCTCCTCCCTCACCCCTATCCCAGGCCCCAAGATGACATTCCACATTGAGTAGAGGTTCACCTGCACATCTGTCAATGTGGTATACTGCATCCACTGTACCCGGTGTGGCTTCCTCTACATTGGGGAAACCAAGCGGAGGCTTGGGGGCCGCTTTGCAGAACACCTCCACTCGGTTCGCAACAAACAACTGCACCTCCCAGTCGCAAACCATTTCCACTCCCCCTCCCACTCTTTAGATGACATGTCCATCATGGGCCTCCTGCAGTGCCACAATGATGCCACCCGAAGGTTGCAGGAACAGCAACTCATATTCCGCTTGGGAACCCTGCAGCCCAATGGTATCAATGTGGACTTCACCAGTTTCAAAATCTCCCCTTCCCCCACCGCATCCCTAAACCAGCCCAGTTCGTCCCCTCCCCCCACTGCACCACACAACCAGCCCAGCTCTTCCCCCTCCACCCACTGCATCCCAAAACCAGTCCAACCTGTCTCTGCCTCCCTAACCTGTTCTTCCTCTCACTCATCCCTTCCTCCCACCCCAAGCCGCACCCCCATCTACCTACTAACCTCATCCCACCTCCTTGACCTGTCCGTCTTCCCTGGACTGACCTATCCCCTCCCTACCTCCCCACCTATACTCTCTCCACCTATCTTCTTTACTTCCCATCTTCGGTCCGCCTCCCCCTCTCTCCCTATTTATTCCAGAACCCTCACCCCATCCCCCTCTCTGATGAAGGGTCTAGGCCCGAAACGTTAGCTTTTGTGCTCCCGAGATGCTGCTTGGCCTGCTGTGTTCATCCAGCCTCACATTTTATTATCTATACACTTGCACATCTTCTGCTTAGCAGAAAATATAACTTCAAGAAGATGATAATATCAAGTAAACAAAAGGAAATCAAAACTGTTAAATATGCAGTTGAAAGGAGGAAAACAAGATAATAGGGTTGTACTGTCAAAGTCAATTGCTGGGAAATCTTGCTTTAATAGAAAAGCACAGTAAGTACAAAGTGGAACTAAAGCCAAATAATAAACAACTAATTTTAAATTTTGTACCTAACTGAATTTAATAACCACCACTGCAACATTTGTAATGGATTATATTTCACTCTTCCACGTAAGAAATAACAGAACCAAATAAATATGTGTACAATCATAATCATAAAGCACAGAAACAGACCCTTCGGTTCATCAGTCCACGCCAACCATAATCCCAAACTAAACTAGACCCACCTGCCTGATCCTGGCCCACATCCCTCCAAACCTTTCCTATTCATGTCTTTTAAGCGTTGTCAATTTACCCGCATCCAACTCTTCCTCAGAATGTTCACTCCACACATGAACCACACTGTGTTAAAAAAAATTGCCCCTCATGTCTTTTTTAAAATCTCTCACCTCAAAATGTCCCCTAGCCTTGAAATTCTTCATCCTAGGGAAAAAGAACTACAATTAACTATCTATACCATTCATTATTTTATAAACTTCTGTAAGGTTACCTCTCAAACTCCTACATGTTGGAGAATCAAATGGGAATGACAGAAACGTAGGACTCAGGATGAGTAGATCCTTCGTGCCTGTTCTGCTAATCAATAAGATAATGGCTGAATTGGCTGTGGACTTACCTCCACTGTCCACTGTTTTTTATCCCAAAACCCAAGCAAAAAGCGAAACATTTCTTAGCAAACTGGTACTGCTATCAGGATACTTTGAAAAAATTAATTCATTGGATGAGTACATTATTGGCTGAGACAACATTTATTGCTCATCCCTAGTCCTCAAGGAGGTGGTAATGAGCTGCCTTCTTGACTGTTGCAGCCCATTTGGTTTAGGTGCACCCACAGTGCCATTAGGAAGGGAACTGCAGGATTTTGATCCAGTGAAACGGAGTGAAGTGCAGTATATTTCCAAGCCAGGACGTCTAGTGTTCCCTACATGTCCCCCTCCAAGCCACTCACCATCCTGACTTGGCAATATATTGCTGTTCCTTCAGTGTTGCTGGGTCAAAGCTCCTAATGGCATGTTAGGCATACCAGGTGTTCTGGCTTTCTCCCACAGACCAAAGATGTGCAGATCAGGTGGACTGGCAATGCTAAATTGCCCATAACGTTCAGGGATGTGCAGGCTAGGTAAGTTAGCCATGGAAAATGCAAGGCAACAGGGGTGGGGCGGGTGTGAGTGGGATGTCCTTCAGAGGGTCAGTGTGGACTTGATTAGTCAAAAATGGTCTGCTTCCACACTGTAGGAATTTTGAGATTCTGAGTACCAATAGCCAAAATATACAAATTCATTAGAACCTGAAAGAAAAAAAAAGATTAATATTTCAGATGCAAATTAAGATTTTGCATCCAAAATCTGGATCCAGCATTTGTCTTTTAAAGGGGAAATCTGTTTGATGGGAGCCAATGGCCTAGTGGTATTATCGCTGGACTGCTAATCCAGCAACCGAGATAACATTCTGGGTTCAAATCCAGCCATGGCAGATAGTGGAATTTGAATTCAATAAAAAAATAGCTGAAATTAAGAATGTGTGAAAACAATGAACCCATTGCTGATTGTCAGAAAAACCCATTTAGTTCACTAATGCACTTTAGGGAAGGAAACTACGATCCTTACCTGGTCTGGCCTACATGTGACTTCAGACCCATAGTAATACAATTGACTCTCAACTGCCCTTTGGGCAATAAATACTCCTAAAAGCAACACCCTCATCCCACGAATCAATAAAGAAAAAAATCTACAGATTTATATGTAAAATATCGCCTGTAATTATATAATTCTCATTACAAGTAATCAAAGAGTTCAAAAGTGGTTTGCTTAGTAATTAACTTGCTTTTGAAGTAACAAAGGCTGATGTGAGATTACAGGCCTAAATCAGTTATTAGAAAAAAGCAGATTCACATTGTATTTTTGCCTATTACAGCTGATAATGTTATTTATCAAGTTGACAATATTATTCCCAAATATTGTAGGAGTTAGGTTGCTAAAAGGAAGTAAAGAGACAAATAACACATATACTTAAGGCATCTTCTATACTCACCTTAAAAAACATTTAGAAAACTTTCATGTATGATCCAGGTGTTCTTGTTGATCTTATGGAAGCTAATACTAATGAGACGTTCCAATAGTACTGTGATGTTTTAAAGCACGTTGTTACTGTATTTTCTGACAAACGGGTGTATATGCAATTAGATTTGCCTTTCTTGAACAGGTTTGCTAAAATTAAAACCATTGCATAAACTGTAAATAAATTGTCTTGGTAATTACAAGTTACATTAAACGATTCTTCAGAAACTTTATGAACTAAATTTTAAAGGATACGGATTACTCAGCATTCTTTTAAGGTCCACCTTCTCATTACAGTATGGACACGTCTGCTTTTTACCTACAATGCACCAACCACGAATGCAGAATTCATGAAATCTGAAGGTTTAGTTAAGTATTTTCTACTATTTGGACATAACTAAATACCAATTAGCAATCCTACTTGCGCTAATTCACTGTTTAATTACCAATACCAATGAGCGCAGCAAAACACGGTTCTATTTTACATAATGCACAATTGTTCTAATGATTAGATTAGATTCCCTACAGTGTGGAAATAGGCCCTTCGGCCCAACAAGTCCACACCGACCTTGAAGCATCCCACCCAGACCCATCCCCCTGTAACCCACACCCCTGAACACTACAGGCAATTTAGCATGGCCAATCCACCTAACCTGCACATCTTTGGACTGAGGGGGGAAACCGGAGCACCCGGAGGAAACCCACACAGGCACGGGGAGAATGTGCAAACTCCACAGACAGTCGCCCGAGGCTGGAATCGAACCTGGGTCCCTGGCGCTGTGAGGCTGCAGTGCTAACCACTGAGCCACCATGCCGCACTTGGGGGAAGAGAGAATCAACGATAACCCACTACCATCGGACCAGCAAATGGCTTGCACGCATAGAAAAAAGTAACTAGGGGGAAAAGTTTGGGATGCATAACTAACCGAAGGCAAATGATTATTTGTGTAAAATTCTGAGGAAGCGTCACCGGACCTGAAATGTTAACTCCGTTTTCTCCTTCACAGATGCTGCCAGGCCCGCTGAGCTTTTCCAGCAACCTTGTTTTTGCTCCTGATTTACAGCATCCACAGTTCTTTTGGTTTTTAACACACAATTATTTGACAAACACAGAGTAAACAATTTCTGAAATAGTGGGAGCCATTTGTGAATAATTCATTTTAAAACACAATAATGAATGACCAAAAACTGAATTTTTGGAGAAACACAGCAGGTCTGGCTGCATCACAGGACAGAAAACAGTTAACGTTTCGAGTCCAGTGACCTTTCTTCAGAACATGTTCTCCGGTCCTCCACTTACGAAGAGTCACCGGACTCGAAACATTAAATAAAAACCAAAAGAACTGCAGATGCTGTAGATCAAGAACAAAAACAAAGTTGCTGGAAAAGTTACCAGTCACTAACAGTCCCCATTAACAACTCCTCACCCTCCCAGCCTGATCGTTAGCAACTCCTTCGTCTGTCCAAATGTTTTTCTCTCTCTTTGGGCTCTATCCTATTGTTTACTCCCTATTCCACCCACCTCCCTATTTTCTGCATATAAACTGACATTTTCCCAGCCACCATCAGTTCTGAGGAAGGGTCACCGGACCTGAAACGTTAACTCTGTTTTCAATCTTCACAGATGCTGCCAGACCTGCTGCGCTTTTCCAGCAACTTTCTTTTAGTTCGAAACATTAAATGTTCTCTGTACAGATTCTGCCAGATATGCCAGGCTTCTCCAGCAATCTCTGGTTTTGTGTCAGGTTTTCAGATTCTGCAATTATTTGTTTTATTTTACGACATTTTGACATCCAAACATGGTACAAAGTAAGGTATCCAATCAACCATTCTTGGCAAAACTAGCAATATTTCAAGTGTTTACCTGATGCTATCAAAATTTAATTAAATGACACAATAGCAGTTGGCTTAGGACTGTGACTGCTGATCCTCAGATTTGAAGTCTAAAATTGATAACAGAATCATAGAATCCCTACAATGTAGAAACAGGCCCTTTGGCCCAATGAGTCCACACCAACCCTCACAGCATCCCACCCAGACCTGTCCCCCATAACCCAACTAATCTACACATCCCTGAGCACTATGGCTAATTTAACATGGCCAATCTACCTAGCCTTCACATCTTTGGACGTGGGAGGAAACCGGAGCACCTGAAAGACACCCACGCAGACACAGGGAGAATGAGTTAACTCCACACAGATAGTTGCCAGCAGGTGAAATCGAACCCAGGTCCCTGGCGCTGTGAGGCAACAGTGTTAACCATTGAGCCACCATGCCGCCCCCAAATTTAATATCCTTCATTTCCAGAATTCTTTTGAGATCTCTAAAGATGGCATTTTTCTTTTTGGTATAAGAACTTAACATGGATCTAATTATTTTGCTCATTTTCTCCTATCTTCAGCTCTACAAGAAATTGCTGTTAAATATTTGTGTGCAAAACTTTACAAACCACCTGTGTAGCATGAAACATGAAGGTAACAAAATAACATGTGCAATGGATACAAAGATGGTGAACTCAAAATGGTGTTGTGTAAACACTGCATTACCTAGTCTGGGTTCTTTCAAATCAAAAGCAATTTTTAAATTTACCTGTACTACTCACTTCACAATTTGATCCAGACACATGCATTGCAACACGATGTGTTTGTCCGCTAAAAAAATGATTGAATAGGTTCAGTCTACCCTTGTTAATGTTCAAGTTCTCAACAAAGTAACACATGAGCAGGCATAGTTGTCCGAATACAGTTAGTTATTTGTTCATCAGTGTTAAAGATAGATGGGTTACAATCATTTGGGTATCAAGAATGTTTAGCATTAACTTGGCAGAAGAGGAGACCCAATTTTTCAGAAACTTAAGTGTGCTTCCACAAGAATATAAATAATCTTTTATAGGTGCAAATTTGTTTGTATTGTACTGTTACTTTTGGATCAAGACAGTTTCTGATGTGTGCTCACAAAAATATTGCTGGTTTCAGTCTTATAGCAAGCACAATTTAGCAACTACAATTAAATAAAACACATATGTTAAGGTGCTGAGACCGCTTGTGTTACGGTGTTAATGTCCCTTCCTCTGGGCCAGGTGACCCGTGTTCAAGTACCACTGAAAACCCAAAATGAAATGGCCAGTTATTTCATAAAATGGAAATGTGGAAAGCCCACTTAGGAAATAAATTGTTTGTAAAGAATTGGCGTAACTCTACATGTCAAGAACTTTTGCAGAAAAAGCCAGCTTCTTGCACCCATGGAGTATGTATCCTGTACCATGCTAAAAATCCAGATGCTTCTGACATCCTAGGTAACCACAACCGCAAGAACTGTCCGCAACAGTAGCAGCTCAAACTCTGAATGTTGGAGCTGGAGCAGTTTTTTTTATTATTGCACTACATCAGCTTCTTGGATAAAATGTTTATAGACACGGTTACCATACAATTCAAGATCATTCGGGAAAGGATGGAATGGATAACTGTCAGGCAGTCTGGAAAAAGTAAGTAGATAACATTGAAGTGCCTTGAGTACACCTTGATCTCCAAACACCGCTCTTTGTAAACACTGGTGAGAATATGACAGCCTGAAAGAAGCATGTGGACCATATGAAAGCTGCAAACTTGTAAACAGTGAGACAGCAAAACATGCCCGGCTCCTCGACATTGTTTCAGGCTCTTTTGGAACCCGTAGGTATTTTCCTCTCCAAGCACTGAAGCGGCCTCGGAATCTGACCCTTAGAAGACAAAGGGTGGTAGTGGATGGAAAATATTCAACATGGTGCTCAGTTACAAGTGATGTACCACAAGGATCTGTTCTGGATCCTGTTCTATTTATGATTTTTGTAAATGATTTGGATGAAGGATGAAGTTCGCGGACAATACGAAGCTGGGTCAAGTTGTGGATAGTGCAGAGGGCTGTCCTAGGTTAAAAAGGGACATTGATTGGATGCAGAGCTGGGCTGAGAAGTGGCAGATGAATTTAACCCTAAAAAGTGTGAGGTGATTCATTTTGGAGGACAAACTTGAAAGCAGAATACAGGGTTAACGGAAAGATTCTTGGCAGTGTGGAGGAACAGAGGGATCTTGGGGCTAATGTCCACAGTTCCCTGAAAGCTGCCATCCAGGTGGATAGATTTGTTAAGAAGATGTACGGTGTGTTAACTTTCATTATTAGAGGGATTGAATTCAAGAGCCGCGAAGTTATGCTCCAGTTATATAAAAGCCTGGTTGGGCCACATCTAGAGTATTTTGTCCAGTTCTGGTTGTCTCATTGCAGGAAAGATGCGGAAGCATTGGAAAAGGTGCAAAGGAGATTTACCAGGATGTTGCCTGTGGAATGGAGGGAAGATCTTACGAGTAAACGTTTGGAGAGCTAGGGCTTTTCTCTTTAGAAACAGAAAGGACGAGAAGTGACTTTATAGAGGTGTAGAAAATGATCAGTGATATAGATAGAGTGGACTGCCAGAGACTTTTTCCTTGGGTGGAAGTAGCTCTTACGAGGGGGCATATTTTTAAAGTGAGTGGAGGTAGACATAGGGGAGCTATCACAGGTAGGTTCTTTACTCAGACTGTGGTTGGGGTGTAGATGCATTGCCGGAGAGGGTAGTGGAGTCGGCCTCATTAGGGGTACTTAAGTGGCTATTAGATAGGCATATGGATGATAGTATAAAGGTAGGGGTAGAGGTTTGTTAGACCTTAGGATGAGGGTAAAAGTTTGGCACAACATTGTGGGCCGAAGGGCCTGTACTGTGCTGTATTGTTCTATGTTCTATGTAATAATGTGGAAGGCAGCCAGAGGTACGCTTATGGCGCGAATGCTGGCTCAGCTGACACACAGGAATGGAGGGACATAGCTGGAAACTGTGTTCCAGAAGATGGTCAAAACCCTTTGGGTAGGGCAGTCTGATTCTCTGTGGCAAGGGACAGGAGGGTATGACCTTAGTGAAGCAGATATAGGGTAAGAAAATATGTAGGAACCTTAGTCTTTGCAATTATCTAGTAAGTTTAAGGTGCTTGTCTGTGAGGAGGGAGGGTAGTAAGTTCTCTAGGAAAGAGCAGCAGACAGAGCAAAGCACCTTGGTTCAAGATATCTTTCATGCAATGAGTGTAATAAGGAATGTAGAGTAGAAGGGGATAATATAGTGAGGGGGAAGGGATGGTGCGGTGGGAATAGATATTGTTTTGTAGAGCCATAAACACTTGTACAGAAGGCCATATTGCCTACCCAGTGTCAGGATTTGAGACATCTACTCAAGTCTGGGCAGGAATTGGGTATGGGAGACAGGTGGAGCCAGATGTTATTGTGGTTTATGTAGGTCCTAGGGATATAGGTAAAACTATCAAAAGGTTCTGTTTACACAAAGGATCTAAGCACCAAATTGAAGAGCAGAACCACAATAATAATACGCATTATTACCTAAGCCACATACCATTGGCAGAGAACACAAAATTAGTCAACACATGGTCATACTGGTATGGAAGAAATGAGTTTCAGTTTGAGAAGCTTTGGCATCAGGACTAATGAAAATACGGCCTGGATCATTGTGGCAGATTGCACCTAAGCCTTGCTTGGACCAGTGTTCTAGCAAACACTAACTAGAAAATTAGAAGGGGGTTAAACTAAACAATGGAAGTGAGAGATCAAGCTTGAACAGATGCGGCAAACTAAGGGGGAGAGTCAAGCCAGGAAAGCAAATCCAAGAGTTGGAAGATAGGTAAAGGTAGAGGGGTGCACTATTCATCAGGGTGGCGGTGGTGCAATAGTTAGAGATGACCTAGTTCAGGAAATCATGATGTAAAAATGGTTTGATCAGGAATAGTAGGGGAAATAAATTGTTACTGACAGTCAGTTGTTCAGCACGAAAACAGATCTTTTGGTACAACAAATCTGAGCTGACCAGATATCCTAAATTGATCACAGCCAAGTCGAAAATATTGTACACTGGAAAAGTATAAACTTTCTTCCAGAAACTGTCCACTGTTGATTCACAGGATGGCTTTCACTTTTACCTTCACATCTCATGTGGTCCTTCTACTCCTTTACCTTAATCAGATGTCATCTGCAAGTGTATCCTTCACTGCCAACAGCCTCCCAGCTCCGTCTAACCACTCTTTCTTCTGTATCCGCCTCAGGAAAACTGCTCAGTTACTCATAATTAAACTTACAAGTTGCAAAATTACTTCTGGTTCTTGAGTCACTATGATTCATCTGCAGCAACAAAACTACTCAAAAACTTCACTCTACTTTTAATACCTGTCAGAGATTTTGTTTTCCTTCAGGTCACATCCATTTTTGGTTCCAAAAGATGGAGTAGTATAGATGTGTGGTAGATTGAGCACAACTACCATAGTCATTCTAGGCCTGACCAAGGGCAATCAAAAAGATTAAAATAATCCACCTCTTCTTTCCTTCATGATCAACTCCTCTGCTAAAGCGCTCCTTTCACTCTCACCTCTGCATGAAGAGTAACCATATTGCTTAATGATTTGTTACCAAGTTCACTGTTCAATGACATTCTATATCTCTAAAATTGAACTCTTCTCCCCTATCAATTCCCTACAGTCAACATGCCAGCCAACAAATTTGCATAGCACAACAAATTTAAATACATAGTTCCACGACAATATCACTTTATCTCATTACAACAATTACAATCATTAAGGAATTGATGGGCATCTTTGGATTACAATTGGGATACATTTGGCTGTATCTATTACTCCCCTCCTTTGTCCTTTCCAAGGATGGCAAATCAATCTTTCCCCACCACTTCTCTCAACCTAAGCTAGCTCCTATATTCCTATTGTTATACTTCTCCAAACTGACTTCACAAACCACTCCATCTGATTTATTGGGCACATTCCCACTAAATTGCTGACCACATAACTTGCATCATTGGGTCCCCGTGCCGGATGACACAGGTAAATAAGTGAAGCAATTTGCTATGTTCTTTGTTATCGTGTTTCTAACCACGTAAAGTCCATGTGGGGTGGTGCCTTCCAGAACTGGAAGTCAATGTGTTAGCATGGTGATTGCGGAATCTCCAAGTGGCTGCATGGTCACAGGCAACATTGTCCTTTATTTATTCTCTCTCTCCTACTGAAAACTACCACCATTCAAACTATAAAAACATAGTTAGCCTCTTTCTTCTCTGGTAGCATCCAGTGATATAGTTCAAAACACCATGGCAGCTCTGCAATGAACATGCAGTTATTCAAATAAATATGGAATTTAAAAAAAAAACTAAATGTTAATGTTAAAAGCCCAAGAATAATACAAAGAACTACAGTGGCTGGACATATGAAACAAACAGGCTGGGGCTATTTTCCTTAGAGTGGAGGCTGAGGGGTGACCTTACAGAAGATAATAAAATCAAGAGGAGGCATAGATACAGTGGACAGCCAAGGTCTTTTCCCCAGGGTAGTTGAGTCCAAGACTAAAGGGCATACTATAAGGTGACAGAGAAAGATTTGAAAGGGACCCAAGGGGCAATTTTTTTCAACACAGAGGGTGGCACATGTATGACAGGTATATAATTAAGGAGGAATTAAAGGGATATGGACCAAATGCTGGCAAATGGGATTACATTAATTTAGGATAGCTGGGTCGACATGGACGAGTTGGACCAGAGGGTCTGTATCCATGCTGTACAACTCTGATTCTATAAAAACCTAAATTGCTGGAGAAACTCATCAGATCTGGTAGCATCTGTGGAAAGAAAGCAGAGTTAATGCTTTGAGTCCAGTGGCCCTTCTTCAGAACTTCAAAACACTTCTGAATAAGGTCAGAAATGGGGATGTTTGCTGATGATTGTACAATGTTCAGCACCATTTGCGACTCCTCAGATACTGAAGCAGTCCATGTTCGAATTCAACATGAGCTGGACAGTACCCAGGCTTGGGCTGAAATGTGGCAAGGAACGTATGCACCACACAAATGCCAGGCAGTGACCATCTCCAATAAGAGGCAATCTAACCATTACCCTTCGACATTCAATGGTGTGACCATCACTGAATCCCAGCTATCAATATCATGGGGGTTAATATTGACCAGAAACTCATAAATACAGTGACGACAAGAGCTATTCAGAGTCTAGGAACACTGCAGCAAGCAACTCACCACCTGACTCCCCAAACCTTGCTCACCACCTACAAGTCAGGAAGGCGATGGAATATACTCCACTTGCCCGGATGGCTGCAGCTCCAAAACTCAAGAAACATGACATCATCCAGGAGAAAGCAGTCCACTTGATTGACACCACACCCACACACATCCACTCCATCCTCCACCATTTCTCAGTAGCAGCAGTATGTTCTATCTACAAGATGCACCTGCTGAAATTCACCAAAAGTCTTTCTAAACCCACAACCACTTCCATCTAGAAGGACAAGAACAGCAAAAAAAAAAAGGCGGCTACACAGTAGTGCTTTGGAATAGTCAAACCTAGAGGTCACAGAAGTATGATGACCTGAGGTAGAATATGATGGAGTAGATATTATTGAAATAGAAATTTGTGTTAGTTTTCCTCAATGTTAAGCATGACATTAAGATTGTGAACAGTCCTATTTAAATTTGAGGAAGATATCAGAACAATCAGGTAGTCAGATAAAACTTTGTAGTGAGGACCAAAGATAACAACTTCCCAACATTTAATTGAAGTAAGTTTCTGTTCAAACAGGTCCCAGATATCAGACAATAAATCTGAAAATTTGGAGACAATGAAGAAATCGAGTGGTGGTAAAGTAGAGCTGAGTCTTATCAATATATGCATGAAAGTATATGTTTACAGATTGTGTCACCGAACATGGCATGTAAATGAGAAATAGGAGTGGGCCAAGGATACACCCTTGAAGAATGTCACACCAACACTTAGCAGCAATGTAATAAGCTATAATTCTCTAAGTTGATAGATAAAAATGGAGGATCACTGATGGAGAATGGTGTAATCAGCTGTGTCAAAAACTGCAGACAGGCCAAGTGTGTTTTACATTGACATCTAATGTTAGGTAACACGGATAAGAGTTGTTTCTGTGCCGTGATAAATGTGAAAACCTGACTGGGGAGACTCAAACATGTATATGAATTTGGGAAGAAACACCACTTTCAACGACTTTGGAGTGGAAAGTAAGGTTGGCAGCGCAAAGGTGTGCAAGGTCAATGAGAGTCAAAGACTGGTTTGTTGAGAAGAATGGAGATAATGGCAGATTTGAAGGAGGGAGGCCTGCAAACAAAGTAGCTTCTTAATCAGGTCAAAGGCTGGGTATTCTGTAGGGAGTGATTTACCTTCTGATCAACATACCTTCCACTTTGTTTTTGAAAAGCACTGTGATTTGCTAGTGTGCATGGCTCCATCAAAATGTCGTGTGGTATGATCATTTAAAGGAGTCAACTTGTGCGCAACCTCCCATGGGAATTCCGAGTTGTGCACAACTCAAAGCCTTTCTACCATTTACCAAAGCAGAGGGCAAGACTATGATAAGTGCCAGTGTGGTCCGTTTTAGTGTTCTTTTATTTCTGTAATGCTGGACATTATTCCTCTAATCATCTCAGCTCTTCTAACTATATTTACTATCTTCATAATCGGTCGGCCATCTATATTGTGTGTACCTTCTACAAGATGCACTGAAATAACTTGCCAGTAATTCTTTGGCAGCACTTTCAAAATATGCAAGTCTTATCACCTAGAAGATCATGGGTAGCACTCCCTTTCACTTGGATACATCAGCATTTCTTTATCATTATTGAGTCAAGGTTTTCAAATTCCTGACCCAGCAACAACTCATTACCACTGTCTCTAGCACACTGAAGGATGGACAGTAAATGCTGGCCTTGCCAGTGATGCCCGCATTCCAGAAATTAATAAAAGAAATCGTGAATCCTTTGGACTTACATCGTACCAAATGTACTAAAACTGCAGCGAGTTTAAAGTTTCCTTTAAAAGCTTCCAGGCCGTCATGTGGATAGCCTGGTAACTTAAATTAATTTCCTGCTTTTATTTTTTAGTTACCGGAAAATCCAAGCTGTTCCAAATTTTTATGATATAAAAACTACGTATAAAGACTCATCACACTTGAAGACCACTAACTCTATTAAAAAAGGCACCTTTAACGACTTAATATCCAAGTTGGACATGGGCCAATACCCTCTATAAATATAGTTAAACAATGCAGTGAATGAAATCACCAGAAATAAATAAGTACTGCAGGGCATTTATAAAATGTACATTTTAATCTAGTGGCCATCATACATATTCATTCCCCTAAAACGTTAAACTGAAATGCTGATTAAATTATTTCTTGTAATGGCACTTGACAAAGGATACACATGACTACACGAGAGGCGGTATGTATCTTCTAAGATTCCTTCTTCACTGATGTCCACAAATATTTTCTGACCACACACCGCGCAAATGTCATCAGAGAGATTCCTAGATGGCATGCTACCAAAATTATAGAACTGTACATGGAAAAACAATAACAACATTTATTATGGAACAAAATATGAAACTGATTTTGTTTTGAGAAGAGAGATCTTCCTTGCTATGCAATTATTACTTACTCCAATTGTAGAGGCCATATAGTCAGAACAAATCTCTGCAAAATCTCTTCCCATGACCCCGTAATACAAGCCATAGAACAGCAAAATTACACCAAAATCCATGGAGTCTTCTGTCTTTATTCTATGTTCAATGAAAAAGAAAATTGAGCCATCAGCTTTTCAGCTCCAATGTTTGCTGCTCAAATGACAGTGGTCCTTTTTACATACTGTATCAGAAACAATGTACCTGGAGCTGAATTTTTAAACCCTACCCAAGACAAACAAAAAAATCACTTGCTCCATTCCAGGCTCTGCCCTATAATTCTCACAAAACATCCTTGATTGCTATTAAAGTCAATAAATGCTCAAGTACTAAAGCCGCAAGTTTCCTAATACTCTGCATCTATTTATAGGGGCATACAATAATTCCAAAATCTTAGTTACAGAAAATATGTTGGTGACATACAACTTGTTTACTTCTATTAAGAATTTATAACTTCTGCACCGCCAAATCCGGACAATGAACGAGAAACCACATCAAAAAGCATCTGCCACAAGTACAGAGTACTACAATTTGATTAGAAAGAAAAACTGAAGTTGATTCACTCAAAAGAAACCTCACGAAACAATCAACACTTCAATAAATCCTGTGGTTGAAACATGGGTAAACATTAATCACTATATTTTGCATTTATGAACAAAGGCACTATTTTAAGTGGTTAATAAAGCATCCCAAAAATACCATACCTGAAGAATAAATTGAAGCCAAACATTGTAAACATTACCGCCAAATATCCCACAATGCCCACTGCATAACTTATTTTGTAGATGAGAAGAAACCATTTGTAGACCATCCTGTTGATTTAATACATAAGGAAGATTCATGAGTAAGCCCTTTACATTTTAATTTTCACTAACAAAAAACAGGCATGAACTTTACAAAGATGTGAACCTTTCAAAATTTGTGAAAAATCTTCAAGCGTTTACAATTTGCACAAAGAAACCACAATGATGAAACAATTATAAAAGCTAGTTAAGAAAAACGCAAGAATTTATATGGTGTACAGGAGTTTAAAAACAAGCAGCAACAGTGATGATTTAATGCACAATGAAGATCATCACAATACAAGGTAATTACTACAAATTTGTAATCAAACAGTTCAGGTGACGAATGTTTAATAGTTATTTACTGTCAATGGAACTGACAACCAAAATAAAACAACCCAAATAAACAGAATTTGTTAAAGGAAAAAAGGGGCAGGGGAGAGAACTTACATTTATATCGCATTCACAAATTTAGATGTGTCGGAGCACATAATAGGTGGAGAATTGCTTTTGACGTGATTGTAAAATATGAAATGTGCTATGATTGAGGCTGGAGGAGTGAACTGTATCCTTAGTCCAGAGGTTGCCAACATGAATGACAGCTATTTCTGATTAACGAAAAGTATCACTATGTACTAAAGTATATATGGGGAATATATGAATTGGTAGGGTACATATTCAGTTATTACTATTGAATTGCAAAAATACATTTAAAATGAAGGTAGATTGGCAAATATCCTTGTTTCAGTGAAAGTTGATGGTGCAGACTGTCCACAGTTGATGCAGTGCATAATTGTGGTGAAGTCAGTAAATGCTTGTCAGTCAGGTGGGTTCAAAATTTTGATTCGAGGAATTTCAAGCTGGAAAAAGCAAATTTTCAAAGCAAGAAAGAACCAAATAAGGAGGCCACTTCCGCAGTTACATTGCGGACTTTTCAGTATCTATGAAACTCCTTAAATTTGCACCGGATTGTTTCAATTCCAACTGAATGTCCTTTTGAAGGTTTACAATCTCAATTCTAAGTGATACAGTTGAGGTTATATGGCACATTAACTGATTCAGAAATGTCAGTTACAGAGAAGACTCCGTGAACAAGACCTTCAGAGTATCTAAATCCCTAAATTTTCAGGTGATAAAATATATATAACATCGGTTCAACTTCCAAAGATGGACTTTGTCTAACTATTGTTTGAGTTGTTACTCATGAAGAACAAACACAAACTTTTCCCCCATAACTACTATTTTTTCTTGATTTCACTTGGCCTTTATATTACAGCTGAAGCAGCCACAATTTTTACTCTTGCTCATTTCCTCCTTATAAGTAAAGTCAACTTTCTATGGGTAAACTCTATAGAATATAGTTACCATTCCAGACATGAGGTTACACACTTGGTGCACCTGATATAAAAAGGTAAGTGTGCTAATGTTAATATCATTTATGAAATATTTGTCATTCATGTTTCTCTACTAGAAAAGTCATATCTTTACCAGCAAAAGTCTTGAATGGCTCCTACATCTCCAAGTATAGTGCAGGTTCACTTGCTACACTTCACGAATGAGTTACATTTCTTCTGGGCATGAATTCCTTGCAACTCCCAGGCACCTTGTTAATTTCCTTGCACTGAGAGCAGTGTTTATATTTGCTCTCTCAGCTGCAGTCAGAGCCGCACCTTAGTCTGCAGTACTTTCACGCAGGGTTCCTTTCTTCGTACTGATCTTGCATACCCCAAAACCCATACTTCCCAGCATTGTGCAAAAAGGTGCCCACCTTGTGACAATACAAATGCTTCAGGCCTTTAGATGTCAGTTCCACCTTCACCACGTTCCTGGCCTGAGATTGAGATCCTGCGGCCTTCCCAGCATTCCCTTTTCATCCCTGGCTACTTGTCTTCCTTTCACCTTCCCACTTTCCATCCTTTTCAGGTTTATAAGCTGCCAAAATATCTTGGATTTCTGGACCAGGTCATAATAGTCAGCCATTTTGTTGCCTACCTTACAGGTTTTTGGGTTTTGAGGGTTCTTACTAATGTAGGGATTGAATTTTCACATTTTTTTGGAGAATTACTTTGTTGGGAGCTCAAATGTAGTCTCTAAATTTAACAACTTCAGCCAATAGCTATCTTGCTTTACCCTCTCAAATACCATAGAAGTCTGCCCAGGCTGCTACTGCATAATCCTAAATTTCTGCCTGTAAGCCTCTGGAAACAACTTAGAGTCATATAGTTTTACAGCACAGAAACAGATCCCCAGTCCAACCAGGTATCCTAAATTAATCTAGTCTTATTTGTCAGTATTTGGCCCATATCCATCTAAACTCTTCCTAATTGTATACCCATCCAGATGCCTTTCAAATGTAATTGTATCTGCCTCTACTACTTCCTCTGGCAGCTCGTTCCATTCATGCATCACCATCTGCATGAAAAAGTTGCTCATCTAACCCCTTTTAAATCTTTCCGTTCTCACCTTAAACCTATGGCCTCTAGTTTTGGACTCCCCTACCTGGAGAAAGAGACCTTGGCTGTTCACTCTATATATGCCCCTCATGATTTTAAAAACCTCCATAAAGGTCACGTCTCAGTCTCCAGCACTCCATGGAAAATAGCCCCAACCTATTCAGTTTCCCCTGTAGCTCAGACCCTCCAACCCCATCATCATTGTTAATCTTTTCTGAACTCTTTCAAGTTACACAAGATTCTTCCTGTATCAGGGAGACCAGAATTAAATGCAGTATTCCAAAAGTAGCCTAAACCATTGTCCCGTATAGACACGACATAACAGCCCAACTCCTATACTCAAATACACCGACCAGGATGGCAAGTGTACTAAATACCTTCTTCACTACCTTGGCTACTTGTGATTCCACTTTCAACGAATGATGAACCTGCATCCCAAGGTTTTTTTTTTGGCAACGCTTCCCAGGACTCTACCATTTACTGTATAAAACCTGCCCTGATTTGTCTTACCAAAATGGATCACCTCACATTTACCTAAATTAAGCTTGTAGGCATCTGTACAGCTTTTCATGCCACCTCAATCTATAGAAGCCTTCTTAGCAAGAAAGGCATAAACTTTGTCAGCATCACCATCAGGCTGCTTGGCATGAGTATTGGCTAGTTTTCTTCTGGCCAACTCATCTGTTTTGATATTTTAACAAAGTAAATACAAAATGTACACATACGACACCTCTCTCAGCCAATTCACTTGATGCATAACAAAAAAAAAGTTTAAAAAAAGATTTCTCTGCAGAAATTGGCTTTTTGAAAAATTCCAGGTAACTGTTTATTTTTGAAGATAAAGGTGATCAAGTGTCGGATGTACTGAATTTTGTTGCTGTGACCTTTTGCACAAATAATTACATCACTAATCATGCACAGTTGTTTCAGAAGTTTTTCAGACATTTTGTTCTGGAAATACAATCTTGCGATGTATTGTCGAATTTCTCTTTCGAAAGAACAAATAGGTTTCACCTATTTTCAGAAATGAAGGTCAGCTGGGCAGCTTGCAGCAGCCTTCCTCCAACTTGGTTTACACTTTTTAGGCTTCACTGACTCAGCTGCTTAACAGGCTTCCGTCCAACTCAGCCACTTCTTAGCGAGCTTTGCTCCAACAAACCAGATTAAACAGGACCTTCACCAAGCCAGTCACTATTCAAAACAATTCCAGTAGGAAAGCAGTAGTCATCAGCCATATGATTTCTTGGACAGATCGTTTAAATATCACCATTGTCCACAGTAAATTTCCAATGAACTCAAAACAAAATTACTTCAGATACATCCATGAAACTTGAAATAAATTCCTTTTCCATATTTCTTGAAAACTTAAAACTCTCTAAGCAATTGTAAATATTATAAGATGTGAAAACAGTTTAAGAACAGCAAGGTCCTACAAAAACGATGAGATAATATTTGAAAACTCCCCTACTTTTCTTCAAACACTGTCATGAAAATCTAATAGATTACATAAAAGGCTAGCCGAAGCTTAGACTTAGTATCTCTTAGTATGGAATGAAAGATGGTACCCTCTTAAAGTGCAGCACTCCCTTAATGCCACATTGAAATGGCACCTTGACTGGGATGCTTAACTCCTGGGTTGGGGCTTCAGCATCTGACTTTAAAGACAAGAGTGCTGTCAACTGAACTGTGCCTGAAGCAAGGAGATGACCAAATTTTTAATTATAGAAGTTATTCTCAACAAGTACACCTTGGGCCTTTGAGCTCACAAAGTGAAAACAAATGAAGTTTACCTTTTCAACAGTTTAAACTGTTCCAGAGCGCCTCAATTTGACATCACTCCAGATTCCCATTTATAGAAACAAATTACAATACTGACAGGGATCATGCATATTGCACTTTCCAAGTTAAATATATTACCTAAAAACTTGACATAATAACGTCTTAAGTTCACAGGAGCAATTATCACACAAAATTTGACACTAAACTATAAAGGACATACAAGAAGAAATGAACAAAAGCTGGTTGAAGGAAGTAGATTCCAATGAGTGTCTTAAAGGAGGAGGGAAGGGCAGAGAGGCAGAGAGGCAGTCTTTCAGCTTATGAGCGAGGTAGTTGATGGCATGGCTGCGAATGCTGAAGCAATGAAAATCAGGGGGATGAACAAGGACATATATCTAGAGGAAAGCAGAGATTATTGTGGGTTGCAGGGCTGAAGGTGGTATTAGTTAGGGAGGGACAGAGAGTAACTGAAAACAAGCAAATTTGGAATACTCATCATCATTAATGATGTAAATAAAATAATTGCTTATTGAAAGCATCACCAGACTAGAAACATCAACTCTTTCTCCACAACTGCTGTCAGATCTGTTAAGTTTCTCCAGCAATTCCTATTTTTGTTTCTTTCAGAACTCTAACATCCAATTTTTTTGTTTTATTACTCATTGAAATTTAGGGAAGTCACATGTTAGTTGATGCTCAATGCACGCTGCCACCAAACAATACACAGACTTGAGGTACGTGTTGGCTTTCTTCATTTAAATAACATCTTCACAAGCAACATATATATCTTGCATCGATCTTCACTGAGCGAATTCAAGATTTCAAATTCTGTGGCTGTGTTCTTAAACTTCTGTAGTTAATGGGATCTGGCTGACACTTTACCAGTGATAAATAAACAAAAAAATGCAATTCAATGAAATATCAAAAAAAATTAAGGAAAAACATACACAAAACAATGAATCTAGTTTTCCTAAAATATTTTAAACATGAAGTTTCATTGTTAGAATGTGGCATCCATATTAGACAGTAATTAGCAGTCAACAGCCAGGTTGTTCATCCTTAGCTTAAAACACATCTGCCTACAAAAGATTCAGCGATCTTCAAGACAGGGATTACCATTTGCCTGATGGTATTTAAATCAGGCACAAAGTCATGGGATTTCCAGGTCTCCAGCAACAGTGATCTCAGTATGGAATGAAGGAGCTAATCACATTAAAATTCTATTCACTGATAGTAAGTTAGGAAATTACAGCACTAATTATCCTTCTATTTTAATTTAAATGCTGAGTAAGGAAAACAAATAAATTGAATGAATAAAGATAAAAGCCAACTTAAAAGGAATACTAATTGGAAATGTAATATTTGACACAATATGATCTTTTCCTGATCAGTGAGGATGCTTATCAACAATTATGAAACTGTTTCATCCAACAAGGCATAACTTTTTCATGGATATTTACAATGAAATGGTGTAAAAGTAGAAACTTTAGTCAATTTGCTGATTGCTAAAGGACTACCCAATGGTGATGGTTAACAGTGCATACTGAGGAGAATAGTACAACTCCTGACAGAAACTCATGGATTTTTATATTATTCTGCATATTTGCAGACACCAGAACCTGTTGTCCATATTGGAGAAGTAATGATGCAGAATGCTGACATTTCCATGTCCACAGCATATGCAAAATCCAGGCCACTGTTTCTGGATCATTTGTAGAATTGTGCAAGGCTGTTTCACTTCACATCAATTCAAAACAGTGGTTTTCAAAAGCTTCTCCAGACACACACTTCATCATCAGTACCTTGAGCCTCAAGTTCTACTACTCTCATTCACTTCAAAACTAACCCCGACAATTCAAACGCCTCTTCTGGCTGTGGATACACCTTGTTCACTCTGTTCATTAGCACTGTGCCTCCAAATGCCTGTAACTGCAAATGCCCTATACTCAAATACTGTCCCTAAATCCTCCTTAAAATTCACATCCTTGAACAACATTTTGATTTTCTATCTCATTACATGCGGCTTTGGTCCAGCTTTACCTTTTCATTACACAACTGCAAAAAGCGTTCACTATTTCTATATGTTAAATACACTATACTAAATGTTTGCTGTGCACTGAATCTTAAAATCAGGTCTCCTAAACTAAATTAACTAGAAAAATAAAAGATATACAAGAATGTACTTTTTTTTAAACATAGGAGTACGATTGGCCAAACTGCAGTGGGAGTCATTAAATGTTCTTGCTCGATGACCAATTTTTCTGCCATGTTCTTGAGTCATGGCAACCAGATTTTTCATGCTTTTCTTCCCTGCTATCCTGTAGTATTTACACCTTCTCTGGACACTGTTTGTTTCTGTAATTAGGCTATCACTTCAATTTAACCTGTATCATAATGACTTTGCCCTTTAATCACCTGTGCCTCAGCCCTCACCACATCATAAATCTCTGGGGGTAAGGGATCCAATGGAAGTGTAATGGGTAGAAGGAGGGGTCAAATGGTGAGTTTGTTTGGGGGCGGGGGAAATCAGTTTAATTGTTATCCAGGAGTTAGTCTAAGTTTCTAGGTCAACTACCTTTTCCCATGCATTAAAAACAGTAAAACAGACTCCAACTTAAATGGATTCTATGGACAGTCCAAGCACAGAGGAATTGCCCATCAGAATTTCCAGGTAATCAGGTAATTCCTTAGAGTCTATGGTGAGGATTAGGTAGGTTTCTGACATGCATTTCCCACCTAAACTACAAAAGGAAATATCTAGCTATTGGAAAATTTCAGTCAATATCCCATGATAAAGGGCAGGCCAATTAAGACTGAGATGAGGTGTTTCTTCACTCAGATGGTAAATGTTTGGAATTCTCTATCGCAGAGCTCAGAAGAAGCTCAATCATTAAGCAGTCACAATTAATGAGATAGAAATTGATATGTTTTGGGAGATTAATGGCATTCAGGGTGATGGAGATAGGGCTGGAAAATAAAACTGAGATGAATCAGCTATGAACTAGAATAGCAGGGCAAACTCAATGGGTTGAATGGCACACTCACATTCCTACATTTGTATATTGATGGTAAGCGAGGATAGATTCAGGGTCCGGTTCAGTGTGATTGAATGTCACTATGACATAGTTCCATTGTCATGTTCAGAACCTATAGGCAGAGTAAAGGCTTAATTCCCTTTACACTACAACCCCCTCTAGGGTCTTTCACAATATTCCTTTTAACCATGAACATTAAATTTTTACACCATTCTGGACCCCACCCACTCTTTAGCTTAAAAAACTAATATCCACAGCATCTTTAGCTTTATTGGAGGGCATACTGGATGAACTAGCTTGCTTATACCTTCCTCAGCAAGTAACCACATTGGAGGAGCAGAATGACAGCTTCTCGGACTGTCACAGTTACAAAGACTTGAACGTTACAGTCCTGGAATCCCAAGATTTGAAAGATCACAGACTCTACAAAAGGAAGACAAGGAACAGAAATTCTTGTTCTCCTTTTTCTCTGTTTTGCTCTCTGATCTAGGGACTAGTCAAATAGATGAAAATGAGAACTAAGGGCATTCTGAAGTCAATTCTGGAAATGAGGAAACTAAACTTCACTACTTCCAAATAACTTCTGTCTGTAGTGACAGAAATCTCTCCTAGACTTAATATGACAAGGCTTCCAAGCCATAAAGGTGTGCACCTCCAATGACACTTAAGAAGCTTGATACCATCCAGGACAAAGCTATATACTTGTTTGGCACTCCACTCACCACTTTAACATTAACACCATTTTCCAAACACATGACCTCATTCACCTAGAAGGAAAACACAGCAGCTGTATGGGAACACCAAATTATCTGCACTTCACTCAACCTAGTCTACTGTGCTCACTACTTGCACTGCGGTTGCATCTACACAAGGAGACAAAATATGCTGTCAGCAAAAACGACTGAGCTTCTAGCTGCCTGCCACTTAAATACCCATGTTCCCTAGCCAACATTTCTATCCCAGGCCTGCATCAGTGGTCCAGCAAGGGTCAATGCAATCTGGAAGAACAGCATCTCACTTTCCTCTTGGGGATCCAGCAATCTTCAGAACTCAATACTGAGTTCAATAATTTTAGAACCTGAATGTCTTCCTCTTGTCCTTTACCCACCCCCTTACACCTGGTCCTGCCAACGGCACAGGCTGCTTTCAGCACAACCAATCCATTTCCACCTATTTATCGTCCCCATTATAAGGTTTTCTTTCTCCCTAGCTTACCATTATCCATTCCTTTTTCAACCTGTCTTTTTCTCTCTCTCCAACATCTGTTTCTACCAATTCACTCCCACAACCCCTGCCCTCCAACTCACCATCTTCAGCACTTATACCTTTTGCTAGCTATTAATAGTTTTGCAGATGGGTCACTGCACCTAAAATGTTAACGCTGCTTTCTCTCCACAGATGTTGCCATACTTGCGGAGTATCTTCAACAACTTGTTTTTGTTTCAGATTTCCAGAAACTGCACTTTCATTTGAGGGAGCCAGAGGAAGAAAAAATCAAATTCATTAATTCCATAATCTCTTGAAAATGAATGTGAAACCTGTAGTTTAAAACTGCTATGTTCAAGGGCTGTCATATGGGGGAAAATTGTACTGGATGCTATTGTGAACAGCTTGTTAAGTATTAAATATAAATCAAAGATTGAGACCTCAGGTGTTGAAGAAAAGGATCGTAAACTGCTTTGTTAAAATTTTCCAGCTTTGTATATACATAACAGAAACATACCGTCAGGTCTGCAGAAGGCATGCTTATGACAATAGGATGTGTGCGTACAAATGTCAGTTTTTTAATAAGAAAATTTGTTGCTAATGCATGTTTGCTGTCTTGCACCAATTTAAGTGGTGTGGTGTCTAGGAAATTGATGCTTTCTGTCTGTTAATAACTATTGAGGATATTGATGAATCCTTCTAATAATTCTGCTGAATCCAAATATTCTTATAGCAGAAATACTTATTCATTGGGTGAATGGCCACCTTCTTTAAATTAGAAAAAAAAAATCTATAAACGAAAAGAGTGCCCTTGAGAAGAATTGTGCCCCTGAATGAAAACATTTCTTCAGACAGTTGTTCTATGATTGCTAATAGGTGGACTTTCTGGTCAGCAGTTTCTGCTAAATTATCCATATTTTTGAAACTCTTATTGAGCTTTGGTGCTTGGCTTTAAGCTTTTCCAAGGCAGACTGTGGTTGCAGAATATGAGCAGTTTGCTCCTGTAGGTGTTTTCATTATTTGCTAAGAATCCATTTCAGCTTCTGAATGATTTTATTAGAAGCTAAAAGATGCATCTTTCATGGACCGCTGTTCTGCTGCTTGTGATGGATGCCACATGCTGTTAACAGGCTTAGTCAAACATCTATCCCTCTGCTCCTTTCCAACAAGAGCACATAACTCCTAATATGAGACAGACCGTTTTTAATGCATTCATGGGATGTTGGCATTGTTGGCTAGTCCAACACACACTGCCCATCCCTAATTGCTTTGGAGAAGGTTGTGATGAGCTGCCTTCTTGAACTGTTGCAGTCCTTGGGGTGTACCATGCATAACTCTGCTAGGGAAGGAATTTCAGGATTTTGACCCAGCAAGTGAAGGAAGTGACATAATTCCAAATCTGGATGGTGTAGGGCTTGGAAGGGAGCATGTGCGGAGACCCCAGTATCTACACCTGCTGCCCTTGCTCATCCTGTTGGTAGATATAACTGGATTGGAAGGTGCTGTCAGAGAAACCTTCATGAGTTACTACAGTGCATTTGCAAATAGTACACATTGCTGCAACTGTGCATTGGGATAAAGAGATTTTTTATGTTGAAGAGGGATGATGTGGTACCAATCATGTCAGTTGTTTTGCCTTGGATGGTGTCAATCTTGTTAAGTATTGTTGAAGCAGCACCCATCCAAACGGAGAACATTTCATCACAATCCTGATGTGTGACTTGCAGGTGATGGTCAGTCAGGTGACTTGCTACAGAATTCCTATCCAGTGGCCTGCTCATGTAGCCACAGTTCGTACATAGCTGATACAGTTCATTAGAATTATACTCAAAGTGTGAAGCAAACAATGGATTCTGCGTCTCTTTGGCAGCATCCTTCTGAAAATGGAAATTAAGATCTGGACTTCATTGTGCACCCATTTTATCATAATTCTCCCTGTACCCTATTGTATTGCGCTTAAGAGACCAGGGTGTTGGGAGCCAGATATGGCATAGAGGGGACTGGGTGACAGGCAAAAGACAGTAGAGATGAAAGGATCTTTTTCATGATGGCAGCAGGTGACTAGTGGAATTCCACGTGCATCCTTTTTGGGACCACAGCTATTCATGTTATACATTAATGATCCAAATGATAGAACTGAGGACATTACTGCTACGTTTGGAGACGATACAAAGAAAGGGGAGGACACATAGTATCATAGTGTTGAGGAAGCCAGGACGCTGGAGAAAGACTTGGACAGGCTAGGAGAGTGAGTAAAGTGGCAGATGGAATACAAGCAGAAAAGTGTGAGGTTATGCACTTTGCTTGGAAGAACAAAGGAATAGGTTATTTTCTAACTGGGGAATGGCTTCAGAAATCAGAAGCAAAGGGCCTTGGGGAAGTGTTAATTCATGATTCCCTCAAGGTTAAAATGCAAATTTAGCTGACAGGAAAACAATTGGAATGTTAGCATTCATTTCAAGGTGGACCAGAATACAAGGGCAGAGATGCACAGCTGAGGCTAAATAAAGCTACGGTCAGACCACATTTGGAATACTGGGGGTAGTTTTGGGCCCTGTATCTAAGGAGGTGCATTTTTCTGAGAAGAGATAAACCAGGCAACTGCAGGTAGTTCTGGGGAAACTATTGGCAGCAACTGAGCTCCAAGAGCCTAACAGCAGGAACATTTATAATTGAACTGTATAAAACATTCGTTAGGTCACAGCCAGAGTATAATTTCAAGTTGTCAAAACCATATTATAGGAGGGACTGCACAAAAGAAGGTGTAAAGGAGATTTACCAGCATGTTGCTAGAGTTGGAAAGTTTTAGTTACGAAGAGAGATCAAATAACAAGGGATGTTTTCCTTGCAGCAGGGGAGACTGAGGGGGGTAACATGATTAATGATGTTAAAAACAAGGGGCATCAGGTAAATGAAGAGAGCTTTCTCCTCAGTTGAGAGATCAATGACCAGGGAGCATAGATTTAAGATGGGGAGGAGATTTGAGGAGATTGAGGAAAAGAGGGTGGTGGGAATCAAACTCTGCCTGAAAAGGTGGTAAGGCAGAAACCCTTAACACTTTAGTATTTAGATATGATCTTGCAATGCTGAGGCACACAACGCTATGGGCAAAGTGCTGATAAGTGAGATTAGAACATTTAGGTGTTTTTGAACCATGCAGACTTGATGGGCTGAAAAGGTCTTCTGCTGTACCATAGAACTCCAACTCTTCCAGCCATCTGCCACTTTAATTCTCCATCTCGCACCCATGTTGATACCTCTTGTCCTTACCTTTCGAGCTCAATACAAGCTTGGGAAAGAGCACCTTCGCTGTCTACTAGGTACTCTGTAGCCCACTAGCCTTAACAGAGAGGTTAATAACCTCAGACTTGAACCAAGGTTCCCATTTTCTCTTGGAAAAATTGGTGTAGATGTAAGCTGTAATTGGTCTAAGGCTTACCAATGGATTCAGAATCATTGGGGTGGTCCAGCCAATCATTTGAGTTACCTGTTTTTGTTCTCCTTTCATAAATGATCAACTAAAGACAGATGCAAACTGTTTAACTTGTCTGTCGTTTCCTTGATCCATGAAACAGTCTCACCAGACTTATTTGCCAAGATTCACTTCGATCACTCATATTTAAAGAAGTGCTTATTATCACCTTTTACATTCCTCGCTAATTGTCCTTTAGTTTTTCCTCGCCTTTATCATCTTTTTAATCATTCATTGCTGGATTCAAAATTTATCTCAGTCTGAGGCTATCACTGACTTTTGAATCTTTATACGAGATTCCTTTCAACTTAATACTCTCCTTAAATTTCCCTGGTTAGCCATGGTTGGTTTATCCACCTCAGTCTTTCGTCCTTACTGGGATATAGGACCCAAGTTTCTTCCTTAAACTAAACAGTAAATTCTGTCACATGCACAACTTTCTCAGGGATCTTTTGAAGTCATTTATCAAACAGGTTTATAATAGCCTGTTCCCCAGTTGGCTCCATGATATATTGCTCCAAGAAACTCTCCAATGCACTCCAGGAATTCTTGTTACCCTTTCCAACTTGGTTAATCCAATCAACATTAAAATTAAAGTCACCCACAATTATTGCTCTATCTTTTCACATTTCATTATTTGTTGATCTTTATCTTTATCCACTGTGGGACAGGGACGTTTCTGGCTGGCAAGCATTTTTATTGCCCATCACTGGCCATCTTGAAAAGGTGATGGGCTGCAGTGGTTCAAGAAGGTAGCTAAGTGCTCTAGATTAGCGTACAATGCCCTAGATGATGCAAGCTTTTCAGTGTTGTTCAAGTTGCATTTATCCAGGCATAGTATTCATAGCCTCCTGACCTGTTCTTGTAGCCCAATGTATTTTTATGGCAAATCTACTTGAGTTTCTGGTCAATGTTAATCCACAGAATGTGGATAATGGGAGATCCATTGATGAAAATACTGTTGAATGACAAGGAGTGGTGATTAGTTTGTTTCCTTTTGGAGGCGGTCATTGCCTGGCCTTTCTGTTCTGTACATGTTATTTGCTGTTTCAGCCCAAACCAGGTTTTGCTGTATTTGAACTCAGACTGCTTCAGTATCTGAGAAGTTGCAAATTGTGAACATTGTGAAATCAGCAACCGTCCCCATTTCTGACCTGATGTTGGAGGGAAGATCATTGAAGTTGCAGAAGATAGTTGGTCCTAGGACACTACACTGAAGAATTCCTACAGATGTGTCGTAGAGCTGAGATGGCTAACCTCCAACAAGCACAACCATCCTATGTACCAGGTACGACTCCAACAGAGTATGCCCCGATTCACATCTACCCTTTCCTTCGTGAGGCTACTGTTCAAGGACCAACACACTATTCCTGTCATTACCTTCTATCCCTTGCTTTATTTTAAAGCCTCCACCCAAATGGACTCCAAGCCTCGAATTTCTTCAACTATCTTCATTTCATCTTTGTTATTGACAGTGCTGTCCAACCACCTTTTCTTCCCTCCTGTCTTTCAAAAAGTAAAGTATCTCAATGGTAAGTTCCAATTCCGATCTCCTTATAGCCATGTCTCCATAATGGCTGCTCATTAGATCCTTTTACCTTGATTTGCACAGTCAGTTCTAACTTATTCTGAAAGTTGTGTATTAAAATAATAAGCCCTTAGACCTGCCTTTCTGCCATCAAGTCCTTGGATGAGCACGTGAAATGACTACAGATCAAATACAGGCAAGTACGACGAACAAAGATTTAGACAAGTTATTTTTGATGCAGACTCAACAGACCTCTCGCACACCGTATAATTGGAGAGACTAGGACCTGTGGGCACAGCCTTAAAATTAGAGGGGGTAAATTTAAAACGGAAATGAGGAGACATTTCTTCAGCCAGAGAGTGGTGGGCTTGTGGAATTCACTGCCATGGAATGCAGTGGAGGCCGGGACGTTAGATGCCTTCAAGGCAGAGATCGATAAATTCTCGATCTCACAAGGAATCAAGGGCTACGGGGAGAGTGCAGGGAAGTGCAGTTGAAATGCCCATCAGCCATGATTTAAATGGCGGAGTGGACCCGATGGGCCGAATGGCCTTACTTCCACTCCTATGTCTTATGGTCTAAGACTATTGCATTCCCACACCACCTCCTCCTCTCCCGTACAGCAAAGCCAATTGTCGTGTCTAGAATTTAGATGTCTCTGGTTTCCCCTGGGAGACCATTTCTCCTCCCCGACAGTATCCAAAGTAGTATTCTGTTTTGCAAAGGAATGGCCATGAGGATTTCTGCACTGTCCACTTCATCCTCTTATTCTATCTGGTCGGTGCTCAAATCTTTCTCACTGTGGAGTCTTCGCCTGCGGTATTACCACTTGTACTATTCTGTATGTTATCCACAATACTTCCAGCTTCACAGAGGCTCTAGCCACAATCCCGCTCTCAAAGACAGGTTCCAAGAGCTGCAGTTGGAGATACTTCCTGCATACATGCTGGCACAGTTACATTGGGAGAAAAGTTTAGTTTGTCTAACTTCTAGACCAGGAGTTAGAAATTTGCTGAATATTTAAAGCTCATAAAGTCTAAGCTCTCAGTTGAGAGTATTCATGTCACTGGACTTCACAATTCACATGAAAGAACTGAGAAGAATCTAAACTGAATTTAAAGGTTTGATATTGAGGAATAATCTATGGGGATTTGAATCAATACAGAGTGTTGGAGTTAGAAAATAGATTGCTACATTTTTAAGACTTTTATCTAAATGTGTGCTATGCCTCAAACTCTCTCTGCCCCCCACCCCTGCCTGTTTTTGCCTGAAAATAACAAATTTTTGTTCTGTTGTAAACTTTATAGTCTTATTCAATGAATGTGTATCACTAAGTAAAAGCATGATCGATCAGGCCAGATTTTAATTCTGGGAACTGACCAGTCTAATCATACCATCAGGTGGGATCATAATACTAAAAATAAACAGATTCTCAAACAGGTGTACTTTCTCAACCACCAAAGAAATAGCCGAGAAAAGATTTTACTGCTACTTTTGCCAATATTATCTTCAGCTAGCGTTTACTTTCAGTCTCAACAACACAGTCTCAACCAAGAATAGTTGGTTGATTAATGATTTATTGGCTAACAAATTTAAGAAATAAAAGAATCATCCTGCTGGGGTAAATAAAGCATTTCAATATTACAGCAATGTTAATTTATTTTGACACAGTTAACACTTGTATTTCTGAATGTCTATTCATACAAAAAAGTGATTTCATAAACACTAGAAAAACTAGTACTTTTTAGGACAGGGGACACAAATATTCACCTAAATCTGTAAAGTATTTTCATAAAATTGCAGCACTTTTTACCACCAGATCATAATTAAATATGAATCAAATTCTGTTGGTGTCATTAATGGCAGCATAACATCTCTTATAGCAGTTGGTCTATTTAAAAACTGATTGCATTAATTTGAAGAAAATATGAACAATTATTGAAATTGTAGAATCTAAAAAAACAAAATCTTCACTGATAGCTATTCTTTGCACTTAAATGAACAAATTGCTTGCACTGTGGCCAGAGGCTTGCCATTCCTTCAGAAAAGCTTTTAATGAGGTCAAAGGTCAGCCATGAACTTATTGAATGGCCAGTAGATTAAAGGCCCTTCATAAACCACTTGTTCACTTTTTTTCATTTCTGTGCTTAAAAAGCCATCAGTGGATGTCAAATAAATGAGAAAACGGAATGACTTTTTTGGTCAAAGTGAATCAGTGCCTAGATATTCATGCCTTCACAACATAAAAGTCCCATATGCTTCTAGCTACATACCCTCTGACTCACTGACCGGCATTTCAAAATATGTATTGCACACACAAAAAGAATTACTTACATTCTAAATGCAATGTTATGCCAGGTTATGGTGGCAGGTTTTCAATAATGTATATTAGGAAATTGTGATGCACACTGTCATTATTCAAAAGATTGAACCAATGTAACCCAAGACTCTGTTTACTTCAAGATGCTAAAGGAGGAATAAGCCATGACTAAAAGATGCAACTAGATACAAACTGTTAAGGGTCTTTATACAAGTTATTGGAACTGTTACAACTTTTTTTTGAAAAAAATCTGATTACTTTACTAAAAGCAAGGTAGAGAATACAGATCTAAAATCATAGTCGCATATGTTTACAACAAAACCAGATTCACAAGCTTCAAAGTCTCCCCTCCCCCTACTGCATCCCAAAACCAGCCCAGCTTGTCTCCACCTCCCTAATCTGTTCTTCCTCTCATCTATCCCCTCCTCCTACCTCAAGCCGCACCTCCATTTCCTAACTACTAACCTCATCCCACCCCACACTCACCTCTACTGGCTCCATCCGCGCTCTTAACTTGTCTGTCTCCTCTATCCATCTTCAATTCCGCCTCCCCCTCTCTCCCTGCTCATTTCAGAACCCTCTCCCCCTCCCACTTTTCTGAAGAAGGGTCTAGGCCCAAAAGGTCAGCTTTTGTGCTCCTAAGATGCTGCTTGGCCTGCTGTGCTCATTCAGCTCCACATTTTTATCTCGGATTCTACAGCATTTGCAGTTCCCATTATCTCTTAAACAAGAACTGCAGGCTAGATTCTGAAATGGTAACGTTGAATTCAAGAATGGAACCTTGCAAACACTAATGATTGCATTCTTCGTACTACTTCTATGGTTAAACCATCGTAAAAAAGCATTTTAAAAAAAAATACACACACACACACACACACAAAATTAAAAGACTCTTTCAACAAGGCGTTGTTTTAACAATAAGCAGATCACTAGGGTGAAAGATTATCTACAGTACCCAGGAACACGGACTTGAGTTTAGAAATCAGACCAGCCATAATCTTAACGATTGATACTGCAGGCTCAGAGGACTGAATGGCCTACTCTAGTTTCTTGCCAATTGTGGGGGGATTGAAAAATGCTCTAGGTGTGCAATAAAACTGCAGCTACCTGTGTCACTTATATCAATGTTAAATATAAACTGCTTATTATTTGTTCACATAACTTATAAGGTAGAAGAAATCAATGCCGAGAAAAAAACTCTAATTTTCACTTCTGAGTACATACCGTGGTGTTCTTCCAGAAAGGGGTTTGCGGGTAGCTCTGAAGATGACATAACTGGTTATAACAGAGAACATTCCCCATGTGGAGAGAAAGCGCCACCAATAAAGTTTTACTGTGAAATATAAAGGAACAAGCCACATCTGGAGCAAGGTGACCAGCTGTCAAAGAAAATGCACAAGTCCTTTATGAACATTTATTAAACACGCTTAGTATATCCAGTTTACTTTCATAGCTTGACCAAGTTTTATCCTGGCATGAATGTGTTGTAAAACCATGCGATAATTAGAATTTGCACCTCGTGATGAAGATAATCAGGAATTTCAAGTCTTAAACAATAATACTGCTTAAAATCTACTAATCAAATCTCAATAACCATATGGACAGCTTGCTGGTATAATGTACTAATACATTACAACTACAGTTTAAAAATGTTCCTTACTTGGCTCATTGATGATTTGCTATCTAAATTAATCAAATTTTATTGAAATACGAGTAGTATTTCAACATTATGCAGCAATGCGGATATTTTTGTAATGTAAATACGTTTGTACTTTGGTTTGAATAAAAAATATTTAATGAACAGAAAAACTAATTTTTGGACATTGGCTTTTGTGTTCATTTTAACCAGCAAAAGCATTTAGTAGATTGGAGTCAATCAGATTAGAGCAACACATGAATCGAATGGTGATGCAGTCTAGTAAATTAATTGTAGCCTCACAACTATAACGTAGGAATTGATCTATTTCCAAAAAATACCTTAAACTGGAAAAATAAACAACTTCTGAAATTAAAAGCACTTACACTATTTTGATCAAGATAGAAATTCTTATTCAAGAATCTTTCAAAAATCCCACGATTGTTTCACTGGGGAAGTGAATTAGGCCATCAATGTATTTCAAATGCATGATGGAATACATTAACTTATTCAATGCTCTAGAATTCAGAAAAAGTGTTAATATGTATTTCTAGAACAATTAATGAGTTATGGATATGCTATCCGCTGGACTGTGCAAAATTCAGTAGTCAACTGATAAAACAAGACAGTTGTGCATCTGTGCTTAATAGTACTAGTGCTGCTACAGTCAACATCTGGATATAGAAAAACACATCATCTACTTTATTGTTTAATGGCACCATTACCATCTGGATTATATTAGCACAAATTTTACTTATCCATACATCATATCCCATGGAATTTCCTGACAAATCAGACTATTGCCCAAAGGCTAAATGTTTTTCTCATTAAAAGGCTTAAATGAGCTAACCAGGATCTGGACCTCAAACAAATCCTAAAGTGGGGGTCTAAATAATTAGAAGGCAGCAGGACATTTAATTTATCACTACTGATTTTTAGTCTGGCTTGTCTTGCAAATGAAGTTCATAAAGTTGACTGAATTTACAGTTTGGCTAGTGTACAGACATAAATAACAGTTGCAATTCACATTTTTAATTGCTTTACATTAAGTTTATAAATATTCACTGTGGTGAATGATTGGTAAGCCAATGGTTAAGGAGGAGGGAATTAGTTTTCTTTTCTTCCAAAGACAGCTCATTCTGCATCAACCCACACAAACCTAGCTAGCAAGGATAATCAAACATCACATACAAAAATGTTTTCAGACCTGTTTTTAAAAAAAAAGTGGCAGAAAAGAGTTCACAATTTTAAAAACAAATCAAGGAACACTCAAATGTTTGTTTTACAATTACAATGCCCAAGAGTGAAGTCTGCAATATGCCAGGTCACATTTTGCCATGGGCCACACAATTTTACTACTGTACCGCTTTGCAATAATTCTTATGTTAAATGGCAGCAATTATTACAATCCAGAAAGGTTTGCAAATAAGATGGCATTCTCTCCCAATTTCCTTTCCAATAAGCAAGCCTGTTCCTTTCATTACCATTATTTCAAAACAAGATTGAGAATTGCTTTTTGCAAATGTTAATTGAAATTACTTGTTAAAACAAAAGGTGTTTTAAAGATGGACAATGCACGTGATTGTGAAAAGCAATGCTGTATCAGTAGATACTGCATCATAACAACTAAAATCAACTATCCATTAACTTCATGATAGCAACAAACATTAGATCTATTACACTAACTGAAATCCGAGTACAAAACTGCATTCAAATAAAGACCCATGTTTCACACCATTATGATTACAGGTTTGTCTGCATCACAGCTGCACAAACCCAATCAAAATTCCCAGAATATGAACAAGCTGTTCTTATTAAAACCATTAGTAACAATGAAACAAAGATCCAATTCAGATCAAGTCATCTGTTAAGTTCAAACTTAGTTTGGGAGCAGGTACATTTTCTTAACTTGTCTACAGCCACCTGACATCTGTAGGCAGACTTGAACAGGATCACTTAAAATTTCTTGTTACCAGATTATTGTTTTTAAGATATTTATACTTGCAATTAAAAAGCAAAGATGATAGATAAAAGAAACTTACGGTGAATGTTTAGTTTGCACAGAAATTATATGACTTACTAAAAACGTGGTCATATCTACCTTACACATTGTTGGAGGGAACGTACAAATTTATTTTTAAACCTTCACACAAATCTGGTTTGTGTAGAATTAACAGCATGTATTGACTTAACTCATTAAAATGAATAACTAGAGAATAATTATGCACGTTTAGTAATTTTTGGCCGTAAGTCACAATGTAATTTGCTGTTCCTTTTGATAGTCAATATTTTAACATGCACAAAGAGAACACACAAATTAAAAATACCCAAATATCTGACAAGCTTGATTTAAATCAAGTAACTAGAACTGTTAAGATAAAATTGTTTATTTACACACATTTTGTTTTAACTTTTAGTGAAGATGACAAAGCTGGGTATCATTACACAACATTTATCAATTCTAGGTGCAGCACAGGCCAAAGCTCTGGCTAAACAAATCTGCTTCACCCCAAATTTTGTATGGTACCTTCTGCTAGTCTGAGCAACAAGACTGCTAAAAACTGGGTGAAACAATTAGTTTACACTTGTATATAAACAGTTTTAAAATTTGAAGCCATAAGGTTGAAAATAAAACTCACATTATATGATCTACAATGATGCTGCTTCCACTGGACTAGCACAATCTGAGCTATTACGAGTGTGGCAATAAGAATAAGCACCATTTCTGCATGCATAGCTTCATGTCCACGGTGTTTTGCATGTACCTTGGCATTATGCAGTCTACAAATGAAGGTTGCAAAAAAGTGTTGATATTGAATCACACATCGCTTAAGACAAATAGCTGAACACTTGAAATTCATTCAGTAATATTTCAAACAAGGCCTCAGTTAACAAAAAAAATTTCTGCGATTTCTACAAAATTTTCATATCTACCTCAAAACTGCCCATAAAATTATTCATGTTTATTCCCAATCAGCCTCTCCTACACATTTTTCTTGAACAATATCTTTTCAATGATTGCTAAAGAATTCTACCAACATTACTAAATGCTTTCTGTATAAAAAAGATGATCTTTCACTTCATAATGCAGAGTGTATCCAATTGGTTACCTGACACCAACAAAAACAGAAATAATTCCTTATGATTATAAATAATACCTGGATTAATGACTATTTTCAGCAGGATAACTTTCCTCAAATAAACTTAAAACTTCCAAGAATTTAAAAAACTTGAACAAAAGAATTTGTCTCGCAATCTTATTATTTAACAGTACTGGAACTTTTATTAACTTCCCACTTGGTGTTCAAGATGAGGAATTCTAACCGGGAATTAATTCTTTCGTTTTTATATGAAGTGCGAGCATCAAACTCACACACATTTGAGTATAGTATATGCTAGGTATAATACGTTTCCTCTATTGTAGCTTAATGTCCATTAACACTAGCCTCATAGGAAAACTGTTCTAATTTCTCACTTCACCTAACTGTTCACAGTACTGTGGTTCTGTACTTCACGAACTTATGATACTTGCTCAATAAGGCCAAACACTATTTTACCTCTAACATTTTCTAACAGCAAGATACAATATAACAACTTACAATTACATAACTTTAACAGAGTAAAAGACCTCAAGGCATTACACAGGGATGTTATCAAACAAAATCTGACCTTAAGGGACTTAGAATTATAAAACTCAACAAATAGTATGGCAGATGATCAAAAATTTGATTTATATGTTATATAAAAGAGTCACAGATAGATGTGGAGAGAGGACAGCAGTTTAGGTATGGAGCCTTAGAGCCTCATCAGCTGAAGGAATGGGCACCAGTCATCCAGCGATTAAAATCATGATATGCAAGAAGCAGATATCAAAGAAAATTCAGAGGCTGCAGAAGATTAGAGACCTGAAGGGACAGTATGAATTGTTCAGAAAACAAAAATAAGAGCATCAAAAAAAATCAAGGAATTTTGAGTCAATGTATTTTAATTAATCCAGGGTGAAAGGTGGATAGGACTAGATGCAAGCTAGAAAATGGATAGTAGCAATTTAGACGGTGGAAGATGGAAGGCCAGGCAGGTGAAAAATACAGAAATACAACCCAGTAACTGATAACTACTTGATGCCCATACAGAGCATAGGAAAGAATGAATTATTCTGAAAATTTTATTTTTTTCAACATGATGCCACTGGCAAATTTAAACCTAATTAACTGTAACCTGTCATCATTTTTGATTATATTTTTCACAGAATTATAGAATCCCTACAGTGTGGAAACAGGCCATTTGGTGCAACAAGTCCACACCAATCCTCTGAAGAGCATTCTACCAGACCCATGTCTCTATCTTTTTCCCTTAACCCTACATTTCCACGGCTAGTGGACCCACACATTTCTGAACAGTATGTACAATCCACCAAACCTGCACATCTTTGGGCTGAGAGGGAAAACCTGAACACCCAGCGGAAACCCACACAGACATGGGGAGAATATGCAAACTCCACACAGACAGTTGCCCGAGGGTGGAATTGAACCTGGGTCCCTGACGCTGTGAGGCAGCAGTGCTAACCACTGAGCCATCATGCTGCCCTTGCAAATTTTTCCACAAGGGAGATGATATGTGAAGAAACAGATAATTGGATGACAATCGGCCTAATGAAGTCAAATATGAGGATGAAGGTGGCAACTGAGAGAACAAGCAAGACAACCCAACAGAAACGGTTTAGTAAAATGAGGAAGAGCAAGCTGACTGACAAACTACTCAAACACTAATGAATCTTCCTGGCAAGAACATGCACCCAGACAAAAAAGAAACACTAAACTACTAGTCTCATCTCTGAATGACAAAAGCACTGAAAAATCAATAGAGTTTATAAAAACAGTTTCAAATCAAGAGTATCAGAATACTTTGGATTAAAAAAAATTAAGGCTGGGGATAGAACACTTTAAAAGCTTGAATTAGTCAACAACTGATCACTGACTCAGAATTATACACCACTGAAACAAACCGTTTTTGTCCATCTTGTCCAGGCCAATTGGAAATCCGAAACTGATCTATTCCCATTTGCCAACATTAGGGCCATATCCCTCTAAACCCTTCTTATTCATATATCAATCCAGATGCCTTTTAAATGTTGTAATTGTACCTATCCACTGCCTCCAGCAGTTCATTCCATATTCGCATCACGCTCTGCATGAAAGAGATACCCCTCAGGTCCTTTTTTAAAATCATGCCCCTCATGTTTAAGATGCCCACTAGTTTTGGACTCCCCAAAACTAGGATGAAGATCTTGGGTATTCACTCTATCCACGCTCCATATGGTTTTATAAACTTCTATAAAATCACCCCTCAGCCTCTGACGTTCCAGGGAAAATAGCCCCAGCCTATTCAGCCTCTCCCGAAACTTCAATCCCTCTAACCCTGGCAACATCCTTGTAAATCCTTTCTGAACCCTTTTAAGTTTCATGGCATCTTTCCTGCAGCAGGGAGTCCAGAACTAACAGTATTCTAAAAGTGGCCTAACCAATGTCCTATACAGGCTCTAAATGACATCCCAACTCGTATACTCAGCTCACTCACCGATAAAGGCAAACATGCCAAATACCTTTTTCACCATGCTGTTTACGTGTGACTCCACTTTCAAGGAATATGCACCTGCACCACGAGGTGTTATTCAGCAATGCTCCCCAGGGTCTACCATTACCTGTGTAAGTTCTGCCCTAATCTGCCTTACCAAAATGCAACACCTCATTTTATCTAAATTAAACTCCATCTGCCACTCAACCCATAGGCCCAACTGATCAAGATCCCATTGTACTCAGATAACCTTCTTCACTGTCCACGGCACCAATTTTGGCATAATCTGCAAACTTACTAAACATACCTCTCATTCACATCCAAATCATTTATATAAATGCCAAAACCAGCGGGTCCAGCACCAATCCTTGCAGTACACTACCGGTCACAGGCCTCCTGACTGAAAAACAACCCTCCACCAGCATCCTGTCTCCTGTCTTCAAGCAAATTTTGTAGCCAGCTAGCTCCTGCAGGATTCCACTTGATCTAATCTTGCTAACTGGTCTAGTGTGCGGAACCTTGCTGAAGTCCCTACAGAAGCGTACTGCTCTTCTTTGTCACCTCTTCAAAAAACTCAATCTAGCGAGATAAAATTTACCACTCAGAGCCATGTGACTATCCCTAATCAGTCTTTGCCTTTCCAAATGTCAGTCCTGACCCTCAGAATCCACTCCAACAACATAACCCACCATTGAAGTCAGGTTCACCTATCTATAGTTCCCTAGCTTTTCCTTGTCACCTTTCTTAAATAATGACACCATAATAGCCAACCTCCAGTCTTCTGGCACCTCATCTGTGGCTATTGATGACATAAATCTCTCAGCAAGGGACCCAGCAGTCTCTTCCCCACCTTTCCAAAAAGTTCTGGAATATTAAATAAATCCAAAAGAACTGTAGATGCTGTAAATCAGAAACAGAAACAAAAACAAAAACAAAAACAAAGTTGCTGGAAAAGCTCAGCAGGTCTGGCAGCATCGGTGGAGGAGAAAACAGTTAACATTTCGGATCCGGTGACCCTTCCTCAGTTCTGACAAAGGGCCACCGGACCCAAAACATTAACTCTGTTTTCTCAAGTTCTGCGATACAGCTGATTAGGCCCTAGGTTTTATCCACCTACAGCAGCACCGCCTCTGTAATATTCATTTCCCCAAGTTCACTACCTTCCACATCCTCCTCCACAGTAAATAATGACATGAAATACTTGTTTAGTACCTCAACCATCTCCCCTGATTCCGCACATAGGACTTGATGATCTTGAAGGTTCCCCATTCTCATCCCAGTTACTCTTTTCCCTTAATGTATTTGTAGAATCTCATTGGATTTTCCCTAGCCCTATTTGCCAAAGATATCTCGTCCCCCTTCCTGACTGTCTCCTTTTTCTTAACTAGAATCTCAATTTTCCTAGTAATCCAGCATTCCTACACCTACCAGCCTTGTCCGTCACACTAATAGGAACAAGTTGCCTCTGAACTCTCATTATCTCATTTTTAAAGGTGTCCCACTTTCTAACTGTCCTTTTACCCATGAACAGCACATCCCGATCAATTTTTGAATGTTTTTGCTTAATACCATCAAAACTGCCCTTACTCCAAGTTAGAACTTTACTTCTTAGATCAGGTCGATCTTCCATAACTATTTCAAAACTGGTAGAATTATGACCACTGGACCCAAAGTGCACGCCCACTGACACCTCAGTCACTTGCCCTGCCTTATTTCCCAAGAGGTCAAGATTTGTTCCTTCTCTAGCAGGTACATCTACATACTGAATATGAAAATTCTGTACACACTTAAATTCCTCTCCATCCAAGCCCTTAACACTATGGCAGTCCCAGTCTATGTTTGCAAAGTTAAAATTACCTTACCATCACTACCCTATTGTTCTTACAGATACCTGAAACATTTTAAAGTGTTTATTATAACTAGAAATTTTCACTTAGGTTTTACAATAAATGCACACTAGGCAACGAAACACCTTTGGTTTCAGCCTAATATTGCACTTGTGTATTATACTAAATTAGCTCCAATACAATAAAGTGTGGAAATTATGTATTAATTGCAGCACTGCTTACCTCCATTGATCTTCGTCTGAAGGAAATTTTAAAAGATCTATCTGTAAGCAAAAGATTTGGTAAGGTTGGTGCAATGTTCAGTGAAGTAATGACAGAATTCTTAAGTCAGAATTCACAGGTTCACAAAATATTGAGCAGTGTATCTGGTGTACTTCAGTTATACATCTTATAAAACTATTCAGGTAACAATGTGGAATTTCATGTTTTAGCTTTTAATGCCAAGAGGAAAACAAGAAACCAAATTTGTTACGCACACCAACAGGAACAGAAATTTGTACTCCAATCGGCAATTTGTGCAATACAAGCATCTCAACAATAAATGTCAGTGCAGTAATAAGACAGGGAATTAGATTGGACACCTAAAAGACAATTATTGAATAGCTACAAACTCTTACCACTTTCAGGTTCTAGTTGTTACATCAGGGGTTCCCAAGCTCTGGGTCACAACCCAAGATGGGTTTGCAAGTTGCCCATCCTCTCAAGCAGCAATGGTGACTGCAGAGGAGACTGCACATTCTCAAGGATCTGGCAAAGCCACTGTGTATCCACTGTACTGATGCTGCTGAAACACACAGGGTAGACAGCAAGCCCAAAGTACCCTTAAACATCATAGGCCACTTTCAGCAGTAGGCTCATTACTGGAGCCAGGAGAGGCCTCCTCTCTTCCCACCTTCAGGCACACCCCTACCTTATACCTACCTGCTGCTCATGGATGAAAACACTCACTCTCTCTCTCTCCCCCTCCCTCCCCTTCATTTAAATCCCTCTTCACTCCCCTACCTTTCCACCTTCCTGCAGCCCTTCCTCTCCCACCCACTCTACACCTCCTCTGTCACCTGTGTGCATTCTCCCCTTCCCTCAACTTCCTCAGCAGTCAGAGCATTTTGTACAGGGTTGGTTGCCATGTTTCAGCTATACAAGGCACTGTTAAGGCCACATTTGGAGTATTGTACACAATTCTGGTTAACCTGCTAAAGCAAGGATGTTATTAAATTGGAAAGAGTGCAAGATTATTTACAAGGATGTTACTGAGACTGAAAGATCTGAGTATACCCCCCCACCCCAGGAGTGGAGGAGGCTGAGTAAGTGAACCTACAGACGTTTATAAAATCATGAGGGTTTATGGATGAGGTGAATAGCCAAGGTCTTTTCCACAGGGTAGGGAAGACCACAACTAGATAGCATAGGTTTAAGGTGCGAGGCGGCAGATTTAAAAAGGGACCGGAGGGATAACTTTTGCACACAGACGGTGGTGTGTACACAGAACAAGCTGCCAGAAGTAGTAGAATCATAGCTGTACACTGCAGAAACAGGCCCTTCGGCCCAACTCGTTTCCCAAACTAAGCTAGAACCACTTGCCTGCATTTGGTCGATATTCCTCTAAACATTTCCTATTCACGTATCTATCCAAATGTCTTTTAAATGTTGTAACTGCACCTGCATCTACTACTTCCTCTGACAGGTACAACTAGAGGGATATGGGCCAAACACAGGGCAAATGGGGCCCGTTTCGTTTAGGGAACCTGGTCGGAACGAACACGTTGGCCCTAAGGGCCTGTTTCTGTGCTGCGGAAATCTGCCCGTATGACTCTTCCCCTCTTACCCCTGTCCCACTTACCACCCCTTCCCCTCTTATTTCACGCTCTGCCCCACCAGAACTCCACCCTCCGCCTTCTCCCTACCTCCCCACTGTTACCCCCTTCACCTTCCCTCCCCCTTCCGCTCTTCTCCCTTGCTCCCACCGCCTGTTCCCTCTCCCCACTCCGTGCAAACCTCAGCCTCTGGGGGTCGGTTTCATATTAAACCTGAGGCGGTGGAACCACCGGCAGAGCTCAGCCGGGTGTCCCCCGAGACCGGGATCCTATCTCGCTCTCCTGCAGTAACGGGGGAGGTGAAGCAGCAAGCCGCTGCCGGTGCTCAGGCCCGCCGTTACCTGCTGCTCCTGAATGTCCATCTCCACCACCCGAGCCGCTACAACCGCCATCTCGAACCGGAGAAGGGGGCTTCACCGTGACGCCTGCGCACGCACCATCCCAAGCCGCAATCCGGGCACAAGCGCACGCGGGGAGGGGGCGGAGGCAAGGGCGGGGCCAGGAGGTGTGTGCGCATTTTGGTGGAGGGGCGTGGCTAGAAGGGGTGGATTTGGAGAGGGGAGGGAATTGTGGCTGGAGCGCAAAAGCGGGAGTGGATGGAGAAGTATAAGGACGCGAAACGCTAGCTCTGAATTTTTCTTCACAGATGCTGTCAAACCTGCTGAGCTTTTCCAGCAACTTTGTTTCTATAACAGTCTTTGAGTTGGTAGCTGGGCCATGCTAAATTGCCTGTAGTGTACAAACTAGTTGGATTAGCCGTGGTCAGTGTAGTGTTATGGGCATAGGGTGGTAAGTAAGGCCTGGATGGTATGCTCTTCAGAGGATCAATTCAGACTTGATGGACCGAATGGCCTCTGTCTGTACTGTAGGGATTCTATGATTCTATTCCCTTGGGAACCAGGAATCATACACATGGTAGATAAACAGTAAATCCAAACAGGAACACTTTATAGATAATAAAATGTGAGGCTGGATGAACACAGCAGGCCAAGCAGCATCTCAGGAGCACAAAAGCTGACGTTTCGGGCCTAGACCCTTCATCAGCTCTCTGATGAAGGGTCTAGGCCCGAAACGTCAGCTTTTGTGCTCCTGAGATGCTGCTTGGCCTGCTGTGTTCATCCAGCCTCACATTTTATTATCTTGGAATCTTCAGCATCTGCAGTTCCCATTATCTCAGGAACACTTTATAGATGGTGTTCATACCTCCATAGCCAGCTCCAGACTGGACCCAAGCTCTGGCCCTCCTTGTCACCCGACCAGCTATCCTGTCAGCCCCAACTACACAGAAAACTCCTCAAACCTTATAGTTTGAAACTTACATTAATACACAACTCTGTCCTTAATGACATTGTGAGTCAGCCTGCAGCAAGTAGACTGCAGCAGTTCAAGAAGGCAGCTCGTCACCATCTGCTGTATATCATCTACAGATCAGCAAGTAATGCTAGCTAACCAGTGATGCCCATATCCAAACAATAAAAACAAAATTATCAAGATTATCAAGTCCAAAAACGTGTGGGTTAGGTAGATTGGCCATTCTAAATTCCCCATAATGTTTAGGGTATGCAGGCAAGAAGGATTAGCCATGGGAAATGCAGGGTTCCAGGGACAGGGTAAGGGGGTAGGATGCTCTTTGGGGGTAGAAATAGCACTTTGATATTTTCAGAAAGCCCACCAAAGGTTGGAGGATGGCTTGGCGCATTATCCAGGATGAGGATAATCTTGAAATCTGAATTTTACTTCCTGCAATACATTCTAAAGATATCTTCCAAAACATCAACAATAAGGTCAGAAAAGATTTGTCCCATCATCCAACTGTTTTTGCTTGACCCAAAGCACATGGCTAGAGTGACTTAAGGTAACCTTTCAAAGTTTGCACATGGATGGAATCGCATTATAGCCCAAAAAAATTCACATTTTAAAAGTAGTGTTCCCCTATTAGTCAGTCACGTTTTAGCCAATTCACATTGCTGGAACATGCGTTATAGCAGAACTGACTGTACTTGTCTTTAGTATAGTCAGTGCATTTAGTATAGGAGTTGGGAGGTCATGTTGCGGCTGTGCAGGACATTGGAATACTGCCTGCTAAAGGGAAGATATTATGAAACTTGAAAGGTTTCAGAAGAGTTACAAGCATGTTGCCAGGGTTGGAGGGTTTGAGGTGTAGGGAGAGGCTGAATAAGCTGGGCTTATTTTCCCTGAAGTGTCAGAGGCTGAATTTGTAGAAGCTTATACAATCATGAGGGGTATGGATGGGCGGAATAGCCAATATCTTTTCCACAGGGTAGCAGAGTCCAAAACTAGAGGGGATGGGTTTAAGGCAAGAAGGGAAAGATTTAAATAAGACCTAAGGGGCAACTTTTTCACATAGAAGATGGTGCGTGTATGGTTGATGTTGCCAGAGGAAGTGGTGGAGATAGATACAATTCAACATTTAAAAGGCAGCTGGATGGGTACATGAATAGGAAGGGTTTAGAGGGATATGGGCCAACTGCTGGCAAATGAGATTAAATTAATTTAGGATTTCTGGTTGCCATCCATGAGTTGGACAAAAAGGGACTGTTTCCATGCTGTACAGCTCTATGACTGTATGCCTCCTGGAAATCCATCTAATATTTGATCCATGAGCCTCTGGAACACAGGCAGTACTGACATGATCTCAAAAGGCAGTCTCTTGTATTATAATAGTCACCTCTGTGTCACTATCATCAGTGGCTAAGACTCCTTCGCAAACCCTATCTGTAGCTAGGCCTGTGTCAGATCCAGTTTTGAAAATTTCTTTCCCGTAACCAGACCATTGAATTGGTCTTCTATGAGTGGAAAGGTGTATCGATCCACACACAGGGCTGGGTTGATTGTGGACTTAAAAGTGACAACAAATCCTCACCATGCAAACAGTTTTTAAGACCAGCACAATGGGAGTGGCCCAGGCACTGGTTGTTATTGGTTCCAATGCTCCCAGATTCACCCTTCCAGATCCGCTTCCACTTCCAGATGGAGTATGGTACTGCACGTCCTTTCAGTCTCTTGAGATGAACCTCTGGCTTCATCTGTAGCATCTGAATATTGCAGGATGTTTGGCTTTTAGAGTGGCAATTCTCCATACTGGTCTTGTACTCTCACCACTACATAGCCCCTCAGTGGCACCATTTGTCTCATGTATGTCTGTAGTATAATCTCGGCAGGCTTCAATGGTCATGCCCTCAGCTTCTCCCTATGGACTGGTTTAGAAATTAGGGACACTGCAGCACCATATCCACTTCAATGTTTACTGTCTTCCCATCTAATTTGTGAAGACCCCAGAAACAATCAATCAGTTTCACCCTGTACCAGTAGTATGTTTAACTGCAACTCTGGGGATTCTGGGCTCTCTACTTCTCCCGCAGACCCGATTGACTCCTGCTGTACTCCCTGGCTGAGGACATGGACTTTATGCCTTGTCATCAGGGTTGTTTCTTTCTGACTCTCCTCTTGTTTGGGTGTGCCTGGAAATTTCAGGCAATATGACCTTCTCGCTTACACCTGCGGCACTAAGCTTCTTGAGCCCAACATGTCATCTCCTTGTGGCCACTCTTGCTCATCAGTGGCACTCTGCAGTTGTTATCTCACGCTTCTGAGTTTCCACGACTTGATGGACCCAGGTATCAACACTCCACCGAGTCGCTTTGCTGGTGGCCAGCGTATTGAGGCAGCAAGTTCAGAAGCTGCCTTCATATCCAGTTCTCTCCCTTTTCATAACCACCTTGAATGGCTCCGAGTTGGAGGTCAAACCAGATATCCACAAGATATCTCACAGAAACCCTCCGAATTCACAATGTTCCACTAATCTTTTTAGAGATGCTCCTTTGTGTTGCACTGTTTGTGAAAAGTGGAAATGTTCTGTGATCATCAGCCTCAAAATAATTTCCTAATATTTTGCATAGCACATGGAATGCCTTCTCTGTGGGTTTCTCTAGTTGCACCAGACTCCCTAGAATCATAAACATCTTACTCCCAATGGTCCTTTAAAAAAAAACCTTGTTTGTCTTGAAGAAAAAAGTAAAACATTCTGTGTATAAAGTCCAATTTTTTGAATCTTCATCAGACAGTCTCATCATTCCACATTTGGCCTGCCATTTTGTTTTCCCATCGGCAGGCATTTTTCCCACCATTCGAGTCTAGTAGCCATTCACAGCCCGAGTCCCCTCGATGAAGCTTTGGCTGCTCCCTCACTGACTATGTTAGTGTGCCAATCCTCTCTGGTGTTACCCACAGACTGAGTCACCTCGCGATCGCTCTCCATGATGACCTTGGTAGCTCTTGGGCATGTACCCTCTTTTTCAGCCGTTGGCCTGAATCCCCTCAACCGCTGCTCTCGGCACCCTTCCCACTGAGTACCTTCTTTCCTGGCACTGACTGCAGCTCAAGTCCCTTCGCAGCAGCTTCCCTCAATGTTACCTCCTTAATCCCACACTGTTTCCAAAGTCTGGACAAAGTTGCCTCCAAAACAAAAAAATGGTCTTCAAATACAGTTTGTGAGCTGGATTGCATTCTTACTGCCAGTTGTTATGCTGATACAGTAAAAGTTTTATTGCCCAGCTACAACAGGACCATGAGGATGGCAATTGTTCAAATGTTCCAGTTGATCAAGAGGTCCACATAATCATTATAAAAATATCCACTAAGTAATAGAAACAAAATGTAGTGAGTATATACATCTCGGTTATACTTTATTTACAGCATAAATCACTTGCATAATAATGCAATTTTGATTAAATAAAACTTACTGGCAGAAAGCCTTCCCACTCACTCCCTCAACTAACTATTCAGATATCATAATACTTCCGAAGAAATTGACTTGAAATTGAATCAACTATTGATATTACACATGACCATTCGATTGGACAACATGTATGTTTACTTTGAGGTAAATAAATGTAAAAAACTGTAATAACTGGACAGAATATTACAGTAACTTTTACAGTGTTTGAGATATATGATTTTTGCCAGTTTATCAAAAGTGCTTGTTCATAAGGTGCCTCCTAAAACAAAATTTGCTGTACTTCCTTTGGAACCTGCAATTATATAGGGTTAGCTGTGGACGGTGCTGCGGATAAAGTATTCGGAAGGCAAGTGCTGTAGATAAGCAGAGCAAACAAATTTAAACATGAACATGGAAAATGCCTGGAGGTTCATAAATAGAAGAATTGAGTACAAAAGCAGAAAACTTTTGCTGATCCTTTATAAAACTCTAGTTTAGCCAGAACTGGATAACTTGTGGCCAGTTCCAGCATTGTTTGGGAAGGTCTTTGGCTGCAGAGCAGAAATGAGGATTGTTAGGTTGGAAAAGCGATAGGAATGTTGTCCTTGGAGCAAAGAGATTGATGTGTGTTTTGATCAATTTACACAAGCCAGGACCGCTACCTCACCGGCCTGCTCTCACCACTGAACCAATGCTGCAGGGCACAGCCCACATGTTCAGTTCCCACCCTGTGGTTCCCAGTCACGACCCGACTCATTAGGTAAGTGGTTAAAAGAGCAGGGGTTGGCAGGAGGATAGAATTACTGCAGAAACGTGAGAGAAGAAGAGGAGAAAAAAAAAGGAAAAGGAAAGGGAATTGGCCAGTAGAGTGGGGCTCCGAATGGTGCAACTTACCCTGCCGCTACCTTGCTACATGAGAGGAAAAACAAAGATTAATGAAGACACATAAATGTCCCTTACCATCAGAATCTGGGGAAGTTATAATGGGGAACAAAGAGACGACAGATCAGTTAAATACACATATAGATTCTGTCTTCTCAATCGACGACATAAATAATGTGCCAAATATGTTGGGAACACAGGTCATGCTACTTCAAATACAAAGGCAAATTTGCTTTAAATATAACAGGATACATCTTCTGCAATCATAAGCATTTGCATGCAGAAATGTGATGTTACTTAGCTACATGTTGTCCTTTCTTAATGTAGAGTAGGTCAGGAGTCATATCTGACAACAGTTTTCACTTTGAATCTTCACAGGTGTGATTATTACCTGCTTAGTATACTTCCATAAAAATTTCTCACTTAGGTCGTGAGAGCCTGGAGGAATTAAGATTTTTTTTCTTGGAGAACAGCAGGCTGCGGGAAGATTTGATATATTTCAAAATCTGAGGGGGTCTAGATTGAAGAGATTAGGAGAAACTGCTGCTTCTTGTTAACAGATTGAGAAATAGGCGACACAACTTTAAAGTTAGGGATAGCAAGAGCTGCAGATGCTGGAGTCAGAGATGACACAGTGTGGAGCTGGAGGAACACAGCAGGCCAGGCAGTTTCAGAGGCGCAGGAAAGTCAACGTTTTGGGTCGAGACCCTTTTTCAGAATTGGGGAAGGGAGCTGGGAAATAAATAGAGGAAGGAGGGGTGGGGTTGGGGAAAGGTAGGTGGAATAGTAGTAGGTGAATGTAGGTAGGGAGTGGTGGGGATTGGTCAGTGGGAGAGTTGGGTGGATCGGTGGGAGAGAAGATGGACAGGCTGCGACAGGTCAAGGAGGCGGGAGGAAGGATGGGCGGAGCTGGGGAACTGTAGGTGGGATGGCGATAGGTGGATGCAGGAAGGAGCTGGTGGGGATTGGTCGGCGACTCTGTCTTTTCCCCCAGGCCAGGAACTCCCCATCTACGTCTGGACTACAATGCATGCCCTCCACCTCCTCCAAGACTTCCAATTCCCTGACCCCGAAAACCTCACCTTCGCTATGGACGTCCAGTCCCTGTACACTTGCATCCCCCATGCAGATGGCCTAAAAGCCCTCCACATCTTCCTCTCCCACAGGCCCAACCAACCCTCCTCCACCAACACCATCATCTGCTTAACAGAACTTGTTCTCACCTTGAACAACTTCTCCTTTAACTCCTCCCACTTCCTACAAACTATGAGCACCCATATGGGTCTGAGCTATGCCTGCTTCTTCGTAGGATATGTGGAACAGACCCTTTTCTACTGTTACACTGGCACCATCCCTCCTGTCTTTCACTGTCACATCAATGACTGTATCAGCACTGCCTCATTCTCCCATGAGGAGCTTGAATAGTTCATCAACTTTACTAACACCTTTCACTCCAACCTCAAATTTACCCGTTACTCCTAACCCTTCTTGGACATCTGTCTCCATCTCTGGTGAATACCTCAATGCCAAAATTTATTTCAAGCACACCAACTCCCACAACTTCCTGGACTACACCTCCTCTCACCCTCCCTCCTGCAAGAATATGATGCCTTACTCCCAATTCCTCCCCCTCTACTGCATCGGCTCCCAAGGTGGACCGTGCCAATCCCGGACATCCAAGGTGTCCTCCTATTTCAAGGACAGCCACTTCACCCCTCTGATGATCAAAACTGCATCTCTTGCATTTCCCGCACTTGTGTCCTCAAACCCCACCACCAACTAAAATAAAGACAGAATCCCCCAATCCTCACAGATCACCCTGCCAACCTTCATATCCAACATATCATTCTCTGCCACTTCCTCCAGCTACAATCTGACCCCACGACCAAAGAGATAATTCCTTGCTCAACCCATCTGCCCTTTGTAGGGACTACTTACTCCGTGATTCCCTCATCTGCTCCACACTCCCCACTAACCCCACCACACCTGGCAGCTTTCCCTGCAACCACAGGAAGTGCTACATCTGTGCCCAACACCTGCCTGCTCACGTCCATCCAAGACCCAAAACAGACTTTTCATATCCAACAGGCATTCACCTGTATATCCTCCAACCTGGTCTACTGTATCTGTTGCTCCCAATGTGGCCTCCTCTTCATCAGAGAGACTAAGCACAGACTCAGGGACCATTTCATGGCGCTCTGTATGCTATAATCAACAACATCTTCCAGTTGCTAACCATTTTAACTAACCCCCCACTTCCTTGATGACACGCCCATCCTGGGCCCCCTCCAGTGTGACAATGACACCACACACAAACTGGAAGAGCAGCACACCTCATATTCCACCTCAGGAGCCTACAGCCCAATGGCCTAAAAAAGGAATTCACCAGTTTTAAAATCTCCCCATCCCTGGCTTCATGCCATGTCCAAACGCCCTTCTCATCCCTGCCTCCTCGACCTGATACAACTTGTCCATCTTCTTCCCCACCTATAAGCCCTATCCTTCCCATCGACCAATCCCCATTACTTCCTATCTGCGTCCACCTATCACCACCCACCTCCCCTTCCCCAGCTCTATCCATCCTCCCTCCCACCCCCTTGACTTGACATAACATGTCCATCTTCTCTTCCACCTATCCACCCTACTCATCCCACTGACCAATCCCCACCACCCCTACCTGCATCTACCTAGCACCATCCCACCTACCTTTCCTCAGCCCCACCCCTCCTCTCTATTTATTTCCCAGTTCCCTAGAAAGGGACCTGACCCAAAATGTCAACATTCCTGCTCCTCTGATGCTGCCTGACCTTGCTGTGTTCCTCCAGCTCCACACAACTTTAAAGTGCTTTGCGAATGAAGTGAATACAAGGTGAGAAAAATTCTTTCAAACTGCAAGTGGCCCTGGATTGGAATGTAATACCTGGAATGGTGGTAGATGCAAGTTCAGTTGAGGTTTTCAGCAAGGCATTTGATGATTCTTTAAATTGAAATAATGTGCAGGGATGTGGGGGAAAATGAAGGATTTTATGTCAAGATGCTCAAAGAGCTGATGTCAATACAGTGAGCCAAATTGCCTCCTTCTGCACTGCAATGTTCCTGTGATTTGGGAAATTAAGTGGTCAATTTGGGCATGCAAGGTCCCTAAAGTTGTGTGATGATGACCAGATAATCCTGTTTTGTGTTGTTATTTACAGGATAAATATTGGCCAGGAAACTAGAAAGTATGCACTGTTTTATAATTGTGCAGGGTGTTTTATGTCCAGCAGAGAGGGCAGATGCAACTCAATTTAAATCTCATCTGGAAAAAAAAATTCACAACCAACAGTACAGCATTCCCTCACTGGTGTGCCAGTTTTAATTACTGCATTCACATCCTGCAGTGGGGTATACCCCTACAATCTCTTGCCTTTAAAGGTGAGAGTGCTCTTGACTGAGATTGGGGATGAGAAGAGAAAATTGGAAAAGGCAAGCCTGTAATTACCTGCTGTGATTTAAAATCAGGAAATGTCAGAGGGGTTAAATACTTACATTGCTTTAAATTTCACAAGGTTGAGTATGCTATGGCACAAGTACAAGGAAAACTAGAAACAATAGAAGTGGAGGAATTTACTCAATATAAATTTAAGAAATGTTAATAATAAAATAATTAACCTGAAAACAAACATGTTTCCAAATCATTAAGGTTTTCACTCCAGTACTTACAAAGAAGCAGGTAAGGAAACAGTAAATGTTCTAGTGAAAATCTTCAAAAAACAACTCACACTTCGGGAATTATACCTTTGGAAAATTACCAATGTGTTCCATTGTTGAAGAAGGATGGAGAGATACTCAAATTACAGGTCAAACAGTTTTATGAACTGGAGAATATCTGATTCATGATGAACAGATATAATTCATGCTCAACAATACAGACAAAGGATCTGGGAAACGCAAACTGATGTGATGTATTGCCACAAATGGTAAAAGTGAATAACTATAGCATGATTATCTATGCAGTTCCCATTAAAACTATAGTCAAGGAAATATATAATGGAAAGGTTAAATGATCTGCAGGTAGACTTAAGATCTTTAACATATGCTATTGGAAGTAATTCTAAAATAATAAAATGCCTTTAAATTTTAAATTTTTTTGCTAATTTATTGTTTTCATCCTTGGCAGAATTTTTTTCCATCTTCATTGATTGCTTCATTCTTCACTTGTCAGATTTCACAAATACTTTTACCCATAGGCATTTTGTTATCTAATCATATTCCATTGAAAAAGTCACATTGCAGTTAAGGAAATTTGTAATTGCTATGATGTTTTCTTAAACATCCACTGTACAGATTAGTGATAATGGGAACTGCAGATGCTGGAGAATCCAAGATAACAGTGTGGAGCTGGATGAACACAGCAGGCCCAGCAGCATCTCAGGAGCACGAAAGCTGACGTTTCGGGCCTAGACCCTTCATCAGAGAGGGGGTTGGGGAGAGGGAACTGGAATAAATAGGGAGAGAGGGGGAGGCGGACCGAAGATGGAGAGAAAACAAGATAGGTAGAGAGGAGAGTATAGGTGGGGAGGGGATATGTCAGTCCAGGGAAGATGGACAGGGCAAGGAGAAGGGATGAGGTGGTAAGTAGGAAATGGAGGTGCGGTTTGAGGTCCGGAGGCTTGGAGGAAGGGATGGGTGAGAGGAAGAACAGGTTAGGGAAGCAGAGGCGGGCTGGTTTTGGGATGCAGTGGGGGGGAGGGGACGAGCTGGGCTGGTTTTGTGATGCGGTGTGGGAAGGGGAGATTTTGAAGCTGGTGAAGTCCACATTGATATCATTGGGCTGCAGGGTTCCCAAGCAGAATGAGTTGCTGTTCCTGCAACCTTCGGGTGGCATCGTTGTGGCACTGCAGGAGGCCCATGATGGACATGTCATCTAAAGAATGGGAGGGGGAGTGGAAATGGTTCGTGACTGGTAGGTGCAGTTGTTTGTTGCGAACCAAGTGGAGATTTTCTGCGAAGCGGTCCCTAAGCCTCCACTTGGTTTCCCCAATATAGAGGAAGCCACACCGGGTACAGTGGATGCAGTATACCACATTGGCAGATGTGCAGGTGAACATCTGCTTGGTATGGAAGGTCATCTTGGGGCCTGGGATGGGGTTGAGGGAGGAGGTGTGGGGGCAAGTGTAGCACTTCCTGCAGTTGCAGGGGAAGGTGCCGGGTGTGGTGGGGTTGGAGTGTGGAGCAGACAAGGGAGTCACGGAGAGAGTGGTCTCTCCGGAAGGCAGACAAGGGTGGGGATGGAAAAATGTCTTGGGTGGTGGGGTCGGATTGTAGATGGCGGAAGTGTCAGAGGATGATGCGTTGTATCCAGAGGTTGGTTGGGGTGGTATGTGAGAACGAGGGGGATCCTCTCGGGGCGGTTGTGGCGGGGGCGGGGTGTGAGGGATGTGTTGCAGGAGGCGCGGTCAAGGGCGTTCTCAACCACTGCGGGGGGGGGGGGCGGAAAGTTGCAGTCCTGGAAGAACGTGGACATCTGGGATGTGTGGGAGTGGAATGCCTTATCGTGGGAGCAGATGCAGCGGAGGCAGAGGAATTGGGAATAGGTAGCCGTGGGAGTCGGTGGGCTTGAAATGGACATCAGTTACAAGCTGGTTGCCTGAGATGGAGACTGAGAGGTCCAGGAAGGTGAGGGATGTGCTGGAGATGGCCCAGGTGAACTGAAGGTTGGGGTGGAAGGTGTTGGTGAAGTGGATGAACTGTTCGAGCTCCTCTGGGGAGCAAGAGGTGGCACCGATACAGTCATCAATGTACCGGAGGAAGAGGTGGGGTTTGGGGCCTGTGTAGGTGCGGAAGAGGGACTGTTCCATGTAACCTACAAAGAGGCAGGCATAGCTTGGGCCCGTGCGGGTACCCATGGCCACCCCCTTTGTCTGTAGGAAGTGGGAGGAATCGAAAGAGAAGTTGTTGAGGGTGAGGATGAGTTCGGCTAGGCGGATGAGGGTGTCGGTGGAGGGAGATTGGTCGGGCCTGCGGGACAGGAAGAAGCAGAGGGCCTTGAGGCCATCTGCATAAGGAATACAGGTGTATTGGGACTGGACATCCATGGTGAAAATGAGGTGTTGGGGGCCGGGGAATTGGAAGTCCTGGAGGAGGTGGAGGGCGTGGGTCGTGTCACGGACGTAGGTGGGGAGTTCCTGGACCAAAGGGGAGAAAATGAAGTCCAGATAGGTGGAGATGAGTTCGGTGGGGCAGGAACAGGCTGAGACAATGGGTCGACCAGGGCAGGCAGGTTTGTGGATTTTGGGAAGGAGATAGAAACGGGCCGTGCAGGGTTGGGGAACAATGAGGTTGGAGGCTGTGGGTGGGAGGTCCCCTGAGGTGATGAGGTCATGAATGGTGTTGGAGATGATGCTTTGTTGCTCGGGGGTGGGGTCATGATCAAGGGGGCGGTAGGAGGAGGTGTTGGAGAGTTGGCATTTGGCCTCAGCGATGTAGAGGTCAGTGCGCCATACTACCACTGCGCCACCCTTGTCTGTGAGTTTGATGGTGAGGGTGGGGTTGGAGCGGAGGGCTGCCTGTTCTGCAGGGCAGAGGTTGGAGTGGGTGAGAGAGGTGGAGAGGTTGAGGCGGTTGATGTCTCGACAGCAGTTGGAGATGAAGAGGTCGAAGGAGGGTAGGAGGCCTGGGGGTGGTGTCCAGGAGAAGGACTTGTGTTGGAGGCGGGTGAAGGGGTCAGTGGAGGGAGGGTTAGGCTCCCGGTTAAAGAAGTAAGCGTGGAGGCGGAGGCGGCAGAAAAACTGCTCGATGTCCAAATGTGACTGGTATTCGTTGGTGTAGGTGGAGGGGGACAAAAGTGAGCCCCTTGCTTAGGACTGACTGTTCGTCCTCAGTCAGTGGGAGGTCTGCGGGAATGGTGAAGAATCGGCAGGGCTCAGCGTGGCTGTCTACTCTGTGGATGCTGGCGGTGTCGGCTGTGGGTGGGGTTCCGTCAGCGGCATCGGCTGTGGGCTGGGTTCCGTCGGCTATACAGATTATTTTTGTTTTAAAACATATAAAGATTTATTTACAAATGATCACAAACTTACTCATAAATTACCATATGCCATCCTGCAATCACCCCTATAAATGCAAGAGTTTCAGCTGTGGCTATAACAGGACTTGTTATTGGATGGCACTATGACTGCCTTCACACTTCTATTCCAGGGTCATGTGGCCAACAAGGTATTCATAATGACACAAAGCCCAAGGAGAGCACAGCCTTCCAGTCGTTCCTGTCCTCTATCACGGATATACCAGCTGTTAGCTGTGAATGAGTTAACCAATGCCCTTTGAGAAAATTAAAACTCCTGGAAGTGGCAGCTTACAAGCCAAGTTGTATTCACTCTGAGTGTGATCGGCCAGGGCCTACTGGAAATGGATGGCAGTATGCTTCTGGTTGCACGTGCAAATCCATGAGGAAAAGTATCATCATCCTCATCTACAAGCAGAAAGGGGAGAGGGAGAAAATTAGAAATTGGCAATAAATTTCACTGTTGAATGTGCCTTACAAAATCCTGTCTAAAGTCATCACCAGCTGGATTGGGTCTGCCCTGGGATCAGTGACGCACCCCGACAAAACCTATGCTGTACTAGAAGATCTGAGAGTCCCTCACTCTTCAGGGATACACTTGCTGGTATGCAGGACGGGGGATGAGGCAAACGTCTGCCTCATCAGCCTGGACCAGGACAAGGTCTTTGATAGGATATCGCATATTTACAAATGGGATATGCACTCCAAAACGGGCTTTGGGAAGGGAATCTGCAATTGGATCAGACAGCTCTACACCATCAGTAACAGTATCAATAAATGGCTAAGAATCGGAAAGTTTCCTGATTAGATCTGGAATCAGGCAGGGCTGCCTACTCTCACTGCTGCTTTGTTTGTGTGTTACTTAGAGCCTCTCGCTGAGTCCATCAGAAAGGATGTGAGCCTGAGAGGGGTGACTATTCCAGGCAGCCCTGTGCATGGATGACATTGCGCACTGACAGTGGATCTGAACAGAAAATGTCAGTGCGCAGACTCATCAGCATCAAACTGACCTTGGAAGCCAAGCTGAGGCAAGAGCAAGGCCACATTTTTTGGGAACTGGGCCAACTGGTCCTTTATTCCCTTCACTGTTGGATCAGATTGTGTGAAGGTGCTGGGTAGATGGTTTGGAGGGGCTGGGCATGCGCAAAACCTTGAGAAGCATGTCACTAAGATGAAGCAGAAACTGATCAGATGGGAGCACTGTTCCCTCTTCACTGTGGGTTAAAAACCTGGTTATTGAATGTGGCGCAGGTCTGGCCCATTCCCTGACCCTGAGCCATCTCCCACTTCACCTGGAGATCAAAAAGGGATCACAGGGACACCTTGTGCCAAGCTCCAGATAAGGGCTGAAGAACATACCCAACACTGTCCTCATTCTGGTGTCATTTTTGTGTGTAGATGCATCAAGCTGTGTGTAGATCCTCAGTACGCAAACATCTAAGATGTACTGAGGTTCTACCTGTCCCCAATTTTACAAAGGATAGGCCCAGCCTTGTTGCAACAGAATGGCCCAAATAGTTGCACCATTCCATAATCCCCGTCCCTCATGGAAAAACGTACAAAGGAAAACACCTTTGACCACAGGTTCATCAGGCAGTGGTCAGCATGTATTGTCATTAAGTTCTGTGGGGAAAAGGAGAGGGTGGATCCTGCCCTGAGCAGACTGTCAAAACCATTTGGTAGGATGCCTCATCAGAGCCTTTTGACAACATCAAGACATCACTCTGCCGGTGGTAAGGGCACTACCCTGTGAGATCATTCGTGTATGCTTGGACTGTCTCCATCACTGCATGCTGCCCTTGCAGTGGCTGTGCTGGTGCAGAGATTGTCGCACATCTCCTTCTGGAATGTGCCTTTGCAAAGAAAGTCTGGAGAGAAATGCAATGGTTCTTGACAAGGTTCATGCTGAGCAGCTCCATGACGCAGGAATCTGTGCTTAATGGTCTTCCCCCAGATGCACACTGAAAAACATTGACTGCACCTGGAGGACCATCACCTTGGTGGAAAATGCTCTTTGATTAGCCCAAAACTTGTTGGTCTTCCAGTACGAAAATGTTGGCCTCAACTGAGTGTTGCAGACTGGCGTATTCCAAGGTCCAGGATTATGTGTTGAGCTTGGAGCCTGCTAGAGTACATTGGGTAAAGACCACTGTTTGAGGTGTTTCAGCTATAGTATAACAAGGTTCGGTTCCGTTCTGTTCTCAGTCCTACTCATTACTGTAATGTACAGTAAGTGTCCAGCATGGGTAAGAAATGCTTTTTGGTTTTTGCAACTGCAGGGAATGTCAGATTCCAACTTTTTTTCCCTCGATAAGCAAAGAATGTACAGAACTGCTTTAATAGCTGTGTATGTACAGAGGGTATTTATGAATAAAGTATATTTTTGCAATTAAAAAATCAAAGTTACCATAATAGACAGTGATTCGCCTCTCCCACGCCTCTCCATTGGGCTAGTGTCTTCAATGTTTCTTGATATCATGCAGAGTGAGTCAAATTGGATGAAGATTGGTAGCTGTAATGCTGGAGACCACTGGAGTGTGTTGAGATGGAACATCCACTTGGCCTTTCTGGCTGAAGATTGCTGCAAATGCTTCAGCCTCATCTTTCGTACTGATGTGCTTGGCTCCTTCATCATTGACAATGGGGATGTTTGTGAAACTTCTTCCAGTGAGTTGTTTAATTGTCTACCAACATTCAAGTGACAGGACTGCAGAGCTTAGATCTGATTTATTGGTTGTGGAATCACTTAGCTTTGTCTATCACTTCCTGTTTTTTGACACAAGACTGACATGTTATATTCAGGTATGCCTTCCTGCACTTTCCATTGAACCAGGGTTGATCCCCTGGCTTGATAGTAAGGTTAGGTAAGGGCTACAAGAGGTGTACAAGGTAATGAGAGGCATGGATAGAGTTGATAGCCAGAGACTTTTCCCCAGGGCAGGTTTAGCTGCCACGAGGGGTCATAGTTTTAAGGTGTTAGGAGGAAGGTATAGAGGAGACATCAGAGGGAGGTTCTTCACCCAGAGAGTTGTGAGCGCCTGGAATAGTTTGCCAGTGGTAGTTGCGGAAGCAGAGTCATTTAGTGACATTCCAGCAACTGCTGGACATGCACATGGACAGCAGTAAATTGAGGGGCATGTAGGTTAGGTTATTTTATTTTTGGATTAGAATTATTCCACAGCACAACATATGGGCCAAACGGCTTGTACTGTGTACTTTTCTATGTTCTATATGCCAGGCATGATGTTGCAGATTGTGCTGGCGTATAATTTTGCTACTGTTGATGGCCCAGGGTGCTTCATGAATGCCCAGTCTTGAGGTGCTAGATCTGTTCAAAGTCTGTCCCATTTAGCATGATAATAGTGCTAATGCAAACCAACCATCTATCCAAATGACCTAACTGACCACAGCCCTCACCTCCCACAACCAATAGAGCCAGAAGTTGGTAGTTATTGCCACATTGATGAATAAATTAATAAAATATTGGCTTTTCCACTCAAGAATTTTTTGTGACTAAGTGGGCTGGAGGATGCAGGACATATGTGAAGATTGGCCTGAAAGTGACGAAACGTTAAGTGCACTTCAGCTATGTCTAAACATTGTTTTTTGATCGTGGATAATAAGTTTTCTTACGCCTTTTGCCATTTGTTGCAAATTATAAAGTGCCGTGTCTTCCAGCCTTTGAACAACCTGGCCAATGGCAAGAAAGTCAAGCGAATGGTGTGAGGAACTTTCCAATACTGAAAGCAAAAGTCCCATTTTCCAGCCAAGTGCTGAAGGGCAAGATGAGATTCTCACTAGTGAGCAGCCAGAGGCCTGTTGCATGTGGCAATATTCTGATTGTGACATCATTTCATTCCATTTGATTCATAGTTTCCCATTATCACAATGTCCCGAGTAGACACTGACAATTCCCAACATGAAAGTCACTGCAGTAAACTGACTCCTAATCACTGTGCTTCTCCAGCCCTCCATCGGTGACCAACAAAACTTACCATGGAGCAGAATAAGGCAATTATTTTTGGAATATCCATTGATCTGTAGTGTAACCAGTCAGGATATTATTGCACCTACTAAGCATGACCTGCTGTTTTTCATCAATATTAGTAAAGTATTCATATTTTCAGATGATATGAATCAGAAAGAAAAATAAATTGTCTTCAAGTTACATAGACAGATTGCTCACTGTAATTGTCAAAGGTTAAACATCTTACTAGAAGAAGCAATTGTAGTTTAAGGGTTTATGAGGCTAATAGAAGAGCTAAATGAAAAGCGTAAAACTCCATAAAATGCATTGGACATTGTTGTGACCTATTGTAAACTTTCATTTAACAAGATAGTTGCTGTATTTTTAAAAGTTTGGGACAAAGCCAGAAATATTTTTATTGTACATTTTATATACTTGATGACTATATCTAAGCTTTCTACAAAATACTTAAAGTTATTTATAGACAAAATCACAAATGTAAAGAAATCCATTTGGGACGCTAGTAAAGTTTCAGACTAATGGATGGGATTGTGCCAATGATAAGTTCAGAGCCGAATGAAAGCACAGCAATAAATGCTGCAGCTTTCAATAATACAATTTGTGAAATAAATTGTGAGTTGATCGATAAAATGCTAAAAAACATGTTTAGCTAATCAACCAGACTGCAAGTTGACAACTGCCAATGACATGACCAGTTCAAGCAAAGGATTCACTCAAATAGTTGGAAGGTATAGTCCCCATCAATTAGTTTAGAGGTATCCTGTACTCTGTAATGATCGACTTGCTTATTAATTCTAATTTATCTGTCTATCTGAATGTCTTATGTGCAGGGAAACCAGCTTTCATTGTGATTAAGACTTTGAAGATAATTCAGAGCGTTGAAGCATCAAGACCATCTGAGACATCAATCAATTCAGAAGATTTGGTCTTCTTTAAAAGAGGATGGAAAAGCTCTCATTTTGATAATAAATCATGATAGTAAGACAGTGATTTCAAAACATGAACATCAAACTGTCAAAACTCATTCCCTATGATTCATTGGAACTAATTACATTACCTTGGTTTCTGAGCAGCTGTTTGAAGTAAATGGGTCACCTTTTCTGTCAAGTGTGCATTTGTGCTGAAGGTCCTGAAGGAGAGAATATGGCAAGTAAAGATCTGGCTGGAGTAATGTGAGTGGTGATACATGTGACTGGGTAATTGGCCTTGGATGTGATCACTGAGTACTCTAGTGACATTAATTCCCGTGGGTGTCAGCAAGTCAACGGTGTGACAATTGTTGGATGTGGAGGAAAAATATTGGCAACTTTAAATATCGGCAGAGTGTTCAGCATGATGCCAAGAAGGGATTCTCAGGACTAGCAAAATGGGATGAAAGAGTAGAAAGTAAGAAAGTACAGTTCAAATACTCAATGTGAATTGATTCTTACATTGATCAAATACCTGAGAAAGAGTAGATCTCTCAGCAGTAGTTCTAAATGTGGAATTAGTAGCTGTCACTCTAATAGATTATAGAGTGAAAAAAGACTGAAATAAGAACAGAATTAAAACAAAACCTAGTGCAGACGTCTTTCATCATGATGTGAAGTTTGGGTGTCTACTGACAAACCTGAGGGCAAAGTAAGAAAAGATGCAAAACTAAAGGCAACTGGGTAGTTGGAGCAGGTTTGAAGTTGATTCTCATGTAAAGGGACAAATGGGTTTGTCATATAGCTGTTTGTACTAAAAAAAGCTTGTTGATGGACCCGAAAAGAAGGCTGGTTGCTAGGAGTTTTGAAGAATGTTTGGGTGATACCAATGTTAGAATAGACCGTCCTACGGTTAGGAAACTAAGCTTCGAATCATTGATTCCTTACATTGCAGAAAGAGACCATTCAGCTCATCAAGTCTGATTCAATTGTCCAAAGAGTATCCCACCCTATCCCCTGCATTTACCATGGTTAACCTGCCTGGCCTTCATATCCCTGGATGCTATGGGGCAATTTAGCATGACCAACCCATCTAACCTGCACATCTTTGGACTGAGAGGAAACCGGAGTGCCCAGTGGAAGCCCATGGAGAACAGTGAGAACCTGCAAACTCCACACAGACAGTCACCTAAGGCTGGAATTGAACCAGGTCCCTGGTGCTGTAAGGCAGCAGTGCTAACAATTGGTTCCCTATGCTACCCTTAGTTATGGTTTTTTTTTGCTGCATTGGCCACCTGTTAAATACCCAGTGGAATCTACAAAATCCACAAACCGGACTGCCCTGGTTGACCCATTGTCTCTGCTTGCTCCTGCCCAACCAAACTTATCTCCACCCATCTGGATTCCATTTTCTCCCCCTTGGTGCAGGAACTCCCGACCTACGCCCATGACACCACCCACGCTCTCCACCTCCTCCAGAACTTCCAATTCCCCAGTCCCAAAGACCTCATTTTTACCATGGACATCCAGTCCCTATACACCTGCATTCCCCATATAGGTGACCTTAAGGCCCTCCGCTTCTTCCTGTCCCACAGACCTGACCAGTCCCCCTCCACTGACACCCTCATCCGCCTAGCCAAACCCGTCCTCACCCTCAACAACTTCTCCTTTAATTCCTTCCAGTTCCTATGGACTAAGGGGGCGGCCATGAGTACCCGCATGGGGCCGAAGCTGTGCCTGCCTCTTTGTAGGATACGTGGAATAATCCCTCTTCTGTACCTGCACTGGCCCTAAACCCCACCTCTTCCTCCGTCACATTGATGACTGTTTCGGCACTGCCTCATGCTCCCACGAGGAGCTTGAACAGTTCAGTGATCCGTGAAGCATCCACTTCACTAACACCTTCCATCCCAACCTTAAGTTTACCTAGACCATCTCTGACACCTCTCTGTCTCCACCTCTGGCATCCACCTGGAAACCGATATCCATTTTAAACCTACCAATGCCCACAACTACCTAGAACATTCCTCTTCTCACCCACCTTCCTGTTTTTTAAAAAAAAGGCCATCCCCTATTCCCAATTCTGTTGCCTCTGCCGCATCTGCTCCTGAGATGAAGCATTCCACATCACAAGCTTTAAAATCTCCCCTCCCCCAGTCACATCCCAAAGCCAGCCCAGCTAGTCCCTGCCTCCCTAACCATTCCTCCCATCTCCTACCCACTAACCTCCTCCTGCCTCCTTGACCTGTCTGTCCTCCCTGGGCTGACCTATCCCTTCCCTAACTCCTCACCTACATTCACCTTCACTGGCTCTAACCCTGCATCTTTGACCTGTCTGTCTCCTCTTACACTATCTTCTCCTTTATCCATCTTCTATCTGCTTCCCCCCCCCCCCACCATCACCCCCCGTCTCCCTATTTATTTCAGAAATCCCTTCTCGTCCCCCATTTCTGAAGAAGGGTTTTGACCCCAAATGTCAAACTTTCCTGTTCCTATGATGCTGCTTGGCCTGCTGTGTTCATCCAGCTTAACACTGTTATCTCAGATTCTCCAGCATCAGCAGTTCCTACAATCAGTGGGTTCTAAGGTTTCCTGAGCAATTCCTTTGGTGTTCTATGATGGTGATTCCACAGAGGCCTCATGTGCAATGCATTCCTATTAGTTTAAATTATATTTTGTCTGTTAAGTAAGAGAAAGTTGGTTCATAATTTCTGGAATTTAATTTTGTAGAATTGTTTTGGTGTGATGCTGAGAAGTCTGAAGTGCAAAAGAGCTAGGCAAATTAACAATTCAATGCATTAAGAAAAGATGCACTCTTGCCTAGTAATAGAAGTCAAGTGACACAAAGAAACAGAACAATCCAGAAAACCAGTCAATCTGTGTGATTATACAGCAGAGGGAGTGAAGGAGTATACACTGGGTTCAGGAGCCTGTGCCATTGCTCTAAAGTTTAGTGTGTTTAGTTTGCAGTTTATTTTTGTAGTGATTGGAACCAGATGGATCTCATTGACTGACTACAAGATCCTTGACTGGGGTTGTTAACCTGCACCAATCATAAGGCCAGGCCTTTCAATATAAGCAAGGGGATCCTCTTTTCCATATCTATGCTTGTGCCCAGGTGTCCCTGGTGCAGGAGCATGTGCTGTGCACTCGCAATGCCTTTCAGAAGAGATGGGCACCATGGCATGTGGAGTGCTTCGCTTCCCCCACAAAATCTATCTTGATTTGATTCCTCCACTTCCCCCTCACTTTTTATTTCACATATGCATTGCCCCTCCAGGGGGTGCTGCTTGAGACTGATTCTTTGGTCACATGAGTGATTTTCCTCATGGTGATATGTTAATAAAGTCATTTGCACACCTGGTGTGTTTTTTTAAACTGTGTTGCAAGCATTTTAAAAAAAAACCAGAAGATTAGAATCTCCTCAGTTTGAGGACTGACTCCAAGCTGCCTGGCCACAGCCAGAAAAGAAATATAAACAGGGGATCCCCTTTTCTGTGCCTATGTTCATACCTGGGTATCCCTGGAGAAGAAACATGTAGTGCCCACCAATACTCTTGATGTCTCTCGGGAGATGGGGACACTGCGGGGTGTGGATTGCTTCATTTTCACCCTCCTATTCTATTTTAGCTAAACCCATACCCTCCCCTTCATCTTTTTGTTCACATAGGTATCACCCCCCCCCCCCAGGGGGTGGGGGGCTGCTGTGCTTGCTACTAGTTCCTTGGTTACATGGGTGTTTTTCCTGGTGGTTGACTATCAATAAAGTTATTTACACATCTGGCGTTTTCACCGCATTTCACACCTACATACACACACATGGTTTCTCAGTAAAATAAGCACGACTCCTGTATGGAAGTATGTTGGGGATATATATGTGGGGAAAAATATAACCAGGAGATTTAGAATCTCTTCAGTTGTGGACTGACTCATTTATAAATATGTGTGTGTGTGTATATATATATAAAACCAGGGGATTTAGAATCTCCTCAGTTCAGGGGACTGACTCTGAGCTGACTAGCCACAGTTTAGGGGATTGACTCTGAACTGGCTCGCCACAGCTAGTGTAAATAAAGGGTGACTTTTTGGCAGGATAAAAGCCTCTGTGCAGTTATTTCAGTGCAACAGGAGAAGACAGTGTGTGCCCAAAGAACATTCACTCATAACAGTCATCTTGGGGTTGAAGTAAGCATTTCTGGCATTGTGCCTTTGGGAAGCTGGCTTGTTCAATCCTACTGTTGAATACTGAGCCCAATATGTGGAAAGAATGCAATATTTTTTCTGGGCAAATGACTCTGGGCCAGATGAAAAGCAATCCGTATTGCTTCTGACTGCTTGCAGACCTGCAGTATTTTCAGTTATAAGGGGATTAACTTTAGCAGAAGGTCCAGACACTAAAACCTTCCTGAGTTGATTAAGGAATATTATGACCCCAAACTCCCTCTAATTCTGAAATGTTATTGGTGATGTTCAGCTGTAAGAGAAACAAGGGAATCCTTATCAGAATTTTGACAAGGCTATGACAACTGGTGATTTTGGGTTAACCCTGAATGAGATGCTGAGAGACCGTTTGGTATGTAGGTTTAAAGATGTAGCCATGCAGAAATGCCTACCAGCTGAAGCCCAACTGGACTTCAAACTGGCACTACAGCTAGCTTTGTCATTCGAAAATGCAGCAAGTTGAGCATGGGAGCTACAGGGCATCCTGATGAAAATGGACACCCTCACCTCCCTGACCAAGCTTTGGGGCCACTTGAATGAAAGCAATTGAAGAGCCTCATGCAGGGCATGCCCTGAACAGAGGGACCCCAGGCCAGTCCACGGCAGAACCCCACAACAAAGCCGAGCCTTGGCCAAGTGGCTAAAATGTTCTTCAGGATCTGGGCCGGCAAGCCATTGTAGTTTGCTGGGAGGGTGTGAACATGAAACAGTAAAGGAGGCCTATAATGCCTGACTTGAGTAAGAAAACGCGCAGGTCAGTACCCAGGAGAGTATACACCCTGGAAAGTCCCCCTACATGTTGGTTGGAACAACTAAATTACTTAGTGTCATCCAAATCGGAACCAATTAAAATTAGCATTTAGTTAAATGGTCGTCCAGTTCCTATGGGGTTTGTACCAGCACAGCTGTATTTGTGATTGCAGAATCTGCCTTTAACAAACTTCGCTTGGGCACTAACGCTTAATTTTGCACAAGGCCTCAGACTGACTGAGAACATACACTTGGATACTGTTGCAGATTAAGGGTATGACTCCATTTCTGGTCTCCCATGAGAAACAGTCGGTGTGGTTACCGCTGACAGTAGTAAAAGCCTCAGGCCCAAGACTTTTGGGGCAGAACTGGTTGAGAAAGATTCATCTGGATTAGCTCAACCTGTTTTGATTAGAAAATGGCTGCCTCTGGGAAGTCCCAGTGAAATAGCCAGGAGTATTTCAGGAAGGGCTTGGGGCTATCAAAGGGGCCAAAGCCACTTTCCATGTTGACCAGGAAGCAATTCTGAGATTTTGTAAGGCCCATGCAGTGCCATTTGCCTTGCAGACAAAAGTAGAGGTGGAAATCAGGAGGCTGGAGAGCAAATGAATCAACAAACCAGTGCAGTTTGTGGAATGGACAGCACCTGTCTTACCGATGAAGGGTTTCGGCCTGAAACATTGACTTCCTGGGTCCTTGGATGCATTCTGCCCCACTGTGCTTTTCCAGCCTAACGTTTATTGATTCTAACTTCCAGCATCTGCAGTTCTTTCTGTCTCCAAACAGCTTGTGAGCACTGACGACTCAGCTAGCCTATGTGGGAATTTTAAGCAAATGGTAAAGTGTTTCTCACAGCTGGATAAATAACCAATCCCTTGCATAGAGGACTTATATGCAAACTTGGTGGGGAGGCTCTCCTTTACGAAGCTGGACATGAGCCATGCCTGCTTGCAATTGTGACTGGATGAGGAGTCCCAGAGGTACACTACAATTAATACACAAAAGGGCTCGTACCAATATACCTCCCACTGGCAGATATACTACCGGTGGTGCCTGCCCTGGAAGAGTCAATTCTGGATTTAAACTTCCTGGAGACCCTTCCTGTCACTGCTGACAATGTCTGACTCTGGTCACAAGAACGTCCTATCCTAGCAAAGCTAAAATGTCTGGTGGTAATGGGAGAAACAGAAGGGCCATCGCAACCAGGATCAAAACCTTCCTGGACCCTGCAAGGTTCGGTCACCAGAGAGGATGGCACTTTACTATGGAGAGTAAGGATGACTGTCCGAAGTAAAAATCACCGCCAGGTATTAACTGAGCTCCACCAGCGTCATGCAGAGGTTTCCAAGATGAAGATGCCGGTAAAAAGCTACGTTGGTTGGCCAGAGCTGGATGCTGACTCCCTGATTACGTCCATGACACCACCCATGCCCTCCACTTCCTCCAGAACTTCCAGTTCCATCTTTATAGCTGTATCAGCGCTGTCTCGGGAGGAGCTCGAATAGTTCATCCACTTCACCAACACCTTCCACCCCAACCTCAAGTTCACCTGGGCCATCTCTGATACCTCCCACACCTTCCTGGACCTCTCTGTCTCCACCTCGGGCAACCACCTAGAAAGCAATATCCATTTCAAGTTCACCAACTCCCACAGCTACCTCGAATACACCTCCTCCCACCCATCTTCCTGAAAAAATGTCATCCCCTATTCCCAATTGCTTCGCCTCTGCCACATTCTGCTCCCAGAATGAGGCATTCCACTCCCGTACATCTTAGACGTCCTCATTTTTCAAGGACCACAACTCACCCTCTCAGTGGTTGAGAATGCCCTCGACCGTGTCTCCCGCATTTCCCGCAATTCATCCCTCACATCCCCTCCCTGCAATAAAAACCAAAACAGATAACCCCTCATCCTCACGTACCACCCCACCACCCTCCGGATCCAACACATCATCCTCTGACATTTCCACCATCTGCAATCTGACCCCACCATCAAAGATATTTTTCCCTCCCCACCCTTATCTGCCTTCTGGAGAGACCATTCTCTCTGTGACTCCCTTGTCCACTCCACACTCCCCTCCAGCCCCACCTCACCCGGCATTTTTCCCTGCAACCACAGGAAGTGTTACACCTGGCCATACACCTCCTCCCTCACCCCCATCCAAGGCCCCAAGAAGGCTTTCCACATCAAGCAGATGTTGACCTGCACTTCTGCTACTGTGGTATAGTACATCTGCTGTTCCCATTGTGGCCTCCTCTACATCAAGAAAACCAAGCAGAGTCTTGGGGACCGCTTTGCAGAACACCTACGCTCGGTTCGCACTAAACAACTGCACCTCCCAATTGCAAACCATTTCAACTCCCCCTCCCATTCCTCAGATGAAATGTCCATCCTAGGCCTCCTGCAGTGCCATAACGATGCCACCCAAAGGTTGCAGGAACAGCAACTCATATTCCGCTTGGGAACCCGGCAGTCCAATGGTATCAATGTGGACTTCACAAGCTTCAAAATCTCCCCACGCCCTACTGCATCCCAAAATCAACGCAGCTCGTCCCCGCCTCCCTAACCTGTCCTTCCTCCCACCTATCCCCTCCTCCCATCTCACGTCCCACCCCCATTTCCTACCTACTAACCTTATCCCGCCCCCTTGGCCTGTCTATCCTCCCTGGGCTGACCTATCTCCTCCCTACCTCCCCACCTACACTCACTGGCTCCATCCCCGCCTCTCTGAATGGTCTGTCTCCTCTCCATCTATCGTCTCCTCGATCCATCTTCTATCCGCCTCCCCTTCTCTCCCAATTTATTTCAGAACCCCCTACCCTCTCCCATTTCTGAAGAAGGGTCTAGGCCCAAAATCGGCAGCCTTCTGCTCCTCTGGTGCTGCTGGGCCTGCTGTGTTCAGCCAGCTCTACACAAACAAGGACAAACATTGCCTGTGGCGGTGCCCCCACATTCGTGGGAATGGCTGTGTAAACCCTGGACTTGGTTACATGTCAACAATGCCAGACCTTTCATGAGCCCAATGTTCCTGATCACTGTGGATGCCCTTTCAAAGTGGTTGGATTATGCATAAAGTTCATTTGGCAAACTCAGGGATGACTATTGAGAAGCTGTGTGCATTGTTCATGATAGACAGACTCACAGATGTATTGGTCACGGACAATGGACAATTTGCCAGCAAGGAATTTGAGTAGCTCCTAAAGCCGAATGAAATCAGAACTTAAGGACAGCTCAATACCATCAGTATCCAATGGTCTAGTAGAAATAGCAGTCCAAACATTGAAGGCAGGCTTAAAGAAGCAGCCTAGATCATCACTCAATATCAAACTGTCCCTGTTCCTGTTCAATTCCACGATTACCCCTCACACAACAACAGGGATAGCTCCAGCAGAGCTAGGGAGAAGATTCTGCAGCAGGTTAAACCTAATGTTCCCAGACCTGGCAGGGAGGGTGAAACAGCAGCAGGAATGTCAATGCTGGGCACACACTCCCCTCTAAGTGAGAGAGAGACAATATAATTCAGGAGGCAAAGTTTGGTGCCAGAACCTTGGGAATGGCACTGTGCAGGTACAAGGGGAGGTTGATGTGAGGGCAGATCCCGTGACTTACAAGGTTCGGCATGATGATACGGTCCTGAATAAACGTGTGTGCGATGTACAAGTAAATAAAGGGTGACTTGGTGACAGCATACTGTCCTTTGTGCAGTTATTTCAGGTTTACTGTCTAGGAGAGTGGCACCAGATAGGAAAAAAAGAATCTTGTACAAAAATTGGCCAAAAGGAGACTGATTGCAGCTCACCAGTCTGAGTCTGAATACAGTGCCTGAATGTGAAAATAATGGGAGCTTTTCAAGGGGGTCTGGGGTTTTTATGGACATTGGATAAAAAGAACAGTGTGAATTTGAATCCTTTTCTGATATCTGTGATGAAATCTTCCCAAAATTTTGTTTTGTTGGGTATAATGTAATTCCTATTTTTTTTGTTTAGTAAGTATTTTGTTCTTTGATTTAAACACATGTAGGCACCTTCTTATGGATGTGTTCAGTAACTGACCTCCAAAGATACAAAAAACTTACAAATTTAAGGTCTGTCAAGCTAGGTGTGACTCTGGGATTTGACATGTCCAGTAGTAATGGCAGCTTGGATGATAACGCAACTATAATCAGATGTCACATGTTTTATTGGTACCATAAATGAATATCTTCTTGCTAACCTCCTTAAAAATTTGCTGTGAGTTTTAACGTAGAATTTGAGAAATATGTTTTTACTAATTTTAGAGTAACAAGTAAATTTATGAGTCAACCAAATGCATTGGTTTAGATATTAAGCAAAGAAGATCTGGAATAATTTTATTTCGGTGGTCCTACTTAGAGTACATTACTTGCATTCAGCTTACAGAAAGATGACATTATGGGTGAAATCATCCCAACACTGAATAACATGGGTAATGGTGAGTCAGTTGGGAAAATAAAATGAGATGGCAGTATTGAGGTTTTCAATGTTGAGAAAAAAAGTCTGATCCTGCAGCCAAATTTTGAATGGTAAGATGAAAGTTTTGCCAGCGAGCAATGAGAGGCCTACTTGTATGAATTTGTATACCATTATGACTTAACATCACCTCAATCAAATACATTTATTCAATTTTGCATAGCCAGAGAGGTAAATTAGTTGGCAATAATTCTAGACACGAAAGTCAGAGTGGGAACCTGGTGACTCCAGCCAACTGCTTGCTCCTGTGGGACGTTATCTTGGACAGCAGTCACCAAGATCTCAAGGCACGCTCTATGAGAAGTAACTACTTGCACATCATGTCCACAGAGGTTAGCACAGACTCACTGCCTCATCATGGCATATGTCTGACTTACAAACAATATAGTTCAGCTTTTTAACGCTGCATTTTAGAACATACTGGCACCTTTCATCATTATACCGCCAGGCCACTTTGTGCACAGGAACAGATACCAAACTCATGGAGCAAGGTTCATCCCAGAGATCCGCACTTAAAGTGCCATTGAGTCACACATCATGGAAATTGACCCTTCGGACCAACTAGTCCACACCAACCGTTTTCCCAAACTAACCTAGTCCCACTTGCTTGCTTTTAGCCCATATTCATTCTAACCATTTTTTATTCATTAACTTATCCAAATGTCTTTCATAACTGTACCTGTATCCACCACTTCCTCTGGCAGTTCTTTCCACACACAATCCACTCTCTGTGCAAACAAGTTTCCCCCGTGTCCTTTTCAAAACGTTATCCTCTTGCATTAAAAATGACCTCTAGTTTTGAACTCCCCCACCCATGTTATACAAATTTTTCTATGCTCTCGTGGTTTTACAAACATCTATAAGGTCATCTCTCAACCTCTTATGCTCCAGTGAAAAAGTTCTCATCTTATTTTTACATCTAAAATCCTACATATCTGGCAACATCATTATAAATCTTTTCTGAACCCTCTCCAATTTAATAATATCCTTCCTATAGTAAGGCAAACAGAACTCCATATAGTATTCTAAAGGAGGCCTCACCAACGTCCTGTACAGCTTCAACTTGCTGCCTTTGTGCTCACTCACTGTGCTTTTTTGAATGGTCACAGCATCTCTGCCTAGGCTGGCCTTTTTACACTTCAGAACCTCAGCCAGAGTTTTAAGCTCACAGCACTTCAGCCTTGCCTTGATTTTTAGCCAAAACACTGAGCCAGGCAGTTTGACATGGTTGTCAGCTGTGATCAGTCAAGGGGGTGAACACGTTGCATTGTGCTTTGTCAATCTCACAACTGTAGCATGTGCCAGCAGCTTATGCAGAAAACACATTACATGTGCTTCAACCAAATGGCCATGCCTCAAAGGCTAAGGAGAGTAGTTCTCAGTCAGGCCAACAGAGACAGCTTTCAATCAGCTGGTTCTGGCACCGTAAGTCAAGGCATCAGCCAATATCAGTTTGGGGACTTCAGCGTAGTCGTTAAATTGCTTGGAGTGGTCAGGATCAGGGGTCTGTACTTCTATAGTTCGGGGAGTGGGCCATGGTCGGTTGCAGGTCCAGAGCAGGCAGTCTGCTGAATCATGGGAAGTCAGTCAGGAGCTGCACAGAGATCGGTCAGGAGTCTGTTGACTGTCAAGGCTGTCAATCCAGGTCAATCATGGGGAAGGGCCATTGTGAGTATCGGAATTCTGCCTACTAAAAGTCAGAGGATTATCAAGAGCCATTGCTATGGGAGGGAAGCTGAGGAACTCAAATGTGGGATTGAGTGTTTACTTGCTGGTTCTAAAGAATTAGCCAGACCACTTTTCTTGATTTTTTAATACAGTGAGATGTCAGGTTTATTATTCTTAAACTAACCTGAGTATAACTTTAAAAAGATAATATATATATTCCAAACATGCAACACATGTATTTTTCCACACACACAGTTACAGTTAAAGGTAGAGGTGGTAAATACGGTAACCATGATAAAATGAAACAATCAGCTAACAATTCTATGGCTGAGAGCCTGGGTTGGCTGTAGAATTCAGACTATTGATTCTAAGATGATCGTTTCCAGGTGGCTGAAGTGTCCCTTTTCTTCTCGGGACTTTGCTGCAGAAATTCAGAGGCTTTCCATTAGCAGGCAGATAGATCGTTCAAAACTCAACAAACTCACATCTTACCTTTTGGATTGGCGAGATAGGGACAGCAGCTTTTTTTGTCTACTGCTGCTGCATTCTCCCAAACTAAGTGAAGTGTATGTACACAATGTTTGGTTGGTCACATGACTTCACACTACATGTCACCAAAAGTTCAAAAATCCAATGTATATTTGAAAAGATAGCTCACGTCTGCATAACTTAGCTTAGCCATGGTTTCATAGCTCCGTTTAACTGATTTTAATGTTCTCTATCCAATAGTTGAGTTTAGGTGGTTGTCTCAATGCTTTACTAACAATGCAGGAAATATTCTTTCAGATTTCTCACAGTTTATGGCCCCCATTGAGGGCTTTGTAGACCAGATTTTTGGTTTCTATCTATGTTGATTGAGAGCTTGGTGTTGGCTAAGACGCCAGCAGGCATTTCTTGCTAGCCACATAATACCAAAGGATCCAATTATATCTGCCTAAGAGGCAGATAGGAACTCAGTTTAAGGTTTCATCCAGTTTTACAAACTCTGTCTCAAAAGCTAAGTGTTAAAACAAACATGTCTTGAATTTATTTTTATTATAATAACAGACATCTGTTAACATAAGATTTTGAGAAGATTAGTTCTGACATTGTTCAGCATGAGAGAAATATCAACTTTAACCATGTGCTATGGGGCAAGATTTTCCCCTGGGCTTCAGGCTCTTTTCCCAAATATGCCATTTCATAGCCAGAGGGCAGGCTTGTTTTCAAATTAAGGATGGCATGCCAGCTACTCAAACTGGACTGGAGGCACTTTAGCTTGGATGCAGCAACAGAATGTTATGGCAAGTAAGTGGTCCATATAATGCCCAAAGCTAAGATAACCTCTCTCCATCTTTTTCAAATTTAAAATAAAAGAAAGTACTTTGCAATTTTTGTCTGTATCCATTGCTGAACCTAGAAATGCAGATGCATCTCCCAATCTACCAGGAACATGGGCTCTCAACCTGCAACAAGGAGGTTGTCCTTCGACAGCTGGACTGTCTGCCATAACCTGCAGGAGCTTGGAGGCAGAATTGAAATCCACTTCGCTTCTCACAACAAGATTCAATAGGCCATTTATTGGTTCAGATAGTGAACAGCTTTCCAGGCCTTCTCTCCCCACCTCAGGAAAATGCCTAGTAGCAACATGAAAGCAGAGAATTGTAAATGTTTTGCAGTCACTTGGCTCCTTTCCACTGCTGGCTGGTACTAAAAAGTCATGATTGCTCATTGTTCAACACGACAACTGTAACATCTGCTGTGCCACATATCTCCCTTATCACAATGTGATCAATTTCATCAACAATTAGGGATTTTACTCAATGGATATCCAGTTGGTTGGAGATCAGAAACATGAAATATTGCCTATTTGCTATATCCTTAACTACCATTATCTTTCATATTGAGGCAGTTACCACACCATAAATGTTCTTCTTATACAATTCAAGCTTCCCTCCAACTCATAGTTGGTGGCCACCCTTTCAGTCCACTAATCTAATTCTTTGGAATTCCCTTCCCAAATATGTTAATCTTGATTACGCCTCTTCCACCTCCCTAAAATATTCCTCTCTAACTAATTTACAGTCACCATGCATAATCTTTCCTTTTGCTCAGCATCTGCTTTGTCTTATTGCTTTGTAAAGTGCCTTGAGATATTTTTCTATGTCAAAGTAACTATAAATACCTGTTGTTGTTTGCAGTTGAAAGCAGCTGCCTGTATAGCTTGATCAAGATAGGAGCTGCTTTCAGCTGCAGTGATTATTGAGTCTGGTTGAGTTCCAGATATTATAAGATTTGTGTATAAGTAGAAATATAGAATATTTATGTCGCAGAAGGGGGCTATCTGGCAAATCGTGTCAATGTCAGCAACAAGCTGTCCAGTCTTATCCCATTTTCAACCTTTTGTTTCTTAGCCCTTGGATTATGTTCCTTCAAATACAAATCCAAATTTAAATGTGTTCAGGGCTTCTGTTCCTGCCAGACTTTTAGGCTGTGAGCTCCAGACCCCCACCATAAGTTACCTGTTCCAGATGACTTGCATCCAAGATTGATAAAGGAAGTGGGGGTGGAACCAGATTATCTTTGTTATTTTTTAATCTTCTCTAGCTATGGGGAAGGTGCCAGAGAACTGGAGGATGGCAAATTCTACACCCTTCGGAAAGCCTGCAAGGACAGACCTAGCAACTTCAGGCCAGTTAAGGTCAGTGGCTGGTCAGGTTTTGGACTTCCTAATCAGAGGGAAAAATATCATTTTTGACATTTGAATTAATTAAGGAATACCAGCATAGACTTGTAAAAGGAAGATTCTATTGGACTGATCTAAAGAGTATTTTGATGAAGGGACAGAGAAGCTCGATGAAGGAGGTTGTGTAATACTCAAAATTCAAAGAGATATTGGGTGGATCCACTGTTGAAAGGTCCCAAACTGAAGGAAAATTCACTCATGGGGAGTGACCAATCAGAGGCAAGTAAGTTGAATGGAAGTGAATGGAGAAAATCCACTCCTCCAATCACAGGCCAGTTCTCACCTATGCTGATAGGTTTACTATATCAGTAGCAAATGTGGGACAGAAACAATCTGTGCTTGGAGGATGCGTGAGCAGTTCAGGAAGTCAGCGTTAGCACTGAGGGATTTGCTGCACTGATTCAGGTGCGCAGTGCGTCTGAGAGCCAGGGATCAAGGTCTAAGAGTTGGGGTGTGGGTGCTAGGGGCTGAGATCTAGACCTAAAGAACTCAGCGCTGGTGGTGTGGGGCATAATGTCTGGGGTGGTTCAGGACTAAAAGTAGAGGCTCAAGAAGTGGTGGTGCCCTTTCCCAGATCCAAGAGTTTCATTGACTTGGGCCTGGTGCAGGGCTTCAGTTAGAGCAGGGCAGAAGTGGATGGAGGGTTTAGGGAGAAACGCAGAGAATGGGGTTAGAAGCAAACTGCAAGAAGAGTGTGAGTGGGAAAGGAAGTTTTAAGAGGTGTCTGAGCTGTAAAAGAGACTGCAAGAGGTGTGATGGGCCAGAAGGAGGCTGCAAGAGGATGGTCATGCAGAGAAATGGAAGAGGGATATAGGGGAGAAGGAGGGTGCAAGAAGAAGTAAGCCTTCAGGACCATGCAAGAGAGGTATGGGATACTTTTCAAGATAGGAGAGAGGGCCCTACAAAGAAGAGAGAAAATTTTAAATCCATTAATGAAGGTGTACTTAGTTAGCTGAGATCCCAGAACTTGAGCCTTTGACCAGCAAGAAATTTGAAAGAATATGGCAAGAATGAGAAAGTGAGAAAATAAAGACTGATTTTCCCCTGAAGGTTCGGGTCACTAGATGAGAATCTCATGAGTGAGTGGCACGGATCCTATTTGCTTGTGTTATCATCTCAATATTGGCCAATCTCACCTCAATTCTAAGTAGTGTGTGATTCTCCCAGGAACCAGTGAGAAAATGGACAGTGTCAATTTCTGGCTTGAAAAGCTGAGCAGTTACCTGCAGCTACAGCTCACCAATGTGTGCTCCAGACCGCAATTTGGACATCATTCCCTAACATTTCATGGTATACACTGAGGGCAGCAATAATCTCCATACTTCATCCTCAGAAGTTGGCATCAGCAAAACACCGGCCTTAACTCATCATCATGGCCGAGCTCAGACTGCCTCAGAAGACACTTCAACACTTCACCACTGCACTTCAGAGCTCACTGACAGGTTATGTTACTATGTTTGTTCCAAGTTGCTTTGCACATAGGGACGTACACCCATCCCAAACATCTGTACAGGATGCAGCTCAAGGCTCTTAGTTTGCTTTATCAGTATTCACTTTGTGCTGGCTTGGACTTTCACAATATCTCTGTCCCTTACTTTGCCTTTCAGCACTGACAGTAAGCCAAGCAGCCTGTCATTGCTGTCAGCACTAAACAGATAAGGGACTCAGTATGTCGCGGTAAAGAACTGTAGTATGCTGATATCACACCTACAGTTTGTTTTATCAGCTTCCAAATACACTGCATTTGCTTTAGCCAAATGGCCATGTCTGAATGTCTAAAGGTAAAGGCAACGTGACGGTCTAGTGTTATTATTGCTGGACTGTTAATCCAGAGAACCACGTAATGTTCTGGGGGTCCATGTTCAAATCCCGCTGTGGCAGCTGGTGGAATTTGAATTCAATAAATATCTTGAATTAGGAGTCTAATGACAACCATGAATCCATTGCCGATGGTCAGGAAAAGCCCATCTGGTTCACCAATGCCCTTTAGGGAAGGAAACTGCCATCCTTATCTGGTCTGGCCTACATGTGACTCCAGACCCACAGCAATGTGGTTGACTTGTAACTGCACCCTGGGCAATTAGGGATGGACAGTAAATGCTGCCTGGCCAGCGCTGCCCTCATCCCCTGAATAAGTAAGGAAAAAAAAGTAGTCCTTTGTCGAGTCAAGTTGGACTGCGGTCAGTCAGAGGAACTGACACAAAGTCAGGGGTATTGCCCAAACTCAATTCAAGGTGTTGGTCATAGCCATCTCGTGCTTGGTTTAACTATGGTTTGGGGACTTGTGCCCTTCTAGTTTAGGGATTGACCCATGGTCTGTCCTGTAGGTCAAGTCCAAACAGTCCATCTCGCAAATTGGTCGGGTGCTATGGAGACATCGGTCAGGAGCTGGGCCATCCTCAATCAGGGCTGCCCTCAGAAATCAGTGCCGGGTGGTCTAACGTTAGACCTGAAGTTTAGCTATAGACATCTGTTGGTGGGGGTGGGGTGGTTGCTATCAGAGGCTAATTTGTGCTGCGAAAGTGGGATACTCAAGCGTAGGAACATGAGCCATTAATCTGTGACTGAGATAGGATATTGACTGTAAAATAATAAAGTCAAAAATAAGGAGGGCTTACAATCTTAACATGGAATGGCTGTCCCATCACAATGACCATCAAATTGACAGCAACATTTAATTAATTTGTTTTGTGACTGGTTCATTGCAAGCATCCACAGGGACCATCAAATGTACCAAGAACGTTACAATTTCAGTTGGTAGAAGATCACACCTCTTCATCTCTTTGCCCCATTACAAGGGCAAAGGGCAGTGTTACATCCCAGGCAGTAGGATTTGCAAGCATCATTGGTTTTCCCAACATGCAGGGCACTGTAGAAAATGCACACATCATGTTGAGTGCGCTATATTACAATATGGCTGTACTCATTAACAGCAGAATGATCCACTCAGTCTATGTCTGACTAAAGTATGATCATCACTGCTAAATCTTAAAAGCCTATTTCAGGTATCCTGGAAGCTGCCATGATGCCTATATTCTTGATAAATTCACAATTTCCTGCTTCATTCAAACGGCCAAGTGCCATATGAGGATGGCTGCTAGGAGACAGTAGCTACCTTCTCCTGCAATGTCTTATAACTCCTTTAAGAACTCACCGGCAGAGGCAGAACAAAGATACAATGCAGATCAATCCCTCACTAAGGCCAGCAGGGCACGGACAATAGGGCCCCTCAACATGGGATTAAATTGGCTGGGCCCATCTGGAACGGTGTTGCAATACGTAATACACGGGAGGTAATGATCTCATATGGGAGGTACTGGTCTCATAGTAATATCACTAGACTATTAATCCAGACAATCTTTTGGGGACAACATGATGTGAAACTGGATGAACACAGCAGGCCAAGCAGCATCAGAGGAGCAGGAAAGCTTGACATTTCAGGTTGGGACCCCTTCTTCGGAAATAGGGGAAGGGAAGGGGATTCTGAAATAAATAGGGAGAAAGGCGGAGGCAGATTGAAGATGGATAAAGGAGAAGAGAGGGTGAGAGGAGACAGACAGGTCAAAGACGCCGGGTTAGCCAGTGAAGGTGAATGTAGGTGGCGAGTTAGGGAGGAGATAGGTCAGTCCAGAGAGGATGGACAGGTCAAGGGGGCGGGATGAGGTTAGTGGATAGGGGATGAGAGTGGGGCTTGAGGTGGGAGGAATGGTTAGGGAGGCAGGGACTAGCTGGGCTGGCTTAGGCTTGTGATTGGGGTAGGGGGAGATTTTGAAGCTTGTGAAATCCACATTGATACCTTGGGCTGCAGGGTTCCCAAGTGAAATATGAGATGCTGTTCCTGCGTCTTTCGTGTGGTATCATTGTAGCACTGCAGGGGGCCCAGGATGGACATGTCATCCGAGGAGTGGGGGTGGTGGGAATGGAGTTGAAATGGTTTGCAACTGGGAGGTGTAGTTGTTTGTTGCAAACTGAACGTAGGTGTTCCGCAAAACAGTCCCCAAGCCTCCATTTGGTTTCCCCAATATGGAGGAGGCCGCAACAGGAACAGCGGTTACAGTGTTTCAAATTAACAGATGTGCAGGTGAACATCTATTTGATGTGAAAAGTGTTCTTAGGACCTGGGATGGGGGTGAGGAGGGAGGTATAGGGGCAGGTGTAGCACTTGCTTTGGTTACAGGGAAAAGTGCCAGAGGTGGTGGGGCTGGAGGGGAGTGTGGAGCAGACAGGGGAATCATGGAGAGAGTGGTCCCTCCGGAAAGCACATAAGGGTGGGGAGGGAAAAATACCTTTGGTGGTGGGGTCAGATTGCAGTTGGCTGAAATGTCAGACGATGATACGTTGGATTTGGAGGTTGGTGGGGTGGTATGTGAGGACGAGGGGGATTCTGTTTTGGTTATTATTGCGGATAGGGGGTGTGGGGGATGAGTTGCAGGAAATGTGGGAGACACGGTCGAGGGCATTTTCGATCACTGGAGGGGAAGTTGTGGTTTTTGAAAAAAGAGGACATCTGGGATGTTTGGGAGTGGAAAGCCTCATCTCGGGAGCAGATGCGGTGGAGGTGAAGAAATTGTTAATGGGGGTGGCCTTTTTGCAGGAAGTTGGGCGAGATGAGGAATATTCTAGGTAGTTGTGGGAGGTTGGGTGAGAGGAGGAATATTCTAAGTAGTTGTGGGAGTCGGTTTTAAGCCTAAAACCATCTCTGACACCTCTCTCTCCTTCCTGGACCTCTCTGTCTTCATCTCTGGCATCCACCTGGAAACCATTATCCATTTTAAGCCTAACAAGGCTATCAATGTGGATTTCACAGGCTTCAAATTCTCTCCTCCCCCAACCACACGCCAAATCCATCCCAGCTAGTCCCCACCTCCCTAACCATTCCTCCCACCTCAAGCCCTACCCCCATCTCCTACCCACTAACCTCATCCTACCCCCTTGACCTGTTCATCCTCCCTGAACTAACCTATCCCCCCGTAACTCCCCACCTACATTCACCTTCACTGGCTCTAACCCCGCCTCTTTGACCTGTCTGTCTCCTTTCACCCTATCTTCTCCTTTATCCATCTTCTATCCGCCTCCCCCATCTCCCTATCATTTTCAGAATCCCCTTCCCCTCCCCCATTTCTGAAGAAGGGTCCTGACCCGAAACATCAAGCTTTCCTGCTCCTCTGATGCTGCTTGGCCTGCTGTGTTCATCCAGTTTCACACCATGTTATCTCAGATTCTCCAGCATCGGCTGTTCCTACTATCTCTGTAACAACCTTTTGGGGACCTGGGTTGACATTTCAGCATGGCAGGTATGCGATTTGATGTCAACAAAAATCTGGAATTTAAACTAATGATGATTATGAAACCCAGCGTGGTAAAAGATTCTGAAATGGTGGAGGGTGCAGCAAGAATCTCATATGTACAACCTCTGGGGGATCTCTGGCTTTTTCCAGTGAGGTGGGCGAAGAGCTGATAGCCAGAAGGACTGGCCAAATAAGGCAGAGGCTGTATGGGTCTTGTTGGTGCTGAGAGGAGACAAGAGAGGGAATTAGTTGCACCATAGGGGAAGAAGCTAGAGCACAGTATAAGCATGTTCACTGTGATGGTAATGGGAGAGCAACTCAGCTCCTCTCTAAGAAGCTCACTTAATTGCCCGGATGTGGAAGTCTCGGCTTCCCCATGTTAGTGATCTTTATCCTGTTCCACTAATTCAAGAATCTTCTCCTCAGAGAGGTTGGCCACAGCATCGGCCATGTTTGCACTTTCTTTGCTGTTGTGTCCAACTCTGAGAAATGATAAAACAGGAGGGAGAAATGATAAAACAGGAGGGAGCTATTGAGAATTGAAATCTCCAAGACCAAATTGCTATATAAATATTTTTTCATTTAGAAAAGGCACCACCAATACATCTGTAGAGATAAGCATGGGCTTTAATTGAACAGGTCTCCTCTGCATTAAAAGTTGGATCATTTATCTGTAATTTGTATTTGTGATGAGTTAATCATATAGCTATTGGTGATGCAATTCAGAGCATTAATTTTTTTATTACTGTTACAGACTGAAATTTTATCTATTAAAAAGAGCTTTCATTTATGATCTAACTTGTAAGCTGTCTTCTACAATTTTCACACAAGTCAAAATTGTGTGTTCAAACCTCATTCTCAGGCTTGGGTAAGAAGTTAGCTGGTAAAGATACTGAGGGTTTGCTGCATTACTAGAAATGCTGTTCTAGGTTGAGATGCTAAACCAAGTAGCTGTATGACATTCCACGGTATTTTCTAAAGAAGAGCAGATGAGATTTCCTGTTTTAGTTAATACTAGCTGTTCAATTAAGTCACCAAAGATAATATTGTGAACATTGTTAATAATATTATAGGTAGTTATTATATTAATATTACAAGTAGTATTTGGTGATCCTGCTGTACAATATGATTTATGTATTTGCCTGCCCACCAACTGTCAGTAAAGTGCTTTTGGTCATCCTGAAGATGATCATCCCACGATGAAAAAATATTTCTTCAACACTATCTCAATTGCATGTGGCTTTACGATTTAGCTCTCCTGAAGCATTACATCATATGAAATATTATCTCCTTCCCATTGAAAACATTTTATGCCTTTAGTTGTCATTCTGAGTTCCCACTCTGAATCTTTCTAGATCTCAAAATTGATTTGTGAACTGTCGTATTGTACACAGTTGCACAGGCAATGGCAAATCTAATCATGTGTGTCTTATAGATATGAGGAGACATTTGTCATAGGAAAGAGTCATAGAGTCATACAGCACGGAAACAGACCCTTTGGTCCAAGCAGTCAATGCTGAACATAATCCTAAACTAAACCTGCCTACTCCTGGACATACGCTTCCAAACTTTTCCTATTCATGTACTTATCTAAGTCTCTTTTAAATATTGTAACTGTGCCTGCATCTGCTATTTCTTCGGGAAGTTCATTCCACATGCGAACCACCATCAGTGTAAAATATTTGCTCTTCTTGTTCTTTTTAAATCTGTCTCCTCTCACCTTAACAATATGCCTCCTAGACTTGAAATCCCCCATCCCAGGGAAAAGACACCTACCATTAATCTTATCTATACCCTTCATGATTTTATAAACCTCTTTAAAGTCACCCCTCAACTTCCTATGCTCCATTGAAAAAAGTCCCAGCCTATCTAGCATTTCTTTATAAACTTAAACCTTCCATATCCGGCAACATCCTGATAAGTCTCTTCTGAATCCTATCTAGCTTAATAATATGCTTGTTATATGTTGGCCTACTGTTAAGGGTGTTATAATAGGGCACTTTGATAAGTTTAAGGTAATCAGGCAGAGCCAACATGGTTTTGATAAGGGGCCATGTCAAATTAAAAGCTTATGGCATGGAGAGGTATCATATTGCCATGGATGGAAGGTTGCCATTTAGGAAGCAACGAGTAGGAATAAGAGCATCTTTTTCAAGCTGGCAGGATGTCACGAGTGATGTGCCACAGGTGTCAGTGCTGGGGCCTGAAATTTTTAGCCATTCTAATAAATGATTTGAGTGAAAGGATCGAAGGTAGGGTTGCTAAGTTTTCTGATGACACAAAGATAGATAGGAAAGGGAGTTGTGAAAAGGACAGAAGGAGCATATAAAAGGAAACAGATGGGTTAAGTAAGTGGTCAGAGGCCTAGGAAATGTGATATACATTGAGGAAGTTATCCATTTTGGCAGAAGGAATAAAAAGGAATCACATTATCTAAATGGTGAGAGGTTGAAGAGTTCTGAGACGCAGGAAGTTCTGGGCGCTTTAGTGTATGAGTTGAGGAAGGTTAGTATGCAGGTACAGCAAGTAACAGGAAAGCTTATAGAATGTTCTGGTTCAGTGTGAGGGGAATTGATTATAAGAATAGGAAGGTTATGATTTCAGTTATGCAGAGCATTGGGAAGACCACATCTGGAATACTGTGTACAGAAGGATGTTAATGCATTGGTAGAGTTCAGAGAAGGTTTATTCAACAGAATACCGGCAACATGTGGATTGGCTGATGAGGAAAGGCCAGGCAGGCTAAGACTGTATCCTCTAGAATTTCATCGAGTCAATGGTGACTTGATCAAATCATTGATAAACAAATACTTAAGGTGATCTCAGATACCTGTAAGAATAGTAAGGTTGCAATGATAGACTTTCCAAATGTAGACTAGGACTGACAAAGTAGTAAAGGCTTGGATGGAGAGAAATTTAAGTGTGTACAAGATTTTCTTATTCAGCTTGTGAATGTATTGACTAGAGATTGAGCAAAACCTGACATTCTCTTGGGAAATAAGGTAGGGCAAATGACTGAGGTGAGTGTAGGAGCACTTCGGATCAAGTGATCATAATTATCATATTAGTTTTAAAATAGTAATGGAAAAGGATAGACCTGAGCTAAAGTCAGAATTCTAAATTGGACGAAGGACGTATTTGCTATTATTAGGCCGGGGCTTTCAAAAGTTGATTGAGGAAGGCTGTTGACAGGTAAAGGAACACTTGGACAGTGGGAAGCCTTCAAAAACGAGATAAAGAGAGTTCAGAGACTGTACATTCCTGTCAGTTTGAAGGTCAAGGCTGGTAAGTGTAGGGAATGATGGATGGCTAAGGAAGTTGAGGCTACGGTTAAGAAAAAAATAGGCATATTGTCAGGTATAGACAGCAGAGATCAAGTGAATCAATTGCTAGAAGAGTACAAATGCTGTAGGCGTATACTTTAGAGGGAAATCAGAGGACAAAAGGGTGGCGTGAGATATCTTTGGCAAATAGGGTTAAGGAAAATCCAAAGAGATTCATCAAATATATTAATGACAAAAGAGTAACCATGGAGAGAAAAGGGCTCCTTAAAGTTCAACAAGGCTGTCTATGTGTGGAAACGCAGAAGATGGGTGAGACAGTAAATAAAAATTTTGCGACAGTACTTACTGTGCAGAAGGACTTGGAAGATAAGGAATTTGGAAAAATAAATAGTGATGGCTTGAAAAATGTCCAAATTGCAGAAGAGGAGTTGCCAGAGGTCTTAAAATGCATGAAGTTAGATAAAAAAAATGTGAGGCTGGATGAACACAGCAGGCCAAGCAGCATCTCAGGAGCACAAAAGCTGACGTTTCGGGACTAGACCCTTCATCAGAGAGGGGGATGGGGTGAGGGAACTGGAATAAATAAGGAGAGAGGGGGAGGCGGACCGAAGATGGAGAGTAAAGAAGATAGGTGGAGAGAGTATAGGTGGGGAGGTAGGGAGGGGATAGGTCAGTCCAGGGAAGACGGACAGATCAAGGAGGTGGGAGGAGGTTAGTAGGTAGATGGGGGTGCGGCTTGGGGTGGGAGGAAGGGATGGGTGAGAGGAAGAACAGGTTAGGGAGGCAGAGACAGGTTGGACTGGTTTTGGGATGCAGTGGGTGGGGGGGAAGAGCTGGGCTGGTTGTGTGGTGCAGTGGGGGGAGGGGACGAACTGGGCTGGTTTAGGGATGCAGTTGGGGATGGGGAGATTGTGAAACTGGTGAAGTCCACATTGATACCATTAGGCTGCAGGGTTCCCAGGCGGAATATGAGTTGCTGTTCCTGCAACCTTCGGGTGGCATCATTGTGGCACTGCAGGAGGCCCATGATGGACATGTCATCTAAAGAATGGGAGGGGGAGTGGAAATGGTTTGCGACTGGGAGGTGCAGTTGTTTGTTGCGAACTGAGCGGAGGTGTTCTGCAAAGCGGTCTCCAAGCCTCCGCTTGGTTTCCCCAATCTCGAGGAAGCCACACCGGGTACAGTGGATGCAGTATACCACATTGGCAGATGTGCAGGTGAACCTCTGCTTAATGTGGAATGTCATCTTGGGACCTGGGATAGGGGTGAGGGAGGAGGTGTGGGGGCAAGTGTAGCATTTCCTGCGGTTGCAGGGGAAGGTGCCGGGTGTGGTGGGGTTGGAGGGCAGTGTGGAGCGAACAAGGGAGTCACGGAGAGAGTGGTCTCTCCAGAAAGCAGACAGGGGTGGGGATGGAAAAATGAAGTTAGATAAATCCCTGGGACCTACTTAGCTGTAGCCTGCAACTTTCTGGGAATTTGGAGTGACAGGATATTACACTTATTTGGAAAGGCAAGGATTGAATATGGATAGTCAGCACTGCTTACTGCGTCAAAAATCGTATCTCTCTAACTTGATTGAGTTTTTTGAGGAGGTGGCAAAGAAGATTGATGAAGGTACAGTGGCTGACATTGTCTAGACGGACTTCAGTAAAGAGTTCAACAAGTTTACAAGTGGAAGCATTGGAAAAGGTGCAGAGGAGATTTACCAGGATGTTGCCTGGATGGATGGAAGGTCTTATGAAGAAAGGTTGAGCGAGCTAGGGTTTTCTCTTTAGAATGACGAAGGATGAGAGGTGACTTGATAGAGGTGTACAAAATGATCAGAGGTACAGATAAAGTAGACAGCCAGAGACGTTTTCCTAGGGTGGAGATAGCTATTACGAGGAGGCATAGTTTTAAAGTGAGTGGAGGTAGATATAGGGGAGACGTCAGAGATCGGTTCTTTACTCAGAGTGGTCAGGGCATGGAATGCATTGCTGGAGAGGATAGTGGAGTCGGCCTCATTAGGGGCATTTAAGCGGCTATGGGGTAGGCATATGGATGATAGTATAAGGTAGGGGTGGAGGTTAGATAGACGTTAGGTTTAGGGTAAAAGTTCAGCATAACATCGTGGGCCAAAGGGCCTGTACCATGCTGAACTGTTCTATGTTCTATGTTCTATGTTACACATGGTAAATTGGTTAGCAAGGTTAGAGCACATAGAATCCAGGCAGGGCTAAGCAATTGGATATGAAATTGGTTTCAAGGTAGGAGATAGAGGATGGTGGGAGACAGTTGTTTTTCAAACTGTAGGCCCGTAACCAGTAGTGTGCCACAAGGATCAGTGCTAGTTTTTGGCACATACATAAATGATTTGGATCTGAATATAGGAAGTATGGTTAGGACATTTGCAGATGACACCAAAATTGGTGATGCGGTGTACAGTGAAGAAGATAATCTCAGTGTACAAGGAGACCTTCATCAGATGGGCCAATGGGCCAACGAGTCACAGATGGACTTTAATTTAGCTGACTGTGAGGTGTTGCATTTTGGTAAGGCAAACTGGGGTAGCAATTATACAGTTAATAGTAGGGCCCTGGGGAGTGTTGCTGTATAAAGAGACCAAGGGGAGCAAGTGCACAGTTCCTTAAAAGTGGAAGCACAAGTAGACAGGAGAGTGAAGAATGCATTTGATGTGCTTGCCTTCATTGGTCAGTGCACCGAGTATAAAAGTTGGAACGTCATGTTGCGGCTGTGAGGGACATTGGTGGGGTCACTTTTAGGAGGCAATATTCAATTCTGATCTCCCTTCTAAAGGAATGATGTTGTTAAATTTGAAAGAGTTCCTAAAATACTTAACAGGGTGTTGCCACATTAGAAGGTTTGAGCTACAGGGAGGGACCGAATTTGTGCGGCTTTTTCACTGGAGCATTGGAAGCTGAGGAGTGACCTAGTAGAGGCTTATAAAATCAAGAGAGGCATGGGTAGGGTGAATAGCCAAGTTCTTTTTCCCAGGATAGGGGTGTCTAAAACTAGAGGACATAGATTTAAATTGAGAAGGGAAAGACTTAAAAATGACCTAACGAGTGACTTTTTTGAGCAGAGGGTGCTGCATATATAGAACAAGCTGCCAGAGGAAGTGGTTGAGGTGGGTACAATGATAACATTGAAAAGGCATCAGAATGGGTACATGAATAGGAAGGGGTTAGATGGGCATGGGCCAAGTGCTGACAAATGGGACTAAATCAGTTTAGGATATCTGGTCAGCATGGACAAGTTGGGCTGAAGGGCCAGTGTCCGTACTGTAAACTCTATGACACTTTGTATCATGAGGTGACTTGACTGGATGGATGTTAAAAGAATGTTTACTCCTGTGGAAGAATCTAGAATTAAGGGTCAGTTTAAAAAGAAGGAGTCGCCCATTTACAACAGAGTTGAGGGTTTGGAATTCCCTTCCTCAAAAGGCAGCCAATGCAGAATATTTAAATATGTCAAAGGTGGAAGTAGATTGATTCTTGATTGCCAAGGGGATGAAATTTGTTAGAATATGCAGGAATGCAGAGTTGAGGTTAAATTAGATCAGCCATAATCTTATTGAATGATTGAAGAGTTTTAAAGGGCCAAGTGACCTCCTCCTGTCGGCATGTTCTTGTGAGTTGCCGGACGGTGGGGTATGACAATAAATTACCTCTTCCCAAACTTCCCTTGAGAACTGAACCAGCATCTTCCAACTTTGCAGCCCATCTGGTCAAGGTGGACCCACAGTGCGTTTTGGAATGGAGATCCACATTTTTGTTAAATCACAGCAAAAGAAAGGTGATATAGTTCTAAGTCAAGATGTTATGGGACCTAGAGGAGAACTTGCTGTCTTGGTGTCCACAGGTATGTGCTGCCCTTGAAACCTGGGCTGTAGAGGTTGTGAGTTTGGAAAGAACTGTCGAAGCCGTCTTGACAAGTTGCTGCAATGTATTTGAATATGGTATACACTGTGCTAGTGTGGCCCAGTGGTTGAGGAAGTGAATATTTACAATAATTCTCTTCAAAGGGTTGGTACAGCCTCAAAGGGCTGAATGGTATGTTACTGCACTGTAGAGATTCTTCAATCCTTTGATACAATAAAGAGAAGGTCTTTGATGAAGTCTCTGAAGCTAGTTGGGCTTGAACAAAACCCTGAACATTTCTTGAAGTAATGACTTTGAGCTGAGATGTTTGCCCTCCCACAATCGCAAACATCTAATCAAACACACTACCCGCGAAAGGTTTCTTCATTACGTCACTAAAAATTGCAAGCAAGTTAGTCAGATGCAAAATCTCTTTAACAGATTTGCGAACGCTGTCATTAATTAAACCTCAATATTCTGAGACAATTAATTCTTTTTTACAACTGCAGTTAAGCTGATTCGTCTGTTCTTGCTGGATTTATCACTTTCTACATTTTTGAACAAGAGTGTAACATTTACAGTGTTACAGACTTCTGGACTACTCTAGCATTAAGGAAAATTTGAAGATTTTGGACAGAGCCGCCATAATTTCATTGCTTACTTCCATCAGGAACGTAGGATGCATCCCACCCAGTGAATCGAATATTTTCAGCATTTGAAGCCGATTGGTATGTGCTGTTTATTTTTGTAGCACCCAATTAGTTGGCTCTCCCTCCTCCTTTGCTGTGATTTCATTATTTTCCATTTTATTTTAAATACGTTTCAAAACAAATGGGTAAAGTCCTGGTTTATCATTAAATCAAATTTTTCTGAAGACATTTGACTGTGAATGTACAAGCTGTCTTTGTCAATTATCAGAGTACCATTAAGCTCTGTGGCTTAAACTTTCCATCTGGAAGGATATATTCAAACAAGGAAGTATAGTGGACAGCGAAGAAGGTTACCTCAAAGTACAACAGGACCTTGTTCAGATGAGCCAATGGGCCGAGGATGGCAGATGGGATTTAATTTAGATAAATGTGAGGTGCTGCATTTTAGGAAGGCAAATCAGGGCAAGTTCCTGGGAGGCGTTGCAAAACAGAGACCTTGGAGTGCAGGTTCATGGTTCCTTGAAAGTGGAGTCACAGGTAGATAGGATAGTGACGAAGGCATTTGAAATGCTTGCCTTTATTGGTCAGTACACTGAGTATAGGAGTTGGGAGGTCATGTTGCAGCTGTACAGGACATTGGTTAGGCCACTTTTGGAATACTGTGTGCATTTCTGATCTCCCTGCTATAGGAAGGATGTTGTGAAACTTGAAAGGGTTCAAAAAGGTTTACGAGGATGTTGCCAGGGTGGAGGGTTTGAGTTATAAGGAAATGCTGGGGTGATTTTCCATGGAGTGTTGGAGGCTGAGGGGTGCCCTTTTAGAGGTTTATAAAATCATGAGGTACATGGATAGAGTAAGTAGACAAGGTCTTTTCCCTCCGGTGGGGGAGACCAAAACTAGAGAGTATAGGTATTAGGTGAGAGGGGAAAGATTTAAAAGGACATAAGGGGCAACTTTTGCATGCAGAGGGCAGTGTTTGTGTGAAATGAGCTCGCTGAGTATATGGTGGAGGCTGGTACAATCACTACATTTAAAAGGCATCTGGATGGGTATATGAATAAGAAAGATTTAGAAGGATATGGAACAAATGCTGGCAAATGGGACTAGATTTATTTAGGGTATACGGATGAGTTGGACTGAAGAGACTGTTTCTGTGCCCTATATCTATGACTCCATGACTCTAAAAGCTAGTTCAGAAGTGCAATTCAGTGTTTGTTCTCAGCTCTTGCTCATTATGAAAGAAAAGAAATTGTTTTATTCAAAAAATGCTGGTGCTAGGAGGAAAAATATCATTTTACTTTAGTCTCTCAACCACAAGAACTCGCTGACTGTGTTTGGTGTTATGAACAGTGTTACTCTTCCCAAATTGAAAACATTGGAAATTACTGCTATCAAATGCATTAGTATCAAATTTTGTTCTGGACTATTTTGATGGAGATGCTCTAACTTAAAATAGAATTAGAATTAGATTTACTAGTAAGTTAATGGCACAACTAAATTAATGGAGAGAAATTGTGATGTATGCATGTTAAGAATTTCTACCAATTGTTCATCATAATTTCCTGGATAAAATGTCTTGGCCACAGTCATAGAAGAGTACCCTCAAGTGAGCTGATTTTCTTTCCATCTCACACATCAGGAATCCTTACAGCGGTAGAGTGAAATTGTCATTTAGTGTTGATTCTGTGTCAGGATCTATGGACAGTACAATAGTAACTAAGTGAAGGCTGTCAAAAATCATTTACAAAGAAGTCCTGCAACCAGCAAACAAGATTTTCATTCCATCAGTTTAAACTGGATTTAAATACAGAAATGGGAGCTGAGATGCTAGTGTGCAATTACATGTCATGATCTAATTTTAACCCCTTTCCCACACCCTGTTGTTTATCATTCTATGAAATTATTTTCCTCAGACTGAATATTAGAAAATGTCAAATGCATTTATATCATTGTTTGGCAGACTCAGGCTTGTCCCAGTTCCACTTGTGTCTAAATGCCAGTAGCTTGATGTCATGCTGTAAAGATATTATTACTGTTTAAACCCATCAAAATGGTGTTATCTAACATTATAACTGCAAAGTAAGTCATAAAGATGGCAACTAGAGTGAGGCAAGATGAGTGCCCAAGCCCAGGAATTTGGAATGTAAACCAAGTTTTGATTTATTTCTAAAATATAGTCAAGTTTTAATTTAAATTATTTTAAGAGTAAATTGTAGTTTCTTTAATTTTTAGTGATTAAAGAAAAGTTCCTCTCTGGAAGCACCCCAAGGTTCCAGGTTTCCTCCAGCAATAGTAGACTCATCTCACTGGAAGCTGAGCTCGTATAAAAGCATGACATTTAGCACACAGACAATGCAAGTGGTATGAAATTGGCAGCTAGAGACTAAGTGCAATGACTCTGAGTGCTAAAATCTAGAAACTTGGTAAGTAAAGGAATTTGGTGCAATGAAGAAGGAGGTGTGAATCCGGGCTTTTACATAAAGAAATGGCCTGTGAGAGAGAATCAGGAATAGAGAGTCCCAAGAGCTGAAGAACAGACATACTAAGTAGGTGTTAAGGCAGATAACTGGTCAGCTTTTTTTTCCCTTTAATTTTGGACAGGAATTTGAATTGGTACTGGGGAGATACAATATTTTCTATTCATTGTGTAACTAGTTAATTCCAGTTAACTACCATTATTCCACCATTCCATAATGTAACTATGGATATCATTGAACAATAATATAACCATGAAATCTATTAGTTAAATTCAAAGATGAGAGCGTAGATGATACGTTGTAGCTGCAATATTTGGGAGCTGATACACACCAGTCCCTTCCACAGTCCCCACATCTGTAGTAAGTTACTGCAATTTGAACACTGCAGTTCTGAATTAATGAGGTGGAGTTTAAGCATTGAACATGTGGTGCAGTGGTAGTGCAGTTGTAGCGTCTTTACCTATGACTCAGGGAGTCCAAGTTCAAGTCCCACCTGCTCTGGAGGTGTGCAATAGCATCTCTGAACAGGTTAATTAGAAAATAGTTTTTGAACATAATGATGCATCAGGGGTAGGGAGACCGTTGTATCAGTCCATCTACAAATTCATTCCTCTTTGGTTTGAGACCCCCTCCCAACTTGAATAATGTCCTGAATTAAAATGCCGTAGTCATTTTGTTTATTCTCTGGGCAATTCTTCCTCCTGTCCACACAAGCTTTCGAACATTTGAACAGGTTTTTGTTTGTATTTACCTTCACAGAAGTTTCAAAAGGCATCACCATAAAAAGCAATACACAAACAAGAGATAAAAAGGAGAAAAGAATTTAAAACAACACGATATCTTGAGGATCAATCTAGACGAGTATTGGGACTAAAGAATGACAAATCATCTGGAGGTGATGGCCTCCATTGCTGGGTCATAGCAGACGTGACTGTAGAGATGATGGATGCATTGGCAGAAATCTTCCAAAACTCCCCAGTTTCTGTAATGGTCCTAAGTAAACGGAAAACCTAAATGTTACTGTTTAAGAAAGGAGGGAGACAGAAAGAAGGAAAATATAGTCTAGTTATTTTAACATCTATTGTGGGGAGCATCTATTATTAGGATGCGGTAACAAGACATTTGGAAAAGTACATAATTAAGCAGAGTCAGCTTTTAGAAAGGGCAATCATGGATTTCTTCATGTATTTTGAGGCTGTAGCAAGCAGGATGGATAAAGGGGAGCCAGTGGATCTAGTGTACTTGGATTTCCAAGAATTGTTTGATGAGGTGCCATGTAACTGCTTAATGCACAAAATAAGAGCTCATGGTATTTGGGATAATATAGTAGCTTTGATTGAGGATTGGCTAACAGGAAACAGAGAGTTGAAATAAAATGGTCATTCTGAAGTTCACAAAACTGTATCTGCTGAAGTCCCACAGGATCATTACTGGGGTGTCAATAATTAAAGACCTATAGTAATAACTTGTATGTATATTGTAGTCAAATTGCTAGTGATACAAAGATGGTCAGGCAAGATAGTTGTGAGGAGAATACAGAGTCTGTAAAGAGATATAGATAGGTCAAAAAATTGGCAGATGGAGCATAAAATTGTGAAATATAAACATGTCCACTTTGGTGATAGAACAGAAAAGCAGATTATTTAAACAGAGAGGTAGAAGAAAGCTGCAGTTCAAAGGGCAGTGGATGACCTTATATATGAATTATAAAAGGTTAGCATGCAGGTTTAACATACAATTAGGAATGCAAATGGAATGTTGGTCTTCATTGAAAGGAGGGTGAAGTGTAAAAGTAGAGAAGCCTCGTAACAGCTGTACAGGATATTGATGCAATGACACCTAACCTAGCCATTAGGAAGGATACACTTGAATTGAAAATAGTTTGGAGAAAGTTCCTAGGCTTCATCCTGGGATGAAGGAGATTTCAAACTGTGAGCAAACAGGCTGATGCTCATGGGAGTCTAAAAGAATGAGAGATGATCTTATTGAAATATGTTAAGTTCTGTGGAAGCTTGCTAGGTAAGTGCTAAGAGAATGTTTCCTCATCTGGGAGTAAACAAGAACTAGGGGACACAGGTTAAAGGTGGGGGAATCTCCATTTAACACTGTGGAGAAGAGGAATTTCTTCTCTCAAGGGTCAACAGTCTTTAGAATTCTTTTCCATAGACTGGTTCACTGAATATATTTAAAACTGAGTTGGATAGATGACAAAGGAGACAAGCATGATTGGAACAAATAGCCATTTAGGGCAAAGTCTCATTAGTCATGATTCTGCTGAATGGTGGAGCAGGTTTAATGGGACGGGTGTTCGAATCCGACTGCTATTTCTCATTATCTTATGAAAAATGTAAAATTGATTCTTCTTTCCATATACCTAGAAGATTTGTTGTGTGCCCTATGTTACGATCTTGTCATCTTTTGCTGACAAAAGTTGCTTAAACAGGATTGGCAGGTGACTACCTATGAGAGAATTAATGTTATTTTATCAGCTATACTAGCTCCCTGTGAACCAGAATTGTTAAATAAACCAAGACAGATGGGAAATATAGACCAGATTACTATGCATCCAAATCTTTAGCTGAAATAGAGAAAAATCTGCAGTACTTGAAAGGAAACACTTGCACCAAAATAGGTGTGTGAAAAAATCTCAAATTATGATCAACTCTGTGAGCCATTGATGAGGCAGAGATTGTGGGGAGAGATGTGGATGGATACATAAGAGTCAAGAAATTAGAGGGGAGGCGGGGAATGTAAAGAACTATTCCCGCGATATGTAAATAGTCAGCCTACATCATATAAAGGATCAGGTGGCAATAGACTCTAGAGAAACGATCCTCTGTGCAGCCTTATGTTAAATGCAAGAGCATAAATAGTTTCTGGTGCAATCTCATCAAAGATCAGACAGCATGGTAACAGGGTGTTTGAACTCAAGGCTAATAAACAAATAAAGGCTAAACACCCTACTGTGGGCACAGTCCACACTGCTGCTAATCAGACACAGTTTCAACACGCCTCCAAAGAGGCTTATCATCTTCCTGCAACACAGAGTGCAGAAGATAGGTATAAACACAGTGTGGAGCTGGAGGAGCACAGCAGGCCAGGCAGCATCAGAGGAGTAGGAAAGTTAACATTTTGGACCGGGACCGTTCTTCTTTAGAAAGGTCTTCTTTCTGAAGGGTCAGGGTTGGAAAGCTAGTTGGCGAGTTCAATATGATGCTATCAATAAATTGGGAGAAAACATCTCAAATTTGCAAGTCAGTTCTGAAGGACAGGAGTAGAAGAATTATAACAAATTCTGGCCCACGAAGATGAATATACACTGTACAAAATAAAAAGATGAGCTTGATAAAAGGATAAAAGAACAGAAGGACATAAGAGGATCCAGCAGAAAATGATAATTAATACAGATTATTGAAATTCTGGTCATTATTTTAAATTATTCGTCATACCTGCTTCAAATTATGAGACTATTTGTAATTCCTCATTGTAGAAAAAACAAATGTAAATGGCAAGTTTTGAGAAGATTTGTAGCTCAGGTTGAGGTTCTGGATGTGAGTTTGCTCGCTGAGCTGGAAGGTTAGTTTTCAGACGTTTCGTCACCATTCTAGGTAACATCATCAGTGAGCCTCCGACGAAGCGCTGGTGTTATGTCCCGCTTTCTATTTATCTGGGTCAAGGACCCAAGGAAACCTAACCAGATAAATAGAAAGCGGGACATAACACCAGCGCTTTGTCGGAGGCTCACTGATGATGTTACCGAGAATGGTGACGAAACGTCTGAAAACTAACCTTCCAGCTCAGCGAGCAAACTCACATCCAGAACAAATATAAAGTTTTATAACATTAAATTTTTGGTTGGCTCTTTATCAAGAGAGAAAGATTTCTTGAAACCTGTGTTGAATGACACAGAATTGTGCCTAATGATATCTAATAGAATCATAGTGAGTTTACAGTACAAAAGAAGGCCACTTGACCAATTGACTCCCTGCTGGGTCTCTGCAAGAGTAATTCATCTGATCCTGCTCTTCTGCCATTTCGTACACAAATCCTTTATCTTCAGATAATTGTCCAGTTCGCTTTCTGAAAGACACAATTGCTTCCCCACACTATAAAGCAGTGTATCCCAAATACCAGATAAAAATGCAGAAGAGTCAACACCTTTTTTAAACTTGAGCAGAGTCACAATAGATTATTTGTTTTCTATTATTTTAAATCGGTGGCCACATTATAAATATTCATAGTATATAAGAGATCTGGCAAACTACTGAGATGAACTATCACAATATGCTGTTGATTTGGATAAAAGGTTTTGCCCACCAAATAACTTGTATTGAATCCATTCAAGCACAAAAATCAAGGCTTGCTGCAGTACTAAGAGAGCATTCCATTGACAGATGTTCCATATTTCGGTTGAAACATTAAACTGATAGCCACTTTTTCCTGATTCCATGGCAATATTTTGAAAGAGCAGGGAGAGTTATCCCCCGGTGCTCTGGCTAATGCACATCCCTCAACCAACATCAAATAATTGATTATCTGGGGCATTAACACATTGCTATTTGTTGGAGTTTGCTGAGAGCATATTGCTTTACCTTACACTTCAGAAAGTACCTCATTACCTCTAAAATTTTTTGAAATATCCAGTGGTCTTAAAAGCAAAATTAAATACAAATCATCCTTTTGTACAGTGGTATCTATCATCATTCCAGACAGAATGCCTGAGGAGGAGATTTTAGATTAGATTCCCTACAGTGTGGAAACAGGCCCTTTGGCCCGACAAGTCCACACCGCCCCTTGACTCATCCCATCCAGACCCATCCCCCTATAACCCACACACCCCTGAACACTATGGACAATTTAGCATGCCATATCCACCTATCCTGCACATCTTCAGACTGTGGGAGGAAACCCATGCAGACACAGGGAGAATGTGCAAACTCCACACAGACAGTTGCCAGAGGCTGGAATCGAACCCATGTCCCTGTTGCTGCGAGGCTGCAGTGTTAACCACTGAGCCACCGTGCGGCCTATTGAAGTCACCACCAGATAAAATGCAAACACTTCCATCACTAATGTAAAAGTACCACAAAGTCAACAAGCCGGGACATCATTTCTTTCCTAAAACCGGAACTGATAAAGGCAAATTGATTTGAGTTCTCCTTTAAAGTGCTTGAATGGAAATACATGTTAAATTTAAAGGGATAATGAAATATTTAAGTAAACTGGTTAAAGATAGTCTAGATGGTCCTGATTGTTGTTGTGCATCACAGACGAAAGCTTTTCAGAAATTAAAATGAAGAAATCTGTCATTCAACTAAAAATTTGATTTAGATTTGGCAAAATTTTGAGTTAATAAAATTAGTTTTGGTGTAGTATGTTGGTTATTCTTGGGGAAAAGAAAAGGCCTGCTAACATAATATTAAGCAAACATTATTGATTAATAAATTGGATAGGTGGGATTGTATCATTTTTGTTTTAAGGATATAGTGATAATATTGCATCCAACACTAAAGCTCCTCCAGGGCTCATGAATGGTAATCAATGGCCTGTCTCATTTAGGTTGCAAGATAGCAACACCACAAAATGGAAAGCATTCACTTCCTGCGTTAAATGTGAATAAAATCACTTGAGTGCAATTCACAAAAAGGTATTAATCAAAATACAATTTATTGGAAGTCAGGCAAATGTGGTTAAGAATAGTAAGTTAGCAGCTTTCCCTTGTAGGTGAATTTTACTGCTTTTGTCAACCAAACCACTAGCCAAGACCATTGGGTCTATGCAGGGGGAGGTAAGCAAATATCTCCAGATACTTCCTTGAACTTTTCATAAAATAATTTGATAGTACAAAAATGGCTTGTGTAAGAGTATCAATGAAACATTTAGCCTGCAGAAATCATGGTGAATTTGCACTGCGGAACTGGTCTCAGACATGTTGAGAAACTTGACAATGGCATGCTATGAAATGGTTAACGTGACTCAGAAGAGTGAGACAACCTTGTAAATCACCAAGATATGAACATATTCCTTATGAAGAAACCAACATTGAAAAATTAGAACTGTTTTCAACATACTGTTACTTGGTAGAGCAATTAAAATTTAAGAAAATAGCAATGTGGTGCTTGGAATGGTACAATTGAGGGTCAGGAAAAAAGTACTTTAAGAAGCATGTGGATTGTAGTAAAGGAAAATGGAAAACTCATTTAAGACCCTGATTTGACGGTGATATGGTAAGTGACAGCTTTCTACCCTTGGAGATAGTAGGAATTGCAGATTCTGGAGTCAGAGATAACACAGTGTGGAGCTGGAGAAACACAGCAGGCCGCGCAGCATCAGTGGAGCAGGAAAGTTGATGTTTTGGGTCAGGAGCAGGAAAGTTGACGTTTCGGTTTGGGAGCAGGAATGTTGATTTTCAGATGGTCAGATAGGGTGGAGAAAAAACATTGGTTGAGGTTGTGGATCCTGCGCAGAATGAAAAACAGAAGAGGTCCTGCTTCCCAACTTGAAACGTCAACTTTCCTGCTCCTCTATTGCTGCCCAGCCTGCTGTGCTCATCCAGTTCCATACTGTGCTATCTCAGCTTTCTACAGTTGATGTGTACAATGTGTTTTTGAGACACATGTTTAAAGGTACTGTTTTCTCTTATCACTTCAACACGTACTAATCAACACTCTTTGTCAGTATTAAGATTTGCTTGGTTGTAGCTTATTGAGATTTCTAGCTTTACTGGAAATAAGTAAGAGAATGTTGTCCATCTTTGGATTTGCTTAAATCTAAAATGGTCACAGTTTCACGGATTCCATTAACTTATAAATTACTTTTTGCCATTATAGTAGGTTCAGACAAAAGTGCAGATTATTAAAATTAAGGAATATGTTGGAACAATAACCACTATGCAACCATTGACTTGACCATTTTCTACTATGAGAATAGAATTAAGACCAATCATAAACTAAGGTCTTCAAAGTGATGAAAACTAATGGTAGACGAGAGGATCGGGACTTTTTTGGATCCAGTATCAGATGACTAAAAAGCTAACAAAATGGGAGAAAATTGGTCCTGAAAGTAAATTGGCAAGAAATATAGAACCATTGTTCACTAATGTCCTTGAGAAATAGAAGCTACGGTCCTTACCTGGTCTCAGTGACCTGTGACCCCAGACCTACATGTGATTGACCCTTGACTGCCCTTTGAAAAGACGTAGCAAGCCTCTCAGCTGTTTCACTGCAAGAAAGGAAGAAAGGAATGAAACCAGTTGGAGCAAAAAGCATTGACTAAGGAGCCGGAAATAACAACAGCTGCCACGGCCCTGTCAACACTGCAAAATCCTCCTTTCTAACATCTGGGAACCAGTGCCAAAATTGGGAGAGGTGCCTCACAGACCAGTCAAGCAAAATCATGTTTTATGCACATCATCCCACACAAATCACACAGCATGTCAACATTGACTCTGGACCTTTTTAGAGTCATAGCATCAAGATGAACATAGACAAGGAAACCTCTTGCCAATTTCCACATATCATCCTCCGTCCAGAGGGGATTCTGACTGTATTGAGAGAGGTCATGATTGAAGGATATAGGCAGTGTAGACAGGAAGAAATTTTTCCCCATGATGGAGGATCAATGACCATGAAGTACAGATTTAAAATAAGGGGCAGAAGGTTTTGGGGAAATATGAGGAAAAACTTTTTCACCTTGAGGGCAGTAAGAATCTAGAACTAACTTGCCTGTAAGGATGGTAGAAGCAGAAACCCTCATAACATTTAAGAAGTATTTAGGTATGCACTTGTGATCCCAAGGCATACAAGGCTATGGGTCAACTGCTAGAAAATGGGACTAGAATAGGTAGGTGGTTGTTTTTGGCTTGTGCAGATGCAATGGACCAAAGGGCTTTTTTCTGTGCTGTACATCTCTATGACTCTGTAAAAAAACAAAATAAATCTATGCTGGTAATTTGCCAATCCTAAATGTGAATGAAATGCACACTTGGGTGTTGACAAAGGCAGCTGCTGAATGACTTCTACCTTGTGACTATCTGGGCTCAGACCACGTGATGATATTTATACAGTTGGGTGTTGTGGTCAAGGACAGAGGAGTTCGGCATCACTCTAATCTCACTACAGGTCACACCAGAAACTAAAACCATTTTATCCAGTTACCAAACTAACCAATTAAATACCTTGTCTATATGGTAGTCTAAACAAAAAGAAGAACACATTTATGGATTTACTACCAAAATAAAACTTACTCAATAACTATGCAATAATTGAGTAACGTACATTGTTATAAAGACCACAGGTAGAATCTTGGGCCTGAGCATCATCGACTCTGCCGAGATTTGCATAGAATCAGACAAAGTTCTGGCAAGGCTATGCTTGACATTGGGAGAATTTCAGTCTACCTTGTACGTTTTTGACAAGCAGTGAGGTGATTTACCTGTTGGGTCACAGTGAGTTGCAAGTGAGAAAGGTTATTGCTTGTTAAATGCCTTGCTCACTGCCCACTTAGTCTCATCAATATTCAGCTTTCTAGCTTACCAAATGTGCTAAGCAAGCAAGACTTCAAGGAAGCCCAACATGAAAATCAGGGCAAGTACCTGGTGAGTTCAGCTCACTGCTTACAGTGAAGGGTTTCAGTGCTGGACACCAGGCAGTCTCAGGGCACACTCCATAGGCACTAGCCACACACATTCCATTAGGAGCAATGAGAGAGAGAAGTAGGTACTGAAAGAGATGAAAGTAAGCGGTGCAGTTGTTACTTTTTGTGCAGGTGGCGAGGTGCCCCAGTCGAGTAGGCAGTGCAGATGGCATGCTGGATCAATGGTTAGTGCTTCAACAAAAGATTTAACATCTTAGTAATAAGACATTAGCAGAGCAAAGTTAAACCACACAATAATCTGATTGCTATCTAAGATTTAAACAGAATCTTCCTTAATTCTAACCTTCCACTCACAAAGACAGCTAGACAAGCAGACACAATTAAAGGATAAATCAAGATAAGCAAAAAGTATGAGTGGTAACTGGCCACTTAATTTCAGCAGACTCTATGTGATGCGTAACATCACAGGCATATAGGATTGGTTTCTGATAACACCAATGCATTGCAATTACCTTTCAGTAGGCTCTGGGGAATATTCACTTAATACTTATTACTGAGATTTATTCACCGAACTTTCAACAAGTTTATAATGAGAGGGCAACCAGAGAACAAACAAACCCCCATCATAGAACGTACAACATAGAATGTAGAACAGTACAGCACAGTGCAGACCCTTTGGCACACAATGTTGTACCAACCTATTATCCTACTCTAAGATCAAACAACCCTGCATACCCTACATTTTACTATCATCCATGTGCCTATCCAAGAATCACTTTAATGTCCCTAACGTGTCTGACTCTGCTACCACTGCCTGAAGTACATTCCATGTACCTACCACTCTCTGTGTAAAGAACCTATCTCCAACATCTCCCCTATACATTCCTCCAGTCACCCTAAAATTATGTCCCCTCGTAATAGTCATTTCTGCCCTGGGAAAAAGTCTCTGGCTATCCACTGTATCCATGTGTCTCATCACCTTGTATACCTCTATCAAGTCACCTCTCATCCTTCTTTGCTCCAATGAGAAAAGCCCCAGTTCCCTCAACCTTTCCTCATAAGACCTGCCCTCCAGTCCAGGCAGCATCCTGGTAAATCTCCTCTGCACCCTCTATTAAGCTTCCACTTCCTTCCTATATTGAGGTGACCAGAACTGAACACAATATTCCAAGTTAACACAGTGTGGAGCTGGAGGAACACAGCAGACCAGGCAGCATCGGAGGAAGGGGAAGGCTGACGTTTTGGCTCAAGACCCTTCTTGATTCGAAGCATCAACTTTCCCGCTCCACTGATGCTGCCTGGCCTGCTGTGTTCCTCCAGCTCCACACTTTGTTATCTCTGGCTCTGGCATTGGCAGTTCTTACTATCTCACAATATTCCAAGTGTGGTCATGCAGGGTTTTATATAGCTGCAGCATAACCTCATGGCTCTTAAACTCAATTCCCCTGCCAATGAAAGCTAACATACCATATACCTTCTTAACAACCCTATCAACTCGGGCAGCAACTTTGAGGGATCTATGGACGTGGACCCCAAGATCCCTCTGTTCCTCCACACTGCAAAGAATCCTGCCATCCTGTAGATTTTGCAGGCGCAAATTTTCTGACTTAAACACAGTTCAAAACCAACTCATTTCTCGGTTTCTGTTTGTCAGACTGGTCATCTTCATATGAGGTCCCAGTTAACATTCAACATATGCCATAATGTTTGCTCATAATTCATTTCCACAATGGAAAAATCTAGAATGCTCTTTGAATGAAGATCAACTTCCAATTAACTTCCAGGCTTAATGTTATAAGAAAATATCAGTTTGTCTCTTCTACTCTTTTCATATAAAACAAATAATAAAATAATGAAAAATTAGCAAGGGTTCCATTATCACGTTAGGACTTATGGTATTGGGAGTAATATACTAGCATCGTCTGTGAATGTGTTAATGGATAGAAAGTTGAATAGAGTAAGTCAGCCACTTTTTGAGAGGCGTTGGAAATATACCATAAAATCATCATTTAGGCCTCAATTCTTTATAATCTTTGTTAATGGTTTAGTTGTGGGAATCACAAATAACACTTCCAAGTTTGCTGATGACATTAAGTCAGAAAGTAAATTAACGAGTGGTATAGACAGGTTAAGTGAGAGGGCAAGAACATGATGAATAGAATAAAATGTGACAAAGCTTAAAGTTATTCATTTTGATAGGAAAATTGAAAAGAACAGATTTGTTTTTACTAGCTGGAGACTGGGAAATGCTTGCATTCAGAAACTCTTAGATTTCCTGACACATAAATCATAGAAAGTCAGCATGTAGGTACAGTAAGCAATTAAGAAGGCAAATGTTCTGTCAGCCGTTGTAGAAAAATTTGGGGAATTACACCACGAGGAACGACTTAGCAGCCTCTAGATCCCCTAGAGTTTAAAGGAATGAGAAATTGAAACAGAAAAATTTCTTCAATGGCTTGAGCTGAGGAGCTGAGAATACATTCCCTTTGGCTGGGGAATGCCAAATGAATTGGGAGGTTCCCAGACCTAAAGCGAAATGTCAGCCATTTAAGAAGGGGATGAAGAAAATCACTTCAATCAATGAGTTGTGAATCTTCACAATTTCCCCACCAGCACAGTGACTCAGTGTTTAACGCTGCTGCCTCGCAGCGCCAGGGACCCTCATTTGATTCCAGCCTTGAGCGACTGTTTGCATAATCTCCACGTGTCTGCGTGGGATTCAATCGGGTGCTCCAGTTTCCTCCCACTGTCCAAAGATGTGCAGGGTAGATGGATTGGCCATGCTAAATTGCTCAGGAGTGTGCAGACTAGGTGGTTTAGCCATGGGAAATGTGGGGTTATGAGGGTGGGGTGGCTGAGGTTGTGTGTGATGCTCTTCAGAGGGTTGGCATAGACTCGATGGGGCAAATGGCCACTTTGTGTACTGTAGGGATTCTATCATTCACAGAGAGGGATATGGCGAGTTGAGGTGGATGGTCATTTTTATTGGATGGCAGAACAAGCTTGGATGGCCTCATGGCTTACTCCTGCTCCCATTTATTCTGTGCTGCACCCTCCTGATAATGTGGAGCCTAAGCCCCACCGCAGTATGTCAGCTGCTGTCTGATCAAGGATCTTTAGAAACAAAGCACATCTCCCATCGCACTTCCATTCTGTGCCCTGGAGGTAAAGACTAACATTCCATCACCCTTTTGATCATCTTCTCAATCTATCGACTGTCTTTTCCTGATTTGCCTACCGAATGCCAACACAGTTTTCTTCTCATAAGTCCTTTGTTCCTCATTTAGGAAATACTCCAATATATCTGACAACCAGAAACAGCAAGTCAAAATAGAACAGAGTATGAGATAACACAGTGTGGAGCTGGGAGAGCACGGCAGGCCAGGCAGCATCAGAGGAGCAGGAAAGTTGACGTTTTGGGTTGGGACCTGTCTTCAGAAAGGGTACTGCCCCACAACATCAACTTTCCTGCTCCCTTGATTGCCACCTGGCCTGCTGTGCTCCTCCAGCTCCACACTGTGTTACCTCTGACTCCAGCATCGGCAGTTCTTGCTACCTCAGAGCAGGGATGTTTATAAAATCATAAGGGCCACGGATAGGGTGAATAGTCGAAGTCTTTTCCCCAGGGTAGGGGAGTCCAAAACTAGGGGGCAGAGGTTGAAAGTGAAAGGGAAAGATTTCAAAGGGTCCTAAGCGGCAGCTTTTTCACACAGAGGGTGGTGTATGGAATGAACTGGCAGGGGCAGTGCTGGGAACTGGTACAATTGCAACATTTAAAAGGCATTCATATGTGTAAAGGAATAGAAAGGGTTTATAAGGATGTGGGCCAAATGCTTCCAAATGGTACTAGATTAACTTAGGAGATCTGGTAGGCACGGACCAGTTGGGCCAAAGAGTGTATTTTCATGCTTTACATCTCTATGACTCTGACTCCTCTGTGAGCACAGGAGACCAGATCTGCTCCTCACATAACATTAGAGTAGTGATAATGTCATTCCACTAGTAATGCCCTGGGGCCATGGGTTCAAATCCCACCATGGCAAATGGTGAACTCTGAGCTTGTTTCGGGGTCCTCTATGGCATAGTGGTACTATCCCTGCTCCTGAGCCAGGTGGCCTGGGTTCAAATCCCACCTGCTCTAGTGGTGTGTGGTAACATCTCTGAACAGATTGTTTAGGGAAAAATAGGTTCATAAAAATATTTGAAATCACACATGCTGACAGGAGACATATTTGAGAATCTCAAGTGGTGAAGTATATCCGTGAGGCAAGCCAAAATAGAAACAGGCAGTATTTTGGTGGTGGGGGTGGGGAGAATGGACAGTTCTAATGTATCAGATCAATTGGAATAAAATAAAGAACGGCATATCCTGGAATGCGGAAATAAAAACAGAAATTACTGAAGAAACTCTGTGGGTCCGGCAGCTGAATTTCTCGGCAAGTCTGAGATTCTGCAGCAACATCTGTTACTGTTTCAGTTAAATTGTCCGCCTTTATTTCTCCCCAAATGTTGCCTGGTCTATCTTATATCAGATTGCCAGTATGTACGTTTTTATTTAACTGGAGCGCAATACCAAGGTTCACGATCGAATGATTTTCCTGTGATCCGCGCTATGTACGAATTCCAAGTTATTTTTTCACTCTCACTTTGTGAAGAGCGGATTTACGTTGTACGCTTAGTGTGTTGGCATGACTCAGAGGGGAATCAGTGGCAAATGTATACAATAACGGCACCATCAAATATGTTCAATTTCAGTGCATCAAGAGTATAATGCCCGGGATAGGCTGGTGCAGACACGACGAATGTCTCAGCTAATATTTACCACATCGCTGACAACCACGAGGCAAGCCACCGTTTCATCAGACCCAACGCTAGCAAACAAAAGCCATCGACCTCACGGGAATATCAACGAGGCTGATCAGGCAAGAAGATCTAAATGTATGTCAAATGTCGGGCTTTTGGCTCCTAGCTCAGACCAGGAAGTATTTTTAAAAAACCCTGCAAATAAACTCTCTTGATTTCCAATTATTTCAAGAACTAATCCACAAATTGATTGATCGCTGATGTCATCTTACTAAAGAACTGATGTGTTCACTGTCCGGGAAAAAAAAACATGTACAAAGGGACATGTGTGAGATTACAATATCTAAGTCAACTTTTGCTGAGATAAGTGGTCAAGCACTTTGCTGAGAACAGCGGAAATTAAGAGAAAGAGGGATGATTATATCCAGGGCTAGCAACAGTGGAAACCCTAGAGGATGTGCAAGAGGAAACTTAAAAAAGAGATTATGAGAGCTAAAGGGGGAACATGAGAAGATACAAGCAGGTGAAATAAAGTAAAATCCTGAATCGCTTTACAGGTATTTGCAGGATAAAATAATGAGGAAAAGAACAAGTAATTTGTGTGTGGAGCCAGAGGACGCGGGTCAGGTTTTCAATGAATGTTTTGTGTCTGGTGTTCACTAGTGAAAGGAAGAACATGGCTATAGAAATCAGAGAGAATATCTGTGATAAAATTAAACAAATTAGCAGAGATGAAAAGGAGGTTATGAACAGATTGGCAGGCTTGTAAGTAGGCAGATCTCCAGGGGTGGATGAAATGTATACCAGGTTGTTAAGTGAGCCAAGGCAGGAAATAGCAGGCTGCTTTCAAAAAGTTTCAATTCCGCTTTGGCTACAGGAGGGTGCAAGAGGACTGGAGGACAACTGGGGTAGTGCCACTATTCAAGAAGGGAGCAAGGGATAACTCAGGAAATAACAGGCCAGTCAGTGCTGAGGAAACTATTGGAAAGCAATTCTGAGATACAGAATTAATCTGAATTTCAAGATTAATAAAGAACAGCTAATATGGTTTTGTTAAGGGGAGGCCATGCCTGACTAACTTGATTGAAATCTTTGAAGAGGTGACTAGGTGCATAGGTAAGAGGAATTCTTTTGATGTAGCCTAATTGAACTTCAGCTGGGCTTTTAATAAGCTCCCACATGGGAGACTAGTAGCAAAGTTAAGAGCCCGTGGGATATAAAGAAATTTGACAAATTGGATCCACAGTTGACTATGAGACAGGAAACAGAAGCCAATGGTTGAGGGGTGTTTTTCTGAACTGAAAGTTTATGTCCAGAGGGGTCCCACAGTGATCAATATTGAGCCTTGCTGTGGTTTATGTAAATAGTTTAGACTTGAATGTAGGAGGGTTGTTCAGTAAGTGTTTGGATAATATGAAAATTGATGCGATGGTAAATAGTGAGGAGGATAACCTTGGATTACGGAAGAAATAGATGGACTGATCAGATGGGCTGATCCATGGTAAATGGAATTCGATCTAAATAAATGTGAGATGATACATTTGGGCAGGACAAAGAAGGCAAGGGGACGTACAATGAAAAGTAGGACCCTGGGCAGCGCCAGGAATAGGAAGAACCTTGATATGCAACTATGCCAATCCCTTAAGGTATCAGGACAGGAAAACATGGTTAAGAAGGCATATGGGATACTTGTCTGTGTTAACCAAGATACAGAGATTAAGAGCAGGGAGATTATGTTGGAACTGTATAAAGCATTCATTGGGCGATAGCTAGAGTATTGTGAGCAGTTCTGGAATCCACATTATGAGAGGGATGTGGATCTCTATGACTCCATTATTGAGGTGGTCTTAACAAGAAAAATGGAATAGGGTGTATGGGCTAAAAAAAATTTTGACTGGCAAATAACTAAATAATTTAATGCCAAATCACAGGCCAACAATTTACTGGGCTTTATTTCTGGGGAACTCAGTTCATAAGTAATGAAATTATGTTAAACTTGCATGAGGCCCTGGTCAAGCCCCCCTTGGAGCACAGTGCATATTTCAGTTCCACATACTACAAAAATACATAGAAGCATTCGAGGTTGTGTAAAAATGATTTACAAGAATGTTGCCATGATTAATAAATTTCAGCTATCAAGAAAGACCATAATTTTGGACTTCTTTCTTTGGAAAAGATAATCTGGAAGTTGTCAGATACAGGCATTTAAAATTATGAATGTGTTAGTGAGGATAGTTATGAGGAGAATAGTTCCAATGTGGGACCATCCAAAACTAGGATACAAACAATAAAGCAAAACAGGAAATTATGGGGAAGCTTCTTGCTTTATATCAGACTTCCAGCATCTGCAGTATCTTGTTTTTACTATAGCACAAAATCAAGTTACTTACTAACTATACGAGAGAAATAGGAAGGAATGTTTTTACTCAGGTAATGGGGAAATATTAATCTTGCTGTAATTAGATCTGGTTGAGGCAAATAGTTCTGATGTTCTTAAAAGGAAACGAGATGAGAGAGGAAAGGCAAAAGCTTTGGTAATAGAATCATGGAGTTGTACAGCATGGAAACAAACCCTTCAGTCCAACTCTTTCATGCTGACAAGATCTCCTAAATTAATCTAGACCAATTTTCCTGTATGCTTCTAAACCTTTCCTATTCATGTATCCATCTGGATGCCTTTTATATGTTGTAATTGTGGCAGCTCATTCCATGCACACACCAGCCTCTGCATGAAAAAGTTACACCTTTGATCCCTTTTAAATCATTCCCCTCTCACTTTAAACTTAATCCCTCTATTTTGGACTCCTCCACCCTGGGAAAAAGATGTCGGCTGTTCTCCACATTCATGCCCCTGTGATGAAGCGAGCACAGACATCATTTTAGACTAACATGGCCAAATGGCCTGTAGTGTATGATCTGAAGTGTACATTCTGTTTAAAGGAGATAGAAACTTGAGTGGGCCACTGAGCATAACATACTGTTTCTGTATTCATTTAGATCATGACTGATCTGTTTCAACTTTATCTAATTAAAATACTATGGTCCAAAGGAATTAAAGGAATAATGACAGTGAATATATGCAATTCACTTTGAGAGAAAGCGAAAGCTAAAGATATATAGTTGTTTTTTGGAATGAAAGAAAATATAAGGTGATATTTCCCAGATAGTAGGACCATTGACTTTTAAATTATGTTTGAATGACTCTAATGGACTTACAGGACATAAATTCAAAGTTAGTAGAGTATACAAAACTCAAATGTAATAAATAGTGAAGGGACGAGTAACAGACTTAAGAAGGATGAAGAGAGGATGGAGGCACAGCATAACTGGAATTTAATAATTTAATAAAGTCACCATGAAATCCAATGGAAAATTCAGATGAAACCTCTTTAAGAGTGATAAGAATGTTGAATTGACTATCACAGACAGCGGTTGAAGTAGGAATGCATTTAAGGGGAAATTAGATAGGCATTTAATGGAGAAGGGGATGTATGGTTGTGATGGCAGTTTTAAATAAGGGAAAGTTGGAAGAAGTTTGAATGGACTATAGACACCATTGTGAACTGGGTAGCCTGAATAGTTCTGTGCTATTCATCCTACATAACGTCATCCTGTGTAATTGATAAAATGACTGGACAAATTTTTGTAGTAACTTACATTAAGAATTGTGAAGTGATACATTTTGATAGGAACAATGATAAAAGGACAATATTTACTGATAGCATCACTTCAAAGGGAAAACAGGAACAGAGACATCGGAGCTTGAGAACATATATATTTGGAGTGACAGATTGAAGCGAAAAAGCTAATTTGTTTAAAGAAACACACATAGAGGACCAGAGTGCGAAATTTTGATGAACCTTTGTAAAACTGTGGCTCAGCCTCAGTCCAAGTATTGTGTTTGATGCCGGACAACACATTTTGGGAAACATGATCATAAGACCATAATATATAGGAGCAGAATTAGGCCATTTGGCCCATTGAGCCAGCACCACCATTCAATCATGGCCTGTATGTTTCTCAATCCCATTCCCCTGTCTTTTCCCCATAACCCTCAATTCCCTTACTAATCGAGGAAGTATCACTGTCTGTCACTCAGTGACTTCACCTTCATTGACTTCTGTGACAATGAGTTCCACACAGTCACCACTCTCTGGCTGAAGAAATTCCTCCTCATCTCAGTTTTAAAGTGCCATCCCCTCACTTTGAGGCTGTGCCCGCAGATCCTGGTCTCTTCTAGTAGTGGAAACATCTTCTCCATGTCCGCTCTATCCAGACCTCTCAGTATTCTGTAAGTTTTAACTAGGTCCATCCTCATCCTTCTAAACTCCATTGAGTACAGCCCCATAGTCCTCAACCACTCATATGACAAGCCCTTCATCCCTGGATTCATACTTGTAAACCTCCTCTGGACCCCCTCTCCTTAGATCCGGGGCCTAAAACTGCTCATGATATTCCAAATGCATTCTGACCAGACACTCATACAGCCTCAGCAGTACATGTTTGCACTTGTGTTCAAGCTGTCTTGAAATAATGCTAACATTGTATTTGCTTTCCTTACCGCAAACTGCACCTGCATGTTAACCAGAAGAGAATCCTAAACTGGAACTCCTAATATTGTTTGTGATTCAGATTTCCAAAGCCTTTCCCTGTTTAGAAAACAGTCTACGCTTCTAGTCTTCTTGCCTTCGTGCATAACCTCATGCATTAGAGAGGACGAAGATGCCGTGGATAAGCAACTTCATTGATTTTGGAGAACCTGCTTAAAACAGTGGAACTCCACAGAGGTGTCCAAAAGGATGAAGAGATTTAGAGTAAATAGGAGAAACTATTTTCAGTGACTGTTGGGACTGTAGTGTAAAGGCATTATTTAAGATGATTAACCAAAATATCAGAGATAGCGCCAGGGTTTTATTGGTCAGCCATCGATTTGATCAACGATGTACAGTGAGATAGTTGGGTGGGAGCAGACTGTAAATGAGAATTGGAGTAATAATTGAGGGGAAAATATGGCTCTGGGGGATGGGACTAAATTCATAGCTCCTACATAGAGTTTACCCAGGCACAATGAATGGCCTGCTATGAAATGGTTGTGCGCTTCGCTGACCGTCAGAAAGGTCGGCTCCCTGATTCCTCCCAAACGCTTCTTGATTGGTTGCCGTGTAGACAACAATATTTCCATGGTACAAACCAAACAGAAAACGCTGAGGAAACTCGGCAGGTCTAAAAAAAATCAGCGTTTTGAATGCGTTCTGACTTCTTCAGAACCAGAGCCGAAACGTTAACTCTTTTCTCGCTCCACAAATGCTGACAGACTTGCTGAGTTTCTGTTTTGCTTGTTTCAAACTTCAGGCGTCTGCAGTTCTTTGTTTCATTTTAATAATTTTACGTCTTGTTTTACTTCGCACGTTGATTACATTGGGCGCTGTTAGGTCTATGAATGCGATTTTATTTTCAAATCTGGTGATTTCTTTTAATAATGGATGGTTCATTCAGGGTCTCAGCAGCTGCACAAGTTTCTGATTTTAGGTGCATTGTTTTAAAGTAACTTTTATATTTTCCTTATGATTGGTCATTTCGCCAATGTTATTGTCCAATTATTAGTTTAATGTAGATACTTAAGTGTGCCACCTGTGTGAGTCTAGTTATAAAACCCTCTAAAGTGCTTTCACTGAAATGTTCCAGTGCGTCAGTGGTAGAAAATTCATGAGGTAGTGTTTTATTTTAAATGGAAGTTATTGCCGGTAACTTGCGTGGTTATTAAAGATTTTTCCCTTGCCGTTCTTTAACAACTTGCGGCTGTAGGGTTAACAGGAAGGTCAAAATGTTCGTTATTACATCTCGCCGCACTAACCGAGACGTCACTTGTCTATGCCCAGCCTTTATTTCATGTAAGTGATTTAAACAGCAGGTCCAAGCAACTTCAGAGAGGCGACAGATGTGGGTACATTTAGGAACACATTAATGCAATCACAAGACATATATGTACAAGAATATACCGTTTATCTGAATTATTTACAAAGTCACAAAGCAATATTTACAACCGTTGCAGATAATAATTCTGGAGAATATTTTACATTAATGCTGATTACATTAAAAGTATATTTGCAATAAATCAAAATGCAAGAAGACAAGTTAGGACAGCTTCCCGGTAGTTCTTAGCTTTACACTAGAGCTATCCGGCTTATAATTTAGATTGTTCAAAAGATAATGCTGGTTGCTTGCTTTGTGTAAAATACGATAAGTCTTGCTGGCTGGACCTAGGCAGTTTATTAGTTGAATGTATTAAATGTACATGCTTTGTTAGGCTTTTATCGGGATGGAAAGTCTTACTATCTGTCACATGTTTTGTCAGAATATATTGTCAAACGGTTTCGAAAGATTTATAAGTATTCGATGCAAAATCTTAAGGCTTTTTTTTATCAAACGTCACAAGTCCCAGACTAATCTTTGCGCGCTGGTGTGAAAGGTCACTAGCACATATTAAGTAGCATTGCTATGTTCCAACTAGTTGCAACCTTACCAGCACTTGTTATGGTTCCGAACAATGTCATATTTCAGAAGTTATTCTTTACCCGTGTTGTATTGACGTGGCAAATTTGACTCTTGGCTATTCCCTAAAGTAGTTGAAACTACTAGTTTCAATGGTGACATTAGGAAATTCTCGTGCTGTACAAGTGTGGAAGTTGTTTAATTGAAATCGACGAATTGCCTGTGTTTCAGAACTGGGCATCTCCCAATTACCGAACTGCCGTGCTTAAAGCTACCTTAGGTTCTAGGAGAGTGCTTTCAACCATAAAGGAGATAGTTCGAACAAACAAAAAAAAACGCAAACATAAATAATTGATCAAAGATTTCCTTTCATTAAAAATCAAAGTTTTGGAAATGAATTTTGTGTCGACATAAAACTAAGGGCCTTAATTTGTTTAACCGAATGGTCATTGGCATCAACGAGTCTATTGTACACCAGAGCTCCAAATAGAAGCTGTTTATGCAATAGAACATGCATGGTTTTTGATCAAATGATGTTAATTACAACGGATCTGTTTCTTTTTTTAACGGGCCCTCATTTCGCAACTTCAGATTTGTGGAATTTCAGTTTAGACGCCATTTAGTGAGAAGAATGTGCATTTCCAAAAGCCGGTGATACCGCGGTTTATATCATACAGCGAATACTAACAAAGCGTCCTCGGTGTGGGATGAGTCAGGTGGTGAGAGGCCTGTGGTCGGTGGCTGGGGATTGAGGATAGAAGGCAGGAGATCGGTGGGGGTTTGAACACGACACTCTGCAAACAAACTGCCGTTTAACACTAAGATAATAAAGTGTGAAGCTGGATGAACACAGCAGGCCAAGCAGCATCTCAGGAACACAAAAGCTAACGTTTTGGGCCTAGACCCTTCTCTGATGAAGGGTCTAGGCCCGAAACGTCAGCTTTTGTGCTCCTGAGATGCTGCTTGGCCTGCTGTGTTCATCCAGCTTCACACTGTTATCTTGGATTCTCCAGCATCTGCAGTTCCCATTATCATTGCTGTTTAACACTGCAGCTTACGGATGCTCCGAGCGATCCTTTTGAATTCCCGCTGCCCTTTCTGCCATCTCTTCACCGAGGTTATGACCAGATTGCCGTCCAGTTTTTGACCCATCACTAAGTAAGGGGCGTTGATGTCGTTCATCTCATCGCAGGTACACTGAAGGCCATCCTTCAGCCACAACACGCTCTTCCTCAGATCCTTCTCGGTCACCCCGTTCAGTTTGTAAATAGTTTTGCTTTTGGTCTCGGGGACGATCTTGGTGTCCCCATTGATGTAGGAAATCTCTTTCACTTTTATCTTCAAAGCTAGTGAGGAAAGGATGGGAAAAATGAGAATATTAACGCCGTCTGGTGAGGATCACAGTTACAGGAGAGGGGTAGGGACAGGAGCCCTGTCAAGCTGATGAGACTGAACAGTCTGGGTCATTCATGGGGGAGGGCTATATTGAAGAGTTCTTGCACGTTGGGGCTGCGGAGATTGTTTACAGCCGCGTGTTTGTGTCTGTGTAGTGTGTCGTGTTTGTGTAGGGAGCGTTGGGTAATTGGTAGAAGGGTTGAGAACACCTCTCCATCTCTCTACTACCCCATCGTCCCACACTCCGACCCCTTGCTCCCTCGCCCCATCCCACCCACCGGAATCAGCTCATATCCAGAGCACCCCTCCTCAAAGCTCAACGTTTATACACATCACATACACACACACACACGCACACACACACACATACACACACACACATACACACACACATACACACACACACACGCACACACACACACATACACACACACGCACACACGCACACACACATACACACACGCACACACACACATACACATACACATACACACACGCACACACACACACCTCCACACACACACACCTCCACACACACACACCACACACACACATACACACACACCTCCACACACACACACACACCTCCACACACACACACACCTCCACACACACACACCCACACACACACACCACACACACACACACGCGCACACACACATCACACACCACACGCACCTCCACACACACACACACCTCCACACACACACACCTCCACACACACGCACACACACACACATACACATACACATACACACACGCACACACACACACACACCTCCACACACACACCTCCACACACACACACCTCCACACACATACACACACACCAGCACACACACACACACACCTCCACACACACACACCCACACACACACACCACACACACACACACGCGCGCACACACACCACACACCACACGCACCTCCACACACACACACCTCCACACACACACACCTCCACACACACACGCACACACACACATACACATACACATACACACACACACCTCCACAAACACACACCTCCACACACACACACCACACGCACACATACACACACACCTCCACACACACACACACACCTCCACACACACACCTACACACACACACACCCACACACACACACCACACACACACACACACACCACACACCACACGCACCTCCACACACAAACACACCTCCACACACACACACACCTCCACACACACACACACACACACCAACTCACGTCCCTAAAAACTACTTCTAGCATTTGGGAGGATACTTAATCAAACCTATCAATCGCTGAACCACAAGCTCTCGCTTATAAAACAAGGCAGGTGCTCGACTGGAAACATTTTACCAACTCCCTCTTCCCCTTCCAAGCCACCGGCTTCACGGTTTCAGAATGTCAGTTTGACCGGCTTGAATAAGTTTGGTTCAGACCGATGCCTCCAGTTTGGCCGGAGCCGTTTGGTTTAGCATTTCCACTCCCCCGACTCCAGCCCCCCACCCCCCGAGATGTTAAGAATGAGCTGAGCGCAATCTGTCCTGAACGTTAGATCAAATTAAACGAGGGTTTTTTTTTAAGGCGACGGGGAAATGGCGTTTAGTAAAAATCCGCAATCCCTGTTATTGGAACAGCAAGAAAGCACAGGACTGAGTTTTTGGCCAGCTATCTTTGCCTGCTCCCTGGCACTGTCCGGAAAATTCACACCTACCGTAACTTACCGAAATCGTTTTTGCAGTAATTCTCGACAATTTCATTGTCGTCTTGCTCTCTGTCTTTGCAGGCATCACAGATTTTTAGTTCTGAAAAATAATACCACTATATTAATCACTTACATTCGCACATACAATCACAATAGAGGAATAAGAAGTGGATCTTGTAGTTTAAATCCTGGGTACGGAGCAAGAACAAGCAGGATTAGCCTGGACTTCCCATAGCTTCTAGATTCTGCATGAGTTTTGCTACTTTTTTGAAGACAGTTGTATTTTACGAAGTATAAGGAATCTTCGGTTGCCCTCTGTAATGTGATCTGTAATGTGAGAAATCACCCATACCGGGGAGGATGATCAGTTTATTGAAGAGAAGTGAAAGGCAAAATTTAGGAGCGTTGCATCGATTTCAAAGCTAGGGCATGTGGTGATTGGAAGGCGGGGGTGTGGAGAACTGAATCAATGCGAATAAACACAATAGTCGGTGACATGGATCGTGGAAGTTCTTTAAAACAAACGCTGAAAAGGAGGAGCACGCCTCCTATTCACTCACAAGTGCTCAGAAGGTCTCCACAATGTAAGCAGGTCCACTGTTGGGTCCCAGCTGCACACTGGGCTGTGCTTTGAATGTCACAGGCAAAGCTCCGCAATTTGCATTCGCTGGTAGCTTTGAAATGAATGCGCCCCCTCCAACCCACCACCCCCCCCACACACACACACACACACATACACACACACACACATACACACACACACACACACACACACACACACACACACACACACACCCCTACCACTAAAACGCCGTTGCTGCGCAATAAGAAGAGCAGCTCTGGTCCAGGGCAAAGATGACAATGTAAATCTAGGCTCTAGCAGATGCACTGAGTATGTACATATAGTCTTGTATGTGTAAGAAATGTCTTTGGTTTGTTGGATAGAGTCAAACTCGGATGTTTTTGGTTCCTTGATGTGCTACTGTACAGAACCGAATTGTATTTGTGACTATGTATATAAGCAAAGATAATAAAATGTGAGGCTGGATGAACACAGCAGGCCCAGCAGCATCTCAGGAGCACAAAGGTTTCGGGCATAAGCAAAGGTTTGTTTGTGAATAAGTAAATATATTCGAAACTTTTTTTAAAAAACTGGGCTTCCTTCAACTCATTGAGCAGGCACTCTCGTTCTTGCTGCAGTTTGGGGACATTGGGAGAAACCATGCTACTCACGGAATCGCAGCTAAATAGCCGCAAATATCGAAAGCTTTCAATATATAAAACAAGATGCAACGTTCACTAGACATGGATGAAACTCGCTTGTAGAAATCTTACGAATTCTTTCAAAAAGTTAAAAAGAAACATGAACATATTGTAGAGGGGACTCCCCGGGGTGGGGTGTGTTTCCTGCTGACTCCTTGGTCATTAAAATGCACTGAATCATGCGAAACCTCCCGAGATTAAATCACAGCGAATTCCTCCTTGTGCTGTCAGTGGGAGAGACTATTATACAATGGATGGCAGGAAAGTTTCAACCCAGCGATCGAACCCAATACTGGCTTTGCGGCCAATCAGTATTTTACCACGATTCATGAGTTAGCGGAATATCACAAAACGACTTGCCTTTGGCATCTCCCTCAGAGAGCAAGGCAGCGATTGGAAACAGTGGATATATCTCGGGGAGTTGGGCCAAGCAAGTGATTATACATCACAGAAATATTTGGTATTGAAAGTGATCCGGATTCCCGCACACTGACACACACAGTCGCAGATACAGACGCGCTCAGACACACACACACGCACATTCACACTCACTTTCACAAGAAAGGTGTTCTCACACATAGGCATACACACTCAGATACACATGCACAAAAACATTCACACACAGACACACATTCACACACAGACACACATTCACACACAGACACACACATTCACACACAGGCACACACAGACACACACGGCGCACGCACACACACACACACACACACACAGGCACGCATTCACACGCACACAGACATACATATTCACACACACACATTCACAGACATACACTCAGACACACGCGCACAGATAATGCAGCATATCTGTAAACGCTATCAGATAGCTGGATGTTTGCAGAGTGGGACGCAGTGCCTTGCGTTCAATCTGACCTTCTCTGGGCGGTGGGCCGTGCTGGTTGGAGTCTGCGGGCGGGATGCACAGGTCGTTGTCCCGCGGAAAGTGTTCACACTGCAGCATGTCAGGCCAGGGGAAACCGAAAGCTGACATGACGGGTGAGCAGCTCTCCTTGACCTGCTCGCACAGCGAGCGGCACGGTTGGATCGGCTCGTCCAGTTCATCGATGCACACCGGAGCGAAGAGGGAGCACAGGAACTTCTTGGTGTCCGGGTGACACTGTTTCTGTACTAGCGGGATCCAGGAGCTGGCCTGCTGCAGTACCTCTTCCATGGTTTCGTGTCCCAGCAGGTTGGGGAGCCTCATCTCCGGGTACTCGATGCCGTGACACAGTGCCAGGGCACTCGGGATGAGCTTACAGTTACTGCGCTTGTAGCTGAACTCAGCGTGACTGTAAGAATAAATGCCCATCCCTTTGACTGGGGGCAAGAACAGTGCAGCTAAGAGCAGACACACCCCTGCGTTCATCGGGTTCATTGTTGCAAACTTTGCGGAGAAATTGCTTTGCTCCCAAACCAACCCCTTGCTGCAGCGATGGCCAGGAGCTTACTGGGACCGGCTCCTCTAGATATCTAGTTAAAAAGCGCTGGGAGGAGCCTGACAGGATCACACCCAGCGATATAACCCTTCTTGAGGAGAAGGGATTTCAGCAATAACCAATGTTCTGGCTCTTGTGAGATTTCACACACTTTATAAAGGAAGGCAGACTCATTCCCCGGCTGTGTTTGACCATAAAACAACCCCTCCCACCTACTACTGTTCCCCATTGCAGCTCTCAAAGATATTTTTATTTTTTTAAGAAAAGGTCGTCTTTACCTCATTTGCTGTAATCGAGTCTGGTGGCCTCACCAGAAACTGGACGCCGTTAAGGGCTCAGTTTAATACAGATCAATATAGCTGCCTGTAGTCCCACCGCCTGGAAGATATGTAACGGCCGGTGAGTCAGTGATGGTTTCGGATCCTCACTTTGTTCACAATTGTACTAACGAGAAAGAGACTAATGGGGTTTTATTTGGAGCTTTGGCAAAAAACAAACACCATGCTTCAAGGAGAACAGACTAAAATGGAGAAACTAAAACAGAAGTTGCTGGAAAAGCCCAGTATCTGTAAAGAAAAAAATCAGAGATAGTGTTTCGCAACGGAAACCCCGTTTTTAATTTTCTTGCAGAAAGTGAGTTGGTAAAAGGGCTTGCATTTATATAGTGCCTTTCACAGCAGAGCACCCCGAAATACATTGCATCGCAAGTCCATGAGACAGGCACACAAACCGCAATGAGCTGACGGACCAGTTTCTAATGTTGTTGTTTGACGATATTTGACTGAAAGACAGTGCCTGCGGCAGTGCAATACTCAGTACGGCACGGGCGTGGAAGCTCGGATTTAATACTCACGTTCTGGGTTTCTAAACTTCACTTGCAGGGACAAGAGTATCCCTCTCAGAGCTATAGATAAACTAATGATGCCAAGAACATTAATAGATGAAGGACTAGATAGAATTATTAAAAGTTTGCTAATTATCAGTTAAGCCGGTGTGAAACACGGATAAAAATGAACGCTAAAACATGAACATTTAATTGCCCAATGGACGACGCAGAAATGATTACAATACACTGAACAATCTCAGTTCCACCAAAAAGTTCAAAAACTATGAAAAGTAAATTTCTTCTGATAAATCTAAATCTTCAGCTTCCTTACTATTGTCAGAAAATAGCAAGGGCATTATTGTGTTGTAATGTACCCTAAATTATAACATTTGCTACACCACTACTTCTGAACTGTCTAGCAAATCCAGTGGGGCACTATAACAATGGGGTTGAGCAGCATTCTGAGTATTTTACTAGATTTGTAATCCAGAAGCTGGGTTGACAATCTGGAGCTATGAGTTCAAATTTCATGAAGGCAGATGGGAAAATTAAATTCAATTAATTGAATCAATCCGGATTGAAAATAATGATCAATAAATGTGACAGTTCGCATAAAAAATGTGGTTCACTAATCTCATCCAGGAAGGGAATTTCCATCCTGACTTATGTGATATGTGACTCCAGATCCACTGACTCGTAATTGCCTTCTGAATAGGTTGAACAAGCCACTCCAATTTCACTAAACTGCTAGGAAAATGTATAATAAGAATAAAAAAGGCACTAATCACACAGCACTGGATTTAGACATGACAAAAGCACATACATCTAATTGCTCCTTGGTGAATAAACAACAAAATTGCACATTTCAGTCAATGTCTCATTTCCATAATCACCAACCCTGGGTATTTCCTGTACCATCGGCAGGATACACTCTCCAGAAGTGATAACAATCACATTGAATGTGGAGGGAGTGACCCTAGAAGTCCTCAACATTAACCCTGGGTAGGATGAAGGGTCCAGGCCTGAAACGTCAGCTTTTGTGCTCCTGAGATGCTGCTTGGCCTGCTGTGTTCATCCAGCTCCACACTTTGTTATCTTACCCCATGATAATGTACCTGTTGCAGACACATCTGGCAGTGACACCTGCGGTAGGAGTGACAACACACAGGCAAGGAAACTTCTAATAGAGTTGCACTCATCCTGACAAATGGAGAGCATTGCATCACACTCCTGGCTTGAGTGTTGTAAGTGGCAGACAGCAGTTGAGGATACAGGAAGTGAATTACTTGGTACAAAACTTGCAGCATTTCACTTCCTCTTGTAGCCACAGTATGGCCCATCTTGTTCAGTTTCTGGTCAATGATAGCCCCCAGGATATTGAAAATGGAGCATTCAGTAATTATAATATCTTTTAACACGATGCAATGATTATTAGATCCTCTCTTGTTCAAAAAGGCTATTGGCAGGCACTTTTGTGATGCAAATATCACTTGTCATTTGTCAGCTAAAACCCAGTATTGTCCAGGTCTGGGTTGCATTTGGACATGGGCTGCTTCACTGTCTGTGGAGTCTTGAATGATGCTGAACATTGTACAATCATTAAGGAATATCCCTACTTCTGACCTCATGATGGAGGGAACCTTAATGACAAAGCAGCTGAAGGTGGTTGAGCCTAGGACACTACCCTGAGGAACTCCTGCAGTAATGGTCGACAGCGGAAATGATTCACCACCAGCAACCACAACCATCTTCTTTTGTGAGATCAAAAGCCATGAATGTATGGCTCAAATAGCTAATGAACTGGCGATGACAGTCAAAGTGCCAGACAAACCAGAAATAATTATTAAACTGTTTGATTCATTTGAGTTCTGGTATTCACTTTTTAAAAGTTTTTATTCCCTTCAGAAATAAATACTTTCTATCATTCTCATGAAGTTGTCAATTTGTGACAAATACCTTACTAACTTCAGGAATTCCTTTAAGGAAGAAGTCTGTGATCTCTTCCTGGTTTGCCTATATGTGAACCCTGCTTCACAGGGGCTATCTCCTCACTGTTCTCTGTAGTGACCTAATAAGTTCCCTCAGGTACATCAAGCCAGTGGAAAGAGAACCAATAATGAACGTAAATGCATCATTTGGCTGCAAACTAGACATCAAATCAGGATGCTACTACGGTTCAAAATAAAAACCAAAAGAACTGCGGATGCTGTAAATCAGGAACAAAAATAAAGTTGCTGGAAAAGCTCAGCAAGCCTGGCAGCATCTGTGGAGGAGAAAACAGAGTTAACGTTTCGGGTCCGGTGACAGTTCACCAAGTTGACTCTGTAAAAGAAACTCCTCGCCTAACATTCCTGGTACCTAAGCTACATGCGCAGTCCCACAGACTAGCCAGGCAACATGCCATAGCAATACTCACAAAACGATGCTTTAGGAGGAAGCTTGGAAGATTTCTTAGAACGGCACCGGAAGTGAAAGGCTTCAGTTACATGAATCTGCCTTTATTCTCCTTACAGCAATAGGGAATAAGGGGGAGATTTGACAGGGCAGTCAAAATCATGATTGGTTTATAGAATAGATGCAGAGAATCTATTCCCATTGGCACAAAAGTCAGTACCCAGCAGCATTGATTTAAAATTAATTGTTAAAAGAATCAGAGATGACATGGGGAACCGTGTTCTGCGGTGCATTGCTACCATCTGCCTGAAAGGGTGGAGAAGGCAGGCTCAGCAGCAGGGAATTGTACAAATACATGATGGAAACGTTTCAGCGGAATGAAGATCAGAGAATTATGATTAATTAAATATCACGATTGTCCAAATATCCTCCTTTTGTGCTATTTCATTCCATAATTCAACAATTGCACACAATTTGATGACTATCTGCACACAATGCCATCACTAAGGACGTCATATCCCACACGAAAGACATGAATAACAGTAGAATTGTGAATAATTCCCATCCTTAGGAATGGAAGTCATGAACTACAGCATTTTAATCAACTTCAGAGGTAAAGGTTGAATAATTCTACCGTGCTTTCTTCTAAGATTCCATCATCAAAGATACTAGCCTTCACTCATTTTCATTTACTCACATGACATCAAGAAATGAGCTCACTGATGTAGGAAGGGTTAAGGGCCCAACAACATCCCAGATAAAGTGATGTCGATCTAGCAGCATCCTGAGTAAGGTTATTCAGTACGACTTCAAAATTGGCATCAACTCAACAGCCCATAAAAACAAACACAAATCCAGCTCAGGCAATTACAATTATTTAAGACTACCTATGCACATCAGCATAATGAAGGAGGGAGTAATAAGCAATGTTATTAAATAGTACTTACACACTAATAATATGTTCACAAGCACATAACTGGACCTGCAGAAAACTCAGCTTCAGATTTCACTACAGCCTTGGTCCAAGTGTGAACGCAAATTAGATTTGCTAAATGACGTGAGGGAACATTGTATTATGGTGAAGGTGCCATATAAATACAAGCGATTGTTGAGCGGCATTTGCAATTGTACAGATAGTGAAGCAGTCCTTGCCCATATACTGCAAGACCTGGACTGTATTCGGAACTGAGTGACAAGTAATAACATGCAAGTACCATGTAATGTCCATGTCCAATAAGGGAAGGTCCAGTCAATCCCACCTGGGACTGGCTTTCCGCCCACTGAGTTCCCGACAAAATATCCTGCAGGTTGCTTTTGTCCTGAAATTAAACAGAACCAATAGCATAAGTGTCATGGCTAGATTAGTCCAGAAGTTGGCTTCTCTGCATGACGTGGTTCGCACCCTGACTCCGGAAAACCTCTCCAACATAAACCAGGAGTGGATTACATCAGTGCAGAAGCATTAACAATGGGCCTCCTTCATTATGCTGATGTGCATAGGTAGTCTTAAATAACTGTAATTGCCTGAGCTGGATTTGTGTTTGTTTTTATGGGCTGTTGAGTTGATACCAATGTTGAAGTCGTACTGAATAACCTTACTCAGGATGCTGCTAGATCGACATCACTTTATCTGGGATGTTGTTGGGCCCTTAACCCTTCCTATATCAGTGAGCTCATTTCTTGATGTCATGTGAGTAAATGAAAATGAGTGAAGACTTGTATCTTTGATGATGGAATCTTAGAAGAAGGGAGGTGTGACACCACCTGAAAGAAAACAATCGACATTAGCCAATCTAATTATCTGCATATCACCATTTATTTCCGAGTGTACAGTCTACTCGATGCAATGCAATACTCACTCATTCACCAAGGCTTCTTTGACTGCACCACCTAACCCATCGACCACTGAACCAACCCCCACGATGAAGGTCAAAGCCAGCAAGTGCATGGAGGCATCATCGGCTCCAAGTACCGCCCCCCCCACCAACAACCTGTCATCCTGGATTGGACAGTCAATAGAGTCTTTCCTATTGAAGCAATGTTCCTTCATTATTGTTGGGCCAAAATCCCGGATCTCCCGAGTTACCCACATTGTGGGACATTCGTCACAAACTGTGCTGCAGCGTTCCAAGAAGAAAAATCGCCCTCTTTTCACTGCAAACCAGCCATGCTAAATGAATAATCTCTGATGATGTGGTCCTGCCCTCATATATCCTCCTCCCGAGCCTAGAAAGGTGGAGGAAACTTAATAGTGTCTGGCCGAGAGGAGCTGGGTGATCTCTGCCTAAAGGACACTAGTGAACCAGTTGAACGTTACGACACTACCGCAGTTAATTGCCGCTAACTTATTTACCCGCATAGAATCCCTACAGCGGGGAAATATCAACTCCACACTCGCCCTCCGAAGAGCATCCCAACCAGATCCCACAACCCCCCAAACCCTGCATTTCCCACGGCTAACCCACCGAACTTGCGTTTCCGTAGACACCATGGGCAATTTAGCAAGGCCAATCCAACAAACTTGCACATCTTTGAACCGTGGGGGGGAAACCGGAGCGCCCAGAAGAAACCTACGCAGACGTGGGGAGAATATGAAGCTCCACACAGTCACCCCAAGTTGGAATCGAACCCGGGCCCTTGACGCTAACCACTGAATCACCCCTCACATCGACTCAAAAACCAAATTGTCTGTCGGCAGGTACAAACAGGTTGCGCGTTTTATTTCAAGTTTCATAACCAAAAAGAGATCACAGGGACCGTGGAATGTCACTGCCAACGACCCGGAACACAATAAATCATTTGAAATACACGCAGAAAAAGCTCTCAGGATATGATGTTTAAAAACTCTCAAAGACAATGGACTGACCTTGCGGGAACTGGTTTAAAGATACAAATGACTATCATTTTCTGGTTAGTTTAACACAGGGAAGTCGATTGTCCAAAAGACGTGCCGAATTCCAATCCTGTCATTCGTGCGAGTTTCCTTCGGGATTTCTGGGAAAGTAAGAAACAGCGCAGTCATTAAACGATGGGGTCCAGGAACACGCGGGATGGAAATCTTTGCTCTGCTTTGGAAAGGATCCCAGAGAAACGGGAACGATCACAAAATGCAATTCTGGAGAAGACAGCGTCTGTTTATTCACGGACAGCAGGACAGGTCAAAATGAACCGATTGATTAGGGGGGTTGCAAACCGCCTGGTCTGGCTGGGCACTGTTGAATGATAATCCTCTGTTATTCCAGCCTCTAACCTCTCAACGTCCATCAGGCAGATTCAGGCACACGTTTGTGAGGCCGGACCAGGTTTGAAAAATGCAAAATTCTTCTTTTTAGTCACACACCCCAAGTTTTCTCGTCCTATTTGATATAATTTCTAAACAAGCTGTTCAAACATGTTAGTACAAAGTTCTGGAGCAAGTGCGATTTGAATCCCAGAAGGGTTCAGAAGGAACAAAAACCAGAAGCTGCTGGAAAAGCTCAACAGGTCTGGCAACATCTGTGGAGAAAAAAATCAGAGTTAACGTTTCGTCACCGGACCCGAAACGTTAGCTCTGATTTTTTTCTTCACAGATGCTGCCAGACCTGTTGAGCTTTTCCAGAACTTCTGGTTTTGTTTCTGATTTCAAGCATTCGCGGTTCTTTCGTCTTTTTTTAAAAAAAATTGAATCCAGGGCTCCTGGTGCAAGAAATAGCACTGCATCACAAGATCTCTCTCGTTCTATTTTCTAATAAATAGGTAGTCCCTCGCCGAGCTACTTTTATCGCTGTTTGATGACTGCGCTAGTAATTGAGACAATGCCTGTCCCAACCCCGCGTTGATACTGAGTGTTAAAAACTAACAGTCTGTGAGTTCCCTCAGATCTCTGATTTCCACATTGACTGACAAGGGACGGGAGCGTTTATTTGTTTCCCTGAAAATGTAAACAAAGGTCTTATTGACTCTTGGTTTTTTGTTTGTTGTTTGGGTCGTTTAGCTCCAGAAAATGTGTGCGCCCGCTTTAGAATTCACAATTTCTGGACCCCCTTAATCCCAATGGTATTTCACACTCAGAGACCATATGCTGTGGCAGCTTCGTGAGCAGTATGCACGTGTCCAAACCAGTCAAGAATGAGCTTTGAATTTTCGTTTAGATTTAAATAAACGAATTGTTAAAGTTACGTCAGATAACTCAGTAAAAGTAGCTTGCGAGTTGTTCTCTGTGCAAACAACGCATTATATCGCGGTATGAAGAGGCATTCGTCCAGGGGTGATATCGAAAGGCGTTTTGAACTCTTCAAACCCATTTTTTAGTAGATTCGGGTTCAGTCCTACGACCTACACTGGATAAGGAAATGGACATTCTCGGACTCCAGTGGTAATTCCCGTTCCCTTACAGAAAGCAAGGAGAAATGGGGCGCGTGCAAAAATGGGAAGTTAACGCTGGAAGCGGTTCCCGCTGTGTCCCGAGATCTCAGCCCGGGTTCAGGCGAGAATAGAAAGGCGTTTAACTCATCGCCCCGGAGCACTCAACTCTTTTCAAAAATTGTATGAGAGATGATGCTAAGGCTCATTCGGCGCCGCCATATCTCGGTTGGGCGGAATGAAACCCTGACACATACATTAGTTTTTCCAGCACAACTTCCCATGTCTGACCTGACGACCCTAAATGCCGATCTGTCTATCAGCTCTGGAGCTGGAACCCTAATTTAAAACGAATAGATCGCCAGATGCAATGAAAATAAAGCGCACCTGTCTTAGTTTAACTGAACTTTATTTAATTGAAAGCTAATCTCATATAGATAAAAAAATTGCATACTAAAAAGCCTAATATTACACATTCAAAAATACTAATTTGTACATAAAAAAATCGAGCAGCCACGTTTCGATGTAAGCCCTCGCCTCCATCTCATTCATACAGACACAATTCGAGCCCCGCGTTGGCCACATGTTACTTTCATGTCTTCTTGTATGTTTGAAGGTTTATTTCTACACGATTAAATGCTCAGTCAGTTTTCGTACAATCAAATAAAAACTATGAAAATCTTGTGCACCAACTATCCCTAAAAATAGACACTTATAAACTGTTAAGTGTCACGGGACAGTACTATATTGAATTGGTCATTAATGGTCGCAGTCTGTGCAATCTATGTGTTCTAGTGTCCCTTGTAAAGACTCTATTTGAAATAATTTATCCTCAGGCTACTTGCTTGAGTGAATGTATTTTGTAAACACAGAGACTGTCTACAGTAGGACTGAAGTAGCGGAGAGGCACCGATGGTATAGTGGAGACAAGTTACAATTTGCTGCTCTTTAAGTCGACTGATACTTTGATAAATTTCATGAGTGAAGTATATATATTCTTGGGGTAAATATCCTCCTATTTCCCAACTGAAGAGTCGTTTGTCACTTCTGTTTCTCTCGTCGGCCAGATATATATATGTTTTTAAAAAATCCGCTCGAGCTTTACTTAAATCTGCCTCCTGACTCCAGCTTCCCATCTGACTTCTCCCCAGTGGGACACTGGCACCGGGCAGTCCCTCGCTGTTTAATTACTAACGCCCAGTTCAATGGAGCTAAGCGGTTCTACCCTGACAGGCGACATGAAAGTAACATGTGGCCAACGCGCGGCTCTAGCTTTTTACCCCGGGGGCGGGTTTTCGCAATTCAGTCCGTATTCTGCTTTTGTTTCAGACCTCCCCCCTCCCAGCGCCCCTTCTGTCAATTCTTTCTTAGAGAATCCCTTTCTGATGAGTTCACAAGCAGAATTGGTGGCATTCACTTTAATTCTCAATGACATTATAACTCTCCCCCAACGCTGCTCCATGACATTTAAACAAAATACATACCCACTAAGAGAATGGGAGCTGTGCAGTTCACGGCGCGGCCCTTTTTGACTCCTCGCCCTGAGGTTCCTTTAAGGCGGTACCCCCCTCCGCCCCCCCCCCCCGCCCAACCCCGATCTTGACCGAGAGAGCTCAGAGATAACGTGAGTCTGAAGGGTTTCAGAACCGCATCAGTGCACTCCCAGACCGTACGGGCAAATCTTTCAAGGTTCGCGAAGCAGCGGGCTTTTTAAAAAGTTAACTCATGAATTAATCCCACAATCCTATGTTTTCCCAAGGGATTTAGAAAGACTCTATGGACACCACAGAGAGTTGCCCTTGCTCTCCGATCTATGCATGTTAAATGAGTCTGCTATGTATAGGTGGGCTATGAAATGATGTGGGTACATTTCGCCCGACCCTCATTTACAGTGTAAAGGACAAACTATCTACGAAAAACTATCAGACGCCCTTACAGCTCGGGAGTTTAACACGCTCTTAATGACTGTTTAAAGAGAAAGGCCACTCAGTTTGAACTCACTTATCCTTCCCTAGTTTTTAAAACGCAATGAAAATCTCATATTTTGAACTGGAGAAAGTAAGACTCCTTCCCTGTTAAATACATACGGTCTGCAGTCGCGCTGCGCTATGGTGCTAATCTGTTAATTGGTATTCTAATTACTGAAGTCGAGCTTCTGGAAAGCAACGTAGTCTGCGCTGTAATCAGTCCCATACTGTCTTATCAGAAATATAAAACAACATGTTTTCGATGAAGACGATGGTTTGCATTACGATTTTCTCTGCACTGCAAGCATTTATTTTCGACGTGATGTATTCCACTACAAAAACAGCTATCAGCTGAGAATACCAAGATAATAAAATGTGAGGCTGGGTGAACACAGCAGGCCAAGCAGCATCTCAGGGAGCACAAAAGCTGACGTTTCGGGCCTAGACCCTTCATCAGAGAGGGGGATGGGGAGAGGGAACTGGAATAAATAGGGAGAGAGGGGGAGGCGGACCGATGATGGAGAGAAAAGAAAATAGGTGGAGAGAGTATAGGTGAGGAGGTAGGGAGGGGATAGGTCAGACCAGGGAAGACGGACAGGTCAAGGAGGTGGGAGGAGGTTAGTAGGTAGATGGGGGTGCGGCTTGGGGTGGGAGGAAGGGATGGGTGAGAGGAAGAACAGGTTAGGGAGGCAGAGACAGGTTGGACTGGTTTTGGGATGCAGTGGGTGGGGGGGAAGAGCTGGGCTGGTTGTGTGGTGCAGTGGGGGGAGGGGACGAACTGGGCTGGTTTAGGGATGCAGTAGGGGAAGGGGAGATTTTGAAACTGGTGAAGTCCACATTGATACCATTGGGCTGCAGGGTTCCAGGCGGAATATGAGTTGCTGTTCCTGCAACCTTCGGGTGGCATCATTGTGGCACTGCAGGAGGCCCATGATGGGCATGTCATCCAGAGAATGGGAGGGGGAGTGGAAATGGTTTGCGACTGGGAGGTGCAGTTGTTTGTTGCGAACCGAGCGGAGGTGTTCTGCAAAGCGGTCCCCAAGCCTCCGCTTGGTTTCCCCAATGTAGAGGAAGCCGCACCGGGTACAGTGGATGCAGTATACCACATTGGCAGATGTGCAGGTGACACATCCCTCACACCCCGCCCCCGCCACAACCGCCCAAAGAGGATCCCCCTCGTTCTCACACACCACCCCACCAACCTCCGGATACAACGCATCATCCTCTGACACTTCCGCCATTTACAATCCGACCCCACCACCCAAGACATTTTTCCATCCCCACCCCTGTCTGCTTTCCGGAGAGACCACTCTCTCCGTGACTCCCTTGTTCGCTCCACACTGCCCTCCAACCCCACCACACCCGGCACCTTCCCCTGCAACCGCAGGAAATGCTACACTTGTCCCCACACCTCCTCCCTCACCCCTATCCCAGGCCCCAAGATGACATTCCACATTAAGCAGAGGTTCACCTGCACATCTGCCAATGTGGTATACTGCATCCACTGTACCCGGTGCGGCTTCCTCTACATTGGGGAAAACAAGCGGAGGCTTGGGGACCGCTTTGCAGAACACCTCCGCTCAGTTCGCAACAAACAACTGCACCTCCCAGTCGCAAACCATTTCCACTCCCCCTCCCATTCTCTAGTTGACATGTCCATCATGGGCCTCCTGCAGTGCCACAATGATGCCACCCGAAGGTTGCAGGAACAGCAACTCATATTCCGCCTGGGAACCCTGCAGCCATATGGTATCAATGTGGACTTCACCAGTTTCAAAATCTCCCCTTCCCCAACTGCATCCCTAAACCAGCCCAGTTCGTCCCCTCCCCCCACTGCACCACACAACCAGCCCAGCTCTTCCCCCCCACCCACTGCATCCCAAAACCAGTCCAACCTGTCTCTGCCTCCCTAACCACGTCTTCCTCTCACCCATCCCTTCCTCCCACCCCAAGCCGCACCCCCATCTACCTACTAACCCCATCCCACCTCCTTGACCTGTCCGTCTTCCCTGGACTGACCTATCCCCTCCCTACCTCCCCACCTATACTCTCTCCACTTATCTTCTTTACTCTCCATCTTCGGTCCGCCTCCCCCTCTCTCCCTATTTATTCCAGTTCCCTCTCCCCATCCCCCTGTCTGATGAAGGGTCTAGGCCCGAAACGTCAGCTTTTGTGCTCCTGAGATGCTGCTTGGCCTGCTGTGTTCATCCAGCCTCACATTTTATTATCTTGGATTCTCCAGCATCTGCAGTTCCCATTATCTCTCTCTATCAGCTGAAAATACTCGGGTGTGCCGATAGGAACGATCATCACCCATTGGATGTGTGGCCCGAACACCTCAGGCCATCTGTGCGACAGGAATCAGCACAGAGATGTTTCAGCGCCCATACTTTGCACCCACTAACTAGTTCGCGCCGAATGGCTGCAGTCAATATGGACAAGTCCGACCACAACTTTCACAGGCAGACGGTCAGAATTCGCAGTTGGTAATACAAATCGCCAAAAAAACATCCAGCAAATTCATTGCTATGGAGGCGAACGTCTAGTCACAAAAGTAAGCTAATAATATAACGAGAACCCATCGATATTTAAGACCATAAGATGTAGATTATTCCGATTCTAACTATATTACAGTACATAGAGAGCCTAGACCCATTTCTGATGAAGGGTCTAGGCCCGAAACGTCAGCTTTTGTGCTCCTCTGATGCTGCTTGGCCTGCTGTGTTCATCCAGCTCTACACCCTGTTATCTAAGATTCTTCAGCATCTGCAGTTCCTGCTATCTCTTACACCGCATAGAACTAATTAAAATGGTTTTTCTATAATTTCAGAAAGAAAGATTCATCCTCTTGTCCCCACGACATTCTTATAAACACTCAAATCAATTTCTGTTTAAAAATTTCTTGCTTACCTGGCATTTTAATTGTTTTCTGGAGCTTTCTTCTTATTGACTGGTAGCACTTTCAAAGTAAATGTATAGGTTTTCCAGATACTCAACTTCTAACGGGCATCTGGTCAGTTATAACGCTATCTTAGCATTTCAGTGTCCACAGACAATCCCAACAGATTTTCTGGACGTTTCTGTCTCTATCTCTCCAAGTCATTGACACATTGCTACTAGGCAAAAACATAATTTTCTCTACTTTTTTTAGTGCATTCAAGAGTTAAATCTGTAACTCTACTCCAAAACTGTAAACCCTAATCAAAAATACATATATAAACAAATACCAGATGCTTTTGCCCAATCTAAAGTGAAACTAGAAACCATGTCCTCACTTCCCAAACGCATACAATCTTCAAATACGAATCAAGTTTAAAACTGTGCATTCCTCAGCCACTTGAGAATCTAAGTTTCCAAAGACTGATTTATCGTAAACCTTACATTCACTTAGATAATAAGTCAAAATATATCATTGCTTAATAATGCTTATGAAAATTTTATTATTCTGTTGTCTTCTATAACTTTAACCAATGAGTGAAATTTTTGCTTGCGTCAAACTGGTCAGGATTATTGCTGTTTAAAATAAATCAAAAATGCCACTAACGTTCGCAGAAAATTAATTAAAGTTGATAACTGGAATGGAGCAGTGTTAAAAATATAAGGTTCCATGATGGTTTGTTAGGGATCTGAGTGGAAAGAGAAATTTGCAGACCCCTAACTGAATGTTTTAATATAGACATTACAAGGCAGAAACAACTTATTTAGCTCAACCAGTCACCATTGATTATAAATATTATGTATCAAGTTCAGGCCTCCAAAGTTTGAATCAATTTCAATCCTGGCATTTGAACACTATTCGTAGAGTATGTCAATCATCCCCTTTCCTTCCTTACATGAAGAATTTATCGGTAAATGATGTTCGTGGTCGTAGAAGCTGGTTTTGGCAATGTTCATTTTTCAACATGTCTTTGTTCTGCATTTATCGAGTTGTATTTTCTACTAGTTTACCCTTGGTCTAGTTTTGCTTCTCAGGAATCTATTTTTGAGCATTCAGGCTTAGAGTCAACATTTTGAAGATGGCAATTCCTCTTTAACATAAACAGGATTACAGAAATAAATCTCAAAGGCAACAGTAAAAGTCCCAGAATGCTAGTTATTCAAATCAGAGTTTGACTTATTTAGTTACTGCAAACCAGTGCTCGCATGCTTGGGCTTGAAAATTGTCCATCCCTGTAAGGGAAACCCCTAAATTGCAAGGCATTATTTAAAGGACAGTGATCCAATGTTAAAGATAGTTTTTCCCTTTTCCTCTCCATGTTCACCAGGCACACCATTGTGAAATATCAGGTCTTTATTCTTGCAGTGCTGGGTTAAGGATTTGCACATTTAAATCATCCACAAATGTTGGATGTATGTTTTCAGCTGAACTACTGAAATGTACAGCTAATCGAAAACGAAAAGGATGAACTCAGATCTAGAGATAATGGGAACTGCAGATGCTGGAGAATTCCAAGATAATAAAATGAGAGGCTGGATGAACACAGCAGGCCAAGCAGCATCTCAGGAGCTCCTGAGATGCTGCTTGGCCTGCTGTGTTCATCCAGCCTCTCATTTTATTAACTCAGATCTAGACTTATCTTCCGGAGGGAACTGAGAGACTGTTGTGTGTTCTGCTTCACGGAGACATGGCTCACACCTGCCATTCCAGACTGTGTCCTACAAGCTGATAGGCTCTCCATGTATCACATGGACCGCACAGTGTCCTCAGGCAAGGAGAAAGGTGGTGGGGTATGCTTCCTGATCAACATTTCCTCGTGCTCAGACATAGCGAACCTAGCAAACTACTGCTCCTTGGATCTAGAATACCTTCTAGTAAAATGGTGTCCCTACTATCTGCTGCAGGAGTTCACCTCTGCCATCCTGACAACAGTCTGCATACCACCCCCTGTGAATGTGAAGAATACCCTAGATATGATTCACAGCACCACATCTATAGATGAAATTTCCTGAAGCCCTATTCATTGTGACTGGTTACTTCAACCGAGCGAACCTCAAGAGGGTCCTGACAAAGTACCACTAACACAACTGCTGCCCGACCAGAGCACTGAACATACTGGACCACCGCCATAAAAGGCGTTTACTGCTCCATTCCCCGCCCACACTTTGGAAAATGAGATCACAGCACTGTGTTCCTCCACCCAGTTTACAAGCAGAAGCTGACAGGAGAGGATCCTTCACAAAAGGAAGTACAATGCTGGTTTGATGCTGGGGAGGACTGCCTGTGGGACTATTTGGACTCAGCGGACTGGACTGTGTTCAAGTGCTCAGCAGAAAACCTGGATGAGTACGCTGTCATGGTTATGGACTGCATTAGCAAATGTGTGGGGGACTGTGTACCAAGGAATTCAATCCGAGTGTTCCCCAATTGTAAACTTTGGATGAACCAGGAACTCCACTCTCTACTGAAGACCAGACATGCAGCTTTCAAGTCAGGTGACCTGGACCAATACAGGAAAGACAGATATGACCTCCTGCAAAGTCATTGGGGATGCCAAGAGGCAGTAGCAGACTAAGTTACAGGCCCAAACCTACAAAACAGACTCCCACCACCTATGGCAAGTCCTAAACAACATTACGGGATACAAAATGAAGCAGAGCGAGATATCAGACAAAGACACATCCCTCCCTGATGCACTCAATGCTTTCTGTGCTCAGTTTGAGCAGAATGCCAGCAGCGTGGTGACGCCTGCCCCAACATCCCCAGACTCACTTGTTCCTTCGGTCAACGCTGCAGAAGTCAGACCAGTCTTTCTGCGAGTCAACCCAAGAAAAGTGACGGGCCTGGATAGTGTTTCAAAGATAGCAGAAACTGCAGATGCTGGAGGTAATAAGGTGCAGAGCTGGATGAACACAGCAGACCAAGCAGCATCAGAGAGCAGGAAGGCTGACGTTTCGGGCCTAGACCCTTCTTCAGAAAACTTCTAAAGAAGGGTCTAGGCACGAAATGTCAGCCTTCCTGCTCCTCTGATCCTGCTTGGCCTGCTGTGTTCACCCAGCTCTGCACCTTGTTATCTCTGGCCTGGATGGTGTCCCCGGCTGAGTGCTCAGATCCTGTGCAGACCAACTGTTGGAGGTATTCACCGACACCTTCAGCCTCTCCCTCCTACAAACGAAAGTCCCCATCTGAAGAAGACCTTCATCATCCCCGTATTGAAGAAATCACATGCAATGTGCCTTAATGACTACTGCCCAGTGTCTCTGACGTCAATAATCATGAAGTGCTTCAACAGACAGGTCATGGCCCACATCAATTCCAGTCTCCCAGCCTGCTTCAATCCCCTACAGTTTGCCTACTGACATAACAGATCTACAGAGGATGCCACATCCCTAGCCCTGCACCCTGGAACATCTGGACAACAAAGGCACCTATATCAGACTCCTGTTCATTGACTTCAGCTCCACTTTCAACACCTTTATCCTCTCTGTACGCATCTCAAAACTGTGAGACCTTGGTCTTGGCTCCACCCTCTGCAACTGGATCCTCAGCTTTCTGGCCCACAGACGGCAATCGGCAAGGATAGGTAATTGCACCTCCTCCACAATAACACTCAACACTGGGCACCCCCTCCCCTGCCAAAAATGCAACGTGTTCTCCCTACTTTACTCCCTGTACACCTATGGCTGTATTGCCAAACTCCAAACAAACGCCGTCCACAAATTTGTTGACAACACTACAATAGTAGGATAGATATTGAACAATGATAAGTCAAAATACAGAAGGGAGATGGGGGCTTGGTGACGTGTTGCAATGAGAACAACGTCTCCCTCAATGTCAGCAAACCTAAAGAACTGATCATTGGCTTCAGAAAGAAGGCAGGAGAACACACCCCCATCTACATTAATGAAACTGAGGTTGAGAGTGTGGAGAACATCAAGTTCCTCGGAGTGACGACAACCAACAAGCAGTCCTGGTCTTCGCAACTAAATGTGATGGCCAAAAAAGCACAACAACGCCTCTTCTTCCTCAGGGGGCTCAGGAAATACGGCACGTCTATGAGGACCCCCACCAACTTCTACAGATGCACCATTGAAAGCACACTATCCAGACAATCATGGAAGCCAACCTTCCATCCATGGACTCCATTTACATGGCTTGCCGCTGATCAAAGGCTGCCAACATCACCTAAGACCCATCACACCCCAGTAGTGATCTCCTACACCTCTTCCATCAGGCAGAAGATACAGAAACCTGAACATATGCACAAGCAAGCTCAGGAACAGCTTCTTCCCGGCCATTATTAGATTGATGTATGGACTCTCTAGCCTCAAATAATGCTGATCTTGCTAATGTTGGTCTCACATAGTGCACGCCCTGCGCAATGTAACTTGTATGTCTCCAAGTTTTTTTGATCTGTCCATCCTTGCTTACTAAGATCTGCCTGTACTGCTCATAAACAAAACTTTTCACTGTACTTCGGTACATGTGACAATAAATCAGTCAATTTACCATCTGTATCAAACTGCTTAGTGTAACTGAACGCAGCTGGAAGAATGTAGAGGTGATTCTTAGTGGAGATCAGGGTAGTCTTTGCTTATCCCAGATACTTTACCTTTGTAGCTGATTTCAGTTGACCTATAATAGGATAGTTCCATCCCATTGGAGGGATGGAGATGATCTTTGCGACTCTTCTTCTAGTAACCACATTCCTTCAGTCATTTTTTCTTCTGGATATTTCCACTGGATGAAAAGTTAAATAAACTGTCTGGTACATTCATAATCAGTCTCTGACTTATTAGTTAAAACCTTAGCATGCAACAAATGTTGTAGGAAAGATAACCATAGAACCAAACACACAGCTGTCAGCATGCAAAAATCGTCTCTGCCATTGGAAACTGATCACTACTCCACAATCAACTTCTTGCAGTCAGTAAAACTTGCTCCAATACATCCCTCTACCTCCTAGTCATCCACAATTTTGCAATTACTGTTTGTTTAAGCAAATTGTGTATGAGATGTGTGGCATGACAGCCAGGTCGGTTATTTTTCAAAACTATAGACTCTGTTTCAAACATTAACTTTAAAAGCAACTTCTTTTGATCTCATTGCAGTTTTTAAAACCAGGAAATAAAAAATCACAGTCCTTACAGCTGCGACAAAACTGGCAAACAAAATTGACAAGAAAGCAAAGAGGAATATAAGATTTAATTTAAGGTTCTTTTTGTAGGCGAATTAGAATCCTACAGTCAGGAGCAAAGTAAATGAGTCAAGGCCTCTTGTGAGTAAATTGGGGGTTTCTGGAATCTGCCGGTTTGTTGCTCAAAAGCTAAAATGCACCTCCAAAATCAATCTAAAGAAAAATCTGATTCGGTGTATAATGTTTAGCATTCACGACATCATGTTTACCTTGTGTTAATGAAAGTTGAAATGCACAGCTTTTTACAGAATTACTTTTACAGAATAAATGTAAAGAAATCTTAAGGACCAGTAAAATATTTGGACAGTATTAATTGAATTCAGATGCGTGCTGAAACTTCTTTGGAAATTCTTAAATTCTATGAAGAGTTTTTTTTAAAGGATTTTATTTATATTTAATTATCAAAGGCAGAAACTGTCCAACCTAGTAGTTTGTCAAAGCAGTTTGACATTCCATTGCTAGTAAAAATCTCAACACGAGAAACATTTAAAAATCTTTGCCCTTCCTTCTATAGATGCAATACCATCAAACCTCCTAGCCTGCCATGATTACCACATCTCAAGAAGTAATTCATTGGCTGGAAGACAATATGGATGTCCTGAGATCATGAAAGAGGCCATAAATGCAAGCTGGTTCTATCTTTACAATGGTCACCTGGGTATGCAGATAAAAATTGAGAGTCAGTGAATTATTTGTTTTACTTTGTGCTTCAAACAGTAGAGTATATGCCAAGCCTCCACCTCAACTAGCAGTGTATGTTCTCAATATATTTGATCACTTCTGAAACTCATTACTGTTCTTTAAACTGCCATGGACATGCAGTAATACATTTTCTCCAAAGAAGTTATGCCACATGCCTCTGTCTGTTTTATGCACAAAACACTATAGTTTGAGGTACAATGAGGTGAGGGGTAATTTATCATCATTAAGCCATGTCTGTCAGCAATGTCCTGTTCCATGAAATTCCACATAAAATTACATAACTGTTCAAATCATCTGTATTGCCATTGGCTGCTTGGACCATGTAACCTGAATGAGAAGGATCTTCAACTGTGGTGCCTGCCTTTATTTATTTTTGGTTGATTACTATTTGTGCTACATTTTACTGAATGTGACAAAACTGTTGCCTGCCTGTCAAAATGATTAACTGTTTCCTGACATGAATCTCTTACTCAGCTCTGGCTATTTAACTTCTGGAATGGAGATGACTTTTTAATGTTTTCCTTTCCTCGTGTGGTCCTCTTGCATTTCAAGATGTGGCGCAAGAAGAATGCGATGTATTGGAATGTCAGTATTTAAACCTCAGCTGCAAATAGTTTGAGACAAATGGTAGAATGAAAGAACTCAGGTCAAAACAATCTAAAATCTATCAAAACTGTGCCTTTAACTCACAAATCCATCAGCTTCATGGCCTTTCAAATGGTTTTCTTTGAGTTTCTCCACAAAGTTTCAGCAGATAGAAAACTTCATCTCAGTGAGCAGAGTCTGACATCTTTGTGAATGAGATAATCATGCATTTCAATAAACATTTAATAAGGAGAGTAATAAATTGATTGCCTGTTAAAAAATAAATAGGAAGCTGCCCCAATTGTGTGTTCACTGTCTGGGTTCATACAAAAGACAGCGGTCACTTGGATGAAATGCTTATGCTCCGCCAACTACAGGCAGCACAAGGAGCAGGGGAGAGGAGAACATTAAACGTAAAACCAACAAGCAATTATAAGATAACAAAGTGTGGAGCTGGATGAACACAGCTGGCCAAGCAGCATCTCAGGAGTACAAAAGCTGACGTTTCGGGCCTAGACCCTTCATCAGAGAGGCTTTTGTGCTCCTGAGATGCTGCTTGGCCTGCTGTGTTCATCCAGCTCCACACTTTGTTATCTTGGATTCTCCAGCATCTGCAGTTCCCATTATCACCAATGAGCAATTACATGTTTAGAAATGGAATTGAAACTAAAAGGAGCAAAGTGTGGGCAGCTAGTCAAAATATTTCACTGAAACTATTCATCTAGGATAGGCTTACATCTGATTATGTGATCCCAAGATTATGTGAAATTGCTGCTTAGGCTTTGTAACATTTCAGATTTGTAACCAACGTGGCCCATACTTTCGTACTCATTTTGTAGCCGGGAAGCCACAGATGATCTTTCATGGCAGGTGCTTTCATGTTTGCAGACGATGAAGAAATGTGAAAAGTGACTAGCAGAGATCCTGATGGTCATCAACATATTCGAATGCCGTTTTGGATCTCCTGGCATAGATGGTGGACGGATGAGAGCGAATCTGCTCCCTTGAATGTCAGAATGTAAGCAAAAACTATGGCATGATGAGTAGAGGTTGAGGAAGTCAATGCCACTACCTTAACTCTCAGGATGTGCCTGCAATGCCAAAGTAAGTCCAGGGACCTTATTAAGATGTCAAGGTGAAAATGTTTTGCTTTCTTGCTCTGTTCTCACATATTCATGATGCCCAGACTCACAATAATTCCAACTTCATTTCCCTTTAGCATACAGCAATCAATGCCCCATTCTTCTCCCAATGCTCTTCTCCTCGTAGCAACATGCTGAACAATTTTGTAAGCTTCACTCAATCACTGCAAATGTCATCCGAGTAAGGCAACAAAGCAGTAAGCAAGCTCAACTGTGCTTTAAGGGCTTTGAGTATAGGAGTTGGGACATCATGTTGAAGTTGTGCAGGACATTGGTAAAGCATCCTCTTGGATACTGTAAACAGTTCTGGTTGCTGTGTTATCGATAGGATATTATTAAACTGGAGAGGGATCAGAAAAGATTTGCTAGGATGTTGCCAGGAATGGAGAGCTTAAGATACAAAAATAGATTGGAAAGACTGGGACTTTTTTCATTGGAGAGTAGGAGGTTGAGGGGTGACGTTATTTATGTTTATAAAATCATGAGGGGTATAGATAAAGTAAATGACAGGGGTCATTTTCCCAAGGGTGGGTGAGGTCAAAACTAGGGGTAATATTTCTAAGGCAAGAGGAGGAAGATTTAAAAAGGACATGAGGAGCAACATTTTTACACAGTGAGTAGTTTGTGCGTGGAATGAACTGCCAGAGAAAGTGAAGGATGCAGGTGTAGCAAGAATGTTTGTATAAGTTCATGAATAAGAAAGCTTTAGAAGGATATGGGCCAAGTGCAGGCAGATAGGATTACAGTTGATTCTGCCATAATGTGTGTTCCATCAACGCAAATTGGCTGTAACGCGTTTGACGCATAGGGGAACGCTATTTCTAAAACGTGAACTTGTGTAGGCTACAATGTGATTCCATCAGTGCGCGGAGGAGTGCGTGTCGACATCACAGTGTTAGCGTCAAAAGAGTCTCCATGCTGGCGTCACATGATCATTTTGCAGGCTTTGCTGTGAAGTGCTTTCTGTGAGAGGTACTGTACAACCTCCTCCCCCATCAAGTCAAATTGACATTTTTCAAAGTCGTGTTAAATTTACTTCTGTTTCATTATCATATATGAATTTAACATTTAATCAAATTGTGTTATCCTCTGTGTTAGGCTTTTGAGTGATTTTTGAATGATTGTGTGTGATTTCTTTTTGGTGGTCGGTCCCTAATTTGCATTATTTCTACAGTAAGATTTTCCAGAATGCAATGTTGCACAGGAGCACAACTATCGTGTTATAGCAGAATCAAATGTGGTTTAGTTTGGGAACAAGTCTGGAGTGGGCTAGTCGGACCAAAGGGTCTGTTTCCATGCTGTAGACTCTATGACTTTATCACAGGTGATGATCACCCTAAGTATTCTTCAGATACAGGTTTGTGAATAGTGATAATGCTCTCATGCACAGCTCCCATATGCAAGAATGAAACCTTCTGGGAGTCAGGAGAACAGGCTGCTTGGCTGTGTTGCATGAGTCAATCAGCATGGTGTGGTCCCTTTACATCTCAGGGGAACCTCCCTTACAAACAAAGGTCCATATGATGCCCCCTGCAAGCCCACAGAAATCCATGATGAAGCTCAACCATCAAGCTGAACAGGAGCTTATTGCATGGCAAACAAAGAAATATACATTTTGTAACAAGCTGAGCAAAATAAAATAATAAATAAATACTCTCTTGAGGGTATCACAAATGGCTATTACTCCTAGATGTTCACAAATCTTCTTGCTAAATCATTACTTATGAAATCTAGCTATTATCAGGTTATCTCAGGCCTGCCTGCTTCACTGTTGTCCTGGCTTCCTCAAACCAGCTTTATCGACGTTAACATCTCCAAATTATTCTCTATCCCAAATTTGAGGAAACAGGTGATATTCCATCGCTCCCTCTCCTCACACCATCTTGTGCATTATGCAGCAAACAATCATTATCCTGAAGATCCTTTGGTTTAGAGAAGGAAGGAGTTGAATGGCCTGAGCTGCCAAGGTAATTAAGTTCATTTTCAAATGGCACATCCTGTCAAATGCAATCTAGTTCAACTACTGCTTTGCTAAAGAGGTGAGAGTGACAACCCTTGATATCAAGGCTGCATTTGACCGAGTGTGGCATCAAGGAGCCCCAGAAAAATTAGAATCAATGGGTATCGGGGGCAAACTCTCCAGTAGTTGGAGTCATACACATTATGGAAGGTGGCCATGGTTGTTGGAGGTCAATCATCTCAGCCCCAGGACATCTCTAGAGGTGTTCTTCAAGGTAGAGTCCTTGGCCCAACCATCCATCAATGACTTTCCCTCCATTGTAAGAGCAGAAGTGGGGATGTTCACTGATGATTGCACAATGTTCAGCATCATTTGTGACTCTTCAGATACTGAAGCAGTCCCTGTTCAAGTGCAACAAGATCTGGACAATATCCAGGCTTGGGCTGACAAGTGGCACATGTCATTTGCGCTGCACAAATGCCAGGCTATGGCCATCACCAATAAGAGACAATCTAGCCACTGCCCCTTGACATTCAATGGTGTCACCATCATTGGCTCCGCCATTATCAACATCCTGGGAGTTATCATTGTCCAGAAACTCAACTGAATCCACCACATTAACTGCAAGAGTTGCAACAGCAGGCCAAAAACTAGGAATACTGCAGCAAGTAACTCACTTCCTGACTCCTCAAAGCCTGCCCACTATCTGCAAGGCACAAGTCAGGAGTGTGATGGAATACTCCCCATTTTCCTGGATGAGTGCAGCCCCAACAACACTCAAGAAGCTTGACACCATCCAGGACAAAGCAGCCCACTTGATTGACATTACATCCACAAGCATCCACTCCCTCCACCACCGATGCTCAGTTGTAGCAGTGTGTACTGTCTACAAGATGCATCACAGAAATTCACCAAAGATCCTCAGATAGCACCTTCCAAACCCACAGCCACTTCCATCTAGATGGACAAGGGTAGCAGACATATGGGAACACCGCCACTTCCAAGATCTCTGACTGCCACCACCATCCTGACTTGGGAATATATCACCATTCCTTCACTGTCACTGTGTCAAAATTATGCAATTCTCTCCCTAATGACGCTGTGGGTCAATCCACAGCAGGAGGACTGCAGCAGTTCAAGAAGGCAGCTCATCACCACCTTCTCAAGGGCAATTAGGTATTGGCAAGAAATATTGGCCAGCCAGTGACACCCTCATCCTACAAATGAATAAAAAAAATACACCTTATAAAACATATAACTGATCAATCTTTATGAAACAATGCTTATACCCAAAAATCGTTTGCTACCCTACCACACTTAACATGCATTAACTGAAAACTTTGCAACCATGACACCACAGCAATTACTCAGTTATACAATTCCTGCACCTAATGGATACAGGAACAGTTTAATTTCCACCTTCCCCTCATCACAACTCAATCCTTCTTCCCTTTTTTCCACATTAGGCACTCTGTCCAAGCAGAGGTGGAAGAGTAAAACAACAGTGAAGATGAGGATAAGCAGTCATTGGTTCAGACATTCACAGCTACAAGCTTGGACATTGACACTCATACATTTAGGAATTAAGGATAAAGGAGGATAAGTATTGGGAACGTTAAAACATGTTCAATTGCACCAGCATCCAGAAGAAATTAAACTGTAAGTAGTTCATTATGTCATTTAATATTATGCTTCACTGTGAGAGATCCAGGCAGTGTGCTGTTTGGGACGTGTCTTTTGAGAATGGCAGTGTGGATCTCAAATCAGCTTTGCACATCGACATTGAAACCCATGTGCTGCTGATGGTTGTTGGCTCGTGAACTTCTTTTAGTATATGGCATTTACTTACCATTAGACATGTGTGCATGTATTTCAGCGGCCATCTTCTGCCAGGAAGAGGCCTAATTTGTGGCCCTACGTGACACAACTTCTCTTCATCCTTCTCTTTCTTTTTAAATATCTATCATATTGTTTTCTTTGTTTCAAAATTATATGGAGTCTCCCCATTTAACAACAAATCAATACTAAATACATATTCAAATCAAAATTCCCCATATTACTATTGGTAATCTACATATAAAAAGAAATTAAATCCCATTATATATTCCATTAGTATCCATGCTTTGCGTATTAAGTTGCTGTCCAACTAAGTGGATGTTAGAAGGAAGAATGGTCTTTATGAGCATCCTTTACACTCTTTCTCTCACCCAAGCTCTTGAAGAGAACAACAGTGAGTGTTGATTTTATTCACCTTTATCTGTTTTTCTTTCAACAAGATGTATCTAAATTTTTGCTTTGTTGCCTTCACAAAAATAACATACTGAAGGATAGTTTCTCTTATGGTTCAAATCATTTATTTTGTAAGTGTATCTCTGCCATCTTGATATCCCAGGCTTCACCTCTGCTGTTGGGGAGTATTTTTCAGATGTTACACTAGGCGTGGTGTCCCAGGATAGGGACAAAGAAGGATTCCCACTGCTGTTTATTATTCAGACTCATAGAGTCACACAGCATGGAAACAGACTCTTCAATCCAACAGAGATAGTGGGAACTGCAGATGCTGGAGAATCCAAGATAATAAAATGTGAGGCTGGATGAACACAGCAGGCCCAGCAGCATCTCAGGAGCGCTCCTGAGATGCTGCTGGGCCTGCTGTGTTCATCCAGCCTCACATTTTATTATCTTCAATCCAACAGTCTGCACTGACCAAGTTTCCCAAACTAAACTAGTCCCATCTGCCTGCACTTGGCCCATATCCCTCTAAACTTTTTCTAATCATGAACTTATCCAAATGTCTTTTAGATGTTGTAACTCTACCAGCCACCATCACTTCCTCTGGCAGTTCATTCCACACACGAAACACTCTCTGTATAAAAAAGTTGCCCCTCATGTCTTTTTTAAACTTTCTCTTCTCACTTTGAAAATATTGCCCTAGTTTTGAAGTCTCCCACCTCAGGGAGAAGACCATTGTCACTCACCTTCTCTAAGTCCCTCATGATTTTACCCAGTATTCATTTCAAAAGGTGCATAATACTAAATGCTAAATGAGTGTAGATTGGCTCATTTCGAATGACCTTCCAGAACCAAAGTATGCTTACTCTCACTGTGAAAGCAGACATCTATGTAATGGATGCAGATGAGATATTGGAGTTAAGTAACCTGTGAAACAAAGATGAGTTAATGGGATTGAAACAGATCAGTCATTTTCTGCTTGAGGAGCAAAGCAGCTCAATGGCACTGAATGGCCTGGCTCTGGTCCTGTGGCATTGTTCTTTGCCACAGGCAAGAAAAACTGTCGGAAAAAGGAGAAAAGCAAAATAATTGAGGATGAGAGAGGGTCAAAGCAGTGCACTGATATAAAACAGGCTCATTGCAATTATGATGTAAATAATTCAAATTTATTAAGATCAGAATCTCTGTTTTATATACAGAACAAACAGAAAAAGTTGAATTAAAATGCATGCGAACATTAGTGGGTACAATGTTCAGAGCACAGTAATTTTACCTCTGCAAATTAGAACTGATGCAAAACCAGAAACATGGGATGAAAGTTTTGTTGTCTGAAGACTGTGAAAAGCCTCAAATGGGTTTCGGCAGTTGCAATTCAGTTCCCAGTGGATGTACGTTTATGGTACAAAACTGGCTATAATTCAGGACTAATTGGCAGTATTTCAACAATGAGCCTTTCTTCTCGATAGTGCATGTCTTTTACATTAATTGTTTCCCTTCATTGAATGTTAATAAGTCAGGGTATACAAAAAGGTAAAATTCAATAACCTTTTGTAATCTATGTTTTTTAAACGGCCTGGCAAAACTTTAAAACACTTATTATCATCAACAGTAAATAACGTGTATCAATGTCAGCTCCCCAGGCAACTGACACAATGTCTTCTTCTGAAGGCAGTGCCACTGATGACTCCATCAGTATTTGACCCATATACAGTAAATACATATTAAGGTGGCTCCAATTAATGGCCAATTAATGCTTAGCATCTTCAGCCTTAGATCCTGATTTGGGACTGGAATTTCCTTTGAGTATTCCAATGTACGCATTCCTGTACCCATTCTGTCAGTTCCAAGTTACAGTAATCCCTTAGAGTATGCTGGAATGTAAACGAGGGGACATCAACATAAGTGGTCAATGTGGTTTGAAGTTAACTGAAATATAACCAATGAGGCCTCAAGGTGAGGGTGATTATAAAAGTGGAAGTGACACACCACAGAGGTAAGGTGAACCCTGTTTGATGAGCTGAGAGGTTTTCTTCTGGAAGCTCTCAAATGGAGGTTCTCTTGAAGCTGAGCCTTTAGACTTACACCCACTCTAGGAACTTGAACATGAACATCATAATTTTAAATCAGTAAAGGAATCAAGAGTTATGGGGAATGGCAGGAAAGCAGGGTTGAGGATTATCAGATCAGCCATGGTCGCATTGAATGGTGCAGCAGGTTCGATAGGCTGAATGGCCTATTTATGCTCTTCCATTTTATGGCTGAAGCTCCAGTTCGGTTTTGAGGAAGATGCTATCTTTTAGATGAGACGTCAAAAGGAGACCTTGCCTGGTTATTCTTATGGATATGACATGAAATTATTTCAAAGCAGAAGAGGTAAATTATTCTCAGTGTCCCAATATTTATCCCTCAATCAACAGCCACATACACACACAAAAAACAGGTTATCTAGTCATTATCACATTCCTGTCAAGACATTTTGCTGAGTGCAACTTGGCTATCACTTTTCTACATTACAATAGTCATTATACTTCAAAAGAACCAACTTCACTGGAAAATGCTTGGAGAAGTCTTGTGGTTATGAAAAGTTATATTCAACTCTTTCCTTCTAGTATTCATTCTCCCCTTTTGCTCATTCTTTAGAAGAGCAATTGCTTTTAGTCCCTCACCCCCAACCTTTTGTCTGTGCCCATTTCACCATCCTGTAATGACATCTTGAAAGTCTACAACTATTTGTTTCACTGTGCACTTATTACTTGGCCAATTTTGTATCATTGCAATCTGTATAATATTGTTCCCTACACCAAAATCTAAATCACTGAGAAAGATTGAAATGAGTAATGGACATCAAACTGACTTTTGGGAAGTTCTGAGGAAGGGTCACCGGACCCGAAATGTCAACTCTGTTTTCTCCTTCACAGATCCTGCCAGACCTGCTGAGCTTTTCCATCGACATTGTTTTTGTTCCTGAGTTACAACATCCACAGTTCTTTTGACTTTGGGAAACACCATCAATAATCAGGTCCCAATCTGACAAAGATATATTCACTGTCACTCTTGCTTTCTGTCATTGAGCTCGTTTGCATCCATACAGCCATCTTCACTTTAAAGCCACCTTCTAAATAAGTGGCACTCTGTTGAATGTCTTGTGAACAACCTCTAGTGCACTAGGTAAAACTTACCTGTATATTTTGCATCTGAACTGGAAGGGGACCAATGTCCTGGGTGGAAGGTTTGCTCGAGTAGTTCGAGAGGGTTTAAACTAGTATGGCAGGGGGGTGGGAACCTGAGCTGTATACCAGAGGTGAGCTTTGATGCAGGTGAGGCAGTAGCAAGAGGTAGACCAGCTAGTGGGAAGAATTTTCCTGGGAAGGAACCAAGGGATCGGTTAAAGTGTGTTTGCTTTAATGCAAGGAGTATCAGGAATAAAAGTGATGAACTTAGAGCATGGATCAGTACCTGGTGCTATGATGTTGTGGCCATAACAGAGACATGGGTTTCTCATGGGCTGGAATGGTTGCTGGATATTCCAGGGTTTAGAACATTTAAAAAGAATAGGGAGGGGGGAAAAAGAGGAGGGGGTGTAGCACTACTAATCAGAGAGGGTATCACAGCTACAGAAGCTTCCATTGTCGAGGAAGATCTGCCTACTGAGTCAGTATGGGTGGAAATTAGGAACAGCAAGGGAGTAGTCACCTCGTTAGGGGTTTACTACAGGCCCCCCAATAGCAGCAGGGAGATTGTAGAAAGCATAGGTCGACAGATTTTGGAAAAGTGTGGACGCAGTAGGGTTGTTGTAATGGGTGACTTTAACTTTCCTAATATTGATTGGAACCTCCTTCGAGCAGAAGATTTGAATGGAGCTGTTTTTGTAAGGTGTGTTCAGGAGGGTTTCCTAACGCAGTACGTTGACAGGCCGACGAGGGGAGAGGCCATTCTAGACTTGGTGCTCGGAAACGAGCCGGGGCAGGTATCAGATCTTGTGGTGGGAGAGCATTTTGGTGATAGTGACCATAACACTCTCTCATTCTACATAGCTATGGAGAAGGAGAGGATTAGGCAGAATGGGAGGATATTTAATTGGGGAAGAGGAAACTATGATGCGATTAGACACGAGTTAGGAAGCATGGACTGGGAGCAGTTGTTCCATGGTAAGGGAACTATAGACATGTGGAGATGGTTTAAGGAACAGTTGTTGGGAGTGATGAGTAAATATGTCCCTCTGAGACAGGCAAGACGGGGTAAGATAAAGGAACCTTGGATGACGAGAGCGGTGGAGCTTCTAGTGAAAAGGAAGAAGGTAGCTTACATAAGGTGGAGGAAGCTAGGGTCAAGTTCAGCTAGAGAGGATTACATGCAGGCAAGGAAGGAGCTCAAAAATGGTCTGAGGAGAGCCAGGAGGGGGCACGAGAAAGGCTTGGCAGAAGGAATCCGGGAAAACACAAAGGCATTTTACACTTACGTGAGGAATAAGAGAATGGTCAAAGAAAGAGTAGGGCCGATCAGGGATAGCATAGGGAACTTGTGTGTGGAGCCTGAGGAGGTAGGGGAAGCCCTAAATGAGTTTTTTGCTTCTGTCTTTACGAAAGAAACGACCTGTGTAGTGAATGAAACCTTTGAAGAGCAGGTGTGCATGCTGGAATGGATAGAGATAGAGGAAGCTGATGTACTGAAAATTTTGTCAAACATTAAGATTGACAAGTCGCCAGGCCCGGATCAGATTTGTCCTCGGCTGCTTTGGGAAGCGAGAAATGCAATTGCTTCGCCACTTGCGAAGATCTTTGCATCCTCGCTCTCCACTGGAGTCGTACCTGAGGACTGGAGAGAGGCAAATGTAATTCCTCTCTTCAAGAAAGGAAATAGGGAAATCCCCGGCAATTATAGACCGGTAAGTCTCACGTCTGTCGTCTGCAAGGTGTTAGAAAGGATTCTGAGGGATAAGATTTATGACCATCTGGAAGAGCATGGCTTGATCAAATACAGTCAACACGGCTTTGTGAGGGGTAGGTCATGCCTTACAAACCTTATCGAGTTTTTTGAGGATGTGACTAGTAAGGTTGATGAGGGTCAAGCTGTGGATGTGGTGTATATGGGCTTCAGTAAGGCATTTGATAAGGTTCCCCATGGAAGGCTCATTCAGAAGGTCAGGAGGAATGGGATACAGGGGAACTTAGCTGCTTGGATACAGAATTGGCTGGCCAACAGAAGACAGCGAGTGGTAGTAGAAGGAAAATATTCTGCCTGGAAGTCAGTGGTGAGTGGGGTTCCACAGGGCTCTGTCCTTGGGCCTCTACTGTTTGTAATTTTTATTAATGACTTGGACGAGGGAATTGAAGGATGGGTCAGCAAGTTTGCAGACGACACAAAGGTCGGAGGTGTCGTTGACAGTGTAGAGGGCTGTTGTAGGCTGCAGCGGGACATTGACAGGATGCAGAGATGGGCTGAGAGGTGGCAGATGGAGTTCAACCTGGATAAATGCGAGGTGATGCATTTTGGAAGGTCGAATTTGAAAGCTGAGTACAGGATTAAGGATAGGATTCTTGGCAGCGTGGAGGAACAGAGGGATCTTGGTGTGCAGATACATAGATCCCTTAAAATGGCCACCCAAGTGGACAGGGTTGTTAAGAAAGCATATGGTGTTTTGGCTTTCATTAACAGGGGGATTGAGTTTAAGAGTCGTGAGATCTTGTTGCAGCTCTATAAAACTTTGGTTAGACCGCACTTGGAATACTGCGTCCAGTTCTGGGCGCCCTATTATAGGAAAGATGTGGATGCTTTGGAGAGGGTTCAGAGGAGGTTTACCAGGATGCTGCCTGGACTGGAGGGCTTATCTTATGAAGAGAGGTTGACTGAGCTCGGTCTCTTTTCATTGGAGAAAAGGAGGAGGAGAGGGGACCTAATTGAGGTATACAAGATAATGAGAGGCATAGATAGAGTCGATAGCCAGAGACTATTTCCCAGGGCAGAAATGGCTAGCACGAGGGGTCATAGTTTTAAGCTGGTTGGTGGAAAGTATAGAGGGGATGTCAGAGGCAGGTTCTTTACGCAGAGAGTTGTGAGAGCATGGAATGCGTTGCCAGCAGCAGTTGTGGAAGCAAGGTCATTGGGGTCATTTAAGAGACTGCTGGACATGCATATGGTCACAGAAATTTGAGGGTGCATCCATGAGGATCAATGGTCGGCACAACATTGTGGGCTGAAGGGCCTGTTCTGTGCTGTACTGTTCTATGTTCTATGTTCTATGTTCTATGGATGACGAGAGCGGTGGAGCTTCTAGTGAAAAGGAAGAAGGTAGCTTACATAAGGTGGAGGAAGCTAGGGTCAAGTTCAGCTAGAGAGGATTACATGCAGGCAAGGAAGGAGCTCAAAAATGGTCTGAGGAGAGCCAGGAGGGGGCACGAGAAAGGCTTGGCAGAAGGAATCCGGGAAAACACAAAGGCATTTTACACTTACGTGAGGAATAAGAGAATGGTCAAAGAAAGAGTAGGGCCGATCAGGGATAGCATAGGGAACTTGTGTGTGGAGCCTGAGGAGGTAGGGGAAGCCCTAAATGAGTTTTTTGCTTCTGTCTTTACGAAAGAAACCAACTTTGTAGTGAATGAAACCTTTGAAGAGCAGGTGTGCATGCTGGAATGGATAGAGGTAGACGAAGCTGATGTGCTGAAAATTTTGTCAAACATTAAGATTGACAAGTCGCCAGGCCCGGATCAGATTTGTCCTCGGCTGCTTTGGGAAGCGAGAAATGCAATTGCTTCGCCACTTGCGAAGATCTTTGCATCCTCGCTCTCCACTGGAGTCGTACCTGAGGACTGGAGAGAGGCAAATGTAATTCCTCTCTTCAAGAAAGGAAATAGGGAAATCCCCGGCAATTATAGACCGGTAAGTCTCACGTCTGTCGTCTGCAAGGTGTTAGAAAGGATTCTGAGGGATAAGATTTATGACCATCTGGAAGAGCATGGCTTGATCAAATACAGTCAACACGGCTTTGTGAGGGGTAGGTCATGCCTTACAAACCTTATCGAGTTTTTTGAGGATGTGACTAGAAAGGTTGATGAGGGTCGAGCTGTGGATGTGGTGTATATGGACTTCAGTAAGGCATTTGATAAGGTTCCCCATGGTAGGCTCATTCAGAAGGTCAGGAGGAATGGGATACAGGGGAACTTAGCTGCTTGGATACAGAATTGGATGGCTAACAGAAGACAGCGAGTGGTAGTAGAAGGAAAATATTCTGCCTGGAAGTCAGTGGTGAGTGGAGTTCCACAGGGCTCTGTCCTTGGGCCTCTACTGTTTGTAATTTTTATTAATGACTTGGACGAGGGAATTGAAGGATGGGTCAGCAAGTTTGCAGACGACACAAAGGTCGGAGGTGTCGTTGACAGTGTAGAGGGCTGTTGTAGGCTGCAGCGGGACATTGACAGGATGCAGAGATGGGCCGAGAGGTGGCAGATGGAGTTCAACCTGGATAAATGCGAGGTGATGCATTTTGGAAGGTTGAATTTGAAAGCTGAGTACAGGATTAAGGATAGGATTCTTGGCAGTGTGGAGGAACAGAGGGATCTTGGTGTGCAGATACATAGATCCCTTAAAATGGCCACCCAAGTGGACAGGGTTGTTAAGAAAGCATATGGTGTTTTGGCTTTCATTAACAGGGGGATTGAGTTTAAGAGTCGTGAGATCTTGTTGCAGCTCTATAAAACTTTGGTTAGACCGCACTTGGAATACTGCGTCCAGTTCTAGGCGCCCTATTATAGGAAAGATGTGGATGCTTTGGAGAGGGTTCAGAGGAGGTTTACGAGGATGCTGCCTGGACTGGAGGGCTTATCTTATGAAGTGAGGTTGACTGAGCTCGGTCTCTTTTCATTGGAGAAAAGGAGGAGGAGAGGGGACCTAATTGAGGTATACAAGATAATGAGAGGCATAGATAGAGTTGATAGCCAGAGACTATTTCCCAGGACAGAAATGGCTAGCACGAGGGGTCATAGTTTTAAGCTGGTTGGTGGAAAGTATCGAGTGGATGTCAGAGGCAGGTTCTTTACGCAGAGAGTTGTGAGAGCATGGAATGCGTTGCCAGCAGCAGTTGTGGAAGAAAGGTCATTGGGGTCATTTAAGAGACTGCTGGACATGTATATGGTCACAGAAATTTGAGGGTGCATACATGAGGATCAATGGTTGGCACAACATTGTGGGCTGAAGGGCCTGTTCTGTGCTGTACTGTTCTATGTTCTATGTTCTATGTTCTATATTTGGCCCTCTCTTCCTGTCAATTGTTTGGTGGCATGCAGTGTACACCAGACAGTGCTATGGATTTTGCTGTTAATCCTTCACATTATTCCACTCCAGTACTGCAATGATATCTTTGACCAATACTGCCAAGTCCTTCATTTTTCCCTCCTTATATTTCCTGCACACAGCGTAATGAACAAGTATGTTAAGTGTCCACTTCTTATCTTGTTTAGTTAGATCGCTGATTTTGTCATTCTATCACGTGTGTTCACTTGTAGCTGCAGCTCTCCAACCTTATTTAGGCACACGCATGTCAGAGCCACCTTAGTCTGTGCTAACAAGGTGTGGAGCTGGATGAACAGCAGGCCAAGCAGCATCAGAGGAGCAGGAAAATTGACGTTTTTGAAGAAGGGTCCCGACCCGAAATGTTAACTGTCCTGCTCCTCTTGTCTGGGGGAGTCTGATCAAGTCTATTGATCAGCGGTGACAGTTAATCCATCAGTCCATATACAGAAACTAACAGGAGGAGGCTGACATGTCTGGCCTTTACTGAGGAACTAGCCCTCGGCGGGTCTGTCTTCGGAACTGAGGACTGCATGTTCTGTGTAAGAGCACAGGATAATAGTGAAGCGGTAGCAGCACAAATCTGAAGCAGGCATTACTGTAATCTGTAGCCGAGACGGATATGTCATGTGGCAGGGAGGGCATCCCCACAGTCAAAAGGGAAGTAGGGTGGCAGTGAATGACCACACCTGGCATAGTCAGCCCACATGCCAGGGCCCTGGCTGGGTAAGGTATGGGGTGCACGTGGACAGGTTTGGGGGGGCGGGTAGTTGGGGAAGTGTAAACCTTTGGGGATACAGGGCTGGTGGGAGGGGAATAGGGATGTTTGGGAAGTCACTGACATGTTCAGCCTGAGGCTGGAAACCACTGGTGGAGGAACACTCACTGCCACATTCCAGATTGATACAAATGAAAATTATCCAATGGAAAAGAAAATGGCTCTGAGCACACCCAGAGTGTTTGGGGAGACGTGACTCACCCTGAGGGAGGGAGGGGGCTGCAGCACACACAATGCTTCAAAAGGGAAAGGACATAGTTCCAGACCCATGCAAGGTGTAACACAGAGGCATGGAGCCTCTTTCGTACCTGGGGTGTGTGTGTGTGTGTGTGTGTGTGTGTGTGTGTGTGTGTGTGTGTGTGTGTGTGTGTGTGTGTGTGTGTGTGTGTGCCTATGCGTGTGTGTGTGTGTGTGGGTGCATGTGCGTGCGTGTGTGCTTGTGCATGTATGTGTGAGTGTGCCTGTGTGTGTGTGTGTGTGTGTGTGCCTATGCGTGTGTGTGTGCGTGTGGGTGCATGTGCGTGCATGTGCGTGCGTGTGTGCTTGTGCATGTATGTGTGAGTGTGCCTGTGTGTGTGTGTGTGTGTGTGTGTGTGTGTGTGTGTGTGTGCCTATGCGTGTGTGTGTGCGTGTGGGTGCATGTGCGTGCATGTGCGTGCGTGTGTGCTTGTGCATGTATGTGTGAGTGTGCCTGTGTGTGTGTGTGTGTGTGTGTGTGTGTGTGTGTGTGTGTGTGTGTGTGTGTGTCTGTGTGTGTATTGTAACACATATAGGCCCTGACTGCCGACACTACAGGCTCCTTCCCTGCCTGGGCCTGCACACACTCATGTGCACACTCACACAAATACACACACATGAACAAACTCCAAGGCTGCATTCAACTGAATGTGGCATCCAGGATCCCCAGCAAAACTGGAATCAGGAGGCGTCAGAGGGCAAACTCTCCACTGGTTGGTGTTATACTTGGCACATAGGAAGATAGTTGTTAGAAGTAAGTCATCTCAGCCTCAAGACACCTCTGCAAGAGTTCCTCAGGGTAATGTCCCAGGCTCAACCATCTTTAGCTGCTTCACCAATGACCTTCTCTCGACCCTAAGGTAAAAAATGGGGATGTTTGTTAATGATGTTCACATGCTGGGCCAGCATTTGTTATCCATCCCCAGTCGTCTCTGAAAAAGTGGTGGTGAGCAGCCTTCCAGAACTACTGAAGTCCATGTGTTATTGGTAAACTGACAATACCATTAGAGAGGGTATTCTGGGATTCTGGCACAGCTACACTGAAGTAAAGATGATATATTTCCAAATCAGGATAGTGAGTGCCTTAGAGGGGAACTAGCAGTTGGTGGTATCCCAATGTAGCTGCTGCTCTTGGCCTTCTAGTTGGAAGTGGTTATAGGTTTGGAAGGTGCTGTCTAATGAGACTAAGGGTAACTGCACAATATTCAGCACTATGTGGAATAATTCAGATACTGAAGTTGCCTATGTACAAATGTAGCAAGGTCAGGACCACATACAGATTTGGGCTATTAAGTGTGAAGTAACATTCCCACCAAACAATTACCAGGCAATGACCATTTCCAACAAGGCAAAACTTAACCATTGTTGCTTAATGCCCAATGACACTATCATCACCAGATATCTCACCATCAGTATCCTGGATGTTGCTGTTGGCCAGGGTGGCATGGTGGTTAGCACCTCTGCCTCACAGCACCAGGGACCTGGGTACAATTCCAGCCTTGGGTGACTGGCTCTGTGGATTTACACATTCTCCCTGTGTCTGCATGGGTTTCCTCCCAGAGTCCAAAGATGTGCAGGCTAGGTGGATTGGCCATGTTAAATTGCCCGTAGTGTTCAGGGGTGTGTGGGTTATAGGGGGATGGGTCTGGGTGGGATGCGCTGAGGTTCAGTGTGGACTTGTTGGGCCAAAGGGCCTGTTTCCACAACATAGGGATTCTATATCTAAAAACTGAAGTAAAGTGGACTAGTCAAAGAAATACTTTGGCAACAAGACCAGGCTAGAGGAGAGTAATTTTGTGACAAGTAACCCACCTACTGACCCCCCAAAGCTCGTCCACCATCTACAGGGCATAAGTCAGGGGTGTGATAGAATAGTCTCCACTTGCCTCAATGAGAGTGGCTCCAACAACTCTCAATCCAAGACAAAGCAGCCAGCTTTATTGTCACCGCATGTACCACCTTCAACATTTGGTCTTTCTATCACCAACACACAGTGGCAACGGTGTGCACAATCTCCAAAATTACTGTTTAATTCACCTTCAAAAGCACCTTCCAAACCTGTGACCTCTATATCTAGAAAGACAATGACTGCAAAAACACGGAAACACCATGAGCTGCTAATTTCCCTCCAATTCATTTACCATCCAGACTTGGAAACATTCTATTCTGCCACTGTCACTGAGCCAAAGTCCTGGAACTCACTTTCCAACAGCACTGTGGGGCCACAGACACTCCAAGAATTTCTGTTGTTTAAGAAGGCAGTTCACCACACTTTTTCCAGAGCAATTAGGATTAATTGCAAATAGTTGCTGCATATCTCATAAACAATTTTGTAATAAAAGTGTTGTTTACAACATGGTTTGGATTTAGGGTTTTAGGGTGAAGTGGAGTGGGTAGTAGTTGTCATCAGTGACCTATGCTTAAACAAAGGCATCCCTGGCATCCATAGGAGCAGTCAATGGTACATTGCCGTTGCCACCTTCCTCCTCATCCATAGTGGAATTGTCTGCAATTTTGGCTCTGTGTTTTTGTTCTTCCTGCAAGTCTGAACCTCACTCTTTGCTGAACAGACCATACATTACCAACCAAAAGAACTCATGCTCAAAATGAAGCCCGTGGGCCAGAGCCAGCTTCCAACATGTTTGCATGCTTTGCTAGACTTAAGTCCTCCACTTGTGCCCAACCCAACACATTCCTTCGGTCTAAAACTCCCTCCAAATGAGCTGAAGAAAAAATGTTTGCCATTTGGAAATTGCATCGATTTGGTCAGATTTTAAGATAGGAAGCACTCACACATAGTTCCATATACGTGGGATGCAGCCTTAAGGGAAAGATGTACGGAAGGCTTAGGTCAGCTATGGGATGCCAATAGAAGTAACATTTGTGTAGAGATGTTGTCAAAACAGTTGAATGATTCAATTCCAGAATTACAGTGACTAATCACTTTCTTAATGAGTAAGATATACAAGAAAATGTGCTGAAGGAGTATATCAGCAATGAAGTTAAAAGCCAAGACGATTGAGGTAGGAGTTAAAGGACCAATGAAAGAAGTTAATGTTTCCAATAAAGGTAGTAAGCTTTCAGTGGCAGTTCGCCAATGCATACCCTGTTCAGCATACAAAGTTTTGAGAAGTAAAATTGAATAATGATCTGGGGGCATGGAACTTATTGAGGACTTGGCTGGATCAAATTTAATGAGTTTAAGAAGATTATTGACTCTGTTTGTAATCATTCTATGCTTAAATCAATCTATGATTTTGTGTGTGTTTTGTTTGTTGCTGGTTTTTGAGACAGAATGTTAAATTCAATGAAATATGGCATTGTAACCATAATCCAGGCCTTACATGCAGCGTCACATTTAACTGCACAGAATGGAGTGTAGTTTTTCATTATACCGTGATACATAATATGCTGAGAATTAGTTCCAGTTAGCACTGACAGAACCAAAGAATCAGAAATTGAGGAGAAACAGGAAACCAAATTTCAGGATCATTTTAGTGCCGACAATTCTTTTGGAGCTGCTCCTTCCAGTAAACCATTTAGGAATGCTGCACTTTCAGCAAAATTATGGCAGTGGAGCAGAAGGTCTCTGTGGAAATGATTATTTCTTCCAGTCTGTCTGTAACTAACCACGAACGGATGTTAATACAACTTATATTGTACATGCTGTAAGATTGTGCATGAGAGGGATTCACTGAGATTGATTCAACTAGCAATTGAGACTGCAAATATAATCAATCAAGCCTTTGCCACTGTGATACTGTTAAATAATCTATTTTAAATAAAAAGCATACCAAGTTGTCCACCATCATTCGTACAGCATCATACTGAGGACAAGTAAGCATCAAGTTCATGGTAAAATCCATTAATGTTTTGTGTGTCTTCTGATACTGAAGGAGAAATACAGGGGAAGAGGTTAACTGAATAAAAGAAATATAAATGTGTGAGAATTACTCAAAGAAGTCTTGACCCTTCACCCCAGTTTTCCTGAAAGCAAAATGATGACCCATTGTTAGTCTGTTATTTGTCTAATAACTAATGTATTCTACTGAATGGATATTCTTGATATGCTGAACCAACACATCAAGTCAAGTTTTATATATTCCAATCAGTTCGGGAAGCAATAAAAAAGACCATAGATAACTTGAGGCTGTCAAAATGTTCTCACGATATTGCATGCATCGAACTTGAATTCTGCAAGCCTTTTCCCAAGCACTGGATTGTTAAAAATTCATTCAGGGAGTGTGGGTGTCACTCCAGCAGTCCACCTTAGTTGCCCTGATGAAGGCACTGGTGAGCTGCCTTCTTGAACTACTGAAGAGACACCCACAATGCTAATTTGGAATGAATTCCAGCGTTTTGACTCAGACGCACTGAAAGTACAGCAATATATTTCTAAGTCAGGAAATTGGTGTTGTTAAATGCAGAAAAGAGCAAGCGTTCCTCGAGTTTGTGTCCAGGAATATTTTCTATGGCAGTATGTGCCCAGTCTAATAAGAAAATAAATAAGGCATGGCTGGATCTGGTTCTTGAAAATGAAGTGTTCCAAGTAGATCAACTGATTGTGGGAGGAGCATTTAGGGGACAGTGATCATTGTAGCTTAGAGATGCTGGTAAAAATGATCAATGGACAATTCAAAGCAAGAATGATTAACTGACTGTGAGCTGAATTTAAAAGGGTGAGAACAGAATTGATCCAGATAGACAAGAACCATTAATTGAGTAAAACTGGCTGAATAATAGACTAAATTTAAAAAAAGGAAATAGTTCATGCATGGTTAAGGTATATCCCTTCGAAAATCTAAGGTCAGACAAACCAATCCAGAACTTCCTAAATGCAAAACAAGATGGAAATTAAGATACAGAACAAAACTTGTACTTATTACATGTGATAGGTAGAAAAACAAGTAGAACCAGACCAAATACAAAATATTCAGGGCAGGTGAGAAAACAAATAAGAGGGAAGCCAAAAGTGGTCATGGAAAAAGATTGGCAACGAATATAAATGGGAACCCCAAGTTCTTCTATAGATAGAGAGATATTAAGAGTGTAGTTAAAGGAAGAGTAGGACAAATTAGAGGCCAGAAGGGGAATTACACATGGAGGCAAAGAGTATCTTTGAGATCTTAAATGAATATTTTGAATTTGTGTTTACCAAGGAATTGACACTCTTGCATTCGCAGTGTTGATTTCCAACAAGGCAGTAAACTAGTCAGAAAGAGTAGGCACAAAAAATTTCAAATAACCTGCCAAGTCAAACATCCAAAAATTGATTGCTTGATGATCAACATTCCTCTATTTACTCTTCGCCAATGACCCAGAGACTGATCTGTGCGCCTTTCAACTTTTACCTTTTCTGAAAGTCACTTCTCCATTCTAATCTCTGTGCATAGGCAGCATTATTATTTCTTGCTGGGTTTAGTAGTGAATAAATTCACTCTCCTGTTAACTCAAGAAAGCCTGGATAAATTGCCCCATTTTAAAACATAAATTCGCCTGGGTCTGAGACAGAAGTGTCCACAAGGGAGTGGATCTTTCATAAATTAACCTTTTTGCGACTAACTGAGGGGGCTGGTGAATAACAAATTCACTTTTCTGCCCCGGGAACTTTACAATTTGTGAATCGTAATAACCTGGAAACCTCGCCTGAGGTCTGGACGTTCTCCTTTGTTCTCAATCCTTTTATAGAACATCACAGTGTCCTCTTGGCCAAAATTCTGAAATTAAAAAAACCCAATAAAGCAATTTCATAACAGAGCTTTCTAACAAGATAATATTACATCCAAAACTGAACTATTTTCACCTCAATAAATTCCTTTAGTGCCTCTCTTGTAGGGGTCTTTGGCTGTTCTAGTGCCCTACACTCTGCGAACACAGTGATTATTGGAGTTGGCTGCAAGTAGCCTCGTTGGATAATCTGAAGCAGCTCAGGGCCAAGGGCTGCCTTCAGAATGCATCATCTCAGCATAAGCAGCAAATAGTTTGGCCTGGTTTGCCGAGGGATATCAGCAAACACACTGACAGAGTCGCCATAGTGGAAGCGTAGATTCTGTCATACAAGGAGAAGACAGCAGTTTCCTGGACTCTGGAGCCTGGTGACTCATGACATGGTGATCCCAGCTCCATTGTGAGAATTAGGTCAAGGGACCTGGTCTTGATCATAAGGCTCCTGTGACAGAAATCACAAGGTCACGCCATCTCTAGTTTGCAAACTAAAACAGATAAGATTGCAGTTTGAGGGTGAATTTGAGACTGTGCATAAGGCCAGAACATAATGTCAACCCAGGTGTTCTCACTGATCATGACTGTAATGAACCCACTCACTTACCCACCAAAAAATTAATGGGCTGTCTCCTTTGAGGAGCTGAGGCAATGTAGGCATGGGTCACCCCTGCCTGGTCTCTGCTGCTCTTTCCCGTTATGGGAAAGTTTCTCCGAGACAAGGAAGAATATCTCAACTGTGAGTATGTTGTAAAGGGTTTAGATGATGTCCCTGTCATAGACAACCGGCTGAGCATATGTGAAATGATATGAATGTGAAATTGAAGCAAGTGTGTGAATGGGATGGTGTGTATAAAATTTAGGCATAACTCTTCAATCTAGAGATTACTGATGAGTAAGTGATGGGGATGTGGTGCATTAAGCAGTGTATTGGACTGCTTTGTAAGTAAGAGATGCACTTGTGTATGCATCCATTGACCTTGACCACTCACGTGTGGTTAATGAGCTTTACGCAGCATTACAGTCGTGTGCTCTGTTAGATTCCTTGAATTGATTACTGTGGCTATCTGATCTCATTCTCCCCACTGTATTGTTTTGGCAGCCTCCACTTCTGTGGAAACATGACAACTTTCCATCTACCTACCCCTGGACTAGACCTCCAGCACTGCATCAGAGAACTTAGGGACTTCTATCTCAAAATTGTTTCTCTATCAATAGTATTTAATCACTATGAGAAACCATTTTCTACACACTTTTAACTTATGCTTCAGACAAAATGTACCTGTTGTTGAGGAGATGCTGGCTAGTTTTTTGAAGTTTCAGCGCATGCTCGCACATAGGTACCTCACTCTGTTGCTGAGCTGATCAGCGGTACAGTTGCAATCCTGCTGATAAACAGATAGTGGGGCATATCACTGCCTGCTCAATCAGACAAGATATATTCTTGTATTGTGACCCCTCATGCCTGAAAAGCAGCCTCAATTGAATTTTCAGACGCCAGAACCTAAAACACATGGACAGGCTGTTTGGATCAGCTGGTCATAAGGCAAGGACTTACCAAATTCGTAATATTGTTTGAATGGTGGCATGTGGTCATAGAATCCCTACGGTGTGGAAATAGACCCTTCGGCCCAGCACGTCCACAGCTCCTGGCTTCCCTAAGGCCGTCCACCATCTACAAGGCACAAGCCAGGAGTGTAATGATATACACTCCACGTGCCTGGATCAGTGAAGCTTCAATAACACTCAAGAAGATGATCCCATTCAAGATAATACAGCCTGCTTGATCGGTTTTCACCATTGCTTCACCATTTTTGCACAGTGGCAACAGTGCATACTATCTACAAGTTGCATTGCGGTAACTCTCCAAAGCTTCTCTAACAGCACATTCCACACCTCCAACCTTTACCAGGGTAGCAGATGCTTGGAACCACCACCACTTGCAAATTCCCCTCCATGCCATTCACCATCCTGACTTGGAAATACATTTCCATTTACTTTTAAACTGTCTCGGAGTCCAAATAATGATCTCCCTTCTTCACAGCACTGTTGGTGCACGTAGACCCTGAGGACTGTAGCTGTCAAGGAGGCAGCTCAGTACCACTTTTCCACAGCAATTAGGGATGACCAGTAAATACTGGCCTAGCCCGAGATGCCTACATCCTATGAATGAATAAAAAAAGTTGTTATTCCAAAATGCCAGTAACAACAAGTGACTGAGATTTGAAAACTGACTTTGGTGGCAATCTTAAGCATTTACCCATGATCTGGTTTGGTCTAATGCATTGCATGCATCTTCCAATCTGCTGATTTTAGAATGGACCCATAAAATGAATTGTTTTATGTTGTGTTGACATTCAATTGCTTTACATAACTTGCATAATAAACTGAGGTCAAATAAATCTGGGAAGCAAGGCACCTGCAAACTATATTAAAATTAACTTTTCCATGTCTTCTCTCACATTAAATTTTATTAGTTTCATGTGGTTTTTCACCAGACTAATTAGTAAGATTGATTCTAGTTCATTTTCAGTCTCCAAAGTATTAGAGATCTTGTGCAGACCTGTTCAGTACAGCTACCCAAGTAAAATCATTGGTGCTGCTCTGAGCCAACCTCTAAAGGATAACATACATTCCTGAAATGTTTGGACAAGATAGCAAACTGCAGCCTTTCGAAAATGTACTTGTGAAGAAGTCTCTGAATTGGTTATTAATGGTTATCCAACTTATTAAATGCATACTTTTAAAAACTTAAAATAACATAGCCAGCACAGCAGAATTAGAGTTAACCAGTAACATATTTTGGGCTAGAGAATGATATATTATATGAACAAGGCATCATTACGGATCAGAAATATTAAATGTACTTTTGGTCCATTACTCTTAAAGCATATTTTGTGAGGGAACAAAAAACAAATTGAAACCAGATACAGAGCTATACCATACTGAATAGAGAAAAATGACATTTGAACTAAATAATTCCCCTAATAAATTCACGACAAGACAGTATTGGCATTAAAGGGTTTTGCAACCTTGTTAAGTCAGACAAACAGTCTACAAGCTAACAAAAAAATCCTGCCTTTTCATTAATTATCAAGTTTCTTTTATTGCAGTCCAGAGGTTTGAAGTGTAAAATGAATTGATTGAGACTGCACAGGCAATTGAACACAGACAACCATTGATTTGGCAACATGTCATATGTTTTACCTGTTTCTTGGAATGCTGTCAGTGTCTGATTAATTGATAGTACCCTGCGCAGATGGGTTTAACCCATTGCACACCATTGTAGCATGCAGGGATAAAACAGTTCAGGTCACAAGGAATGTACAGGCCACCCAGAAAGAGGTATTTCTTTGTCTTTCTCAAACAATTTAGCTCCAAAAAAAAGCTGGCTGGAGGTTGTTCAGGACTGTTCAGATGTCTGGCACAAATTCACACTAAATTGGAAACTTCTGCTCGAGTCCAGGGGATGAATTTCATAACTACACAAAGGATCATAAATAAATAGGGTTGAAGACTCAGGCAGAAATAATTGAATGAATTCTTTTACTAGTTTACTAGTTTGTTAGTTCAATGTCTAAATAGTGTTCCAATATTCTTTGTATCAAAATAATGAGCGCATAATAATGAACATACTCAAGTCATTATTTAATGTTCCATATAACTTTTTTACTGTTTAATTATGAAGGTTGTATTTTTTTCTCAAAAGTGAGCATGAACAGCAAGGAATATTTCAGGACTACATTCATCTCTAAAGTGATCTTCGGTCATGCTGAGACATCATATGAAAATTGTTTGCCTGTTAGAAATAGATCCATTAAGTTAATATTTTTATGGTTCAGTTCAAATGCCAACAGTACTTTCTAAATTAATTGTCATTAGAGAGGAATGAAATGAACACGCACCAGGATGTTTGCAACAATACTATTCTAAATGCGGTTTGGTGAAATTGATTTTGTATCTTCCAGTAATAGCTTTTTCAAACTGGAGTAAATAATACTGTAAAACTAAACTAAAATATTTCAAGATAATTAAAATACTAAACTAAAATACTTTGCTTCTTGTTTTGTGAATCAGAGGTGGCAAATACTTGGGAATTACTGAAGAATAACTTTGGTAGTCTCTGGGTTATGTAAATACTGGTAATGTTGTCTGAGAATGTCGGGAATTCCTTGCTTACCTTAACGTTTTAGATGGTCTAGTTAATGTGACTAAAAGTAAATAGCACTCAGTAAACATGCTAAAGCATGTGTGCTTCCACAAAAGTAACGTAATACAACAAATTATATTGTGTATTAATTCATCGCTAATCATTTAGTTTGACCAACTGAGGTGTATGTCAAAGCGCTGTTTATGATGATTAGTTAAATATTACTTTCAAGAATTATATGTTAGTCTTAACTACATCTATCCGCTTCTCTATTTATTTTGTCTCTTTCTTTCTTAGACTTGTTCTCTTGTTTAGTTTATTTGAAATGCAGGTCAGCGAAATACTCTGCATCCATTTTGTCTTGCCACAAGTTTATGTTAAAGAAAACAACATGCTGTTGAGAAATGAAATAACTTACATAGTATGTTTTCTGTGCGGTCACCAAGAAATTGCCATTTCCAATGTATTTTTGAACTGTCAGTAGGTCTGATTACCACGTCACACATGACTGATACACTTTAGCTAGTCTACAAAGGAGAAGTACTTGTGACAGCATTTAGTAAACGTATTTATTTCCCTGTAAATATCTTGAAGTGTTTTCTTTGAGGCTATTCATTTTCTTGATGATTAAAGAGATAATTATCTCTTTCTTGTTCTATACATTCTTGATGTTGGACAATTATGATTCAAATGTTGTTTGGTCTAAGATCATAGCTTTCAACTCTTTTTAAGGATTCATTAAGAAATTTATTGCTAATATAGTTAATGATGGACGTTTCAACAAGTTTAATATCCGATTGGGGAGTGCGCAGTTAATTAAAGTGGAACGAAAGTCATTGAATTACCTCATTCAAAATAATAGGAAAAGGCATATCTGTATATTCACTGGAATGTCTTAATTAGCCTTTGTTCCAATGTATTATATTTTGAAATGGCTGGCCAGAGACTATCTGAAAAGAAGACATTTTCTAAACCTCTCTCATCTGAGTCTTCACTCAGCGTTCCCACTGTGTCCTCTGGGTCAGAAGGTTGTGGCACATGTCCTGCTTAAGACGTATGCATATTCAATATGCGGTCTGGAGGAAAAGCCGCTCTGGTGGAGGAGCTGGCTTGCAGATGAAATGTCAAACAGAGCCTCTGCCTGCCCCTCAGGTGGAAGCTACAATCCTTGAGCCAAAACTTGAAGAAGCGCTTTGGAATTTTCCCTGGTGTCCTCACCAATATTTTTCTCACATCCAGCACCTTATCAGGAAATGTTAGATAAGCTTTGTTTGAATCTGTTGGAGTTTAGAAAAGTAAGAGTTGACTTGCTTAAGCTAAGCAAGATCCTGAGGGGTCTTGACAAGGCAGAAGTGGGAAGGATACTTCCTCTTATGGAAGAATATAGATTTAGGGGCCACTGTTAAAAAAATCAGGTGTTGCCCTTTTGAATCAGAAATAAGGCAACTTGCTTTTACAGAGGGCAGTGAATCATTTAAACTCTTTTCCTGGAAAAGTGGCAGAAGCAGAGTCCTGGAATATTTTTAAGGAAGAGTTAGATAGATTCTTATTAAACATAGGGTGGCTCGATGGTTAGCACTGCTGCCTCACAGCTCTAAGGACCCAGGTTTAATTCCAGCCTCGGGTGATTGTCTGTTTGGAGTTTGCACATTCTTCCTATGTGTGCATGAGTTTCCTTTGGGTGCTCCAGTTTCCTCCCACAGTCCTAAAATGTTCAGGTTAGGGGGATTGGCCATGATAAATTGCCCATAGTGCCTAGGGATGTGCAGTCTATGTGGATTAGCCATAGGATGTGGGCGATTGGGGTAGGGGGCTGAAACTGGATGGGATGCTCTTTGGAGTGTTGGTGCAGACTTGATGGGCTGAATGGTTTCTTTCTTCACAGTAAGGATTCCATGATCAGAGATGAAAAGTGGAGTTGACTTGAGGGGCTGAATGGCTTCTACTTCTCTATAAGTTGTAAGTTAGTATCATTAGAAAGATTATTGGATGATTATATGGGAAGCTGCTGTTTTCAAATTAGTTGGCTTATTTCTAAGTTACAACAGTGACTATGGTGCAAAGTAGTTTCTTGGTTGTAAGGCACTTTCAGATGCCCTGACGTTATAAAAGGTGATATATAAATGCAAGTCTTTGTTTCAATATGCTCCATCTTCTCTCCTTTTCCTTCCCAATATCTTTGTCTCCTCTTTCTATTTCTCCTCATTAACCCCGAACTACCCCCCAACCCCAGCCCCTTGACTCTGCTCTCACACCTATCTCTTCACCTCTGCTCTCCACTCCCTCTTATCTTTGTCTTCTCCCACTCTTTTCTCATAAATCCATTCAATGCCTTGAGCTCTTCTGTTCACTTTTCTTGTCCCAAATCTCCATAATTCAATGAGTGCCACACTCTTACTTGCAACTAAGATCAGAAACCTCAGATTATTCCAGCTACATTCCTAGTTCTACCTGAATGAGCTTTCACTGTCTATGATTTATCCGGCCAATGGCTAGAATGTCACAATCAATCTAACAGTTAAGCATTCTTGTGTTCAGCTGAAGAAATGGAGATAACGTCCATCAGTCCTATCAGCTCTCTTGTATTCAGAAGCTGAACTTAAATCACATTAGATCTTCCATAGCCCAGCAGTGTGCTATTGTCCATTCTGTTGACTGAAACTTTATTGATATCTAAGTCAACACTGCAACTTCTCATTACAAGTGCTTCTAGTACACATCTTTTATTTCCGTCCATGCCAATATGTCAATTCATTGTAGTTGACATTAAACAGGGGGGATATGAACAGTGTCCTGGAGACGGCAAGGACTGCAGATGCTGGAAGCCAGTCAATAGATGTGAAGCTGGAAAAGCACAGCAGGTCAGACAGCATCCGAGGAACAAGAAAGCCAATGCTTCAGGCTGAAACCCTTTGTCTTGACTGGGGAGGGGTGCTCAGAAGGAAATAGAGGCATGGGGTTTGGGGCTGGTGGAAGGGTAGGTGGGATGGTGATAAGTGAATGCAGGTAGGGGCTTATTGTGGTTGGTCAGTGAGAAGCATAGAGTGGATAGGTGAGTAGGAAGCTGGACAGGTTAAGTCAGGTCAGGGAGGCGAAGTGGAAGGGGAGGGCTGGACATGGGATAAGGCTGGGGCCAGAGGGATTTTGAAGCTGGGGAAGTTAATATTTAGGCCATTGAGATGTAAGCTCTCAAGGCGAAATATTAGGTGTTATTCCTCAAGTTTACATTTGGCCTCATTCTGACAGTGGAGGAGGCCAAGGACGGACATGTCCCCAGGGGATTGGGAGGCAGAGTTAAAGTGGATGGCAACCAGAAGGTGGGACTAGTTGATGCATGCAGAGTGTAAATGTTCTGTGAACCAATCCCTGAGTCTGTGTTTGATCTCTGATCATCTTAAGAAAAGCAGTAAGAAATGATAGAAGACAGTAAAAATAAGTTAGGAAAAATTGCATTGCATTATCTTAAACAAGGAAAATGAAAACAGAACGTTGGTTCTCAATGAACTAAAATATTAACTTGAGATAGTAAACAGTCCATAAAATCAATTTCTGACCAAATGAGTCCATAATGCAGGAATGGTTGCTGGATGTTCCAGGGTTTAGAACATTTAAAAAGAATAGGGAGGGGGGAAAAAGAGGAGGGGGTGTAGCACTACTAATCAGAGAGGGTATCACAGCTATAGAAGCTTCCTTTGTCGAGGAAGATCTGCCTACTGAGTCAGTATGGGTGGAAATTAGGAACAGCAAGGGAGTAGTCACCTCGTTAGGGGTTTACTACAGGCCCCCCAATAGCAGCAGGGAGATTGAAGAAAGCATAGGTCGACAGATTTTGGAAAAGTGTGCACGCAGTAGGGTTGTTGTAATGGGTGACTTTAACTTTCCTAATATTGATTGGAACCTCCTTCGAGCAGAAGATTTGAATGGAGCTGTTTTTGTAAGGTGTGTTCAGGAGGGTTTCCTAACGCAGTACGTTGACAGGCCGACGAGGGGAGAGGCCATTCTAGACTTGGTGCTCGGAAACGAGCCGGGGCAGGTATCAGATCTTGTGGTGGGAGAGCATTTTGGTGATAGTGACCATAACTGCCTCACATTCTACATAGCTATGGAGAAGGAGAGGATTAGGCAGAATGGGAGGATATTTAATTGGGGAAGAGGAAACTATGATGCGATTAGACATGAGTTAGGAAGCATGGACTGGGAGCAGTTCTTCCATGGTAAGGGAACTATAGACATGGGGAGACGGTTTAAGGAACAGTTGTTGGGAGTGATGAGTAAATATGTCCCTCTGAGACAGGCAAGAAGGGGTAAGATTAAGGAACCTTGGATGACGAGAGCGGTGGAGCTTCTAGTGAAAAGGAAGAAGGTAGCTTACATAAGGTGGAGGAAGCTAGGGTCAAGTTCAGCTAGAGAGGATTACATGCAGGCAAGGAAGGAGCTCAAAAATGGTCTGAGGAGAGCCAGGAGGGGGCACGAGAAAGGCTTGGCAGAAGGAATCCGGGAAAACACAAAGGCATTTTACACTTACGTGAGGAATAAGAGAATGGTCAAAGAAAGAGTAGGGCCAATCAGGGATAGCATAGGGAACTTGTGTGTGGAGCCTGAGGAGGTAGGGGAAGCCCTAAATGAGTTTTTTGCTTCTGTCTTTACGAAAGAAACCAACTTTGTAGTGAATGAAACCTTTGAAGAGCAGGTGTGCATGCTGGAATGGATAGAGATAGACAAAGCTGATGTGCTGAAAATTTTGTCAAACATTAAGATTGACAAGTCGCCAGGCCCGGATCAGATTTGTCCTCGGCTGCTTTGGGAAGCGAGAAATGCAGTTGCTTCGCCACTTGCGAAGATCTTTGCATCCTCGCTCTCCACTGGAGTCGTACCTGAGGACTGGAGAGAGGCAAATGTAATTCCTCTCTTCAAGAAAGGAAATAGGGAAATCCCCGGCAATTATAGACCGGTAAGTCTCACGTCTGTCGTCTGCAAGGTGTTAGAAAGGATTCTGAGGGATAAGATTTATGACCATCTGGAAGAGCATGGCTTGATCAAATACAGTCAACACGGCTTTGTGAGGGGTAGGTCATGCCTTACAAACCTTATCGAGTTTTTTGAGGATGTGACTAGAAAGGTTGATGAGGGTCGAGCTGTGGATGTGGTGTATATGGACTTCAGTAAGGCATTTGATAAGGTTCCCCATGGTAGGCTCATTCAGAAGGTCAGGAGGAATGGGATACAGGGGAACTTAGCTGCTTGGATACAGAATTGGATGGCTAACAGAAGACAGCGAGTGGTAGTAGAAGGAAAATATTCTGCCTGGAAGTCAGTGGTGAGTGGAGTTCCACAGGGCTCTGTCCTTGGGCCTCTACTGTTTGTAATTTTTATTAATGACTTGGACGAGGGAATTGAAGGATGGGTCAGCAAGTTTGCAGACGACACAAAGGTCGGAGGTGTCGTTGACAGTGTAGAGGGCTGTTGTAGGCTGCAGCGGGACATTGACAGGATGCAGAGATGGGCCGAGAGGTGGCAGATGGAGTTCAACCTGGATAAATGCGAGGTGATGCATTTTGGAAGGTTGAATTTGAAAGCTGAGTACAGGATTAAGGATAGGATTCTTGGCAGTGTGGAGGAACAGAGGGATCTTGGTGTGCAGATACATAGATCCCTTAAAATGGCCACCCAAGTGGACAGGGTTGTTAAGAAAGCATATGGTGTTTTGGCTTTCATTAACAGGGGGATTGAGTTTAAGAGTCGTGAGATCTTGTTGCAGCTCTATAAAACTTTGGTTAGACCGCACTTGGAATACTGCGTCCAGTTCTGGGCGCCCTATTATAGGAAAGATGTGGATGCTTTGGAGAGGGTTCAGAGGAGGTTTACGAGGATGCTGCCTGGACTGGAGGGCTTATCTTATGAAGAGAGGTTGTCTGAGCTTGGTCTCTTTTCATTGGAGAAAAGGAGGAGGAGAGGGGACCTAATTGAGGTATACAAGATAATGAGAGGCATAGATAGAGTTGATAGCCAGAGACTATTTCCCAGGGCAGAAATGGCTAGCACGAGGGGTCATAGTTTTAAGCTGGTTGGTGGAAAGTATCGAGGGGATGTCAGAGGCAGGTTCTTTACGCAGAGAGTTGTGAGAGCATGGAATGCGTTGCCAGCAGCAGTTGTGGAAGCAAGGTCATTGGGGTCATTTAAGAGACTGTTGGACATGTATATGGTCACAGAAATTTGAGGGTGCATACATGAGGATCAATGGTCGGCACAACATTGTGGGCTGAAGGGCCTGTTCTGTGCTGTACTGTTCTATGTTCTATGTTCTATAATTGATTGCCCTAGGTAGATAGGAAGGAATCTTTGAAATTAGCACTTCTTTGTGGACATTTGGTGATGTTCTAAGATGCAATATTCTCAATAAATATTTTACTAATTCAACAGAGTTTTTGCAGACAAAGAACTTACCAAGTACTTGGCAAGTTCTGAAATTGTTGACCTCAATATTTTACGTCAGTGCTGTCCTGTGAATTGCAATGAGTTCTTACACTATCAAATCAGTCAACATTTCAACTATAAAGTTGCAAAATGCCGCAAACATTTTTTGTAAAGTGAAAATGCTCAGGATTAAATTGTCTACAATCTTGAGATATAATAGGTGCAATGTCATCAATGCTTTTGCAAATACTCTAAACAAAATATCTATTAGGACATGCCTGAAGATTGGCATGTCCATGGAACAAATTCTTTTAAAAGACTATTCTTTTCCAGTAAACTACTTTGTAAGGCAATTATGCGACTGAGTTAGCACTCCTGCTTTTATTGTGGTCTTTTTGGAGCTCTGTTGCTAAACACTGTGTCCGTTAATTCTAGATGGTTTGAGGATAACGCCACACCAATGCACTTTTTAGAGCTTGGCTCCTTTGCTCCTTCAAATCTTATTGTTTAAATTACAGAAAATATCTTGCTGTATAAATCTACTCCAGGTGGCTGATGGATTTTCCACCCATCTTAAAAGGCACCTTATTCCTTTCATAATTAAGAACACAATGAGATGTGGCATTGAAATTATAGCTCTACAGATTTTTTCAATCATATTTTAACTATAAACGTTTGTTCTGTATAAGATAGGGGACATGTGATAGCTTTGGCAAATATGGTTAAGTAGAATCAAAAGTGATTCTACTAATATATTAAGAACAAAAGAGTAACTGAGGAGAAAATAGGGCCCCTTAAAGATCAACAGTGCTGACTACATGTGGAACCATAGGAGACGGATGAGATACTAAATGTATATTTTGCATCAGCATTTACTGCAGAGAAGGATATGGAAGCTAGGGAAATTGGGGAAATAATTAGCGATATCTTGAAAAGTGTCCATTTACAGAAGAGAAGGCCCTGGAGGCCTTAAAATGCATAAGGGTAGATAAATCCCTGGGACCTTATCAGCCCTATCCCAGAACTTCATGGGAAGCTAGGCTGAGATGTTTGTACCATTGACAGCTATAGGTAAGATGCTGGAGGACTGGAGGGTGGCTAATGAAGAGCCAGAGAACTAGACCCCGGTGAGCCTAATGTCAGTGGTGGGTAACTTGTTGAAGTGGATTCTAAGGGACAGGTTTTACATATATTTGGAAAGACAAGGACTAATTAGGAATAGTCAGCATGGCTTTGTGCATAGGAAATCATGTCTAACTTGATTGAACAGCCAAAACACATTGCCCTTGGCTTTCAGGCCCCCACTACACAAATACTTCTCACCGTAGTGTGCGAGTGATTGGCCTCTTTCATGCTTTATGCAAGTAGCCACTCCTTCCTTTGATGAAGTCACCATCATAAAGGCCTAATCATCATAATGGCATTGCCAGATTCAATCAATATGTTGACAAATATGCATAGTACAGACAGACTGTCAGTACATCGAACATTCTTTAGAAGTTTCTACTTTGTCAGTATCTCCCAAGTTAAGTTGAGTGAGCAGAGCAAACTGCAATCTCTAATGGGCACTCTCCACTGATAGCCCTGTCTTCTCTGTGTGCTCTAACTCTGTGGTGTTCAAGTCAGTGAGTATAAATCTAACTTCCTTCCCGAAAAGTCCCGCAGCAGTGTGGCTATCTAAATGGGTGCATGGTCTGCATGAAATCTGAGATGGTAAACCCTTGGAGGGGTTGACCTCCTCAGACGAGTTGCCATCGCTTCCTGGACCACCAACTGAAGATTGCTGGAAGATCTTGTGGCAGACTAAAGGCGTAAATTAGAAATATCACCATTAACAAGTTATTTTGCATGTGTTAGGATACAGATTTACAGCCCAGAATTTTGTTTCTGTACCATTTGTCGAAGGAATAGCCACCTTAATCTCATTTTTCAGTGCCAGATCTATAGCCTTGAATATTATGCAGCTTCAAGTGCACAGTCAAGAATTTTTAAGAGTGATGAGGGTTTTTGCCTCTACCAACAGATCCAGCCTTATCACACTTCCAGAGGAAACTCTTGCTTTTCATTCCCCTCAAATGCTTCCACAGTTGTTATAACTGGTTATAAGGCCTCTGGTTATTGATCAACCTACTAAGGGAAACTGTGCCTTCATATTGACTCTATCTAGGCCCCTCATAATTTTATACAACACAATTTAGTCTCCCCTTAGTTTTCTTTGTTCCAAAGAAAATAATCTGAGCCTACTCAATTTTGCCTCATAGACAAATGCCTCCAGCCCTGGCAATATCCTCATAAATCTGTTCTGTACACCCTCTACTGCAATTACATCCTCTGCTAATGCAGTGGACAGAACTATACACAATACACCATCTGCAGCCTCATGTGTTTTACGTAAGCACAACCCTGCCCCTTCTTATATTTGATATCTTGGCGAATAAAGAAAAGTTTGCTGTATATATTTTTTTAACCCCCAGATCTGCTTATCCTAATGCTTTCAAGAACACAGTGGATATGCCTGCCAGGGTCTTTCTGTTCTCCTACACTTAGCCATATCCTACCATTTATTGTGTATTACCTTTTCTTCTTTTCCCCATCCATATATATTACCTGACTTTTCTCCATATTGAATCCTCTTTGTCATTTTTCTGCCCTGTTTATCCATTTATTGACACATTTCCTGTGATCTACTACATTCTTCCACGTTGCCAGCTTTGTGGCCAATCTTCATACAATCTGCAAACATCCTCATTCAAGCCATCTATGCTTAATTATAAAATATTAAAACAAAGCATGAAAACAAGGAGTTCAGCATTAACCCCTGTAGAAACCCATTGGAAATAGCCTTCCAGTTACAATAACATTGACCAGTAATCTTTGCTTTCTGTCACAGAGCTAATTTTAGAATCAACTTGCCACTTGCCCTTGGATTCCATGGCTTCTACTATTGTACCAGATTGCCATGTAGGGTCTTGTCAAAGACCTTGTTAAGATCCACATAGACTTCATCAAGCATTAAAATCACATATGTGGCTATTTTGTCACCTTTTTCTAAAATACAATCAAAGGAGTCAGATATAACCTTCCCTTAAAAAAAACCCAAGTTGACTGTTCTTGATTAACCTGTACTTTTTGCAGTAATGATTTATACCAAGCCCTCAATAATGTTTCCCACAATTTTCTCACCACTGAGCTTGGGACAACTGGCCTTTTATTACTCAGTTTAACCCTTTCCTCCTTGTAAACCATGATACAAGGTAGTCATTCTCCATCCCCTAGCATCATACCTGTAACAAGAGAGGATTCACTATTTTGTTTCTCTTAACAACCTCTGATACATTTCCTTAGGGCCTATGTATTGATCTACCTTTAAAGATGTTGAACATTAGAATATTTTCTCACTTGCTAGGTTTAACCCATCTGATCGTCTCTTCCTTAACATGATATCTGCATTGTCTCCACGTTTTGTGAAGAGAGAGATGCAAAGGCCAGGAATACCATCCGCAGTTTAGGGTCACAGAGCTACCCAGATCCCTGACACCAATAGTTAAAATGGCAAGCCAGAAATCAGAGTTTCTGACTAGGTAGAGGGCAGGGGTGAGAGTCAGTTGATTATATTAAAGTTTAGGATGCTGATTATGAAGATAAGCTGGGAAGAAGGCCAGCTTCTATTCAGCTTCACAACTTGTAGTTTTATCAAAAGAACAAAACATAAAACAGATGCCAGCCCTCGCCATATGACACACATATATCATTCCCATGCCCATGCTAGACAGCCCTGGTCCAGCACCTTCATGTATAACCCCTCATACCCTCCAAGCAACCTGCGCCCTGTACCCACCCCTCAAGCCACCTCATACCCTCCAAGCCAACCTAAGTCCCTCTACCCACCTCAATGCCCTACCCTCTTCTATCCATTTCACATGCACCCTCTTAGCCTCCATTCCTACATAGCCTGTCTACCCATCACCCTAGCATTTTATAGTTCCTATGCCCACTTATTACCAACTCCTGCCATCCCAAGTCCCCAAATACCAGCTCTTGCTCTTCCAGCCACCATGCCAATTCATCAGGTATTCACTATGTACAAACTCTGGAGCCATACAGTTGGGTAAGATGAAATAAATTTCTCCATTGCAGACCACTCTCATTCATTCAAAATGCATTTGCTACATTCACACTCCTTCAACTACATAACGCCTTATAAGAACAATCTTCTCATTCAAGCACACAATCATTTCTAACAATGCATTGGAATCGGTTTCATTGTTAGTACCACTTCAAAGAGCTTATTACGGCTTGGTTGTTGACCAAACTGAAATGACAGGCACCCTACTGTAATAATGGATTTTTGTGAAATTAGTCATGCAGCAGTCATCCAGCAGCATAAATTCTCAGGGTCACAATTATACAGTGAAGTAACAAAATTTTTTTAACACTTCAAACATTTTTTTAGAAAAGACTTTCAAATGATTTTTGAAAAATCATTGCGGGTTTCCTTTGATGGTTGTTTTTGACAGTTTCTTTTGAGACTTTTGACAGTTGTAGTTAACAGGCCTACTGACAGTTAACAACTTTATGAATGTTATACTTTTGCCTTTAACTATTCCAAAGGGCACCTAACTTTTCCCAAAGTTCAACTGATTTTGCCCAAAAGCTGTCTGGAACCATATAGTAGAGATAATGGGAACTGCAGATGCTGGAGAATCCGAGATAACACAGTGTGGAGCTGGATGAACACAGCAGGCCAAGCAGCATCTCAGGAACACAAAAGCTGATGTTTCGGGCCTAGACCCTTCATCAGAAAAGGGGGATGGGGAGAGGATTCTGAAATAAATAGGGAGAGAGGGGGAGGTGGACCAAAGATGGGTAGAGGAGAAGATAGGTGGAGAGGAGAGTATGGGTGAGGAGGTAGGGAGGGGATAGGTCTGTCCAGGGAGGACGCCTCCCTAACCTGTTCTTCGTCTCACCTATCCCCTCCTCCCACTTCAAGCCACACCTCCATTTCCTACCTACTAACCTCATCCCACCCCCTTCACCTGTCCGTCCTCTCCAGACTGACCTATCCCCTTCCTACCTCCTCACCGATACTCTCCTCTCCACCTATCTTCTCCTATATCCATCTTCGGTCCGCCTCCCCCTCTCTCCATATTTATTTCAGAATCCTCTCCCCATCCCCCTTTTCTGATGAAGGGTCTAGGCCCAAAACCTCCTAAGATGCTGCTTGGCCTGCTGAGTTCATCCAACTCCACACTTTGTTATTTCAGGACCATATGGTATCTTGGCTATCCAAAGAAATCCTCTTACCAGGTCTAGCATATAGACATTTTAATCAACATGTTCAGAGATGTATATTAAAACCCTGGAGCAGTTGAGACTTGATCTTGGACCTCCTGGGACAGTGGTAGAGATACTGCTGCACCACAACAGCCTTCAATAGGGTTTACCTTCTTTATTTTGGGTTTAATCCTAAATCAAGGGAGTGGATAACTTAAATGACCATGAACTGGGAATGGGCAAATCGCACTGCACTCCCAAACCCATTTCCATTCCACAGTTATGAATTGCAGGCTTTGAGGGAGGGAGGGCTGGATAAGAGTGGGATATGTGATTTCCAGGCTCATCCATCACTTATGCCACAATGGCGAGAGACATTCTAGCAAAAATCTACACTGGAGTGCTCATACCTGCATGTTAAGCTTTCCCACCAAAGTTATCTTTTTTGGTCGTACTCCTTAGTTACCCTTTATCTCTTTATGCTTTTTTTTTTGATTTTATGAGCTGAGAATCTGTGTGGCATGGACAGATTGCAATAGACTGAGAGAGACAGGTTCCTCTGTGCGGCCGGTTGATTTGAGAAGTGATGTGCAGAATAGATTTGAAAAGGGAGAGTGAGGGATTCGGGGTGACGCAATGTAGGCAAATGTCACTGTACTGACCTTTCTGCCAGCTTAGGTTGTTAGGCCACTTTTTGTACTGAATCCATGAACGCAGCTCCACATTTTTGCTGCTGATTTCATGGGCAACCTCCAGTCACGTTTTTGTCGTTTCATTGACAGCTCCGCGTTCTCAATGCTAAAGGAGAGTATCTCCCTTAAGGGGCTTTGCAGGACCCAGCATCACGTCCAAGCAGGCCTCACTAAAACAGGTGCAGTCTTTGATCATCTGCAGTCTATTTCATCTATTTTCCTCCAACTCCTAAATCTATTAAGTTGTACATTTGGAATGTCCCTTTAAATAGTACATTTGAAACCCACTTAAGATGTTGCCATCACGCCCACTCATGTTAATTTCAGAAATCCAGAAATGAAATGGTCATGCTGTGGCTGGATTAAAAAGCCACGAACAGACATGCAACAATTATTTCCACATTTTATATGGGCTCCCAAACCCTCACCACTCCCAGAGCATCGGGAACTTAAAAACCAGTCAATGGTATTTGCCACACCACAAATTTACCCACACAAAAACAATGCAGCTACGTCTCTGGGACACATTCTTCCAGGCTATTGCAGGGCCTGAGCATGTTTGAACATACCTTTTTAGAAAATGCTCAAAATCAGCACCTAATTAGCACAATTTCTGTATTCTAAGAGAACTCACAGCTCCTTTTAAAGATACAAGTCAGCCAGAATTGTGTTCTCACAAGTTTTGTTTTATTGAGAGACCGGTGGCTGTGTTGCAAACCACAAGGGAAAGTTTTAATGATTGAGTGTTTTAAAAATATAGGGGAAACCTATTCTCCCAAGGCTTCATTAAAGTCAGCGTCAGATTTTTTAAACCTATGAAATGGCATTTGCTTTTTGTTTGTGTGGCACACATACAAATGTTTATGTGTTTGGAATAAACCTCAGGACTATGTGCACAAATCCTTTGAAGGAACAGAATTCTACTTCACTGGATGATTTCTCAATCTGTGGCACTAAATTTATCAGGCTGGTTACTGCACTGATTCCAGTCAACAGAACCCAAACAAGACTGTTCAGGTTGCTTTTTGAAAAACATTTCTATCACTGAAAAGACAGTTTACTAACAGTGCTTTCCACAAAGTGACAAAGATGAAAGTCTATTATAACATTGCACCATCAGCATGGCAGCTTAAATAAAAGTGCCTAAATATGATAAATATCAAATTGGATGGACTACCTATCATTGAATTACACTCTGGATTCAGAAAAGACAGTTTGCTTAGTAACATCTAGGAACATGTGCCAAAATTGGCAAAGATCTCCCACAGATCTGTAAAGCCTAACTGGTTAAATTTAGAACCATATCATTTATCATCATCCAAAATTCCTCCTTCAACATCCATGAGTATGCCATGTCCCATCAGAAGGTATTTTTTAAAATTCATTCAGGAGATGTGGGCATCCCTGGCAAGACCAGCATTCATTGCCCACCCTAATTGCCCTTGAGCAGGTGGTAGTGAGCTGCCTGGGCCAGTGCTGCTTTTGAGGTGTAACCACGGTGCTATTAGAGACGAAGTTCCAGAGTTTTGACCTAGCAACACTGAAGGAACAGCAATATATTTCCAATCCAGGATGGTAAATAGCTTGGAGGACAGCATGCAGTTGTTGTGCTTCCATGTATCTGCTGCCCTTGTCCTACCAGATCTCGCAGATCTGGAAGGTGCCACCTAAGGAAACTTGGTGAGAGGTTTACGTTGCATCTTTGAGATCGTACACACTGTTGACATTGTCTGCAGTAGTGCAGGGAATGAATTTTGTGGGTGCTAGATGGAGTGCCAATCATTGCTTTGTCTTGGATTCTCAAATGTTGTTAGAATTGCACCGATGCAGGCAAATGGAGAGTGGCCCATCACACTCTTGACATGTGCCTTGTGGATAGGCTTTGAAGGGTCAGAAGGTGAGTTACTCATGTAACATTTTGGCCCTCATTTTAACTATGATTGTGAGGCTTTTTCAATTACTATCATAGACTGAGAAGGTCAATCTAAAACTTCACCAGTCTTAATCAGTTACAAGACCCATTCCAGACACAAATTTGTCACAGACTTTATCACAAGAAGTACAAAATAAATTATAATTAATAAAAGTAGTGGTTTTTCAGTGGATCCATTTCAGGAAAACAGCCTGTGTTTCTGGTTGTCTGGATACATCTCATTTGTCCCTTCAGTTGAGTGAAGATTTCTTTCTGTCTATGGTTTTCTATTTTTGTACACCAAACCAATGAGAATCACCAATTGTTAAAACATGCTAGCTACTACCCCTTTTGCATGATCAGAAACGTTGAACTCTAATTAGCTTGCCAACACATGAACAGTACATGATCGATCTCAGATAGGCAAAACAGTGTATGCTCAATTCCTGATTGGTCTCTTAGAAGTGAGTCCTGATTTGCCCTTTGAAATGTCCATCACTTTTTAAAGGTGATCCCTTTTATGACAGCGTGTCCCGCTTGGATTACTAACTTTAGCTGCACCAACACATGATCATGTTCCTCATGCCTGCACTCTTGCCAGTACCCCACCCTCTCCTGAACCCATAGGCTCACTGCCCCACCCACTTCCACAGACAAACATCTCACCACCATGCCCCACTTCACTAGTATAATTCTCCCATTCAAAAATACCTTATCCCCCAGATATTTGGTCTACAAGCACTACAGCACCAACACTGACCAAGTCAGCTGACTCCTGAGATAATTGTCTGTAGCTTCATGTGAGACCTAGAATATTAATGTAGGAGTTTATCAAAGTATTTTCAGGGGACTAAAGAATATTGCAATCACCAAGAAGATTACACTGAAGAAATTGCTTTAATTGCATGTTGACAAATCCCCAGGTCTTGACGATCTTCATCCTAGGATCTTAAAAGTGTCTGGTGAGATAATTTATGTGTTAGTTCTAATATTCCAAAATTCTCTAGATTCATAAAAGTTTGATGAGATTGGAAATTAGCAAATGTGTATCCAGTCTTAAAAAAGGGAGGGAGAAAAAGAATAGGAAGCTACAGGCTAGTTAGCTTAATGTCTGACATAGGGAATATGTTTTAAAAGCTATTACTTTATAGCAGAGCACTTAGAAAACTTCAGGCACTTAAGAAGAATCAACATGGCTTTCTGTAATGGAAGCAATGTTTAACAATTAATCGGAGTTCTTTAAAGAAATAGCATTTGCTGTCAATAATCAATGATAAGGTGCCACACTGAATATGGAAAATAAAAGCTCTAGGTGTAAGGGGTAGCATCCAGATATGGATGTAACATTGGCAAGGGAACAGAAAACAGAGGAGGGATAAATACATTGTTTTCAAGTTGTCAAAATGTAAAGCAGAGATAACAAGATGTAGAGTTGGGTGAACACAGAAGGCCAAGCAGTATCAGAGGAGCAGGAAAGCTGATGTTTTGGGTCTTCAGAAAGGTCATTTCTGATTTCTGAAGAAAGGTCAAGATGTGAAACGTCAACTTTCCTGCTCCTCTGATGCTGCTTGGCACGTTGTGTTCATCCAGCTCTACGCCTTGTTATCTCAGATTCTCCAGCATCTGCACTTCCTACTATCTCTGAAACAAAATGTAAAACAGGTTGTGTCACAGGGGTCATTGCTGGGACCTCAACATTTCACAATTTAGATCAATTGCTTGAATGAAAGGATAAAAAGTAGGTTTGCTAAATAGGCGAGTGACGCAAAGATAAGTAGAAAAGTAAGTTGTGAAAAGGACGTAAGGACATTATAAAGGGATACAGACATTTTAAATGCAAAGACCAAGCAAATGGCATATTTTAATCTTTCATGGGACGTAGGTGTTGCTGTTTGGCCAGCATTTATTGCCTGTCCCCAATTGTCCTTCAGAAGCTTTTGGTAAGCTGCCTTTGTGAACTATTGCAGTCCAAGTGTTGCAAATTGACCCATGATGCCCTTAGGAAGGGAACTGTAGGATTTGATCCAGCAACACTGAAGGAATAGTGATATGTTTCCAAGTCAGGATGGTGAGAGGCTTCGAGGGAAACTTGCAGGTGGTGGTATTCTTGTGTATCTGCTCCCCAAGTCCTTCTAGATGGGAGTGGCCATGTGCTGGAAGATGCTGCCTAAGGATCTTTGATGAATGTCTGTGGTGTATCTTGTACTTAGTACACACTTCTGTTCTAGAGCGTCAGTGGTGGAGGGAATGGGTGCTTGTGGATATGATGCCGATCAAGTGGGTTACTTTGTTCTGAAATGGTGTCAAGCTTTTTGAGTGATATTGGGACTGCACTCACACAAGCAAGTGGAAAGTAATTCATCACACTTAGGACGTGCACCTTGTAGATGGTGGTAGGCTTTGGTAGGAGGTAAGTAGGAGCAGCACTCCTACCCTCTGATGTCATTTTGTAGCCACTGTGTTTATGTGGCATGTCTAATTGAGTTCCTGATCAATGATAATCCCCAGGAAGTTGATTGGGGGATTCAGCAATGGTAGTGTCATTAAATGCCATTGATTGTCATTGCCTGGCAGTGGTGTGGCACAAAGGTTACTTTCTACTTGTCAGCCAAAGCCTGGATATTGTCAGGATCTTGTTGTATGTGAGCATGGACTGCTTCAGTATCTGAGGAGTCACGAATGGTGCTGAACGTTGTGCAATTATCTGCAAACATCTGACCTTATGATGGCAGGAAGGTCATTGATGAAGCAGCTGAAGATAATTGGGCTTAGCACATTACCCTGAGGAGCTCCTGCAGAGATGTCCTGGAGCTGAGATAACTAGCCCCCAACAACCACAACCATCTTCCTAAGTGCCAGGTATGACTCCAACCAGCACAGATTTTGTCCCTGAACCCATTGATTCCAGTTTTGCTAGGGGTCGTTGATGTCACACTTGGTCGAATGCAGCCTTAATGTCAAGGGCTGTCACTCTCACCTCACCTCTGGAATTCAGCTCTTTTGTCCATGTTTGAAACAAGGCTGCAATGAGATCAGGAGCTGAGTGGCCCTGGCAGAACCCAAACTGGGTGTCACTGAGCAGATGGTTTCTGAGCAGGTGCTGCTTGATAGCACTGTTGATGACACCTTCCATCACTTTACTGATGTTCGAGAGTGAACTGATGGAGCGGTAATTGGCCGGATTGGATTTGTCCTGCTTTTTGTGTACAGGGCATACCTGGGCAATTATTCCACATTGCTGGGTAGATACCATTGTTGCAACTGAGCTGGAAAGGCTAGGAAAGTGTCAAGTTCTGGAGAAGGAGTCGTCAGTACTATTGCCGGCATGCTGTCATGGCCCATAGCCTTTGCAGTATCCAGTGTCTCCAGTGTTTCTTGATATCACATGGAGTGAACCGAATTGGGTGAAGACTGATCTGTAATACTGGAGACCACTGGAGGAGGCCAAGATAGATCACCTACTTGGTACTTCTGGCTGAAGATTGCTGTGAACGCTTCAGCCTTATCTTTTGCACTAATGTGCTGGGCTCTTCCAACATTGAGGATGGGGATATTTGGGGAGCCTCCTCGTCCAGTGAGTTGTTTAATTGTCCACCACCATTCACGACTGGATGTGGCAGGACTGCAGAGCTTAGATGTGATCCGTTGGTTTGGGATCGCTTAGCTCTGTCCATCACTTGTTGCTTTCGCTGTTTGGCACGCAAGTAGCCCTGTTTGGCTTCACCAGGTTGACATCTCATCTTCAGGTATGCCTGGTGCTGCTCCTGGCATGTTCTCCTGCACTCTCCATTGCACCAGGGTTGATTCGCTGGCTTGATGGCAATGGTTGAGTAGGGGATATGCCTGGCTATGAGGTTACAGATTGTGCTGGAGTATAATTCTGCCGCTGTTGTTGGGCCCACATTGACTGATGGATGCCCAGCCTTGATTTGATTGACCTATGCAAAGTCAGTCATATGAAATAGTGATTATACCACAGTGATAGTAGCACACAACACAATGTTATTCTGAATGTGACTATGGGATTTTGTCTCTATGATGACTGTGCAGTGATCACTCTTAATGATACTGTCACGGACAGATGCATCTGCAGCTGGCAGATTGATAAGGATGAGATTAAGTATGTTTTTTCCCCTTGTAGTTCCTCACCACTTGCTGCAGACCCAGTCTAGCAGCTATGTCTTTTAGCACTCAACCTGCTCAATCATTAGATTAGATTAGATTCCCTACAGTGTGGAAACAGGCTCTTCGGCCCAACAAGCCCACACTGCCCCTTGAAGCATCCCACCCAGACCCATTCCCCATAACCCACACACCCCTGAACACTACGGTCAATTTAGCATGGCCAATCCACCTAACCTGCACATCTTTGGACTGTGGGAGGAAACCGGAGCACCTGGAGGAAACACACGCAGACACGGGGACAATGTGCAAACTCCGCATAGACAGTTACCCGAGGCTGGAATCGAACCGGGGTCCCTGGCGCTGTGAGGCTGCAGTGCTAACCACTGAGCCACCGTGCCGCCCCACACTGTTGGCAGTAGTACTGCTGCCGAGGCACTCTTGGTGGTGGTTGAAACTCTCCACCCAGTGTCCATTTTATGCTCGTGCCATCCTCAGTACCTCCCTTAAGTGTTGTTCAACATTGAGGAGTACTGATTCATCAGCTGAGGGAGGACAGTACATGGTAATCAGCAGGAGGTTTCCTAGCTTATGTTTTACCTGAAGCATTGAGGCTTCGTGGAGTCCAGATTCAATGTTGAGAGCTCTCAGGGTAACTCCCTCCCAACTGTATACCACTGTGTCACCACCTCTGCTGGATCAGAACTGCCGGTGGGACAGGACATATTCAGGGATGGTGATGGTGTTGTCTGCGACATTGTCCATGAGGTGTGATTCTGTGAGTTTGACTAGTCTTTGATACATCTCACCAAATTTTGGCATTAACTCCCGATGTTAGTAAAGAAGTCATGGTAGGGTCAACAGGGCTGTTTCTGCCAGTGCCTTTTCTGGCGTCTAGGTTGATGCCAAGTTATCAGTCTGGTTTCATTTCTTTGTTGAAACTTTGTAGCAATTGATACAGCTGAGTGGCTTGCTCAGCCATTTCAGAATCAATCACATTGCTGTGGGTCTGGAGTCACATATAGGCTAGACCAAGCAAGGATGGCAGATTTCCTTCCTTGAAAGACATTGGTGAGGCAAATAAAATTTTCAGACCATGGGTTAATGCTCGTCAGTATGATTCTCAAATCCAGATATTTTTAATTGAATTCAAATTCCGCTGCCTGACATGACAGGATTCAAACCTCAGTCCCCAGAACATTAACTGAGGTCCTTGATTAATAGTGGCCGATGGTGCCAGTAGGCCATCACCTCCCCTAAAATATAATGCGAGAAAATGTAAAATTGCTGATTTTGGCAGAAAAAGTAAAAAAGAAGCAAATTACTTAACTGATGAGTTGCAGATGTATCTGGTTGTCCTATGCATAAATTGCAAAGATCAGCGTGCAGATTTACCAAGTGATTAGAAAAGCTGAAAGACCTACAATGCTTATTGTGCAAGAAATCGAATACAAAAGCTGGGAGGATGATGCTTCATTGATGCAAAATACTGATGAGACAACATCTGGAGTATTGTGTACAGTACTGATTTCCTTATTTAAGGAAGGGTGTAAGTATATTAGACTCAGCTCAGACAAACTTCACTAGACTAATACTTGGAAAGGGTATGTCATTTTCTGAGGGAAGGTTGGACAGACTAAGCCTGTATCTGCTGGAGTTTAAGAGGTGACTTGATCAAAACATATAAAATCCTGAGGGGCCATGGTGGTGTGGTAGTTGAAAGTATGTTTCCTCTTGTGGAACAATTTAGAATGAGGCATCACCACTTAAAAGAAAGTGATCTCTCATTCGAGACAGGGTTGAGAAGAATTTATTTCTCTCAAGGAATCCTGACTTTTTGGAATTCTTTTGGCCTCTTTGGGGCCTAGGCCCGAAACGTCAGCTTTTGTGCTCCTGAGATGCTGCTTGGCCTGCTGTGTTCATCCAGCTTCACACTTTGTTATCTTGCTTCTGGTTCATGTTGGTTTGTATGCTTGACAAGTAGTTTCTTTCCTAGAATGGCATCAGGGAGAGGCACCAGAGACCCACTGGTTATTCCATTCATGAAGTGAAGTAGATCATTTAGTTTATTGTTTCAAACTTGTTAAATAAATTCTTTTGTAATTTTTTGTAATGCTGTGTCTTTCTAAAATTTTGTTTTGCTTCACATTTACCATAATTTCTTCTCCCACCCAAAAAAAGCCCACACATGTAACTTCATCCCAGACCTTTACTAGTCCGTTTGCAATGCTAACCATTGGGCTGTGTTGGGCAGTCTCCTGGAATTAGTTGCTCTCTGTTTTGTTTTTCTCTGGTTAGCTGTGTGAAAGTGCCCTCGTTTCTGACCAGCAATTTTAATCACATTGTATTTATGGTGTGACAGAACATATTTCTTCTCCCTGCCATTGCCAACGCCCGAACAGGGATCACAAAATCTTGTAGACAAGTAGTGAAAAGAGGTCCTGTGACTTGGCCTTCCCCTTTTGGAATCTTGAGCAATAATTTCCACACCAATTGTTTAGAAATACTAGGGAAACAGAAACCCCTGAGAGATCAAAAATCTGTTAACCAACTGCAGTCATTACCAATAGGAATATCAGTAAGCTAAGTTAGGGATAATTTAAAAATTCATATCATCGGTGCCAACATGGCCATCTATTTGTATAATTCAAATTAATTCACTTTGCATACCTTATTCCAAATATGCGTGCACTAACCAAATCCACTTAGAATTGGATTTGTTAATTGCTAGTATGCCAGGATGTTTCTTTTTACAATGACCTGCTATTGTCCCTTAGCCTGGTTTTGTCGTATATGCCATTCACAATGCCGAGTCATTTCTCAAAGCCTAAGCATCTGAGAGAAGGAAATGCTCCTCACCCCTGTCTTGAATGAGAGATCAATCTGCTGAGCCCTTTCAGCAAGAATTTGGACCTATCCCTGCAAGGTATAGCCAATGTATGTAGCATTTAGGAAACCCATCTTTTCAATTTGACAGTCAAGAACTTGGTAATACCTAAGCTTTACAGCTGAAAAAAAAATGAGAGAATGACACTTTTGATTGTTTATCGTAACAAAATGATATTGTTCCAGCAATCAAATGAGCATTGTGTAATTTTAACATTTATTTAAATACACTACTTTCCCGTGAAATGGACTCAATCCCAATATAATTTTGTTGGCATCAAACATTATAAATTAATTGGACAATCACTGAGAAAAAAGTAAAATTTATTTTACATTTGCTGCTTTAAGGAAAAGTAACCCATTATTTTTAAAAATCCAGAAGAGATTGTTGCTTATAGATTTCACAAAACAAAGGCCTCCATTGACCTCTGATTATTTGCAATGCTTGGTCTAACCTCAGGATATGTAGCTGATTTCCCAAATGTTCAATTATTGGATTGCAAGCACTGACTATTTGACATTTAATAATTCAAAGTGCCCTCATCCAGTCACCCAAGCATAGCTGTTATTTGCGAATACATGGAGGAAGGGCTCTGCATACAGGTCAGTTTCTTCGGTAATTTACATTCTCAAGCTTAAAGAAGTAGCATTTCACCCAATTACTTATATTCAAATATGAACTTCAGTCAGAATGGAAAAAGCTGGTTTCAGCATTTTTTTAAACCAGTGGAAACCTATGGTTTAATGACATTCACTCAGTATTTGTAACATATTCTGTGTGTTACCTGATCCAAAAAAAGCGCATTGTAGGTCAGGTGCTACTTAAAAATGGTTACATTTCATATTAAGAATCTCTTATGACTTGAAATAATAGATGTTGAGTAATTGCAAAGTAAAATCTTTACAGGGCATAGGCTAAGTAAATCAATTGGTTGTTCGCCTAACAGGGTCTACGTCTGAGCCTGGGCCTGATTCTGGGCCTGCATGGGCCCCATACTTTTGGCTCAAGGGATTAGAGGCTACAGGGAACCTCATTTTTGAGCGTACCAGCCTGTGTCAGCTTACAAACTGGCTGAACAGATTCTTTCTTTGGATTTGTACATTGTATGAAAAGCAAAATGCTTGAAATTGAGTTATATGATAACTGACATTTTTAGCTGGTGACTGCATTGAAAAAGAAACAAACAATGACTCTGCTCTGAAAACTCAATTCATCTTTGTATTCCTTGTCTGAAGAAACAAATCAGATTCACTTTTATCTCTCTGTCTATCAACAGTGGAAAGGCAAAAAAATTTATTGGATACAACAGAAACGTGTGCTGTATTGGAAGATTAAATGGGAATCAATGACAGGGAGATGGACGAAGCACTCACTATGTATTTGTGAATCTATAGGCCGAAGACATCCAGTGAGGTGAAACGGGGTGAAGATTGAGGGGTCATCAATCACCACATTAGCAGTTAACACATCATTTCACAATATATAGAAATACAATCTGTCTGATTAAGTGTGAATAAGTTACAGGCTGCATTTCTCCATTAACTAAATTAAAACAGAATAAAATCTCTCAAATGTAGCCAACTCCAGCAGGCTGTAACTAATCTTCATGTACAGACCTAATGAAAACCTTCTGTCTGGACACAAGGCAAAAGCTGTTGATTTATCAACCCTTTGTCTGCACTGAATGGGCACAAAATGGGGAGACAATGGTCCAGTAGTGTTATTGCTGGACTGTTAATCCAGAGACCCAGATAATGGTCTGGCGACCTGGGTTCAAATCCCACCATAGCAGATGGTGGAATTTGAATTCAATAAAATATCTGGAATTAAGAATCTAACAATGACCGTGAATCCATTGTCGATCGTCAGGAAAAGCTCATCTTGTTCACAAATGTCCTTCAGGGAAGGAAACTGCCATCCTTACCTGGTCAGGCCTACATGTGACTCCAGATCCACAGCAATATGGTTGACTCTTAACTGCCCTTTGGGCAATGAGAGATGGGCAATAAATGCTGCTTAGCCAGCGATGTCCTTATCCCATGAATGAATAAAGAAAAAAACAAACGTTTATCCTTCATCAGCCTGTTGCTATACTTTCTTCTATGGCCTTGTTTTTGGACCAAACAGCTACGGATTGTGTCTGGAGCAGGGATTAGAATAACATGATTGACATCTCCAGCTCAGAGCAAACTGCAAGCTGTAACAAGCAGGGCAACTGAAATTGAGAAACAAGACTATTTCTCCAGCAATCACCATTTTTATTTCCGATGTTCGTCATCTGCAGTTCTTTGTTTGACTTTGGCAGCATGGTGGCTCAGTGGTTGGCATTGCTGCCTCACAGCACCAGGATCCTGCGTTCAATTCCACCCTTGGGTGCTGTCTGTGTGACGTTTGCTCATTCTTTCTGGTTTTCTCCCACAGTCCAATGATGTGCAGACTAAGTGGAATGGCCATGCTAACTTGCCCATAGTGTTCACGGATGTGTAGATAAGGTGGATTATAGGGGTTGGGCCTGAGTTCGATGCTCTGGACAGTCAGTATGGACTTGTTGGGCTGAAGGGCCTGCTTCCACACTGTAGGGATTCTAGTATCAAACATAGTACTGTTTCATTATTGTTGCCATTTTAGCACTATGGAAAAATCCTACTGCCAAAGGCTGCTTGAATCATAACCATTTGATACTCATTCCTTCTACTGTCTTTGTTTACATACAAATAAAATGTTTCCACTACAGACAGTATCGTCATATTTTAAAAATCTGAATAATGTGTTTCTTAATCTCCTTTCTCCCATGAAATAAGATCAACTCTGTGACTCCCACCATACAACTCAGAGGCCTAAATCCTTGATGCATCTTTACGTTATTATCAAAACTCTCCTTAATATATCAATGCATGAAGTTGGTAGGCTGGGTTTTCCCAGCCTCTATGTTTGGGTACATCAGCTCATTTAGCTATTGCAAATATTGGAAAATATATTCACCTGTAAGGAAACAGATTTTGCATCCATCATTTCACTGGAAGGAAAAGTGACTGCACTTCTGAGCCCTCCAAATTTTACAATAGCTACTGTGGTAGGTGACTAGTGTGGTTGCACATAGACCCAGGACTAGGTATTTTTGGGAATGCCCAGAACATTATATGGCATTTTCAAAGTGGCTTCACCAGTCTGTACACTATACAAGAAAGGAATTCAATTTGGAATCAAACATTGTGCTCGCAAGATAAAGCTTCGTATTTAATTAGCCTTATTAAAAACAGCTCCACATTATCTGGATATTTTCCATAGATTATCAATAGTTATGCCTGAAAACTTCATTCACTCTATGAATGCAAATGGATACTTCAATATAAAATGTCTTCACATTTTATGAATCCTGTTCCAACGTGCATAACTGCTGTGTTATTATTATATACAATAATAGCCCTGAAAGGCTTAATGTTGAAGATTGTGTTAACTCTCCCCACCCTGATGATGGCACACAATCTTTGGTGGTGGTGGAGATGTCTAACTCTTGATTTTGATGGGGTCAGAATATAATATCTGCCTCCTATGTGAGTTTTAATATTTATTCCTAAGTAGCCATTGTAGCTTATATGCATAGATGTCATGCTAGAAAATACTTTTGTTAAGACTTGTTCCTCCTTGTTCAGGCTTAATAGTGGTTTATTTGCTCCCAATGCTGATACAGAAGGGAAGGTTGGCAGCAATACTCCATCCCAACCACAAGCTGCCAATGTTTAATATTACAACATACAGGATGGTGCTTAGTAGTGGGATTGTTGCATACATAATAGTGGCAAAACAAATCCATTCAACACTGAAGGGAAAAGTTTCCAAAGGAGAGTGAGTACACAACTTTACCAGAATTATTGCTCTAAGAATACTTAGTCATTCAGAATTGCAAACAGAAAGAAGTCTGAAGCACTTGTGGAAGGAATGGTAACACACGAACAATAAGACAGGCAGAAACCTTTACCCTAGAGCAGGTAAGTGCCACAGAAAAGGCAGTGTGGGCTAGGAAAAGTGGAAACACAACCAGACAGACTGAGCAGGTACGGACTGCTTGGTAAAGAAGGATCTGGAGGAGATCAGCTAGGAGCTGGGAAGCAACCATTTTGGAGTTCTGGGATTAATGTTCAAAATTCCTGTGGCTAAGTGGAAGAAATTTCAAAATCATGGTGCAAAAGGCCAAGCTGGAAGGATAGAGAGGAAAAAGCTTCACTTATTGTTTCTAACAAGGAACACCACCAGAGCAATCACTCTCCATAAGTCACAGCAACAGCTCCAAAAGCAGGGGGCATTCAATAATAAGATAATAAAGTGTGTAGCTGGATGAACACAGCAGGCCAAGCAGCATCTCAGGAGCACAAAGGCTGACGTTTCAGGCCTAGACCCTTCATCAGAGAGGCTGATGATGCCTCCTGTGCTGAGATACAGCTTGGCCTGCTGTGTTCATCCAGCTTCAGACTTTATTATCTTGGATTCTCCAGCATCTGCAGTTCCCATTATCACGGCATTAAATAATACCAGTGCTGAAGTAAAAAGCATAGTGCTGAGCAGATTTCGAAGATAAAATGGTAATTTAGAACATTTACAAGGCAGAGTCAGACAGATTACAGAATTGTGAAATGTCTGGACTGCTGAATTTGTAAAACCAGAGACTTGGGGGTTTGATGGCCGTTGGTGTTGCACTGGGATTGTAGTGGTAAAGTAAAAATAGAAGTATAGTTGTTACAGTGGGGAAAATTTCTTGGGAGAGATGGATATAAGGTAATGGTTGTAAACAATTAATTTTGGAAATTGTGTTAGGCTCAACTCTGGAACTCAATGGGCTCAGGTATGTCATCTCTGCCCCTGTTAGCCTTTATTGATTACACCTAACTAGCCAATGTAGCTTGTATTGATTGCTATTAAGCAGTAAGAGCTGCTTCTTGTTAAGGCACAATAGTGGTATATCCTTTACCACGGCTAATTGAAATGTCCTAAGACTGGGTATAGAAAGAAGGATTAGCAGCAACCTTCTGTCCCAACCACAAGCTACCAGTGGTTCATACCACAACATAGAACAATTATTTGCATTACAGTGCATCTGGTGCTCAGGCTGTCAGTTTAATTCAGTTCAGACCCATTCAAGTGCTTTCAGTCTTTTGTGTGATTTTATCGTTTTGTGTCTCTATCGTCAGGTTGTTATTAATTTTTCTTAAATCTGTCTCCTAGCCATGAACTTAAAGTTATTGTGCCCAACAATCTACCTTATATTTATAGTTTGAAAATTTCTGTACTTATAAATTCCAGGCAGCTATGTCATGTGCATAATGTTTATTCTGTTTCCCCGTGCTCTGCTGTCACATGTTCTTTCTCATTAAACACTTCACTTTGAGTCATCGAGTCACCGAGTCATAATAGTCTTCAGAATTAAAAGATACTGTGGCTGAACTGAATTTTATGGCCACAGATTTTATAGGAAAAGGGGAAGAGTTTAAAAAAAAAGCAGAGGAGAGAAAAAAATCCGTATCACCCAATTAACCTCCGGATCCAACGCATCATTCTCTGCCACTTCTGCCACCTGCAATCTGACCCCACTACCAAGGATATATTTCCCTCCCCAGCCTTATCTGCCTTCTGGAGGGACCATTTTCTTTACGACTCCCTCGTCTGCTCCACACTCCCCACTAGCCCCACCACCCCCGGCACTTTTCCCCGCAACTGCAGGAGGTGCTATACCTGCCCCTACACCTCTCCCCTCACCCCCATCCCAGGCCCCAAAAAAACCTCCCACAGCAAACAGATGTTCACCTGCACATCTGCTAATGTGGTCTATTGTATCTGCTGTTCCCGATGTGGCCTCCTCTACATCGGGGAAACCAAACAGAGGCTCGGAAACCACTTTGTGGAGCACCTACGCTCAGTTCACGACAAATGACAACACCTTCCAGTCGCGAACCACTTCAACTCCCCCTCCCAATCCTTGGACAAAATGTCCATCCTGGGCCTCCTCCAGTGTCACAACGCTGCCATCCAGAGACTGGAGGAACAGCACCTCATATTCTGCCTTGGAAGCCTAGAACCCAATGGTCACAATGTGGGCTTTACTAGCTTCAAAGTCTTCCCACCCCCAACCTCATCCCAAGACCAGCTGCCCCAACTCTCATCCCCACCTCATTGACCTGTCTGTCTTTCCTCCCACCTATCAGCTCCTCCCACCTCATTGACCAATCCCTACCACTACCTAACCACACTCACTTTCAGGCTGAATATATTCCTACTGTGTCTTCATCGTTTGATCATTAACTTGGAAATACATCACCACCCTTTGCTATTATTAAGGCAGAAATCTGGAACCCGCCCCCAAACAGCTACAAATGATGGACTGTTGTGATTCAACAGACTGAGGTGAAAGGACTGTGAATCACGTACTTTTTTTTCTTTTTTACTGTTAGGCTGGACTTTTATTTATTATTCTTTCAATTTTGTACCAAATATTTAAGAACCTATACCTGGGTATCTTGTACCTAAAATGGCACCTTAGGTGGTGAGATTGCAAACTTTTCACTGCATTCATTTGAGTGCATGTATCAATAAAGCTAATTCATTCATTCATTCAAGGAAGACATCACCTTCTCAGGACCATTATGGGAAGCTTTAATGGTGACGTGCCCATCCTGCAAACAAAAGAAAGATGTTGTTCATAGCTTTTACAAATATAGATTTCAGTTCCCCATAAAATTCAGCCTCACAATCTAAACACTTTCCTTGAATAGTTCCATCTCAAATTAAACCCTTCCATTTGCTGTTTGCAGGTTGATTGTCAGCAGTCCTTTGGGGTTTTGGGATTGGAGCTGGGAAGACTGGCAGGATTGAAAGGAGGGTCACCAATAACAAGTGGCAGCCCTAGGTTACACTGACAAATGAAGAGGATTCCTCCCCCTGACCCTTGACTGTTTCCAGGCCCAGACAGAGGATCCCTGTCTGCATCATTCGTATCTAGGCCTCATTTTCTGACCCATTGCTTTGGACATGTCCTATCCAGTATGTTCAGTCCAACTCCAGGCAGAGACTTCTATTTTAAAATCTGACTTTAATTCTAAATCTTAGACCTTCAATCCACTCCTTCTTCTGCAAAGAGGCTGGAGACTTGAACGTTTTGAAACAATGTGCGTAAATGTTTACACAGATATAAATGCCGATTATAAAAAAAATTATTTCTAAATTGCCATGTTATTTGGAAGCTGCATGTGTACAAGTAATGACTGGGATATTTCAGTTTAGAATCAACGGGTGTCAGTGGGTACCTCAGATTGTATCATTTCCACTGTGGCCGAGGTGAGTTTTCTCACATGACTCTCAGCTCATTTCATATGTAAGTGAGTTTAAACAGTGAATCACAGTGACTGCTGGGCAATGTTCTTGTGCTCCCTATCCCTCTTCCAAGGGGTGAAAGGTACTGGTACTTTATTTAAAGGCCACCTAGGAATCCTTTCACTCCCCGTAAAACAAGCAGCATCCCTTAGCCTATGGACCTCATCCCCCACAAATCCCTACTACAGCCACCATGAAGCACCCAACCCCCATACCAAAGGAGATGGCTTCAACTTGGCATAAGATGGCTCCACGCTTTCATGATGACTCACTGGAGACTCTACGCCAGCTCAGAAAGGAAATCTTCTTCCCCAAGAGATAGTGAAAGAAGTCCTTTCTGGTCTGGGAGGTTTGCAGTAAAGTCACACGTAAAGTCAATGCCTGAGGCAGGAGTAAGAGAAGTAGGACCCACTCAGGAAGAGATACTTTGTATAATCTCCTGTACTGCACAAAGGGGAAGTGCCATCACCTTCTCATTGCAACCTTAACACATTCACACACACACACACACACACACACACACACACACACACACACACACACACGTGCACTGTTACTCTCTCTCTCTCTCACACACACACGCGCTGTCATGCACACACACACACACACACACACACACCTGCGCATGCACACACGCACATGCACTGTCTCTCTCTCTCTCTTTCTCTCTCATACACACACACGCACATGCACATACACACATGCACTGTCACTCTCTCTCACACATACACACGTGCTGTCTCACACACACACACACACACACACACACACACACACACAAACACACACACGTGTGCATGCACACACGCACATGCACTGTCTCTCTCTCTTTCTCTCTCACACACACACACACACGCACATGCACATACAAACATGCACTGTCACTCTCTCACACATACACACGTGCTGTCACACACACACACACCCACATGCGCGCGTGCGCGCACGCTCATGAACACACACACATGCATTGCCATCACTCAGTCTAACTGCACAGCCTGTCACAGAGGTCAGCCAACTCAGAATCACACACATGAAGGGCGCAGAAGGATGCTAGAACACACAGTGTTTGTAGGGACTGGCCTGCACTCATAGCCCAGGTTATAGATTACAGTTGAGTGTTCTTCTGATACTGTGGTAATGCCACTGTCTCTGGATGTGAAAACACACCTGAGCAAGTTGATTAGATGTATCCATATCCTTACTATCAGTCACACAGCCTTGTTTGGCTCATGTGGCAGGCTGTATTGTGCCTGCCTCTGAGCCAGAAGGCCCAGATTCAAGCCCCATCTGTTCCAGGAATATTGTTACAGAGATAGTAGCAACTGCAGCTGCTGGAGAATCTGAGATAACAAGGTGTAGAGCTGGATGAACACAGCAGGCCAAGCAGCATCAGTGGAGCAGGAAGGCTGACGTTTCGGATCGGAACCCTGTAGGTCTGAAACATAAGCCTTCCTGCTCCTCTGATGCTGCATGGCCTGCTGTGTCCATCCAGCTCCACACCTTGCTCCAGGAATATGTTGTTATTTGTCTAAACAGGTTATATTTTTTAAGAGATTGCAGTTGCTTCACTTGCTGCATTGCTTCCTGCATTCCTGAAAAATCATGAGGTAAAATATACTTTGGCTCAATGAATTCAAGAGATCTTGTTGGAATGAAATTACTCATGCTTGACATGTTATGAAACAGCAGGTGTGCCTTGAATTCTGACCCTCTGGTCCATGGGTAAGGACACTAGCAATGCATCATAAGACACTAAACAGTAATGTTGATATAATGACAATGTTACAGCTGAGGACAACTGAATATGATAGTCCATTCACTGGACCCCTGATTGATAGAGGATCAGCCAAAACATTGACAGAGTATATTCTAGCATTTTGTGCATTAGAGTGAAACATCTATCATTAACTTCAAGGATGGCCATGACTCCTATTAAGATCAGGCCAAGGGAGAATAAAATTCAGAGCAGGATATAGGTGACTGGGCTCTGTAAAGGAAAAGTCAGAACAGAAACCTGTACTCCTAGAAAGTCAGCACCTGGTTGTAGGCTACTGGAATCATGTGTAGAAGGTCAAACCTACCAACTTCACTGCTCAGACTTTGGTATATGCAAGAGTACTTTTATTTAAATTGTACCAGTTATGACTTTAAAAAAATATTTTTAATCAAATTGTTTGAATATGTTTTGACACATTCAGGACAGGGTGCAAGTTGAACCCAGACGCTTGGGGCCAGAGGCAGACACTACGACAATCCAAAAGTTTCTTTTATTTATTTACTTTTTTCTATTTGTATTTATACAACAATTAATTTAGTGAACCATTAAATAGAGCTCCCTGATGACAAAACAATCCTGTTTCTGGTCTGTGAGATATAACAGCTTTGTCCAAGCCAATTTGAAATACCGTTCCCTTGGGTTGTCAGTTAGCAGGTCCCAGTGGATGAATTCTCCAGTCTCAAGGAGCATTTGACATAAGAACATAAGATATGGATGCAGGAATAAGCCATCCGGCCGCCAACCAAAATCTGCTATTCAATGAGATCATGGTTCATCTTTTTCATGGACTTAGCTCCACTTACTTGCCTGTGCACCCTAACCCTTAATCCCTTTACAGTTCAAAATCTATCTTTGTCTTAGAAACACTTAATGATGAAGCCTCAACTGCTTCACTGATCAGGGAACTCCATAGATCTGCAACCCTAGGCAATCCAGCAGAGTTAACAGCATGTATTGACCATTGGAGCGGGGGCTAGGAACCCCATTCCAATTACCAATCCATTCCCTCCTATGTCCTTGGAAAAATTGAGAGCTGCACTCAGATGGGTGAATTTTCAATGATATCTGATTGACCAGAGTTTGGAAAAGTGCATTGCAGAATGTTAACCTGTTGCTTCTTAAGCTTAGGTTATGCACCATTAAAACTGTGCAGAATGCCAACGGCGGAGTAGGAGGGGAATTACAAAGTGCAAGCTTGATATTCACTGCAGTTTTCTCTGGAGTTGCCAATACATCTCAAGGACGGCAAAGATTCAAGAAGGCTGTTCACCACTGCCTTCTCCAGCGCAAAGAGCATGAATAGTAATTGTTGGCCTAGCCTGTGACATCCACATCCTATGAACCAAGAAAGCAGCCTGAAGCATCTTTAGAGAAGGCTTTGTGGCATGACAAAAAGACCTTGATGGCTATAATGCATACATTTCATGTTTGCCTGCTATTTTAATAGCAACGTTAATTGATTTAGATAAATTGGCTCATGCCTCCATGAAAACAGAGATCAAAGTAATGTCAATGCATGAAATGTGGAAACATGGGGCAATGTCAACAGCTGAGAATATCCACAGGCAATTTCTTGGCTGGAATGATAGAGCAGGCAATCCCAGCCCAGCCTGATCATGTCATGCCCGATCATGTCATGCCCTGATAATTCAAGATGCAACCTTTTCATCAGGTGCCAGTCAATAAGCAGAGTGTTAAAGAGCATGAATATTGGTCTGCTTTCTTTCCCTCTCCTAGTCATATTTTCTAATTGACTGGGCTTTGATGCATGAACAAAAGAATTCCAATCTAAAGTCACAAGTAAATTTAGAAACTGCTGGAGTTTTCTGAAGGCAAATTCTTTGATGGACCCCACACAGTAGTTATCACACATTTTTTAAGATACTTAGCATCTTAGAACTTCATCCCTCCACATCAAAAGAGTAATATGCTCTCCGACTGTAAACACACTACAAATGACCAAAATTCTATATTACACTTGTTGACGATACTGAGATAATTGTTTAAGTGATGCTTGTAGCTTAGTTCCATTTTTAGATTTCAGCTGAATGTTTCTTCAGGTAACTTGTGGCTTATCTAGATTTTTTAAACTTCATTTGTGGGATGTCGGTGTTGCTGGCTGGCCAGCATTTATCACCCATCCCTAGTTGCCCTTGAGAAAGTGGTGGTGAGCTACCTTTTTGAACCATTGTAGTCCACCTAAAGTGGGTTGACCCCTGATGCCCTTAAGTAGGGAATTCCAGGATTTTGACCCAGTGACACTGAAAGAACAGTGATCTATTTACAAGTCAGAATGGTGAGTGTCATGGAGGGGAATGTGAAGGTATGTATCTGCTGCCCTTGACCTTCTAGATGGAAGTGTTTGTGGGTTTGGAAGGTGCTCCCTGAGGATCTTTGGTGAATTGCTGCAGTGCATCTTGCAGATAGTACACACAGCTGCTACTGAGCGTCAGTGGTGGAGGGCGTGAGTGCTTGTGGATGCAATGGCAATCAAATGGGCTGCTTTGTGCCGGATGGTGTCAAGCTTCTTGAGTGTTATTGGGGTTGCATTCACCCAGGCTAATGGGGTGTATTCCATCACACTCCTAATTTTTGCCTTGTAGATTGTGTACAGGCTTTGGGGAGTCAGGAGGTAAGTTACTGACCGCAGTGACTATAGTCTGGCTGCTTCAGGGATAGTAGGAAGTGCAGATGCTGGAGAATCTGAGACAACAAGGTGTAGAGCTAGATGAACACAGCAGGCCAAGCAGCATCAGTGAAGTAGGAAGACTGACGTTTCAGGCCTAGACCCTTCTTCATTTTCTGAAGGAGGGCCTAGGCCCGAAATGTCAGCCTTCCTGCTCCATTGATGCTGCCTGGCCTGATGTGTTCATCCAGCTCTACACCTTGTTGTCTCATAGTCTGAGTGTGTAGGTTTTTGCAAGACTCCTATTTACACTATGTTACATACTACACTGTGAGGTAAGTACATCACTCTCTGCTACAGACTGAACCTTCTCTCTTTGCAATCTCTAACACGTGACTAATATCACATCGTGACTATTATTTTGTTTTTACACTGCATCTTCCCTACAAATATAACCATGATTTTTAAATATATCATTTAAACATTTTGCTCAAACTGTTTCCGTTCCCACCATCTCGCCCCAAGTCTGGACTGCACAGATAAAAACTTCATGACGATTCTACAACTCTCCCTGAAAAAGCCTTGTTTCAATTTTATCTCATAGATTTCATCAATGACACTAACATTTTTATTAGATTGACGTCATTGCCCTAGTCTAGAATGTGGTCGCACATTTGAATCCTGCTGGGGCGACTCTTCTGATAATGTAACCTGTCTCAATAAAAGAGTGGAAATAGTCTGACCCTGATCAGTTTCTGGAGGGGCTCACTGTGCCAGGGACCCTGGTTCATTTCGGGTGTTGGGCGACTGCCTGTGTGGAGCTTGCACATTCTCCGCGTGTCTGTGTGGGTTCCTACTGGATGCTCTTGTTTCCTCCCACTGCCAGAGACCAGGGACTTGCCCCACCACAGGCAGGAGAGGATCCCATGGTGTCGACTATCTGCTGTTGCTAGATCCAGTGGTGATGATTCCAGATTCCAGAGTTCGGAGTGTGTGGGTTATAGGGGGATGGGTCTGGGTGGGATGCTTCAAGGGGCGGGGCGATGTGGACTTGTTGGGCCGAAGGGGCTGTTTCCACACTGTAGGGAATCTAATCTAAACTAAACCTTTCCTATTTCATATACCCATCTAAATGCCTTTTACATGTTGTAATTGTACCAGTCTCCACCAATTCCTCTGGCAGCTCATTAGAGCACGTGCAGTGTGTTTGTTGTGGATGATGCTGTTGGCGCATTTTTTAGGTGCGATATTAACATAGTACTGCAACATGCCCAAACCCTTGACTGATGACCACTGGCAAAAGTATGACAAGCTCCTTGGCTCAGTGTCTACACTAAAATCCAAGACAAATCAGCGCTACTATGAATCTATATTTTTTGAACAAAGCAGCAATGTGCAAAAATATCAAGGCAAGGCAAGAAGAGATTCTGTGAGCATCTAAGTAAGTACAAAATGAGTGAGGAGTAAAAAAGCAACAAAAGCTCAGTGATGGATGCAATTCCAGTGAAAGAAATGGCTGGCTGGTCAAAAGTCAAATACTTAGTCTGATAAACTTCCAGATACCAAGATATTTGCAGCATTCTGCATGGCACAAAGCCATTGTCTGATGAACAGATCCTGATAAAATTAGAAAGATGGTTTCATAGGTTTAGGATGTCCCTCTGATAGTGAGCATTTATTTTTATTATTAAATACTACATAAAAACTAGTAAAGCAAAGAAGAAGCCCTATTTAAATTACTATATATATTGTGCAGAGAGAAGGAACATGTACACACCTCACCTCAGCGAAATATGTGACATTCTCTGGTTTATTTCCCAGGGCAATTCTGAGACCAATCAGAGTTAATCTAGTTTAAAATGTAAATAAAACTTAGTAGTTAACTGTCACTCATCGGCTAAAAGCTACACTCGCCATAACAATATCTCTAGCAGTCAGAGTCTGCTTGCCAAAAGAAATCAGCACACTCCTCATTTATAGTATAAATATTGTTTTCCCTTTACATGGGCATTCTTGTGATTTGGCCTGGCAGTGCAAAATGAAAAACTTCAACAAAAAGTGGCTTTTTTCAGCAAAACTAATGTCTGTACTGTCGCATGAACAGCAGTTGATTTACATTTTGGATTTCAAAACGATTGAAATGAAGAACAACAATTTTATTGCAATTATTTGTTCTATTTTTAGTTGAAATCATTTAGGCCTGGTTTAATGAAATTTGAAACTACTTCAAAGATTTAATTTTGAGGATAAACAGAACATATTGCTATACCATTTCTACTATGAACAGTATAGTCGTAAATTGCTGTTGAAATCAATTAAGTTTGATTTACATATTGACATTTATTGATAGTCTTAAAAATGCTTTCAAAAGTTTCATTGAGAGAAATACAATAATCACATTATATTTTTACTTTACCAGCAATATCTTTGCTTATCGAATTTTCAGTGCAGAAACTTAAGTTAAATCTAAATGGTCACTCCTTATTAATCTGCAAAAGTTACAAAGAGAGCAGTTTTATAGACATAAGAATTATTACTTCAACTTGAACAAAAGTTAGGTGACTTGTGAACGTACATCTGACCCTGAAAGTAGTGCAATATCCTTTTCATTTCACTAATGAAAGACATTACTGTAAACTGGGAGAACCCAAATTTCCGTCATAATGGGGCACAGTACCCTATTCTTGTGCTGACATTTCACAGCTATTTATCCATAAATCGTACGGCACAGGGGTATAATTATTTCACATATGTTACTGTGATTAATAGTTCAGGTTAATAAGAATATTTTCCCTGACTGGAAGATGTATAATATCGCAACTGAAGCATTTCTTCTAATATGTCACATTTTTGACATACAAAACTGTCTAATTTAAAATCTGCCCCATGATGCTTCTATGTCAGTTAAATTCCTTAGCCGATTACATTCTGTAAAAAGACAGAAATTAGACCAGGTGTAAGTACTGGACATTTCTCAATAATATAAGAGCAAACCTCAAACACCATAATGAGAATTAGATTTCAATTGTTGTGGAATTGGACATGAAACAGAAATATAATCGGGTAGCAAAGGGCCTGAATCTCTGTGGTATAAATATATAAAAGCAGAAATATTGTAAGCCTCAGATATTCTTCTCATTATCTTTTCATGAAATGTGGGCAGGATGAACAAGGGGATAGGTTAAAGTACAACATTTCAAGATAATAAGATGAGGGTTAATTGTGGTGACAATCACCAGCAAAGTTACAGAGGAATTGATTTAAAAAGTCAACACGCGATTTGAGTTACTTACAAAGAGTTGGTTTTGGGTTGTAGGATATTAGAACAAGTTGTGGGACATGGGAAGTTTCCTTTTGATTCCCTGTGGGATAAATGTCTGGATTACAGCCAGTAATGTCTCTCTGTTGATCCTCTCCATCACTCGTACTTCATATCATTTGTATATGCTGATTTGCTTTTTCCCATTTCCAGCTTGTTTCCAGCTCCAAGCTACTCAGCAACTCGAGAACCAATCACACAGCTGTTGGCAAGCAAAATGTTTTTGCCACTGATAACTGTAACTAGTCTACAAACCAATAAACTTATTACTACCAAAAAGAACAGATCTGTATACATGCTCACTACCAGGTGATGTGCAACCTGAACTTCAATTATAACAAGGTGTGGAACTGGATGAACACAGCAAGCCTGGCAGCATCAGAAGAGCAGGAAAGCTGACATTTTGGGCCTGGACCTTCTTCAGAAATCAGAAATGTCTGAAGAAGTGTCCAGGCCCGAAGCATCAGCTTTCCTGCTCCGCTGATGCTGCCTGACCGGCAGTGTTCATCCAGCTCCACAACTTGTTATCTTAGACTCCAACATCGGCAGCTCCTACTATCTCTGAACTTCAATTATTGTTTGCCCAAACAGTAGTTTACAAGATGCCCATGATGGGATTCAGGTTACTTGCTTTCAAAACTACAGCCTCTTTTACAAACACTGGTCTTTAAAGCAGTTCTTTCTCATTTTAGAGAAATAAAAACAAAAACTCAAACATCACAAGAAATAGTCATTACAGCTGTCACATGCTGAAAATACTCAGTAGGTGCAGCAGCATTAATGAAGCTGAAAACAGAGTTTTCGGTTAATGACCTTTCCCTAGAATTGCCTCTATTGTGGTGCAGTCATTATTGTAATGTCGGAAATGCACAGTTTGCACATTAACAAAGAATCACCCAACAATGAGATAACAATGACAGAGATACTGACAGAGATATCAGACATACTGTTTGTATAAGAGATAAACATTGGCCGCAGCATTATGGAGAATGACCTCCATCTTCTTCATTTACACTCACCTGAGAGCACTGTTTTCTTTTGTGTAAAGACAGCTCCTCTAACAGTATAGCTCACTCTCTGTACTGCACAGCAGTATGAGCCAAATCTTCTGCGTAAAAGTCCCTGGGGTGGGTTTGAAACCATTACCTTCTGACTTAGAGACTAGACTATCGCTTAACACAACAGTGCAGAGATGGAGGCAAAGTGCAATATCTCTGGGACAGTAGGGGCCCACATTGTTTCTCTGCAGGTGAGTTCAAACCCGGTGACAGCAGCTGATTGGGATTTTTTTTTATTCGATCAGGAACGTGGGTATCACTGGCTAGGCCACTATTGTGCATCTCCAATTGCCCAGAGGGTAGTTGAGAGTCAACTACATTGTCGTGCGTCTGCAGTTACATGTAAGCCAGACCAGTTAAGGATGACAGATTTTCTTCCCTGAAAAATGCAACTGAACTGGATGGGATTTTATGACAATTAGCAATGGTTACACGGTCACCAGTCGACCAGTTTATGTTTTTTTGGAACTGTAATTTCACCATTTGCCATGATGGGATTTGAACCAATGCCACCAGATCATGAAATCTAGAATTTAACAGATAGTCTCAGCAATGGTGACTATGAAATCATCTTTGGTTGTTGTTAAAATCTACCTGCTTCACTAATGTCCTGTAGGGAAGGAAATCCACTGTCCTTATCCAGAGCACAGCAAAGTAACTCACTCTTAACTGCCCTCCGAGATGGTCCAGCAAGCCATTTCGATCAGCATTGTGCTTGCCAGCAATAGCCAGCAGATCCCACGAAAGAATCTTTCAAAAAGAGTTTTAAATTTTCCATGTTGCCACATGTGAATGCTTTAATTTTATTCTTTGCCTCCACATTGCTGGCATTTCTGGTGCTGCACACTAAAATATGCCCATGTTTCAGTCTCAGGTTTAAACTGTCATTAAAAAGGGGGAAATTTCAGCCACAGAGACTGGTAGGCAGCTTTGTTTTAGGGGTGGAATGTGTTTTTTGCATTGAAATGGCCTGTAAAAGCTAGACTGTTGAGTTTTCCCAATGGAAACCACTTTCCTCTTACTTATTATGTGGCTTTTATTAATCATAAGGGTACTGATAGGTTTCTTTTAAAGAAAAAGGTGAGGAAAGGCCATTTAAGTTATAGATGTAAGCAGGACATGATAACATTTCCCGGTGCAAATAATCTGAGTGTAGAATTGACTGATCTTGCACTGATTGTACATTTTACCGTATGTGGGTCATAATTGCTGTCACCATTAATCTGGAAATTGACTTTAATCCTTTAGAAATAGGCCATTAGATTGTTAACAATCCTGGCAGTGTTTTACTTGGGGTGCTGACCTGTAACAATCAGCTAAGCCAGACCAAACTGAGCCACATTTTCCAGCCAAATATAGGTGAGGAATGAGAATAACATGCCCATTAAACATATGGTAATAAATTGCAATAGAAATTCACATCCGATGATCGATGGCCAAAACCAACCTATGAGAGACTCAACAATTTGGGTTCTGTTTGAATAAATCCCATTGGAGGTTTGTTATTTCTCTTTGGCTGTCTTTCATTCAGTGATTTATCTTCATTCACTGTAAGTGAAGACAGCAATAACAAACTGCGGTTAGAAAGTACTTTTGAAAAAGTTATCTGACACCTCGTATCAGACCATACCATATTGTTTCATTCCCCATGGGATTAAAGCCTGGGTCTGAGCCCAGCAATGTCCTTTTGTCTCCCTTATTTAATGATAGCTCGTTTTTCCATTTCCAAGTGAACTGCTTCGGCCTGACAAGCTGTTGATGGGTGGCAGAGTGCCAGACAATATCTCCAGTTAAGAGCAGCTAAGTTTGGTATTGTTTGCTTCTGCAGGAAGAAAGTCCTTGAAGTTTCGATTCATCTCAGTAACTAATGCAAAATAGGCTTTATAAGATCAGCTGCCCACTATGGGTATTGACTTTTATTTTCTATTCATTTGTGGGATGTGGGCATCGCTGGCTGGCCTTGCCTGTCCCTAGTTGCCCTTGAGAAGGTGGTAGTGAGCGGCCTTCTTGAACAGCTGCAGCTCTCCTGCTGTGGTTTGATCCACAATGTTATTAGGAAGGAAAGTCCAGAATTTTGCACAACAACAGTGAAGTTCGCCAAGTCAATTTGGTGAGTGTCTTGGAGGTGGTGGTGTTCCCACATGTTTGCTGCCCTTACCCTTCTAGATGGAAGTGGTCGTGGGTTTGGAAGGTGCTCCCTGAGGATCTTTGGTGAATTTCTGCAGTGCATCTTGCAGATAGTACACACTGCTGCTACTGAGCATCAGTGGTGGAGGGAGTAGATGCTTGTGGATATAATAGCAATCAAGCGGGCTGCTTTGTCCTGGATGGTGTCAAGCTTCTTGAGCGTTGTTGGGGCTGCACTCATCCAGGCAAGTGGAGAGTATCCCAACGCACTCCCGACTTGTGCCTTGCAGATGGTGGACAGACTTTGAGGAGTCAGGTGGTGAGTTACTCACTGCAGTATTCCCAGCTTCTGGCCTGCTCTTGTAACAACTTTGTTAATATGGTGAGTCCAGTTGAGTTTCTGTCAATGGTAACCCCCAGGAGGTTGATAATGGGGGATTCAGTAATGGTAACACCATTGAATGTCAAGGGGTGGCAGTAAGATTGTCTCTTATTGGTGATGGTCGTAACCTGGCATTTGTGTATCAGCTAAGTCTGGACATTGTTCGGATCTTGCTGCATGTGAAGATCTGATCCGTTGGTTGTGGGATTGCTTAGCTCTGTCCATCACTTGCTGCTTTCGCTGTTTGGCACGCAAATAGTCCTGTTTGGCTTCACCAGTTTGATACCTCATCTTTAGGTATGCCTGGTGCTGCTCCTGGCATGCCCTCCTGCACCCTCCATTGAACCAGGGTTGATCCCCTGGCTTGATGGCAATGGTTGAGTGGGAGATATACCAGGCCATGAGGCTACAGGTTGTGCTGGAGTACAGTTCTGCTGCTGTCGATTGTCCACAGCGCATCATGGATGTCCAGTGTTGACTTGCTAGATCTGTGCGAAGTCTGTCCCATTTAGCACTGTGATAGTGCCACACAACGTAATGGAGGTTGTTCTCAATGTGAAGGCAGAATTTCATCTCTACAAGGACTGTGCAATGGTCACCCTTATCGACACATTCATTGACGGATGCATCCGCGACCAGCAGATTAGTAAAGGTGAGGTCAAGTATGTTTTTTCCCTCTTGTTAATTCCCTCACCACCCATCACTAACCCAGTCCAGCAGCTACATCCTTTAGGACCCAATTCACTCGTTCAGTAGTACTGCTGCTGAGCCATTCTTGGTGGTAGACATTGAGATCCCCCACCCAGAGTACATTTTGTTCTCTTGCCATCCTCACTGCTTCCTCTAGGTGCTGTTCTACATTGAGGAGTACTGAATCATCAGCTGAGGAGGGAGGACAGTATGTGGTAATCAGAGGAGGTTTCCTTACCCATGGTTAGCTTGAAGCCATGAAACGTCATGGAGTCCAGAGTCAATGTTGAGGATTCCAAGAGCAAAAACCGACTGTACACCACTGTGCCACCACCTCTGCTGTCTTTCTGTCTGCCCTGCCGGTGAGACAGAACGTATCCAGAGATGGTGATGGTGGTGTCTGGGACATTGTCTGTAAGGTATGAGTCGGTAAGTATGACTATGCCAGGCTGTTGCTTAACTCTCCTGTAGATGTTAGTGAGGTGGACTTTGTGGGGTGGACAGGGCTGTTTCTGCTATTGTCTTTTCCGGTGCCGAGGTTGATACCAGGTGATCTATCCCGTTTCATTTCTTTGTGTCTTTGTAGCAAATGTTACAACTGAGAGGCTTGCTAGGCCATTTCAGAGGGCAATTGAGAGTCAACCACATTGTTGAGGGTCTGGAGTCACATGTAGTCCAGACCAGATGAGGGTGGCAGATTTCCTTCCCTGAAGGACATTAATGAACCAGATGGGATTTTCTACAGTCCACAATGATTTCATGGTGATCAGTAGATTCTTAAGACTTTTTTAAAATTCAGCTTCCACCATCTGCCACGGTGGGATTCATACCCGGGTCCCCAGAACATCAGCTGGGTTCCTGGACTAATAGTCTTGCAATAATACCACTAGGCCATCACTCACCCCTGTACTTGATTTAACAAACAGCGTCTTCCCAAAAGAAAGTTCTATTCTTTGCATTTCCAAAGCACTTCTCACTTCCACAGGACAACCATGTAGTGTATTCACGAGCATACAAACCGGAAATACTCAGCAAGTGAGCCAATACCTTCAGTCTGAAGAGTGAAACAGAGTTATGTTTCAAGCTGATGGCCTATTATTAGAACTTTGCAGTGTATTCCTTGTTGTAATATAGAAGTCAATAGCTTGACTGTCTTGATTTTAATATTCTCAATTTTGTTTTCAATAACTTGCTTCGCAATACACCTCCCTTTGTCTGCAATCACCTCCAGCCCCACAGCCCTCCAAGAAATCTTTGTGAGGTACACAGAGTCTGTGTTACATATAAAAGAAAGGTTTTAGGTTCCTAGGTTACTAGGGCTGGGGAAGTTCTACAAATGGAGCAAATCTCACCTGATGAAAACTGAAAGAACTGCGGATTCTGTAAATCAGGAGCAGAAAAAAAGTTGCTGGAAAAGCTCAGCAGGTCTGGCAGCATCTGTGGAGGAGAAAACAGAGTTAACGTTTCAGGTCTGGTCACCCTTCCTCAGAATTGAGGAGACGTCACCTGAATTGGGCTAATACCAATGTTTCTGCAATTGATTATTATTCATGCGGCTGGGGAAGCAGTTATATAATCTCAAAGCTGAGAATAATAACTCAGCTACTGCAATGTGAATGACTGTGACGCCATCTCTCAGGTTGGAAGGTCAGTGTTGTGGACGATCGTGTGATGTGGATGGCCACAATCACTTGGAGACCATGTGGCCACATCTTCCCAGGCCTGCCCTCAAATTGTTGAGTGTATCCCAATTTTCCATGGGACAGTTCAAATCTGAGAGCTTACCACTCAATCAGTTTGAAGCAATGTTTGAAGTTAACTAAGAGGTGTGCCATTGAGGGATGGGGCTGTTTGTAGATGTGAAGTATGTTTTTCTTATTTACTCTCAAGATGTGGGCATCGCTGGCTCAGCCAGCATTTATTGCCCATCCCTAATTGCCCAGAGGGCAGTTGAGAATCAACCACATTGCTGTATGTCTGGAGTTGCATGTAGGCCAAAGCAGGTGAAGATGGCAGATTTCCTTCCCTGAAGGACATTAGTGATTTTTTTTAATGACAATCAGCAATTGTTTCATGATCCTCATGAGACTCTTAATTCCACAATCTTTACTAAATTCAAATTCTAACATCCACCATGGTGGGATTTGAGCCGAGGTCCCCAGAATATTAGCTGAGTTGTTGGATTAATAGTTTAGCGATAATGCCTCTAGGCCATTGCCACGTTTTATGTTCCGGGAGGGGCTATGGGGTTTCATACTAGTGTGAGAGACTTTTCAGAGCCCAGTCAGGTTGTTGTTTAAAGTCACACTATTTACTATGGGTTCCCTTTAACATAGCAGATCAATGAGGCCTGTCGTCTCGTGTTTGTCTTCTCATTAGCCTTTGCTTATAGCAAAAGATCTAAAGAGGAAAGCAGCAAGTGGGAGCAGCAAGGGCTTGGGGCTGCAAGTTGGAGCTTGTGGAGTGAAGAAGTGGCCACAGTCTCAGTGGGTCGGGGAATGGGAAGGGTGTAAAGTGACTAGGATGATCAGGAAGCAGGAGGTTCAGTAAACAAGGCTGACAGTGATAAAAAGGCACTGTTAGTAAGCAAATTCTAATTTTTTTTCATAATTTTAAACTCATTTTTATTTTCAAAGTTATTTCATTTACCAATGCAAGAATGCAGCAATTCAAAATACTTCACCTTTGAGGGTACAATGTTTTCAAACTGGCTTATTGCATTTCTGATGAGGAATATCTTACAGAACCTAAACTACAATTTTACCATTGGTTTCTATGGGAACCAATGTTTCACTGAATGTCATGATTTTCAGGGTCACAACCACATCTTTAGGTGATGGCTTACTGTTAAGTGGAGTGAAGGGTAATTCAATTCATTAATTATTAGTTCATTCTGGAACAAGTTGCACTTCAAAAGCTCAGGACCACCAATATAGTATTGGCACTAACGTAAGAACGGAGAATGTGATAAACAATAGGCACAGCAATATCTGTGGGGTGAGAAACAGGATTCACAATTTTAACTCAATGACCTTTCATCAGAACTATATAAATGTAAAAATCACAGAACTGTTAGGTTGCTGAAGGTAGCCATTAGTCTGCCTTTTATTTCATTAATGGGATGAGGACGTCACTGGCTAGGCAGCATTTATTGCCTGTCCCTAATTGCCCAGAGGGCAGTTCAAAATCAACCACATTGCTGTGGGTCTGGAGTTACATGTAGACCAGAACAGGTAAGAATAGCAGTTTCCTTCCCTAAAGGACATTAGTTTCCTTCCCTAAAGGGCTTGTCGGTACCAGCTCTCTGAATGAGCTTTGTAACTTAGATCCAACTTCCTGACATTTCCACATACCCCTGCACATGGCTTGTATTGAAATAATCATCTCATGACCTTGATTGAACCTGGCCCAATGCTTCCAAACATTGCATTCGCTATGTGAGAAAGCTTCTTTTCTCTCACATCATGTTTGCTTCTTTCGCAAATCACTTCAAATCTGTGCCCTCTCATTCTCGATCCCTACATGAGTGGGAACAGTTTCTTCCTGTCTAAAGTGTCAAGAATAGTTAATGATTTTCATGGAAGCAGATTACTGAAGTTCTAGAAAAGAACACATTAAGAACATTAACAGGACTCAACGGTGTAGGGAAGAGACAGTTAAGCACAGGGAGAAGAGCAAAGGCAAGTAAAAAGGCACATAGAGAATTTTTTTGAATGGATTGCTTAAAATCTGGCACCTGGAAAGAAGGGACTTTAAAAAACATATACCTCTCCATAATCCAATGTTAACAATGACTTTAGAAGTAAATTTATTTTAGCCCACAAGAAAAGTTCCAAGCATGTGGCACTACTGAGTGGCGAAGGTTTGTGTGCATTAAAATTATTAAGTAAGCTCAACCTCTAGATAATTGGCCATCCTAATATTTTTAAACTGATAATCGTAGACAATTATGAAATAAATGTAATTCAGTAGATCAATGATCATTGTCTATTCACAGCTAAGCTGAAAACATAGCAAACATTTGGTCAGGATTTCAGTAGCAACACCAAAATATTTGGATTTTTGTCAATGGAATGTCCTCAAGAGTATTATAATGTGATCAGGCGTGAGTTTCTCACATCCCAAAAATCTGTGAGCAAATAATTTAACACGTGTAATCATCAGCATCCATGGTTGAATATTATTGTTTTACGCTGACATTCATTTTAGTTAGTTGACCTCAGGAGTCAAATAAAACCTGGGACAAAACCATATGTAGGTAGATAATAAGCCTATTATCAGTTCAAAACCATTTTTGCCAATGATATTGTCTGAGCCAACATAGCTACTGTTTGTTCCCAAGTGACTTAAAAAAATTCCTTGGGCTAAAATTACTTAGCTGCAAAATACAGTCAAATAGACAAAATAAATATTCAGGTTTTCTGTGAATCATTTGAACCCTTGGATATTCAAGTCTAATAATGGCACCAGGAGAAATTACAGAAAACAATGGAATGTTAAGAGCTAAAATTCTCATGTACAGCTTGGAGTTTGCTACTTCAAAGGGAGAGAAAGTTTGTAAAATCGATTTGTTTTCGGAGTGTTCCCAGTTTTTTGAAGTGTACAACCAACACTACAGAAGCAAAACATGCTCGCAAATGTTTCAGCATTGTTGGGTGTGAGACGATTTCATTGTACTTGTACAATATTTAATCAAAACATTTACTAATGCACGGAGTAGCTTTCAATGGCAATGAGATTTGGACCAAACCCAACTAGGATATCAATGTCATCTGCGGGCAGGGCGGGGCTTCCTGAAGTGGATGAAATATATCTGTTCATCTTAATACATTCTCTACATGTGAAAAACGAAACCAAGAAAACTAACCAGCAATAGGATCTGTTTTTAAAGGGCTGATGAACGTTATTCAAGGACATTGAAAAATCATTTCAGTGGTAAAGCCCATGAGAGAATTTAGGAGTAACAAGAAAATGCCCACTTTGATTCAGTACTTTGGAGGTCTTCCTACAGGAAATGCAGGAAGGGAGATTTGGGATGAAACAGCCCAGTATCCTGCCAATTACTTGGTTGAAGTTTATGGACAGAGAGACAATACAGTCGCCCACATCCAGACGACCTCAGGACAAAGCAGGAAAATAGCTTCTGGGGCCAGGAATGGGCCAATGTGAATGTCCCCACCTTTGTACATTTTGTGACAATCGGATGATATTGCCAGCATTTTGAGGGGAGGCATGCTCGGCATGTTAACTGGTGAGGCACAGACAAACTTTTCCCCTTTCCTGCCTGCTTGCTCTTTACAGCAGTGTTGCCACACACAGGCTTGGCGGACAGTTCAAACAAGTGAATGTATTCTCTGAACCAACACTGCCAACAAAACCAGCCTGCTTTCATACTGTATTAAAATATCCTCAGACAAGTTGCAATGTAATTCTCCAGCAGCTTTTAATGTCTGGATATCTTGTGTATCCTTTAAGCAGGAGGCCATACCTACCCACTGTGGGCCCACACAGGGCTGTACCAAGGGGCTGCAGTTAGTCCTCGTTTTGTTTTTGATCTTTTGCCTTGTCACCGCCCAATTTGTAATTTTCATTTATCCTCATCGTTCAGTCATAACTCTTTAATCACAGAGGCATTAATTATACAAAACAACACAAAACACATTCTTACAACCGCTCAAAAGAAATTCACTCAGGAACACACATGCCCTCATCCTGAGCTTTCTTTTGCATCTCTTTTGCATTTGCCCCCTCCCACTTTGTTGGCATAACTATGAACTTCTTAATCCCTTGTCTCCCCTTAAACCTCTCCTCAGTTCACTACAGGTAGAGCTTAATCAGTGACTTATGTTATGTTGAGAGTGAATGCCACTGCAATTCCTATGAAAATTTAAAATGAGTCGAAGCTAGGTGGCCCTGTAGCCAGGGTTGGAGCTGGAGGAGTGTAGCCCTATGGGGGAGCCTCCATTGGGCCCCATGGAGTTTGCGATGTATGTATATACTTTTTCTGCCAATAGCCCAAAGTGTACAAATCTCACAGGCTTCAGGCTTGGTCTTGGCTCCTGCCCACTGCAACAAAAATTATGGTGGGACCAGGAAGAGGCCTCTAAGGGATGGCCAAGTGGTGAATTAAGGGCATCAATTATCCTAACGTTTACCTGTCTCTCCTTTGCCATGTGTAAAATTGAGGGCAGGTAGTGCTGAACCGACCACATTACCCATGTCTCTGTCAGCCTGCCCCATGGCAGTAGACATTCTGCTCACTGGTACATGATGGTGCATAGCAACCGCAAACCAACACTTCTTAGGGCACACAGGTGTCACGACTGACAACTGACTACAAGTAAAACTACAGACTGACTCCAGTCACTGTTTAAGCCTCACAACTCAACTTGTCTCAGCCATCACCTTACCTTCTATCTCCCAAAGTTACTGCTGCTCTTTCCCCAAAGTCCATTGTAACCCAAGTCTTCTCGTTGTTCAATGCGAATCTGTCACATACAGAAAAACCTTCAATCACCTCAAAACAGTCATTTTTATTCACCAACACCAAAAGGGGACAGAAATCAAAGAAATAGAAGCTGGCATTGCCTCTGGGAACACAAACAAACTGCATGTTTAGTACAAAACAATTTTACCGTCAATGAGCGATCACCGTGCCCAGCTCTGATCTGCTGGAACTGGGTGTCAGTGACCTCCTGTCTGACTGGCAGTGCTCAATCCTGCTGCACTCTCTCATGTCGAAAGTGATGTCCCTCCTCTCAGCGTTCTCATCCTCCTTCTGGGAAGACAGATCCCAGTCTCCCAGCTCACCCACCTCCATCATATCCCCGTCTTGGCCTGCTTCATTGTGCAGAGCACAGCATGCTAGGATTATACAGAATGTCCTCTCCACACCCACCCCCAGGCCCAGCAGGGTGACCTTCACCATCAGGAGGGTGATTGGCTGCTCCATCACGGCCTGGTCTGCACTGTATCTCCTCAGTCACAGGGTGGGGGAATGGAGTTACCAACCATGGTCACAGAGGGTAGCCCCTGTCTCCCAGGAACCATCTCTGTAAGGCCACATGCACCCTCAAACCTAGGTTCTTGACTAGTAAGGAGATCAAAGGTTACAGGAAGAATAGGGCTAAAAAATGTATCAGCCATGATGGAATAGTGGAGGAGACACAATGGGCCAAATGGCCTAATTCTGCTCCTATATCTTATGGCCCTATGGTCTACGGCAGCAGGAATGAGGGCATTCTCATGGATATTGGCATCATGCCAGCTTCCAGGGCAATAGGCACAAACTACGATGAGGTGTTACCGATTATCACAGATCATGGGCACATTGGTGGAATGGGACCTTTCCTATTGCTGGCCTCAGCTGCATTATGATGTGACCCTCTCAGTGTGACGTGTTTACACTTTGTCATGGCCTGTACCCGGGGGATGGCAGCGATAATGACAATGCTGACTGCCCGGGCTCTGTAACTGACCTCCCCACAAGGAAACAAGGTGAAATGGTGTGGTCTACAGCAAATCACAATAGTAACAGCCCTGATACGTTTGTGTAGGCACAAATGAAAGATCCCACACAAGACCCAGTGACTTTTTGGAAGAAGCCATTAGTATGAAAGTTTGACAAAGCTGTCACCTTACAGTCCCTGGGATAGGATGGCCATTCATTCCTTCAGGTCCTATCCCAGCAGTTGGCACAGTTCAGTGACAGTGTCCCAGGACATCCTCAGCCTGCACTGTCACTGCACCTCACTCATTCGGAGGAATTTGCATCAAAGGTAATAGACTCAGACCCTCCTGCCCCACTTTTACATCCCAAAGGGCCATTCAGCTGTGAGTGATCTTCATGTTGATTCCACTGGAGGGAGCTTCTGCTCCTGGGTTTGCTGGAGTTCCTCCTCCATTTCTCAGAGCCTGCATTTCATTGCAGCAACAGTGAGAATACCTGCTGCTGTGTCTGGGCCTGTCAGTCACACTGGCATTGCCCCCTGAATGGGCAACAGAGCAAACAGGACAGGCTTCTTGCTAATGTGAGCGGCCAGCATTCACCTCCCTCACTAATAACAACTGAACATACCCCTCTCTATAGTGGGACACAGTGCACTCTGACACGGAGGCACATGGACTGGCACAGAACTTTGACTTTGGGTCTTATCCTGGTGAATGTAACCACAAAGACACAGTAGGAGACTGAGCACTGAACCCTACACCTCCCAGTCCTATATCACCCACAGAAGGCAGCATTGTATTAAGTAGTGTGCTGCATGATCCTCCCAGTTCTCCCAGTGAGGAGTGAGTCCGTCTGTGTCCCTCTGCAGATGATGCAGCCCATTATCTCTGTGCTTTGCATCTGTAGCTGCTTCTTTTGTGGTCACCTGGCCACAGAGACATCTAACTTCACTCTGCAAGGACGAATGATACAAGCGACATTGTCTGTGACCAGCAATCTGACCTCTCAATCCGGAGGCTCAGTAGCCTCCCAGTACCCTCCCAACATTTATTCCACTGATGTCCCAGACTGAGCTGGCCTACCACCAACGCCTGACCACTTTGGACTGAGAGTCCTGACTGACCCTGAACTTTCTCTGCGCAGCTCCTCGAGTGACTCTTTACAAATCCCCTGACTGTGTGCACTAACCTATAGGACTGACTATGGCTCACTGCCCAGCCTGTAGAGAGACAGACCCACTGACCCTGACAATGCCAATGTCCAGTTGTGCCCAATGGACTAATCTTAGAAACAGCCATTGTTTGAGTGTACCAGGATCCCTGACTGACGGCAGCTCCCCCTTGTCTTGACTGCAGTCTCCTCCCCTTGAAGCTTTTCAACATGGCCTTATTTCTGTTGATGCACATGAACTGTGTTTGCTGCATAAAGTACTGGCACATGCTGTACATGTGAGATTGACAGAGCACAATGTTGTACAGCAGCATGGCTACCCCCTTGACTGATGTTTGCTGACAAGGCTTGTATCTATGCAAAGGACTGGGGAAGTCTTTAAAATATAGCTGATGGGGGCAAATTGCTAAGTGGCAAAACAGGGGTGCAGTGGACATCCAAAGAGGCACGAAGTGAGTGAGCCCTGAGCTGCAGCCTGAATTCCTGTCCTTGCAGCAAAAGAAACGCTTGGTTTTATTTAAATATGTGAAATCCTGTGATGTAATTCTTACAGTTAATCACTGGGTGTTAGAATTTCTCTTTAAAAGTTTATGGTCCCTAACAGAATTATAACACAGACCATTGCATTAGTTGCTTGCTGGGCAGGACTGAGATGTGGGGCATAATGGTTTGAGGTTATAAATCTGGAGAAATCGCAGTGCAGGAGAGGCTTGGTGAATTAATAAAATGAATTGCCATTTATTTTTTGTACATCTTCCTGCAGTCCAGGATCTAAGTATGTCACAGGAGATAAGTGTAGATGCCCTTTGTAAAAACCAAAGGGGTTGTTAATAATGGAGCAAGGAAGGTGTAAGATGGGTGTAAATTAAGGTAAGAAATAGGGAGAAACGCTAAGTACATAGTAAACAACACAAAGATGACACGGCTTGGGGGAAAGTGGAAAGAGTGTAAGAAAATTGGAGAGCAGACATAATGCTGACAGTTTCTGAAGTTATTGAATTCAATATCGAGATGTCAAGGCCATAAAGTGCCAAAGTGGAAAATGAGATGCTGTTCTCTGTTCTTGCTTTGTGCTTCATTGAAACACTACACCAGGCTCAGGGCAGAACTGTCAGCATGAGAGCAAGGTGGTTTACTGAAATGGTAATCAACTGAGAGGTCAGGGTCATTCCTACTGACAGAGGGCCTGCAGTGTGAGCAACAAATGCAGTAGACTAATTGAAAAAAATATAAATAAAATGCTGCTTCAGTTTGTGGTCTTGGACTGTGAGGAGGGAGGAGGTGAATGGGCAAGTGTTTCACCTTCTGTAATGTAGAGATGCCATGGGGCGTTGAGAAGTGAGGGGGTGATTACCCAAGGCATAGAGCTGAAGAGTACGGAGATTATGCTGGAACTATATAAAACATTGGTTAGGCCACAGCTAAAGTATCGTGCGCAATTCTGGAATCTACATCATAAGAGGGATGTGATAGCACTGGACAGAGTGCAGAGGAGATTTTCCAGGATGTTGCTAGGGCTGGGGAGTTCCAGTTTTGAGGAGAGATTAGATAGACTGAGTTTGTTTTTCTTAAAACCATGGAGGTTGAGGGAGGACATGATTGAGATGTATAAAATTATGTGGGACATAGACAGGGTAGACAGGAAGGAACTTATCCCCCATACTGAAGTGCAATGACCCATGGCATAGCTTTAAAGGAGGGGGTAGAATGTTTAGGCAAGATGAGAGGAAAAATGTTTTCACCCAGAGGGTAGTGAGAATCTGGAATTCACTGACTGTAAGGGTGGTATAGGCAGAAGCCCATTAACATTTAAGAAGTATTTAGATGTGCACTTGTGATGACAATGCATACAAGGTCATGGACCAAATGCTGGAGAGTGGGATTAGAATAGTTAGGTGTTTTTTATTTTTTGACTAGCAGGGATGCAACTGGCCAAAGGCCTTTTTTTGTGCAGTAGATCTCTATGACTCGACGACTGAGCATTAGAAGTGTTTGAGGAGGGAACCAGAGTGTCACAGGGGAAACAGTTCCTGGTAATGCTGACAGTGGAGAGGAGGGAATGATGTGTCTGTTTATGGTGTCCTGCTGGAGGTGGCAGAGGACAATTCTTTTATTGCAAAGACTAATATGAAAGTAGGGTCAAAGAGAATACTGTCATTCGTCTGGGAAGGTGGGGAGGGTTGAGAGCAGAAGTGTGGAACGTATGAAAACACATCTGAGGCACTGTGAGGGAGTTCCTCAGTTGACGAAAGCAAGGAATCATATTGGAGGCCCCCGAGAGGAAGCTGACATCATCAGAATAGATGTGATGGAGATGGAGGAACTGGGAGAATGGATTATAGCGTTTACAAGAAGCAGGGTGTGAGGATGTATAGTCTAGGTAAGAGTCAATGGGTTTATAGAGGATATTGGTGACCAGCCTATCCCAGAAACATAAACAGAGTCATTGAGGAAGGGAAGGGAAGAGTCAAAGATGGATCAGATGAAAGTGAGAGAAGGATGGAAATTGAAAGCAAAGCTGATGAATATTTCCAATTCTGGATTAGAACAGGAAACAGCACTAAAGAAGCAATAGATGTATCCGTGAGAGATATGTGGGTGGTGCCTTGAGTAAGAATGTTCCACACAGCCCACCAAGTTAACAGATATAACTGGGACCCTTGTGGCTAACCATCTTCACACTTCTGACTTGGAGAGAGTGAGATGGGTTAAAGTTATTCAAAGTGAGGACAAGATCAGCCAGGTAAAGGCGAGTGGTGATCAATGGGAATAGTTCAAGTCTCTTTTGAAGGAAGAAGCAGAAAGCCAACATTGTAATGAGGGATGGATGTGTAGAGGGATTGTATATCCATGAAAGGCAAAGTGGAGGCAGATAGGGCCAGAAAACTGGAATTTCTGGGACTGATGAAAAGTGTCGGAGGAATCACGAATGATGCAAGTTGGGGTTTTAATGAGAGCAACTATATGATATTAGCATGTTGAATGGTGAGTTCTGGAGCCACCATTGAAGGCAATCCAGGGGAAAATTGCAAAACAAAAGTGTTTCTCAGTGTCCAGATTCTGATTCTTGTATTTCCTCCAGATTTTCCCACCTTTCTCATCATTGCTGGCATCGTAGGGAAATGGAATTGCTGCCCCAAATTTTAAAAGAATGCCTCTAGTAGGACATAGGCTAACTCTGCTGGGATCGGTCTGGCCTCCACACCCTACATTTTGCTTTCATCCATGTGCCTATCCAAGAGTAGCTTAAACGTTCCTAATGTATCTCTGTTTACTGCATTCCACGCACACACTGCTCTCTGTGTAGGGAATCTACCTGTGACATCTCCTCTATACCTTCCTCCAATCACCTTAAAATTATGTCCCCTCATAATAAGTATAGAGGGGATGTCAGAGGCGGGTTCTTTACGCAGAGAGTTGTGAGAGCATGGAATGCGTTGCCAGCAGCAGTTGTGGAAAGACATCTGTGCTGTCCATGACCAAAGGCAGCAGAACATAACTGTCCAACTCCTCAGGTTCACTTAACCCAATAACTTTTCAGTCTTGTTCACATCCTTCTTTCCTATCTTAGTCTTCCTCTTTTAGAACATAGAACATAGAACATAGAACAGTACAGCACAGAACAGGCCCTTCAGCCCACAATGTTGTGCCGACCATTGATCCTCATGTATGCACCCTCAAATTTCTGTGACCATATACATGTCCAGCAGTCTCTTAAATGACCCCAATGACCTTGCTTCCACAACTGCTGCTGGCAACGCATTCCACGCTCTCACAACTCTCTGCGTAAAGAACCCGCCTCTGACATCCCCTCTATACTTATTATGAGGGGACATAATTTTAAGGTGATTGGAGGAAGGTATAGAGGAGATGTCACAGGTAGATTCCCTACACAGAGAGCAGTGTGTGCGTGGAATGCAGTAAACAGAGATACATTAGGAACGTTTAAGCTACTCTTGGATAGGCACATGGATGAAAGCAAAATGTAGGGTGTGGAGGCCAGACCGATCCCAGCAGAGGACAACACTGCTTTCATCCATGTGCCTATCCAAGAGTAGCTTAAACGTTCCTAATGTATCTCTGTTTACTGCATTCCACGCACACACTGCTCTCTGTGTAGGGAATCTACCTGTGACATCTCCTCTATACCTTCCTCCAATCACCTTAAAATTATGTCCCCTCATAATAAGTATAGAGGGGATGTCAGAGGCGGGTTCTTTACGCAGAGAGTTGTGAGAGCGTGGAATGCGTTGCCAGCAGCAGTTGTGGAAGCAAGGTCATTGGGGTCATTTAAGAGACTGCTGGACATGTATATGGTCACAGAAATTTGAGGGTGCATACATGAGGATCAATGGTCGGCACAACATTGTGGGCTGAAGGGCCTGTTCTGTGCTGTACTGTTCTATGTTCTATGTTCTATGTTCTAAAAGAGGAAGACTAAGATAGGAAAGAAGGATGTGAACAAGACTGAAAAGTTATTGGGTTAAGTGAACCTGAGGAGTTGGACAGTTATGTTCTGCTGCCTTTGGTCATGGACAGCACAGATGTCTTTCCCAGAAGCAAGCCCACTGTCCTAGCTCTGAAGCTCTGGGCTTTGCAAACACATGAAGGTGGATGGGCCGGACAGCCTGGGAGTATCTCAAGACAGGGTCCTCCTGTCTGTGGGTGCATGCTGGCATCATTCTGACTTCCTGAGAGGAAGGGGCACTTGGAGTGAGGTCAAGGTCCCTCATCCCCTGTGGATAAAACAATGCAGTGAAGCTGTGGGTTCTAAGTGGCAGACATTAAGTGTGCTGGACCTGGCTCTCCATGGCAGCCACATGGACAAAGCCAGATGCTTGTTGGACCAAGCACAATTCTGAGATGTTGGTGGATTCCTGTTATGGACTGCCTCTGCTCCTGGACCTGGTGGTGCATTTTGAGGAAGTAATTAATGACGGAGACCATCATTTTGCTGGGGCTGAGAAGGTACCTGGTCTCCAGAGTGTTAGAGACTTGGGACATTTCCTTCCTTGGATGCATGGCATTGATGTACTCACCACATTGTGTTCCTGTGTATAATCTTGAAAGAGTAGCCTAAAATGTAATGACCAGGCACAGAAATTAATCAAAAAGATTACTTGATTTATTAGTTCTAACCTATACTTCAACGGGATTCTCCTAGTCATCAAAAGATGGCTAAATAGCAATACGCGAGTTTTGTTTTTATGCTTCAACTCCCAAATAGATTTCATAAACAACTAAAGTGGCAATGTAATTGGAGCAGTAAGGAAAGAACACATATTTGTGTCACAGCTCTTACGCCTTTAGGATAGAACACAAGATAGACTTTTCAAAAGCATTCAGTGTTTGCAACAATAACGCAAAAATTTGTCTTTGGTTGAAGAATAAATATTGACAAAGACACTGGAAGTATTCCCCGATCTGCTTCAATGCAGGCAATTGTAACTATTCAGGCAGGAATTTATTCAAAAAAATAGCACCTGTCATATGGCAATCCTTCTCTAGCATCACAATAAAGCATCAGCCTATGATCATGTGAGCCAATTATGGAAATATCAGATCAGTTCACATTCATTTTTGGACAGATTCACTTTAACTTAATTCTGCTTTGAAAAAGAAACCAATGGACTCAATAGGAATCATTTTGACTTGGTGTAAAACAGATTTTACTCTATTAGTTCATGAGGTGTGGGTTCCACTGGCTCCTCCAGCATTAATTACCCATCCCTAAATACCCTGCAAAAAGTGATAGAGAATTGCTATCTTGAACTGTCATAGTCCTTAGTGTAGGGACACCCACAGTGCTGTTTGGAAGGGACTTTCAGGGTGTTAGTTCAACAACACTGGAAGAATGTCAATTAAATTCCAAATTGCATATGTCTTGGAGGAGGGTTTGCAGCAAATGGTGTTCCCATGTATCTGATCCTCCAAGGTCACAGAGACTGTGGTTTTGTGACGGTGCTGCCTAGGGAGCCTCAGTGAGTTGTTGCAGTGTATCTTGGTGTACACTGCTGCCACTCTTTATCACTGGTGAAGGGAGTGAATTTTGAAAGTGGTGCAAGCGAATAATGAGCAATCTACTTCACGTCTTCCCCAATTCTTAATTCCCATTGACTTCAATTCCAATATAAATCTCAGTGCTCAAGTCACAGTCATTAAAAACCAATGATTTTCTTTTGTTCAACGTTATTGGGAAACTAATTGGACTGTGTAACTGCAGTCCTGCATTGAGTAGGGAGCTCAAGGAAGGCATAGATTAATTTTTACCCCTTTGCTGAAGTCATATGGATCTAATTGAAAGTAAAGAGTCTGCTACATTTCAGATTGAAGCTAATCAGAAATGTTATTTTAACTTACTTCTCAGTTAATGTCACATATAATCTGCAGGGGAATTGTGATATGTAGGACTGTCACAAATATGATGTTTTATGTCCTGCCCCATGCTATATGCTAACTGTGATATTGGCTCAAAATTGGTTTGGGGTGATGCTTGAGTGAGGGGACAGCGGTTAAGTGTTCCTTGGGACCCAATGTTCTTAAGCAAATCATGTGCTGCCAATTAGCTCTAATGAGTAACAAGTGGAGCCTACATACCACAAATCCATTTTATTAAAGACACACCTCAGTTATACTGCTTCTAACTCAACATACTGAATGCAAACACAACTCTCAAATGACCAGCACCTCCAATTTTGCCAGTATAGCTAGAACAGGAGTGATACTACCTCTATTCTCTAGAGCTATATTTACAACGTTAATGGGAATTGTGATTAGGGACATCCATTAACAAACAACAGTCACATAAAGTATATCTTTTCATATGTAAAAAAAGCAGTAATCTAGCACAGAAATACATGTCTAATATACTGTCAGAAATATTTAGTTTATCCCAACGCAGGAAATAATGGAAAAAAAATCAACCTCCACAGAATAAATAATTCAGATAAAAGCTTTTCAGTTTGAAATTTGTGACTAAATAAACTTGGCATTTGAGAAGGAAGACACTGAAAGTAAACCAATATGAAGGATGTTGCTGCCAACTTCAGATTATTACTTGGTTTATTTCATTGACTGTCCCCCCAATAGATTTAATTTAAGTGTATATTGAACTTCAGCATGTGTTCCAGATTGCTATATGAACATAACTAATATAGAATGCCAAATGTTGAACTTTTATCAGTGTAAAGTCTGCCAAAATGGAGCAAACTTCCAGTGTGCTACTTAATTAACAAGGTAGAGTGACATGTGAATAAAAAGCACTTGAATTTGAGACAGTCCTGCTCCTGAGAACCATCTCAGTATGACTGGGCACTTTTATCTTTGGAAAATCTCCAATTTAAACTGTGCTTTCCTTTCCCTTGGTCTTTCATTACATCTAATAAATAACCCGCAGAATAACACATTTCGCAGCCAACTTCACTCTGACAGTGCCATGTGAATGCCAGTTCCTGGGGCACTACGTAGATGCGGTAGGACCAGAAATGTATAATGATCCAATGTAGGCTGAACACTTACACCAGAAATAATCATTTAAAGTGTGTTTAAATTACGAATGGGTGTCATTATAGTACGTTGCCCAAAATTTAGGGGGCGATTCCAATGAAGTGGAATCTTGTCCATAGAGATTGATTTAAAATGGGCATTATGTAGAATTGCAGCTGCCCTCTTGTCACCATTCTTTCAGCTGGACTTACTAGTTTCCTCCCATCCCTCGGATCATTAGATCTAGCTTCCCCCAAGGTTTCTGTAACCCTCAATTCATATCTTTTTCTTGTTCCTTTCTCATATCTCCTGAGATGACCTTGCCTGTGAAATTACTTCCTCTTCTCTCTCTCAACCTTATTCCCAATTAACTGATAAATACTGTAAAGGACCACATTTTATTTGAACTATAAACAAGAAAATGGAAGTTGGATTGCTTTATAGATAAATTACCAGGAGAGGTTTTGAACCTTGAAGATCAATTGGCATTGTGTGGGCTACACGTCAGCTACGCGAGAATCTATTAATTTTTGATGCAGTGCAGTGGATACTTTTCGAGACAAAATGACACCAGACGTTTTTTAGTTAAGGAAAAGCTTCCTAAGGACATTGGTTCAGCTGAAATTTGTCAGAGACCTGTGAGTACAATACACTCATAGTAAGTCATAGAGTCTGAAAATCAAAAGGCATCTCTCCTCATCTCTGTGAGTGAAAAGACAACATTTGAAGACTTTGAAAGGGAAGAGCCCTAATACAAGAAAAGACCTAAGTGCTCTCAATCAGCTATTAAATTGAAGATTAACTGTCTTGCTACAGGCAACATTGTGCCACCATTACTCAAACAAAGAACTGGAAAATAAACTCACGCCACACTTGTATTCTGGACTCTTAAACTACATAATTTGCTTTTCCCCATCTACGTTTTTCCACCCAGAATATTTGTGTCAAATCATCTGTTTCTGACTGTCTTATTTATGAATAAATGTGTACCTTCTTGGGGTTACAAAGGGGTACAGCTTAAGTTGTATTGTGGTAATGAGTAATTTATTTTTGTTCACCATTTGTTAAAGAACAAGTTTAAATGGAGCTTTTTCCTGGCAATGATGAAACCTGGTATGAATTATATCTGTGCTAACAAAGTGTGGAGCTGGATGAACACAGCAGGCCAAGCAGCACCTTAGGAGCATAAAATCTGACGTTTCGAGCCGGGTCTGATGAAGGGCGTAGGCCCGAAACGTCAGCTTTTGTGCTCCTAAGGTGCTGCTTGGCCTGCTGTGTTCATCCAGCCCCACACTTTGTTATCTCGGATTCTCCAGCGTCTGCAGTTCCCAGTATCTATGAATTACATCTGTCCTGAGTACCTGTCAGTCAGGGATATTGGTGATCTTGGTGGTTTAATTGGGTATTTACACATTTGTGATCGATTTTGGAATACTGAGGCTCAATCATTGGTGCACTTTTTGTAACTGAGTCCTGATAGTGCCCAAGTTCCATTCTTTAACTCCATGCATTAGCTGCCAATGTTGAAGAGTTGACGCAGGATTCTTACTGGGCTCAAACAGGTTAGGTGCAGGAAGAATGGCTCCACTGGCTGCAGACTCTGGTCTAGTTTCAGAGTCAGAGGTAGGCCTTCTGAGTCTGAGATAGAGGAATTTCTTTCCTCTGACAGTATTGAATCTTTGTCATTCTTTACCTGGAGGATTGTCCCAGGGGACTGTTACCATGTGCTGTTACCAAGGCAGAAGTCAATAGATTTCTAGCTATTAATAATCTCAAAGAATATGGATAGCGTGGGAAAATGGCATTAAATTAGCCAATCAGCATGATCTACTTCCATGGTGGCAAGTATCCCACTCTGTCCCTAATTCATATCTGTATAACTTTTAATTAGCTCACTTAGGGCTAGTTTGTAGATGAGATATTGGTGGGAGCTAAGGCTGCATCTGTGTAACACCAAATGTGTCTCTGACTATGCATAGATAGCTTAGAATCCAGTCAGATTTACCTTGCCATCCACCCAGCAGCCTTTTCTTATGTGATATAAATTGTTGTTCCCCGTTTGAAATTTGGCATTCTTGTGTGTGTCCTGATGAGTGCAAGTCAAAAAGCCATACAGCTCATCTTCTGTGCTATTTGCCTCTCTGATGTACTGTAGATTCCAGCACATAATCGGCTGGAAAGGCGGTGCATTAGTAGTCTTCATTGAGAAACCCATTTGTGATTATTTGTATTTATTTTTAATACAAATATGTCATGCAGTCTTAAGGAATACGGCCTAGAAATTTGTTGATGCTCAAAAATGGTTGTGCAGCAGGTATGTCATAAAAACCTGTTCAAGTGTAAACAGGGGCCAGATGAAATCCATTGTAATATGTTGAGGATTTAGCCCACACTGCTTATTGGCTAGATACCTGTCTCAGAAGGTATGAAATTGCTCTTTACTAAAGCCATTTAAAGGTTGTCAACACCTCTTAGCAGGGAGATGTACTATTGAAGGGAAACATCAGAAGAGTTAAAGGGACTGTAAGAAATTCAGAGGAAAACAAAGATCATTGGATAGTGTTGGAGGCTTTGGTCCATGTAGTGGACCAGCTGCAAAAAATACTATTCACCCTGGAGAACATTGCCCAGGTAACACTGCTGCCATGAGTGGGAAGAGCTACTGAGGACGAACCTAATGACACACCTTCACCACCAATAAATGCTCAATTGTGTCATACGCTTGGACAAAATAGGAGCAATAATAGATCATTCAGCACCCAAAGTAAAACCATGGCTAAGCTGTGTTCCAAATTCCACATCCCCATCTACTTCGGTAATACTTGAGTCCGTTCCTATTAAGACTCTATCCACCTTGATCTTAAATTTATTTATTGACGCTGCTTCCATCACCTTCCAGGGAATTAAAGTCATACAATCCTCTGAGAGAAAAATATTTCTTTTCATCTCTGCCATGAAAGGGTGACCCTAATTTTCAAAGATTGCTTCCTAGTTCTGGACTGACCCACAGTAAAAGCAACTTTTAGTAAGAGGTTTCCATTTCTGTTTTAATGGTTTTTGAACTTCAGAATTTTACAGAAAAAAAAATGCACAGACACAACATTTGGTTCAAGCACAAGTTTGAGATTTATTAGAATAAAACAATCCTGACACACACAAAAATTCTCTCTACGTTGGTTTAAATGATGCAACATCTCGATTGGCTTGTCTGCTTAATACCTCCACAATTTAACCTCAAAATAACACAGAGAGTCACCAGAAGGTTAAAACAAAAAATTGCTGAAAAACCACAGACAAAAGCCTTATGCTCTTTCCCTAAACATTACTTAATTCAGAACCAAACTCGCTGATTTGGTTATTACTTTTCAGTCACTTTAACCTCCCAGCCTACAGAACCGTCAGATTTGACTGAAAACTTACAGTCTCTTACATGGTGGGGTGGCGGGGGGGGGGGGGGGGGGGGGGGGGGGGGTCCTTCCAGTTGGAACCGTAGACCCACAAACCATGCCAATTGTTCCTGAATCGCTTTCATTTCTCCAGTGCCAAGCCTTCACTGTTGTCCTACTATTGATGATCATTATCGAAATATAGAACATAGAACATAGAACAGTACAGCACAGAACAGGCCCTTCAGCCTACAATGTTGTGCCGACCATTGATCCTCATGTATGCACCCTCAAATTTCTGTGACCATATGCATGTCCAGCAGTCTCTTAAATGACCCCAATGACCTTGCTTCCACAACTGCTGCTGGCAACGCATTCCATGCTCTCACAACTCTCTGTGTAAAGAACCCGCCTCTGACATCCCCTCTATACTTTCCTCCAACCAGCTTAAAACTATGACCCCTCGTGCTAGCCATTTCTGCCCTGGGAAATAGTCTCTGGCTATCAACTCTATCTATGCCTCTCATTATCTTGTATACCTCAATTAGGTCCCCTCTCCTCCTCCTTTTCTCCAATGAAAAGAGACTGAGCTCAGTCAACCTCTCCTCATAAGAATAGCCCTCCAGTCCAGGCAGCATCCTGGTAAACCTCCTCTGAACCCTCTCCAAAGCATCCACATCTTTCCTATAATACGGCGACCAGAACTGGACGCAGTATTCCAAGTGCGGTCTAACCAAAGTTTTATAGAGCTGCAACAAGATCTCACAACTCTTAAACTCAATCCCCCTGTTAATGAAAGCCAAAACACCATATGCTTTCTTAACAACCCTGTCCACTTGGGTGGCCATTTTAAGGGATCTATGTATCTGCACACCAAGATCCCTCTGTTCCTCCACACTGCCAAGAATCCTATCCTTAATCCTGTACTCAGCTTTCAAATTCGACCTTACAAAATGCATCACCTCGCATTTATCCAGGTTGAACTCCATCTGCCACCTCTCAGCCCATCTCTGCATCCTGTCAATGTCCCGCTGCAGCCTACAACAGCCCTCTATACTGTCAACGACACCTCCGACCTTTGTGTCGTCTGCAAACTTGCTGACCCATCCTTCAATCCCCTTATCCAAGTCATTAATAAAAATTACAAACAGTAGAGATCCAAGGACAGAGCCCTGTGGAACCCCACTCACCACTGACTTCCAGGCAGAATATTTTCCTTCTACTACCACTCGCTGTCTTCTGTTGGCCAGCCAATTCTGTATCCAAGCAGCTAAGTTCCCCTGTATCCCATTCCTCCTGACCTTCTGAATGAGCCTACCATGAGGAAAGACATCATAAAGACATTTCCGGAGGCCATGGATGATCAGTGCTTAGAATCCTTTTTTGATCTTTCAACTTAAATTCCGGACAGACCTCCTCAGTGCTCATGTTGTTTCCAGAAAATTCCAGTGGAATACATTGAAAACAATGTATTCCACTGTGGTGAGGTAGTGCTGGCTGCAAAGCTGACCTTTACGTCCAAAGTTTTTCTCCTAGTGTGACAGGGGAGGGTGGATGTTATTTGCATGGCAATGGTCTCTTCCAGTTCTAGCCCTTTTAATACCTTCAGTGTGTTTGTGATGTTGGGATGTCTGAAATTAACTCCCCTATGCCTCTGTGTGTCTAAATGGAAACATGGCTTTCATTTACAGCACTTGTGTCTGTGAGATTTGGCAATTCTCCTGTCATATTTCATCAAGCCTGGATAAATTACAGTTAGAGGGAATTCTGATCACATATCGTCCACCTCCTTTTAGCTCCAATGTAAATCTTCCACAGTCCGGAGCTACTGGCACGTCTCAATTGAATCACTGCCCAAACATAACAGTCTGTTACCGGATCCATTCTATAACCATTCACCTATGTTTTGCCGTGTGGTTCTATATTTCGATTTGAATGGTCCATCTTAAGGATTACAAATCATAAACATTTCTACAATCACTAGCACATGTGATTCGTGAGGGGATTGCGATATTGAAAACAATATCCCACCGAAGTAGGGAGGTTACTTCCCTAATCTCCCATGTCTCTCTTTCTGTGTGTAACAGTGTTCTTGTGACAACTCTACCTCCTTAAGGAGGTTTGCGAGATGTCCAGGTAAAGGTAGGGGATCATGCCAAAGATGTCTTCTTCTTGGAGGCTGGGGCAGACATTGCCAACTGTGACATTGAATAGGTGAACTAGGCCAAATCCTGGATGGGGCACCCCACTGCTACTAACACAATATGTTCCATTGCTCTCATATGCCATCTGAGGTAGGACATCGTCCTGTGCCACCACCTCCTTAGGGAAAATGGCAGGTCATGGACCACCCAATGTAAACCCACAAACCTGTCAGTAAGCCTCATTCAAATGATACTGGTACAACTACCTGCATCCCTTCCAGAACCAGAGGACACAGGTTAAAAATAAGGGGTAGGCCATTTAGAACAGAGTTGAGGAAAAACTTCTTCACCCAGAGAGTGGTGGATATATGGAATGCTCTGCCTCAGAAGGCAGTGGAGGCCAAGTCTCTGGGCACTTTCAAGAAAGAGATGGATAGAGCTCTTAAAGATAGTGGAATCAAGGGTTATGGGGATAAGGCAGGAACAGGATACTGATTGTGGATGATCAGCCAAGATTACAATGAATGGTGGTGCTGGCTCGAAGGGCCAAATGGCCTACTCCTGCACCTATTGTCTATTGTCTATTCTCCTGACATCCTTTTAAATCCATGCCAGATGTGGATCTCCCCAATTTGACTACACATAAGAAGGATTTTGATGCCACACAGGTAGCCATTTCAAATGGCTCCAATGTGATCCACCTGGTGAAGAGGTATAGACAATGTTGCTGGCCCATCACTGGCATCTTGAGACCTGCCCCCATTACAGCCTGGTTATATGGCTACAATCATTTGGGACTGAGCATGGAGGCCAACTGCAGCTGGCACAGCATCATGGCATTCTCATGGGTCCTCATAGCCCTCAGGTGTCTGTTGTTGACACATGATGGTACATGACCCTGTTTCTAAACTCCAAATTATCATGCTCCCTGTCTCAACCACCACACATTATATATAACATACCCATTGTTATGGGAGGCCGGGTCTAAGGTCTCCTGGGCCCCTATTATTACTCGGTTTATAATCTGGGCATGACTTTCCATGTCCAGCTATTACTTCTTTCAGGTGGATTGTCATGATTCGATTTTCTCATAACATTTGCCCTTCAATGTCATTCTCTTCCCGAGCATTTTCTTTAGTTGACCTTACAAGGTAATAACCTATAGTTAGAGTTGGGCATTAGCTAACAAATCGCTCACTAATATCCAGGAATTAAACACTGTCGACTGCACTAATAATCAATTTCCATGCTCTGCTTCCTGATCCAGTGTGTCTGTTACCGCCCAATTTGCACAATCCTCCCAACAATTGTCCCTGTAACTTAGTTCATAGAATTGTTGGGACATTTCCTGTAGCAATTTCTGACATAACATCTCTGTCTGTGCTAGCCAGTTGTACCTCAGTTGAACTGAAGATAACGGATGCTATCTCTTAATGCACATCATGATAAACCAGGTTAGAGTCAGCACCAACCCAATCATGGGCTTGGGTATCATTATGGGACAATGAGTGTCTTCAATTCAGGGCCATGGGACTGTTGGAAGGGGGCACCCTCTCTAAAGGATTACGACATAGGTAGGAAGAGAGATGGGGATTTAAGGCAGAAATTCAGGGAGCTAGGATGGAAGCTGAGAGCTAGGACAAACAGAGTTGTCTCTGGTTTGTTGCCCGTGCCACATGCTAGTGAGGCGAGGAATAGGGAGAGAGAGGAGTTGAACATGTGGCTACAGGGATGGTGCAGGAGGGAGGGTTTTGGATTCTTGGATAATTGGGGCTCTTTCTGGGGTAGGTGGGACTTCCACAAGCAAGATGGTCTTCACCTGAACCAGAGGGGTACCGATATCCTGGGGGGGGAGGGGGGCGAAATTTGCTAAGGCTATTTGGGTGGGTTTAAACTAATTCGTCAGGGGGATGGGCACCAAAATTGTAGTTCGACTATAGAAAAGGTTGAGAGTAGGGTGGTCCAAAATAAAGTTTCAGGGACGCAAGATGGCACCGGCAAGCAAGAAGTTGGTTTGAAGTGTGTCTACTTCAATGCCAGGAGCATCTGGAATAAGGTGGGTGAACTTGCAGCATGGGTTGGTACCTGGGACTTCGATGTTGTGGCCATTTCAGAGACATGGATAGAGCAGGGACAGGAATGGTTGTTGCAGGGTTCCGGGATTTAGATGTTTCAGTAAGAACAGAGAAGATGGTAAAAGGGGCGGAGGTGTGGCATTGTTGGTCAAGGACAGTATTACAGTTGCAGAAAGGGTGTTTGGGGACTTGTCAAATGAGGTAGTATGGGCTGAGGTTAGAAACAGGAAAGGAGAGGTCACCCTGTTGGGAGTTTTCTATAGGCCTCCGAATAGCTCCAGAGATGTAGAGGAAAGGATACCAAAGATGATTCTCGATAGGAGTGAGAGAGACAGGGTAGTTGTCATGGGGGTCTTCAACTTTCCAAATATTGACTGGGAACACTATAGTTTGAGTACTATAGGCGGGTCAGTTTTTGTCCAGTGTGTGCAGAAGGGCTTCCTGGCACAGTATGTAGATAGGCCAACAAGGGGCGAAGCCACATTAGATTTGGTACTGGGTAATGAGCCTGGCCAGGTGTTAGATTTGGAAGTAGGTGAGCACTTTGGTGATAGCGATCACAATTCTGTTATGTTTACTTTAGTGATGGAAAGGGACAGGTGTATACCACTGGGCAAAAGTTATAGCTGGGGAAAGGCAATTACGATGAGATTAGGCAAGATTCAGGGAGCTTAGGATGGGGAAGGAAACTGCAGGGGATCGGCACATTAGAAATGTGGAGCTTATTCAAGGAAAAGCCCCTGTGTGTCCTAGATATGTATGTACCTGTCAGGCAGGGAGGAAGCTGTAGAGTGCGGGAGCCATGGTTTACGAAGGAGGTGGAATCTCTGGTCAAGAGGAAGAAGGCTTATGATAGGATGAGATGTGAAGGCTCAGTTAGGGCGCTTGAGGGCTACGAGGTAGCCAGGAAAGACCTAAAGAGAGAGCTCAGAAGAGCCAGGAGGAGACATGAGAAGTTGTTGGCGGATAGGATCAGGGTAAACTCTAAGGCTTCCTATAGGTATTTAAGGAATAAAAGAATGACGAAAGCAAGATTAGGCCCAATCAAGGATAGTAGTGGTAAGTTGCGTGTGGAATCAGTATGAGACAGGGGAAGCACTAAATGAATATTTTTCAACAGTATTCACTCTAGAAAATGACAATGTTGTCGAGGATAATAATGAGATACAGGCTACTAGACTAGGTGGGATTGAGGTTCACAAGGAAGAGGTATTAGAAAACCTTCAGAGGGTGAAGATAGATAAGTCCCCTGGGCCGGATGGGATTTAACCTCAGATCCTCTGGGAAGCCAGGGAGGAGATTGCCGAGCCTTTGGCATTGATCTTTAACTCGTCATTGTCTACAGGAATAGTGCCAGATGACTGGAGGATAGCAAATGTGGTTCCCCTGTTCAAGAAGGGGAGTAGAGACAACCCTGGTAATTATAGACCAGTGACCCTTACGTCAGTTGTTGGTAAAGGGATGGAAAAGGTTATAAGGGATAGGATTTATAATCATCTAGAAAAGAATAAATTTTGATTAGGGATAGTCAGCATGGTTTTGTGAAGGGAAGGTCGTGCCTCACAAACCTTATTGAGTTCTTTGAGAAGGTGACCAAACAGGTAGGTGAGAGTAAACCGGTTGATGTGGTGTATATGGATTTCAGCAAGGCATTCGATAAGGTTCCCCACAATAGGCTATTGTACAAAATGCAGAGGAATGGAATTGTGGGAGATATAGCAGTTTGGATCGGAAATTGGCTTGCTGAAAGAAGACAGAGGGTGGTAGTTGATGGGAAATGTTCATCCTGGAGACCAGTTACTAGTGGTGTACCGCAAGGGTCGGTGTTGGGTCCACTGCTGTTTGTCATTTTTATAAATGACCTGGATGAGGGCGTAGAAGGATGGGTTAGTAAATTTGCAGACGACACTAAGGTCGGTGGAGTTGTGGATAGTGACGAAGGATGCTGTAGGTTGCAGAGAGACATAGATAAGCTGCAGAGCTGGGCTGAGAGGTGGCAAATGGAGTTTAATGCAGACAAGTGTGAGGTGATGCACTTTGTTAGGAGTAACCAGAAGGCAAAGTACAGGGCTAATAGTAAGATTCTTAGCAGTGTAGATGAGCAGAGAGATCTCGGTGTCCATGTACACAGATCCTTGAAAGTTGCCACCCAGGTTGACAGGACTGTTAAAAAGGCATACAGTGTTTTAGCTTTTATTAATAGAGGGATCGAGTTCCGGAACCAAGAGGTTATGGTGAAGCTGTACAAAACTCTGGTGCGGCCGCACTTGGAGTATTGCGTACAGTTCTGGTCACCGCATTATAAGAAGGATGTGGAAGCTTTGGAAAGGGTGCAGAGGAGATTTACTAGGATGTTGCCTGGTATGGAGGGAAGGTCTTACAAGGAAAGGCTGAGGGACTTGAGGCTGTTTTCATTAGAGAGAAGAAGGTTGAGAGGTGACTTAATTGAAACATATAAAATAATCAGAGGGTTAGATAGGGTGGATAGGGAGAGCCTTTTTCCTAGGATGGTGACAGCGAGCACGAGGGGTCATAGCTTTAAATTGAGGAGTGAAAGAGCAGAGGTAGTTCCTTTACTCAGAGAGTAGTCAGGGAATGGAACCCTTTGCCTGCAACGGTAGTAGATTCGCTAACTTTAGGTACATTTAAGTCATCATTGGATAAGCATTTGGACATACATGGAATAGTGTAGGTTAGATGGGCTTGAGATTGGTATGACAGGTTGGCACTACATCGAGGGCTGAAGGGCCTGTACTATGCTGTAATGTTCTACGTTCAGTAGAATTTATGGTGGATCTGAACATCTTGTCCATTTCAGATCCAGAGTCTGCTATTGTCAATTAAAAGTGATGTTTAATCCCCCTTCATATTTACACCCTGAGGCACCAACACACACATAAATTCCTTACTCCTCTCTCTAACGCTTGTCCCAGCACAATTTCAATCTCTGCTTCATTCCTACAATGTTCCTGTGTGATTTGTTCCCCAATCTTTCACAATTAATGAATTTATCACCTTTAATCTGGTCTTCCGTAACCACTACTGCCACCAGCCCATCAAGATGTGCCTTTGATATTCCAGGAAAACTTGGCTTCCCTCTTTCATTTATATCTTATGGGCTGTGACATCTAATTTTGGACCTGGCATCAATAGTTGATCAAGATTCTATGAGTACAGTTGGAATATTTTGTGCAGTTTGAACCCAACCAACGTGGGCAGATATTTCACTGTTGTATGGCTGCCCCATGTTGTGCACCATTCCCATACCCCCACCCCAGTGTTACATTGCGTCCAGCTCCCTCCATACTACTGTAAATTCCTGAGGACTGGCAGTGGTGCCTGAATTGTCAGTGCTGCACCTTGCCCTGTCTAATGTGGGCTGCCTTGGGGTTCACCTTATACCATGTCTCCTTTAACATCTTCAACAGCTGATCCAACAGTGAGCCCAAGACTAGTAGCAGGTTGTGTATGTCCTGTATCAGCGGGCTGGGTTGCCTCAACCTCTTTAGAGCCTTGGCCAAGCACAATACAGGAAACTCAAATTAGAGTTATGGAAGTCCTTTTTGTCACTATGAAAGTGTAAGGTGATGCTTACAAGTCTTAGTGTCAATGGGGACTTCCAGCAGTTCTGCAAACTACTCTCCTCAGTACAACTACTGAGTTGGCATGGTGGCTTAGTGGTTAGCACTATTGTCTCAGAGTGCCAGGGACCTGGGCTTGATTCTACCCTCGGGTCATTGTCTTGCGTGGAGTTTGCACATTCTCCCTGTGTCTACATGGGTTTCATCTGAGTGCTCAGGTTTCCTCCCATGGTCCAAAGATGTGCAGGTTGGGTGGATTGACCATGCTAAATTGCCTATAGTGTGCAGCGATGTGCAGCCTTGGGTGGATTAGCCCACAGGAAATGCAGGGTTACAGGGATAGAGTAGGAGGGTTGGGTTTGAATGGGATGCTCTTTGGAGGGTTGATGTGGACTCAATGGGCAGAATGGCCTGCTTCCACACCATAGGGATACTATAATTCCAAGGTGCCAGTCCAGAGGTTTGGTAGTGGTTATATAGTGCACAGACCCCTCGCTCTTTCTCTCAAGACAACAGCATACTTGCTGTAACCCTGCCAGTCTGGCATTGTCTTCGCTGAAACAAGTCAGCCAGGCCTGGCTGCAGTTTATCTGTGCTGAGATGGTAAAGAACACAGCTGGGCTTTCAAACAGCAGAGCTGCTTGAGATCTCCTGCAAGGCCATCACTCCGAGGTTTGGTTTCACTTTGAATCAGATTTGATTCCTTCTATCAATGAGTGTTCTGGGTCAGACTCCAATAAGCTTTCTCATAACTGTTTTCTTTGCACTATAGGACATTCTCTAGTTTTAGGCAAACACATTTCTCTCTTGTACAGGCAGTTCCCTCTTCTCAGACTCTTGCAAGTGACTGCTAACGTCACTGTTATAATATCACATACATCCCACTGTCATGACTTGACAGCAAATACACACAGCCATACTCTAGCTCCTGCAAATGTATATGTTGGAGCACTCGGACAGTCAAAGACACAGTGGAAACCTTTACAAATGGTATGATTAAAATTGATTTGTTGACTTTTACATGGAATATTGGATGGTTTGATGTGTAAAGTTGATTTTGAATGTTTGTTTTGTGGCTGTTTTATTTCAACATGTGGCCCACAGGCTTCCATAGTGTCAGTAACAGTGACAAAAGAAAACAAAATTAGGCCATTCAGCCCTTCAAGCCTGCACTACCATTCAGCATGTTTGTGGCTGATTATCCAACTCAGTGCCCTGTTGCTGCCTTCTTTACATACTCTTTGATTCCTTTAGCACTAGGAAGTGTATCTAACACCTTCTTGGAAGCATTTGATGTTTGGCTTCAACTGCTTTTTGTGGCAGAGGATTCCATAGGCTCAGCACTGTGTGAAGAAATTTCTCCTCATTTTAGTAGAGTGGAGGTAAAGTGTGGGACTGTCCAGGAATCGAGAACCAGGGTTCTGTTCACCCACATGACAGATAGATGGGCCAATTATAGACAGAAAAGGGATACATTGATGTCTTTCTGTCTCCTTCTCCAGTTGTTTCACTAACACTTCTTCCCACTCTTCCCCTTTCTCCCCAGCTGTTTGCTGTGTGCCTAGTGGTATGGCTTGTGGCCTCCTGATGACAAGATTGTACAGGCAACAGCAGTTCCCAGAGTATTGCGCCATGTGTTTTGCTGAGCATTGTGTCTCTTTGGGATCCGTCACAAAGTGGAAGGGGGCTTTAAGCACCCCGATGCTCTGCTCAATGGGATGTTTGGTGGTCAGCCAATAGCCATGTCCACGGTCTTCTCTGGTGGCTCCATTGTTGATGATACAACAAAAGGTCACAAAATAAAGCAATCATTAGTATTACAGGGATAGTGACAGCAGAGCTGCAGAATGTGTTGTGTGTGGTTCTGCACATGTTGGATCAAGAGGTAAATCTCTTCCAGTTGCAATGCATCTCCAAACTTTATTTGTGGTGTCCATGTGGCCCAGTGGTAATGTCACTAGTAACCTGGGCACCCAGCCCACTGCTCTGCAGAACACAGATTCAAATCCCACCATGGCAACTGATAGGTTTTTAAATCAATTAAAAAATTTGAACATAAAGCTAGTCTCAGTAATGGTGACCATAACTATTATCACTGACTGATGGTTTACGAAAACCTTGGGAAGAAAATCTGCCATTCATAGCTGGTCTTACCCAACCATGACTCCAGACCCGCAGCAACATGGTTGACTCTTAACTGCCCTTGGAAATATCCCAGCAAACCACTCAGTTCCTGGGCATCAAATGCTGGCCATGCCAGTTATGCCACATTCCAGGAAAGAGTGAAACAAAGTCTCAGTGAAGCCACTTTGTCTGCTTCTCTCAGAGAGATGTACCGGAATGTATATACTCAGCAATCACTCATGTTGAACCAATGGACAGTGAACTGGGAAATGTCAGAATTATCACATTTTTCTAACCTTGCAGCAGCCAGGAGTGAAACAAACTGACAATCACAGTCACCTCCACAGCCATTGGCAATGCCATCGTTGCCCATCGTGAGGTTGTAGTTGTGACTACAGTTGGTGGCAAATTTCAGTCAGCATCCTCTAAATGAAACAGGGAAATCACACACAGAGGTTCAGACAGCAGAAGTTCTCTCTAAAAAGGCAGGATGCATACCACCAATAGCCCTTTTCCTTCTCATCCCTCTGAAAAGCTTAGCCTCTTGAGTCACCTCAGTTCATACTCCTTGTCATGTGCAGGCATAGGGGACCGAAAATACAGACTGCAAGGGTCATTTGGTTTACATTTATAGTGCTGAAGTGAATACTGCCAAGCAATAAAATCAGAGACACATGGTGGCCTTAACAACCTGAAAAGTGTCTTAACATTTAATTGTTCCATGCCCCAGGTTTCATAAGAGCTATCTGGCAAATCTGCAACCTTCCTAAGTGCTAGAAAATAAAATAAAGAGCTAAAAATGGAAATAATTCAAGAATCTGCCAAATGTCTGAAAAAATAAATAGTTGGTATTGTGAGCACTGGTAATAAATAGACCAGGGAAAATTTTAAAAAGTTAGGCAAGGAAGGAAATGTGCAGCTGCAGCTGCAACGACAACCTTTTATAATGTCCAATTGTCAGAGATGAAAGTGAGAATTACACTTTAGGCTAACTTTTCATCCTGGAGGGCAAAGAAAGGTTAAATATTCATTAACATCCCTAGGTGAAACTAATTGCCTGATCACCATTATTATTTGTACAAGTGCTGTCATTGAAGAAAATAGTTTGCTAGATTTTACATTTCAATTAAATGTTATGTAATCCACATCCATTAATTTCCTTTGTTGCAAGCGGTCATTAAGGGATACATAAGTAGTTAGAAAGTCAAAATGACTTTTTCTGAAAGATCTATAAATTTGCACATTTATTTGGGCAGAATGTCAATTGCAAGCAAAGGTGGAAAACTGAATATTTCAGAACATGATCCATCAATACAACTGGATGTATAATTTCACAAGGTTAAATGTTTGCAGACTGTAGATAAGTTCACTCATAGAGTCCCTACAGTGTGGAAAATTCCCACCCCCATCCCTGTAACCCTGCATTTCCCCTGGCCAATCCATCTACCCTAATCATCTTTGGAGTCCGGGAAAAAACCAGCTCAGACATGGGAGAATATGTAAACTCCACAAAGATAATAATTGGACAAAGTGGGGCTTTGCCCATAGTCTTGATGTATGTGTAGCAGCAAGAATGGATGGTACAGTGGTTGTGGTTAGCACTGCTTCGGTCCGCCTCCGCCTCTCTCCCTATTTATTCCAGTTCCCTCACCCCATCCCCCTCTCTGATGAAGGGTCTAGGCCCGAAACGTCAGCTTTTGTGCTCCTGAGATGCTGCTTGGCCTGCTGTGTTCATCCAGCTCCACACTTTGTTATCTTGGATTCTCCAGCATCTGCAGTTCCCATCATCACTCACTCAACTCCACAGAGATAGTTGCCTTAGGGTGGAATCAAACCTGGGTCCTTGGCACCGAGGCAGCAGTGCGAACCACTGAACCACTGTACCATCCATTCTTGCTAGAAACCATCTGGAAAGATACAGAATAACAATAAAATCACCAATGATAAGAAATTAAATGAGCTATGAGCTAAATGCACATATCTTGTAAACCTGACATTCACTTCAAGAGGGCTGTAACTTTTATTTGGTTATATTACTGACATAAAGCTTTGCCTGCTACACATACATCAAGACTATGGGCAAAGCCCCACTCTGTCCTATTATTAAACTGATGTCTCATATGTCAATACTGAGATGTTACACCTGAAATTATTGCCCTAGGAATATCATATTTCAAGTCATTATGGCCCAGATCTTCTAAATGGAAGATTGTCAGATTGTTTCTCTTATTGGAGATGGTCATTGTTTGGCATTTGTGTAGTGCAAAAGTTACTTGTTACATTCTACAATTACGAACTTTACAACTTCCTCTATCATCTTTTGGTCTTCACCCACAGGGATCCTCCAATGCCACTTCGCCTCATAATGTATACAATTTAGGTTAATGTACAAATGAAAACTGGAAGTTAAAGCTACCTATACAAAACACATTGTCTATCCCCAATCTCATTCAAAGACAGAATTTGGACATGTGATAAGGCACTGGACTTGAGCGCCCTGCAACCAAGCCATGGGGAGAGGGCAGCACTAAGTTTTTCAAAAGGCTGGAGGTCCTACATAAGTTCTGTTACAAAGTCATCAGGTGAAGACTTTGCTGAAGAGGTGTACAGCAAATGTTGATGGAGAAGAGACACATTGTTAGTGCAGTCACAGGTACACAAGAAAGCATGCAGGCATAACGAGGGTGAATGGAGGAGTCCAGATTCATCTTGGCAAAGTGTTCAACTTTGGAATCCAACCGTGATGCAGTATCTGACAAGGAAAGTTTAATAAATGTTCACAAGAAGACAAATGTGACAAGTTGTTCACAGATCAGTCTCCAATAAATGGCATAGCTTTGTGTCAGTGTCTGAAGCAAAAGTACCAGTTAGGTCAGTAAATGCAAATCCTGCAAAGTTGCATACAATTTTCACTTACTATTTTGTCCCCAGAAGAAGACTTCTTTTCCTTGTAACTCTTGTATCTCTGATGGAACAATTAATATCCAAACTGGCTATTGTAGTTGCTGCATATCAAATAACATGTGCGAACCAAATAAAAGGAGAAGAAATTAATTTGAGGGGAAAATAATCTTAACAAAGCAAAATAGCACTAAAGTGACTGTAATAGTGATTATACAAATCAATAAAAAGTGACAAACCAACAAATTAATTAACTTGCAAATTAAAAGTATAAAAATTAATCATATTGAAGTTTATCCTGCAGGCTGGGCAATTCACTGTTTTTTTTCACTTAGAACAGTTGAGTAGCAGCAAACAACAGTGCCCCAGTATGGGCCTCTTTGCACAACTTTTCAACCCAAAATTAAGCTTGCGCCGACCATCAATACAGCCCTAAGTATTCGCCCTTTTTATTACAAAGCTCAGCCAAATGTAATTTGGGTCTACTGGCTCTAAGTCTTATTTTGTGACCTGGGCAATGCTGCCAACACAGTTTTGGAACTTCGTCTTTCATCAATCAAATGAATTCCCACAATGGGGCTTGTTTAGCCTCTTGTTGGAACTGGAACTGCTTCTGGGTGGACAATCAATTTTGACATATATTTGTCCCAAGATCCTGATAACGTTACATCATTCATGTGACAGGTACCTGATGTAAATAAGGGACTCACCATTATACAGTACTTTCACAACCTCAGAATGTTCTGAATCGGTTCACATTTAGTACAGAATCAATTTACCAACAGTACGGTACCCCAAACTGCAATGAGACAAATTAGTACATAATCTGTTTTAGATAACTTTTGCTGCGAGATAAATGTTGACCAGCGTGCCCAACTCCATTTCAAATAATGGACTTGTCTTTACCCACCAAACAGAGTATACAGTTTCAAAACCTCATCACAAAGCAGAACCTCTAATAACACACTGCATTGAGCCATCAACTAGGATTATGATTCTTGGATGATGTTCATACCAAAATCCTGTACAGCTTCTCAGATGGACATCAAAGGTCCCATGACATTACCACGAAGAAGGGCGGGCAGTCATCCCAATTATGTTTTGCTAATATTTTATCTCTCCGGCAATACTGTAAAAACAGAAAATCTAGTCAACAACACATTGCTGTTTGTCGGAGCTTGCAGTGTGTAAACTGACTGCCAAGTTTCCATGTAACACAACAGTGACTATTTTTCAAAAGTGCTTGGCTATAAAATGTTTTGGGACATTCTGTGGCTTTGAAAAGCGCTACACAAACACAAGTCTTTTTCTTTCTTGAATCTTTCTTTATGGCCATCGGCCTTTGACTTTGTTAGAAGTGCAAATGAACCTTCATTGTATGTATCATATGCATTTGGTCAATAAGCACACATGGAGATTAATGCAGTTCTGAAAGCTGATATGGTAACTGTACAGGATATAGAAGTGTTATAAAATTTGATAGTCCCTTCATGCATGGCTCCTTCTCTAAATGGGTTAGTACGGTTATTTGTTTTCATTACTGTAGTCAAGAATGATAGCAAAAATTGATCTGTATTACAACAACTAAAGCTAAATCAAGGCCTGGTATGAGTGTGATGAACTTTTGCAGTAAATCCCATTGGGCCATGATTTTGTAATGGCTGACCTGCTAAAATTGGCTTAATTGTTGATATTTAGCTACAGGTGTTAAAGAAAATTACCACCCTGTTGTGTGGAAAAATGTGAACTGCTCAGCAAAGTTTATACACTAACTCACACATCATCTGCATGGTGTTAGCTGGGCATTTAAATTATCAGCAGGATAGTCATCAAACCCAGTATTCTTTTATTGTAACATTTGTATTTAATTACCTACACAAAGATTTTTACAATTATTGCCTTGCAATTTAAGTTTTATATCCAATTTGATTAACTTTAAACACAGTAGTTAGATGTATTTTCCATAGTTATTGTGGAGTACTGTTCTCAGTACGTGTTTTAGTTCTGTTCCAAAGAATATTTAACCAACCTGTGTGTCCACTCCTTCGAGCCAGTGCTCAAAAGAAGTCTTGTATTTGCCAACATTTCAATCTTAGCAGCAGAATCTTGACATTAACACTGCTCCTTCGTTGAAGGAATAATAATGTAAAAGCCTTGAAGCCTGGAATCTGCAGATTTCATATTTTCAAGTCTTTATTAAATAAGACAAAGATGTGGAATGGTGCCATCATGTGACTGGTATTGGCAATAGCATCACAATAACATATGGTGAATGATGTGAGCACTGTAAACTGAATATTCAATTACCTGTGGAAACTGTTCCCTGAATTTACTGTTTCTTTATTTGTTAATCCAGCTATCCTTACTGGTTTTCATTTAGCAGCAGTTGCAGTAGGAAAAGCAGCCTTGTTACAGAGTAAAGTTACGTTCCTCCTACACTCCAGATCAATGATTTAACACCAATCTCAAAACAAGATCCAATCACTAAAGTGATTGCAATTACCAAACGTCAGGGTCCAGTAAAAATAAACACTTTGAAATTAGGATGGATAACCAAAACAGGCATAACAACTGCAACAACAACAAACTACAAATGCTGAAAAATATACATAAAATTCAGATAAATAATTTCTCAGGGAAATAAACAATATCAGCATTATAAAGACAAAGGCATAAAACACACAAGAGATGCTGGAGGCATGGTGGTGGGTAACAATTTTAGCAAAGGGGAAATTTATTTTGTACAATCCCTACTATCTCAAAATCAAATGTCGCTGCAGCAAAATATGGAGTGGCAGTTAACTTCAGAGGCTTTTGACAATAGAAAATTATGAAATGAACATACTGTCTACCACAAACTACAGGACTTTGATCAAATTTGAGTTATAGGTAAAATTCAACCAGGATAATAATAGGCCCGGATTTCTGTTTCCCCCGGGGGCACACCAAATTGGGAGCAATCCCAGCGCCACTATCTCGTCCTTTAAAAGAACTTCCCATTTTCAGTCTGAGGCTTGGGGTGGGGCCAAGTGACCTGGGAAGAGCCTAAGATGTAGTTCCAGAGATGGGCTGGGTGGAGTGCTTGTCTTGGGGCTCCAACATTACCTTCAAAGTTTAACAATAAAGATTAACATGGAATATATCTCTCCTGCCCTCACCAGCTCATTCACTGTGCCTTATCCATGTCAACCTGTGCTCTTGTACCAATTCTGAATTTAAGCATAAAATAAATAACCACAGTTTAGGATTTCAGATTATGAGGGGCCTCTTAGCATGAAAATAAGAGACACAATTTCAAGTTTTACACAATTGTTTACACCTTATGTTTCGTTGGTTTAGATTTAAAGTTTTCATATATATTAATTAATAAACCAAAAAATCTTTTCATTTGAAAGCTTTCATTATGAAAATAGGCTTATTGTAAGATCTACGTCTTAGTTTGATCATTATTTTCCACACTTTCTGTTAGAATAATTCATGTTTCTTTCTAATGTTATGTGGCCTTCTTAAAGTTGACCATGTTTCAGGCCTCAGCATGTAGCCCGGCCGTGCTTCCATCACCCTTCATACTCCCTACACCATCCGGGTATCTGTCCATCTGTTATGACTCCTTATACTGCCCATTAGACCATCAGCTAGTAAGCTGAAATAAGAGCTGAAATAGGCCATTTGACCCGGCCAGTCTATTCTGCTATTTAATGAGATCATTTAATGAGACTGTACTGAAATTCCTCAATTCCACTTTCTTGCTGTTTCCTCACAAACCGTCAATTCTCTTACTGATTAAAATTCCATCTATTGTAACCTGAAATATACTTGAATTATAGACCCAGCCTCAACATCCCTCTGTGGTAAGTAATTTCAGGGATTCACTACCTACTCTGACTCTCTCACAAGGGATAACAACTGCTCAGCATCAACTTTGTAAAGCCCCCAAACATCTTAAATGTTTCAATAATGTCACCACTCAATCTTTTAATCACCAATGAATACAGGTCCAACTGATTTAACTTCTTACAAGAAAATCCGTCCCAACTCAGGATCAGCCCAGTGAACCTTCCCTGGATTGTGTCTAATGGCAGTATATTTTTCCTTAGATATGGAGGTCAAAATCTGTTCTCAGTATTCTAGGTGTATACCTATCAGCTGATTCCACATGCCCCTCTTACCCCCCCCAATGCCCACTTACACAGTCCCACCTTTCAGCACTCTACCTATCGCCATGACCGCACATATAGCACATATTCTACTATATTTTATGTGAAGAGGAACTCAGAAATAGTTAACAATGTTTTGGTTTAAAAGTTTGGACACTTTCTTTGCCAGTTTGTGGGTCTCAATGAGTTTATGCTCTTTATATATGCAAACATGCCTTTTCGTAATTCTATTAGGTGCTTAATCTCCATCAAAGGTCTTATGAGAGCAGATCCAAAGTTATACCTCATCTCTACAAAAGGTCATAGTCCAAAGAATTTGGTGCAGAAGTAGACCATTCAGTTTATCAAGTCTGTTCACCCATTCAATGCGGACTTGGCTGAATTGATAATCCTCAATTCCACTTTCTTGCCTTTTCCTTACAATCCTTGATTCACCTATTGATTAAAAATCTTACCATCTCACCTTCCAGCATACTCAACAAGACTCTGTGCTAAAGAATTCTGCATATTTATTTATGCACTAAGAGAAGGAATTTCTCCCTATCTTTGTCTAAACTGTGCAACCCATAACTCTGATATTATGAAGGTGAAGTCGCCATAGTTTTACCAGACCATAGGCTGGTCTCTCATCAGAGAGAGACGATTGGTGGTGGTTTAATCAGAGAGTCACCATGCCTCAGGCAAGGGGATTATGGTTGAGAAGGAGAATCCTTCACTAACTTCAATCATACAGAAAATGACCCACGCTATTGGCATCGCTCTTCAGTGCAAACCAGCCATCTAGCCAACTAAGCTAACCATAGCTGATTACAGTTTGTTTTCTCCCGCTGCATTATGTTTTATGGTCATTTGTTAGCTTTTAAAGCTTTTTAAAGCTGAAGCTTTTAAAGACTTGGTTTGCCTTTAATCTTTGCCACATTATATGCTTTTTTTGCTTTCAAGATGGAAATAAGGCTTTTTTCTTATAGCATCATGAGTCTTTGGAACTCTTACCCAGATAGCAGTGAAGGCAGGATCACTGAATATTCTTAAAGTAAAAGTAGAGATTTTTGAATAACTCAGGAGCAAAAGGCTTTCATATAGAGATGGAGATCATCAATGGGGAGTTTGGTGGTTGGGTGAGTGGACTGGCAGAGGAAGGAGTTACACAGCTGTCAAACAGTAAATGCACACATGACAGAAGCTACTGTGATTGCAGAGCAAATGAACATTGAGGGGATGGAAGCATTCCACGGTTATTGTTCCTGCAAGGCTTCATCTGTCACTACTGGAACATACTGTTCAGCTCTGGATGTTGTCATTTGTGATATATCACTGAGTTCTGCAACAGATTCGTGGAAGAAAGCAAAAGCATATAATTTCAAGGCTGCAACTATGTTGTGACCAGTGCAGTTGTCACAGATATGTGTCCCCAACTGCTTGGAAAGGTATAGGCTGCATCTTCAATGAGCAATCAGTTTGAGAACACAGCCTATTGTCTTGCTGCTACTTTCCTCAAATCATACTTTTTTTTACTTCGGGATCTATTTTTCCTGTTGAGGGTGCTGTCTCTCCTTGCCACAGAAGCTTAAATTTAACAGTCTCCCCTTGTCAAATCCAATCAAAGTAATGACAACATGAATAAGATGCAAGATTACTAGCATGAAAATACTATCAATGTGGTATCACAGACTTGGTTGAAAGATTTGTTGTTCTGCACTGTAATGTATTGTATGCATCTATTGTAACAAAGCAAATGGCATAAATACACTTACAGTTAATTGCAACAACTGTGACCATTTCATAGTAATGAAATTGCAATCCAATATGCATTATTTTGTTAGCTTCTTGGTAAACATTGATACAATAGTTAATGCTTATAATGCTTATTGAATGAAATTACTTTAGAAAATAATTGCCATTTAGCAATTTACATCTGTAATTCATACTCACTATAAATTAAATATTTTGTTTCTGATGTAGGCATGACAATGCTTCATGTACAGAAATTAAATATAACTTCACTTATCTATATTTAATTTGACAGAGTAATCAGATCAGTTGTAAGTGTTGATGATTCTGCATTTACTCTTCTACTTTTTGCCTGTGTAAGGATTACGTTATGGTAAGTTTGGATATCCCTGAATTTAAAACAAGAGAAGCTGAAGGAGTATGCACAGAAACAGATGGAGAGAAATTTGGTGTCATAGCTGAAGCAGTGCTGTATGTATTAGTAACAACGGGCAAGCTTGAACATTTTGTGGTTGATGGATTAAATTTTATTATTGTCATATGTGGAGGGACAACCCTTATGCCTTGCTGTGCAATTGATGTTATCAGTGGGGGTGGGCTAATAGATTTGGATTCATTTTTAATAACAGGCTTTTGTACATTTTCACCTTTCAGTTTTGTAATCTCAGTAAAGATTGAGGCCAAAGGTTGGAACCCAGGTTTCCAGGAAAGTATGTAATCATAATTGTAGCTGTTTTGTATTTGGTCTTGTATGGGAACAAGTGAACTAAGGGATCCTACCAATGGAGTCTGCCCATCCATGATAAAAGTGTGATCCTTACCATTGTCCATCATGATACTATTTTCCTTAATATTTGGATTCTGAATATTCCTTGAAAAATCAACAAAATCCGCATTGAATCCTTCCTCTCCCCTTATGTCCTTAAAGTTATAAATGCCACCTACACATTCTCTATTAATGACTGCATCAGTGGTATTGTTCTTACACAACTGACATGACAAGCAGTATGACTCCCTTGAGTGTTCTGAATCTGGAACACTGCATATATAGCCAGGTTTATTTAATTCTGAAACTTGATCTCTGCTATGCTGATTTGCACTAATCAGCTTAATTTCTCTGTCTTCAGCAGTTTGCCCATCTGCAGCACACTGCCTAGAAGAATTAAATGACTTCTTCTTTACAGGAATGTCCACTAAACTCAGTTGTTCCAATGAATTAACAAAGGTCTTTCTTTGCTGACTATCACTCACTTTTTGGTGACCCGATGAAACTACTGGATGATTCAGATGGTTGGTAATTGTGGATATTATTGGAAGCTTTATATTCTGCTTTTCAATACAGGAATTATCTTTATCTTTTCTTTTATACCTACACAGTAGGCCACCAAAGCACACAGAAAGGAGCAAGAAAATGACAAATGAGACAGAGAGACTTAAAGTGAGGTTGTCAGGTGACTTACCCGTTAAGGCATCCAATGATTGAGAGATGTTAATGGTAACAGTACTAATTGCTGATTTGGAACTCAATAAAGGACTACTAGCTTTAATCACCAACTCAATTACCTCTTCTCTCTTGTAACTGCCTCTAATCTTGTGAACAGAATCAGAAACATAAATAACTCCACTTGTCTGGTTCAGTGAAAAGTACGGAGAGGGCTGTAGAAATGAGAACTGCACAATTCCATCCAGTCCAGCATCTTTATCAACAGCAGTAACTTGGCCAGCTTTTTGACCTACCTCCACAAGCTCAGGGAGATTGAAATAGTATCGATTTTGGGTAAAGATGGGTTCATATTCATCAATACTTTGAATATGCACTTGAATTGTTGCAGTTGCTGTTGCATTACCCTTATCCTTGGCCTGGACCACAAATATGTACATTTTCTGTTGTTCATAATCAATCATCTGTTTTGTGTATACATCACCAGTAATTGGATCAATAATAAAATTATTCCAACTAGTATATGTAGAATAGTCAGTTGAAGGCAATGTCAGAATAGAATATGTCAAATATCCAAAGGTACCATCATCATAATCGAAAGCATGAACTGCACACACTGATGTGTAGATAGGCTCATTTTCGTTGACTGCACAGTTCAGTGTAGGAACTACAAAATAAGGAACATTATCATTGTCATCCAAAACATTAATATAAAGGATTGAAATAGCCATATTTTGATTAGTAATACCACCATCAACTGCTTGGATAGTTAACATGAATTTTGATACCTCTTCATAGTCAAGAGGTAATTTTAATTCTACAAAACCCATTTTAGGATCCAATCTAAAATATCCTTTTTCATTTCCAGATATTATACTGTATTTAATATCTGCATTTGCCCCCTCGTCATGATCATAGGCTGAGACTTGAACAAGTTTATTTTTCACAGGGGTGTTTTCTAGAACTTCAGCATGGTACTCCAGGCTGTTAAAAACTGGAGGATTATCATTGAAATCAAGCACAGTTATTAATACAATTGTGGTTGAATTAAGTGATGGGTTTCCTCGATCAGATGCACACATAACCAAACTATAGCTGTTAGTAAGTTCTCTGTCTAATACATTCTTCAAGAGCAGCTTGCCTATCACATGATACTGATTCTCCATTTGAATTATAGTGTTCTCAATATGGAATTTGTTTTGTTCATTGCCTCCAATAATGGAGTAGTCAACGTAAGCATTCTTACGTGTCCAATCATGATCTAGTGCTGAAAATGATAACAGAATAATTCCTGTTGTCGCCTCTTCATTGACACTGATATTATAAATTGTTTGGGCAAACTGAGGAATATTGTTATTGATATCCTGAATTTGTATTAGTACGGACGTAATGCTTTTCAACGCAGGGTTTCCATCATCTTTCGCTTCTACAAGAAGTTGCACCATGGAGTTATAAGTTGTGTAGTGTACAGACCTCCTGGTAAATACTGCACCTAAAAGCAAAAAAAAACAAAGTTTTTACTCAGCACAAATTAGTGAATTTTGTGTTATGATCAGACTCAATACAAGGCGTATTGTCATGACAGCCTGGTCTGCAATTTTAGTTTAGAGGCATGAACAAAACAACAGACTTATATTCTGAATAAAAACTGAAAGAATTGCAGATGCTGTAAATCGGAAACAAAAATAGAGATTGCTGGAAAAGCTCAGCAGGTCGGGCAGCACCTGTGAAGAGAAATCAGTGTTAACGTTTCATGTCCAGTGACCCCTTCCTCAGTTCCTCAATCTCTATTTTTGTTTGTGTTAGACTCTGATTCCCTGTGATGCCACATACTTACGGGCAGCAGAGGTTCAGATAAGTGTTGTTTTCATACAACATCTTTTCAAGAGAGCCAGGAAGAACAAGAGCTTTCCACCTTTAGGTTTCATAGGGATTCACTGAGTGCTGCTTGTTGCTGGTATTCCTTCAGAGTCCACCACAAACTCAGGTGTGGCAGCATTCTTACTTCTGGAGCTGAAGATGGGGTTGGGAAGGAATGTGGAAAATCTTTCTCTCCTTCATAACAACCTTTCAGATAATGGCTTGAAACTGCAGCTTTGCCTAACCTTACTTCAATCCTTCCATTAGCCCTACACCATGTTGGGCCAGTGTGTTTCTGCCAATGACCTATTCTCTTCCTTTCTCTGACCGCCCTGTTACTGCTGAACACCCATTCTAAACCTCCACCACAAACACCCAGCAGCTCTCAGAGGAGAATGCCAGTCATTACTATTTCTGCTGTGTTGTTCCTGTGTTGGATGGTGTTTGCACATGCACCATCGCACAGTGAGTATACAAAGATCAAAAGAAGAAAAGAGAAGAAATACGGGATAAAAGATGTCATGGAGAAGTCAGACCCCAAGCATAAGATGGAAAGCCAAATTCTCAGTCAGTTCTGGAAAATGTGGGATGGTTGGTCACTCAACTCCTACCCTCCTGCAGGTACTGGACCTTTGTAGGACTTCAGGAATACTAAAGGAACTGTGCCCGGCTGCTAACATTATCCAAACATTTTTGAAAACCACATGCTTGATGCCATCTTTGGGGCTTCCATATCCCATATCCTACAAAATCGAGGCTACATACCACAAGCACATATCAGAAAACTGAGGAATTACTGCTACAAAACAAAATCCTTCTCTGTATCCCATGCATTAAAATTACAATTAGACATAAAATATAAAAGATATTATGATCTTGACACATAGGAGCAGAAAAAGTCCATTTAGCCTATCGAGTCTGCTGCATGATTCAATGCGATCATGGCTGATCCGATAATCCTTAGCTTGACTTTTCTGCCTTTTCCCCATAACCATTGATTCCTTTATGGATTAAAAATCTGCCAATCTCTGCAGTGAATATACACAATGATAAAGCCTCAACAGCCCTCTGTTAATAAAGAACTCCCCGGATTCACTACCCTCTGAAAGAAGAAATTCCTTTCCACCTCTATCTTAAAAGCACAACCCCTTATTCTGAGATTATGTCTTCTGGTCCTAGGCTCTAGCATAACGGGAGACAACCTTTCTGCATCTACCCTGTCAGGTCTTCTCAGAATCTTGTACGTTTCAATATTCATTTTTCTATGCTTCAATAAGTACTGGCACAGTCTACTCAACTTCTTCTCATAAGACAGTCCCTCTATATCTGGTATAAGCCCAATGAATCTTCTCTGGACTGCCTCCAATGAAAGTATATTATTTCTTGAATAAGGAGTCAAAACCTGTTCACAGTAGTATAGCTGTGATCTGAATAGTATCTTGCATAATTTTAGCAGAACTTCTTTTATACTAAATTCCCTTTGAAAAATAAGTCACCATTCCAATTTTTTTTACTGATTACCCCACGAGTTTAGTTTGTGGCTTTTTGGGACATGGGAACATGGACTCCCAAATCCATCTGTTCTGTAGCTTTCTGCAGTCTTCCTCCAACTAAAGAACATTCAGCTCATCTATTCTTCCTGTCACAGTACATATCCTCACTTTTGTTCATATTACATACCATCTGCCATGTTCCTCTGAATGATTTCATAGCTACTGACCTCCATGCCTTCTTGGTCTGACAGATTTCTTTTGCCAGATAGAAGGAAGTGCATATCCCTCCATGCAGAAGCAATGTCCATAAAGCCTCAAGGTGGCATCATACAAATGTAGGACCGCATGTAGTCCCCTGCCTTCTGATCCCTGCTACTCCATTCCTCCCAGGAACAGCAAGCACAGTCATGGCACTGCCTCTTTTAGCCACCCTCCATAACTAGATCCTACGTCCAGGCCATTCTCAATGTTGCTAACTGGATGCTGAACTTAGCTCCAGTATAATTAGGGTAATAAAGTGTGAAGCTGGATGAACACAGCAGGCCAAGCAGCATCTCAGAGCACAAAAGCTGACGTTTCGGGCCTAGACCCTTCATCAGAGAGGGGGATGGGGTGAGGGTTCTGGAATAAATGGGGGGGGGGGGCAGACCGAAGATGGAGAGAAAAGAAGATAGGTGGAGAGGAGAGTGTAGGTGGGGAGGTAGGGAGGGGATAGGTCAGTCCAGGGAAGACGGACAGGTCAAGGAGGTGGGATGAGGTTAGTAGGTAGGAAATGGAGGTGCGGCTTGGGGTGGGAGGAAGGGATGGGTGAGAGGAAGAACAGGTTAGGGAGGCAGAGACAGGCTGGGCTGGTTCTGGGATGCAGTGGGGGGAGGGGAAGATCTGGGCTGGTTGTGTGATGCAGTGGGGGGAGGGGACGAACTGGGCTGGTTTTGGGATGCGGTGGGGGAAGACTCTACGGACTACTCTTTCTTTCTTCTATGTTTTTATAGTGCCATCTAAAATTTATTTGCACTAATATAGATAAGCCCTAACACCTGATGACCTTAGGGATTAATGTTATATTAAGACACCAACTTCATGCCGTTCCATGTGTCTGAATGTTGAGTCTTTTGACAAGAAATGCTCCTGTGGTAACCGGACAACTCGAACAGCAAATTCTTGATTTCTGCATCTAACTGCATCTATGTGGCCACTGGAAGTCACCGTTTGATTTGCACTTTAACAGTAGTCAATGTCATTAATCATAATTATCATTACCCATTACTTCTACAGCAAAATACTGTCAACTACATTTCTGCAAAACACAATAGCCAAAATCTCATCCTTAATAGACAACAAAGCATTGCCTTACACAAATTACAAACAGCAGGCCAAGATAGATTTTTTAATGCTGATTTAGGTGCATACATATAAATTCTGAGGTGATATTTATTAAACCAAATACACATAAACACAATTGTTAATCTTTTTAGTGACATCAAAGTTATTGCAATGTGATTTCTAGCTGTATCATGACTTAAAGTAACAAATATTTTTATTAGAGCCAGAGACTTTTCCCCAGGGCAGGATTGACTGCCATGAGGGGTCATAGTTTTAAAGTGTTAGGAGGAAGGTATAGAGGAGACGTCAGAGGGAGGTTCTTCACCCAGAGAGTTGTGTACGCATGGAATAGTTTACCAGTGGTAGTCGTGCAAGTGGAGTCATTACTGACATTTAAGCGACTGCTGGGCATGCACATGGAAAGCAGTGAATTGAGGGGAACATGGGTTAGGTTATTTTATTTTTGGATTCGGATTATTCCACGGCACAACATCGTGGGCCGAAGGGCCTGTACTGTGCTGTACTTTTCTATGTTCTATGTAAATGTTTTATCCAATCTTAATTTGTTATCTTACCACTTTCAGCATTAATATAAAACTCTGTAGAAGTTCCTACAAGGATTCTATAGGAAACTTTTCCATTCATTCCTGAGTCTTTATCTGTCGCACATACAGTCAGAACGTACGTATTGACTGGTAAGAATTCAGGCAGTATAATCTGAAACAACAGATCAGTCCATAAAATATGATTCTTGTACCACAGGTCAATTGATAGAAAGCTGGGTAAAAGTAAGTTTAAAAATGAGTACAAGAACTCGAAGTACCCACATCTATTGACATCTATTTTCAGCTTGCTATCAGCCTCCCTCAAATAGGAGAGGCTAAGCTAAGCTGACTTTGTAACCAGTGAAAATCATACAAGCCTATTTACACCAATTGCTCTAGTTTACTCCTCCCTCAGGATGAAATATTCTACTTCAGCGAGTTACTTTTATTAAGTGGCTTTACTGTGTACTATGGAAGTCACGCTTCGTAAGCAGAAAGCCACTAAAACAAAAAGATCAGCAGTTTATCTGACAAGCAAAGAAGTTCATCACTATTCAATTTTCAAACTAAAGAATCCGCATAGTTTCTATTTGATTGATACAGCCTACATTATCTCCCACAAAGTGACACAGAAGGTAAGCTAGACAGATTGCAACTCTTTAATTTCCATTTATGAATCTGTAAGTTCCAGTGACATAAGCAAGTCTAAAAAACTTTGGAGGGGTGAAAAGTAATTTTACAGAATCAAAGTCGAGGAGATCCCAGAAGTGTGAAACACAATTGCAAGCTTTTAATGATTGAATCAGATAGTAACAATCTCAACTAACAGGTTTCATGGGTCAGCCCATCATCAATAGTACATTAGCGTAGCGCTGACCTGTCTGCACAGATATTTGACGAACAAATCTGTCACAGAGTACTGACATCATTTAATGGAAGACTAACAAAGAAAGACATGAAACAACTTGTGTCCTTTCACAAGGGTCTCTGAAGTAACAGGGAAGATTTGAGGGATTTTAATGGCACCTCTATCCAATAACATCTATAATTTAGCCTCTATCCACTATTCTTTCAACACTGCTGGGTCAAAGTTATGGAACTTTCTACTGACAGTAATGTGAAAATAACCACAAAGACAAAGACTTGTAGTGGTTCAAGGCAATGGGCACCTACTTACTTCTCAAGGCAACCAGGTATAGGCAATAAACTGTGAGCTTGATTTATTTGACTCTGCAAACACACAATATGCTGAATTTATACAAGGGGGTGCCATAAATGTTATTTGTAAAATAGTAATGAATCAATTCTACCTGATATGATTCTTGAGAAAAGACAGGTGAATTGTCATTTAAATCCACTACAAAAACTCTAAGACCTCCTTCAGTTTCATGCACTGAATCAGAAATCTTGATCTTCACCAAATATTCAGACTGTTTCTCAAAGTCCAATGGCTCAGTCAAAATGATGATTCCAGTGTTGCAGTCAATAGCAAATTTACCTTCTGGATTACCATTCTTGGTAAAATTATAGGAAAGAATGGGGTTTAGATCCATATCAGTTGCCAATATCCGTGTGACAACATAACCAGCTTGCAGGTCTGAAAGTACAAATCCATTAGTTTCTGAAATTGGTTAACCATGACATCATTTTTTGTGATAAATTGCTGCTATCATATTATCATTTGATAAAAGTAAGCATTTTCATTATGCTGTGATTTAAATGATAAAATGCAAACTTACACAACGAATGTAGACACTATCAATGTTTTATGTGCAATGCTATTTGAAGGATGTGAACAGAACTAAACCTAAGCAAAATCATCCAATTGGAAGGACAGAACAGGTTGGAACCTTCTTTGAAGCATGCCCAGAAGTAGACATTAGGACTTGAATATTTGTACAGGAACTGTAGGATAATTAATTGAATTGAGATTCCAGAAGTTATAACATGCCATATTATTTTATCAATGTCTTATGGTACATGTAAGAGTCCTTTATCTTGTACTGCAATCAAGCCATTAACTCATCTAAAATAAATCACTGTCTCCACTAATAGGGAATAATACAGTATAATAACCTAAAATGTTTACAGTTAATAAATCATCCAGTTATTTTTAGGAAGATCTGGCCTGGCCTCTAATAAACAACATTCATTTTTAATATACATTCCCTTACTTGTACCTATCTGGTAGGCTGTGGGCAAAAAAAACTGGTTTCTCTGTGTCCACCATAATTACAAAAGTTTTAACATAACTTCCACTCACAAGCAGAGAAAATAATCCATTACCAAATTGCATTTATTTCACAGAAAATACTGTCTTACGTTTCTGCTATTTTGAAGTGTTTAACTTTTATTATTGCTGCACTGGACCACAGATCATTGCTGGGTAACAATTAAGCTTTACAGTCAACTAAATATAATAATTCCTTTATACCAAATTCATTTTGATATTTTTGTATTTGCTCTGGAAACTTATGTTTTAGAGATGGTGTCACATTGAGATTCTTGCACTAAAACATAATAGCAATACATCAATGACTAACCCTATGACGTAGTTTTGAGTTAGCACTTTAAAATAACTCAAACAGATGTTCACTTATGTGGCCATATTTCTATTCTTTCTATGGCAGCAGTTTTATATATATTATGTATATCTTTATCTCTTGATCTTAGTAGCAGCTATAGAAGCTCATCATAGTTCTTGAACATCAAAAAATTATGAATGTACTGTGTTTGTTATCTGATCCATTGCCAATGATGAACCGGGAAAGGGATTTTAGCTTCATTCAACAAAGAAGACATTACTGAAACAAACTGAAAGCAGGCGGCTTGCAAAGTTGTCCTCATTTTTAGACAGGATATCCACATAATAGAATTGTGGGATACCTAATGAAATAAATCAGTCTAGCGATTGTTGTTTATAAACTGTGTACTAGTGCATGGAGATCTGTTTGCTATAAATGCTACTTACCTAACTAAAACAAACAGATGATACTTCCGTAAGAACAGTGTAATATTGCTAGAAACTGTGAAGTATTTATGTTAATAGCTCAAATCATAATTGTCAGATTACGGTTTTACATATAAACATATCTTATCAAAAACTAATGATAACTAATGGTGTCATGAAGAGTTATTATGGTTAAAGCTCAACTTACTTTCAAAAATCTTCACAGCTTTCAGTGGAGGAATACTTGGAGGATTATCATTAATATCCACAACCTGAATCACAACAATGGCAGTTATCGAAAGCCTAGGACTTCCTCGATCAGTTGCTTGGATAACTAATCTATTTCAAACAGAGATAGGAAAGTTGAAAATGTTGATCTGATAACTGCATATCCACTTATCAAAAACGCTAATACAAATATACCATAGAACTGTTAAACTGTATTTTGTAAAATGCTGCAGTGTATGATCAAGACTGGTCTTCAGGCCTTATCACCTTAAAATGGGTATTCTGCATGCCTCAATCAGGGTGGCAACGACAGCGAAACAAAAAAAAATCTGCATTTATTGCCAGAGGTAGTAGGAACTGCAGATGCGGGAGAATCTGAGATAACAAGGTGTACAGCTGGATGAACACAGCAGGCCAAGCAGCATCAGAAGAGCAGGAAAGCTGATGTTTCAGACCTAGACCATTTAATGGCAACATGGCACTAAATGCAAGATAACAAGGTATAGGGCTGGATGAACACAGCAGGTCAAGCAGCATCAGAGGAGCAGACAGGGTTCCTGCTCCTCTGATGCTGCCTGGCCTGCTATGTTCATCCAGCTCTACACCTTGTTATCTTGCATTTTAGTGCCTTGTTGCCATTAAATGGACACTTGTATAAATAACATGGAAATCAGAGTTGCTTTCAATGATTTTACACTTGGCTAGAGATTCTGCTGTTGAAATATATACCCCTGGAAATCAACAGGAAATGTATGAACCATTTAAACTTTACATTCTGATGCCCTTATAGTAAAGTAACATCTTGTTGAATGAGATGTAATTAGGAGATGAATTTGACCAGAATTTGGTGTGTAGACAGAGTTAATGATAGCAGTATTTTTTGTAGGATGGAAGATTGCAAAGCTAGGGGCCACAGATTTCAGGTGAGAGGAAAAGAATTTAAAAAAGACTTGAGGCAAGTTTTTTTTACACAGAGTGGTTCACATGTGGAATGAACTTCCTGAGGAAATGGTGAATGCAGGTACAATTACAACATTTAAAATACATTTCGATAGATACAGGAACAGGAAAGGTTTGGAGGGATATACAGGTGGGACTAGTTTAGTTTGGGATTATGCTCGGTATGTGCTGATTCCTTGCTGTACGACTTTATGACTGTTACTATGACTCTCAGTGTCAATTGTTGAGTTTCATGGAGGATTTCTCTTTGAGAGGCCTAGTGAGTTTTTTCACATGATCTTCCCAAACTTGCCTCATTATCTTTACACAATGCATGTATGGCATCTTGCTTGCTGTATTCTCCCATAGGTTATAGGCAGAGTACATGTCAATGCTGTGAAACACTGGGACTTGTGGCATTGGCACATATTTAAAGTATGGTGTGCATCTGGTCATGCATTGATAGTCCTGAGCTGCCCTCCATTGCTTGTATCATTTGTCCTAGACAATTTACATAAAGGAAAGGTGGTGCCCCTCTTGCAGACAGAGACCTAGAGATTCTGGTGGATGGGAAGGTGCTGAGGAAGATAGTCCTCTTCCACAATGACTGGCAAAGGAGATCGCAACACCAGATTCTGTCAGCCTGATTGGAGTTTACCACCCAGGTCACTGCTGTTTTAACAGTCCGGAGGAATGCCCACAATGCTATAAAATAGTTAATGGCCTTCTCCACACTGCCAGGGTAAGTATCACCATCTTCTCTCTGTTAATTCACATTTACTCTATCTCTACTACAGCACACACCCCCGACTAAGGCTCACAGTCTATCACTCTTATCATTGCAAGCAACATCATCTGTCATTCTCTCTCACTCATCCCCTACCTCCCACATTTTTAACCCTCCAAGCATTTTACGCTACTTACTCACTCAATTGGGCACCTCATTATCTTTCCCCCCTTCCACCAGTAATAATAGCTGTGTCAGACAGTTTCATCTCGCTTAATCCCTCCCCTTGCATCACTGCAGAGAAAATGGCCCACAATCGAGTTAGACCAGGCAGTGGAGTACCCAACATCCATCACTTTGCCCTCTCAAAGGAGAGAATCCTGGCCTGAGCCAGTGAGAACAATAAACATTTATCTGCTGACATCAGCACCCAAGTAAGAATCATTATCCATTGCCATGCTACTGTCCCATTACTAACACTGCGAATGTACTCTTAACATGACCTGTCTTCTACCCTTATTCACGATACATGCTTTCCTTTGTGTTCTGCAGTTTCCAGTGACAGCTGCCTGGTGGTATCAGCCAAGAGGCTGGCTTGCAACACATTTCCTCTCTGACCTCTGAAGAAGAAGCCGTTGATATCTCTAGGAGCAAGGCAGCCTCCTAAACCCTTCATCAGCTCAGATACTGTCTCCTCAGTTGGTTTTTTGGTTAAATTAGAGTCAGGAGCACATGCTGGTGAGGACACCACTGCTAAGACCCCACAGTTGGCTGACGAAGAAATGCCCCAGGTCAATAGGCTAGCATTTATTATTCCTACTCATCCAGAGGGCAGTTAACAGTAAACCAAGTTGCTGTGGTTTCAAGTCGTATGAAGACCAGACCACAAAAGAACACTAAGGACATCAGTGAACAAGATGGTTCTGTGACAATCAACAAAGGTCTCATTTTCATCATTAAACTCAATTTCAGACTTTTAGTGAATTCAAACTCTACCATCTTCCATGGCAGAATTTGACAGGCAAGTGATAATACTACAAAGCTATCGCCTCCCCAGGTGCAACAACCAATAGTGAATCTGGAGGATCCAATTTCTTCTGAGGATGCCCTGTCATAGCCATCCTAACCATGCAACAGCACAGATATTTTCACTTCAGGATGTTGTGACAGGATTGGAATTTCACCTATGAACCACAATTCACAAGCAGAGACCACAATGGCATGGAACATAATGGACAGTGAGAGCATTACAGTAATGAATAATTATTAAATGAGCAGAAAATCTATTCTCTACTAACTTCCTGTCATTTTCCACAATAATAGAGCAAATTGGACAGGCTAACTTGTGCATGAATTAATTAGTTTCACTGGGTATTACAAGAATGTATTCATTCTTCCATGGAGATAATGGCCAATTTCTTGAAATATCAATGCTGGAAATCAGGGCAGCGTGGCGGCTCAGTGGTTAGCACTTCTGCCTCACAGCACCAGGAACCTAGGTTTGATTCCACCCTTGGATGACTGTCTGTGTGGATTTTTGCACATCCTCCCTGTGTCTGTGTGGATTTCCTCCCACAATCCAAAGATGTGCAGTTTAGTGAATTGGCCATTCTAAATTGCCCAACAGTATCCAGCAATGTGCAGGAAAGGTGGATTGGCCATGGGAAATACAGGGATACATGGACAGAGGGGTGGCTCTGGGGGATGTTCTTTGGAGGGTTGCTGTGGATTCAATGGATTGAATACCTTGCTTCTACACTGTACAGATTCTATTAAAAAAAGTCCATGCACGGAGTGATAACAGCAGTGCAGATTCTGGACGCTATCGGGTTTGATATCTTAAAATAGGATGAAAATTAACATAAACTTTGATTTTATAACCCACCATTAGACTATGCCAAAGTGGTCTTTAGCAAAGTGATATGCTGTGTGACTGGCTCTTCAGATGGAGAGATGGATGATAGGGAAGGGGGCATTAGAAGGATCTACATTCAAAGCATTTTCACTTCTCCGTGATGGCAAACGACGCCATGCAATACACCAATACTTGTCCATGATTGCTACATTGGTGGTAACTCACTACATCTTACAATAAAACAGAATTCTTGGTATCCCAGGGAGCCATGTGAGCAGTAGATGTTGTGGTGGGGCTGCCAGCATTTTTGATCTTCACCTCAGATTTGTCTTCATATAATGTTGGCACAATGCTTTGTTCTTCTTGTAATTTCAATCTTTACTGTGGTTCAATATCATGCAAAGTGGTGAAAGACAAAGAAGACTTGAAATTTAGTGCAAAAGAAAAGATTGTCTGAAATAGTTTTGCGACAAGAATTGCTTGATTTTAGAAATTTTATGATCTGCAATGAAACATAGATGCTTCAAGGCCAAATCAATTAGGTGAATTTATTACACTTCAAGTAGAAAGGTTTGCATTAGCAGTTGGGGGCGATCACATCTGAAGTAAGGCACAGCTGAGTGAATGCGTGTTTCTGGGATTCTGAAGCAACATGGAAATTTGGGGCAGAGGGGAAGATATGCCTTTTACATTTTTTTGGTTCATAGTTTACAAGGTCTTTTATACACGATGAATCGGAGCCCAGTACAAAACAAAGAGTGGCATCACTGGAAAATTGTAAGTTCACAGGTTGAAAATAGCAGATCATTAGGATATCTATTATAAATTGCTTTCAGATTAAAGTTAAACAGGAGAAATTTTAAAACGTAAGTGTGATGTCAAAGGGAAGCAGCGAGATGGATGACCAGTAAAGATCTACCTTTAGGGATTAATCCTAAATAATATTTACTTGAAAGTGTAAAACAATCACTTTGAGATAAACTGAAATGAAAGAACATTAGAGATAAAAGGTGTTTTTTAATAAGGTATATTTTTGAAATAAATAAGATAAGACATGACGAGACAAGACAAGACTACTATGCTAAGGGATGCACTAAAGCTTGTGGCAGTTGTTGCCAAGGTACACGGGGAAAGACCACTGTCTAACATGGTCTTCACTGTCTTCTGAATTAAATGCAGGTCTGTTCACTTATCGCATCCCTCTGGAGCCTCAAATGCATGTAAACATGTTTACATAGTCATGTTCAAGTAAGAGGTGCCTTTGGTTTGTTTGGATAGTCAACATCAAAGCAGACGTCTTGTTTCCATAGGACTGTGGGATACCGCACCTCATCAGCTAAAGAAAATGTTCAGCTTCTGGACCCACAGGCCTTTGTTTGGTCAGGAGGAACACAGCAGCTGTTCCTCAGGTCTGGGTATTCTGCTGAGAGGAGGTAACTTCACCATCTCTGAAGTTAAGGAGGTGCTGAGGGAGGGTACCTCATCGCAGCAGACATTACATGCAAAAATGCTTCACTAAGACTAAATAATGTATACGCCCCAGTGGTGAAGACTGACTGTCCTGTAGGAGCTCCCATTTGTTCCGGCCAGAGACATCAACTGCATCATTGACGTGGATGGACAATCTGCAAGGCCTGACAGCAAACTGGACTCCATATCTAGATTCCTGATGGGAATAGTGTAAGTTGCCAAGCTGCACAATGTCTTCCACACCCATGAAGATGGAGCATGGCGTAGATACACCTGGTCACAGCCAGACGGGTCTATCCGCTCAGATATATTTCCTGTTTGCATCCCGCACATTCTCGGTTACTCTCTCTGAACTCTGGGATACTTGAGGACAGCAGCATGATTTGGCGCCTCATCCTGCTTTCTGCCATAATATACAAACTGCAGATGGTATGACCATGGATCTCTTGCTTTATACACTAACGTCCTCTCAACCCAATCTTTCCTTTCTGATTTTGTGCTTTCAGATTCTTGAGTACTGCCACCTCTCAGACCACAGCAAGGAGGAAGAGAGTGAGCAATACTTTACCAATGATAAAGAAGCACTCTCACTCTGACACTGGCCACGATCAACTAATATATAGGTACTTTCTCAATTTGAGGCTAATAAAATGAGGTGAGTCACCAGGCATACATGATCTTTAGCCAGAGCAGACAAAGGGAAGAATGTATGCCAGCTCTCCAGAGGGTGTTCTCACAGCTAAGGGTACTCAGTGAAGATTTTGATATTTTAAATTTCAAAAATATACTTTATTCATAAAAATATCTTTGTATATATACATAATCACAAACACAGTTTAGTTCTGTAAAGTATCTAGGCAACAAACAAACATTGCATTTTGACTCTATATAAACAAATCAAAGAGACCTCTTCCATTTACAAGTCTTTATTTACATGCATTTGAGGCACTACAAGGATCCAACAACTGAATGGCCCCCAATGAACTTCAGCAGGAAGAACTCACACAGTGGTCCTTCCCTTCTGAGCCTTGGCAGCAGCTGCCCCAAGCTTTAGTGAGTCACTCAGCACATAGTCCTGGATCTTGCAACGTGCCAGTCTGCAACACTTGGTTGAGTTCAACTCCTTGTTCTGGAAGACCAAAGAGCATCTTTTACCAAGTTGATTGTCCTCCAGGCACAGTCAATGTTTGTCTTGGTGTGTGTCCCGTGAAATGGGCTACATTATGGGGCTGCTTGGCATAAGTGTTAACAAAAACTACTGCATCTTTCTCTAGGCTTCCTTCACAAAGGCTCATTCCAGCAGGAGATGTGTGACAGTTTCAACCCTGACTGCAGCCACTTCGAGGGCAGTATGTGGCGCAGCAGATCAACCATGTGTACATGAAGGATCTGCCCTTCTCATTACCAGCCAAGCGATGTCTTGGTGCTTGTTGGAAAGTTCTGGTGATGAGGCATTCTGCCAAATGACTTTGACAGTCTGCTCAGAAAATCACATGACAGGATCTACCTTCTTCTTTTTCCACAGGGTCTCAAGGATACTACATGCTGACCACTTCCTGATGGACCTGTGGTCAAAGATATTTTTCTTTGCAAATTTCTCCATGAAGGACAGGTGATACAGAATGGTCCAACTATTTGGAACATTCCGTGGCAACAAGGCCAGACCCATCCTTTGTAACACCGGGGCAGGAAGAACCTGTGTGTAGTGGCACTTGATGTTTGTGCACTGGGGGTCTATGTGCAGCTTGATGCAGCTGCACACAAAGTTGGCCAGCTGGATGAGGGCAACATTGGGTACCTTCTTCGCACCTTATTCAGAGTTTTATACATGGTATCCCTGCAGACATGGTCCATCTTAGACCTCCAGATGAAGTGCAAGATGACTCAGCTGACTGCAGAAATGCTGTCCCAGGGAATGGGTTAGCCTGTGCCGCTTACGATAACGGAGGGTGCCTCACACCTGATGAGCAGGTTTTTAGCCACAATAGAGACACAGCGGTGCTCCCAACAGACCAGTTTCTGCTTCACCTTAGCAATGAGCTCCTCCCAAGGTTTTGCACACATAGCCCCCCTGTTCCTGGTGGCTTCATGGCCCTTGTTTTATGCTCACTGAATTCTCATCCTCAGGTGTTGGCTATCATTAGCCACATGGATAGGTTCCCTAACTTGTTCCTGAGATGTAATAATTGCAAAAGGAGCAGCATGCCTCAAAACATAAGCACTACGGTTTCTCCAGCGAGACAAACATTTACTGCTGAATGTACAGCATTTCTTTCAAACAAGTGATGTCAGCAAAATCTTTTATATTTACCTGTAGAAAAGTTCCTGACACTACAACAAGCTTCCATCAAGGTTCACTGCTCTTGTAAGGAGCTATGAACCATGTCTCCCTAGATGGGGTCCAAAATGCCCAAACTCTGTAATAAGGGAAGCACAAGACTGGTGCATGTAGGATCTCTCTATACACTAATCCTGGATCAAAAAGAAATTGACACATAGTTTCCAGACCCAGTATTTGAGACAGGATTAGGAACAGAAATGAAATGAAATGAAATGAACAGAAATGAAATCGCAGAAATGAAATGAAGAACTTAATCACTGGAACTGGAGACAATAAAAAGCCACATGACAGGAATTAAAGGAATCCTGCAATTGGATCCCATCTGCCACTTTTCCTCCATTCTGACACAGATGGTAGTGTCAAAATCCAATGAGTCTAAGTGTGGTAGAAATTTTGCTGACTAGGCTAGCATTTATTGTCCAGACAACAGTTAAGAAAGAGTCAATCACATTGTATCAGTGATAATGGGAACTGCAGATGCTGGAGAATCCAAGACAATAAAATGTGCGGCTGGATGAACACAGCAGGCCAAGCAGCATCTCAGGAGTACAAAAGCTGACGTTTCGGGCCTAGACCCTTCATCAGAGAGCTGATGAAGGGTCTAGGCCCTAAACGTCAGCTTTTGTGCTCCTGAGATGCTGCTTGGCCTGCTGTGTTCATCCAGCCGCACATTTTATTACCGTCAATCACATTGTTGTGGGTCTGGAATAACATGTATACCAGACGAGGTAAGGGCATCAGATTTCCTCCCCTAAACAGCATTAGTAAACTAAATGGGTTTTTCTGACAATCAGCAACAGTTTCATGGTCATCATTAGATTCTTAATTCCAGCTTTTTATTGAGTTCAAATATAATCATCTGCCATGGTGAGATCAGAACCTTGATCCCCACAGCATTACCCACATCTCTGGATAAACAGTCTAACAATAATACCACTAGGCCATCACCTCCCATAAGAGAGGCTGGGTACACGAAGATAAATTTTTAAGAAGTGACAAGTTAATAAGGCCATAGCGAAAGAGGAAAAAGCGTTTTCAAAGTAAACGGAAAGGCAGAGAAGATATGTTAAAATTGTTTGGAACCTTGATCAGACCACATTTGCCTGTAGTTTTAACATGAAGGTTGCTATATATTACAAAAAGGATGGAGAAACACTGGAGAAGAAGCAGAAATATAAATGATACCAGAACTGAATGCTTATATTCATCTGGTAAGATTGCACAAATCGATGGTCATTTCTTTTAAGTAGTTGGGGTAAGACCTGATAGAAGTCTTCAAGATTCTGAAAATGATATAGTAGGGTAGAGCAAGACAAAAGCCTATAAATATAAGATAATCAATAATAAATTCAACAGAGAATTAAGCAGAAACATATTTACCTAGAGGGTGGTTAAAACATGGAGGAGTTGAATCAATTAGCACACATGCATGTAAGGGGAAACTAGATACACATATAAGGGAAAAAGGATATAAAGATATGTTGATGGGGTAGATGAAGTAGGGTGGGAGGTGACTTGTGTGGAGTATGAACATTGCCATTGACTTGAGGGGCTGAATGCCCTGTTTTTGTACTCGAATTTATATGTAATTGATAACAATAGTTCTTCTTACCTGTGTGACATTTATGAAAATCAACACAGTTGAACTGGCACAAGCCTCAACTAAAAATTGAAGTGATAATGGAGATTATTGACATCACATATGGTTGGGCGATATTTACATTCAAGGGCTAATTTTTCAAATTCACTGCTCATGTGGTAAACTGGTGAAGTCAATCACCAATTCAGTGTAGAACCATTTAATTTTCATTTCCATTTACCATTCAAGCAGTGAAGATTATTCACATTATGTGGGATGCACAAATTTAACCATGCATGACAAAACAATTTTAACTGCAGTCTGATATTGCACAAGGAAACGACACAAACCTGTAGGAGGAAATTACTTCTCGATCTAAAACAGCATTAGTTGTAATAATTCCTCGAGTTAAATCAATAACGAAAGCCTCGTTTTCATTTCCAGATATTATAGAATATTCAATTTGGCCATTAAGCCCATGGTCAGAATCAGATGCAAAAACCTGTCAACAATACACAGCCATTCAGGACTTTTTAAAATATTTTATTAATTTATTGGACTCAACTTCTTACGACTTCTATTAGTAAATCGGTTAAACATTGCAAAGTATTTCCCATTCTGCATTTGTTAATGAAAATATATTCATTGAAACAAGTTTTGCATTTCCTGTTCCAGTATGCACTATAAATTCAAGATAACAACAACCAGTTGTATTTAAGTAGCAATGAAGGCATCCCAAACATTTCATACAGAAATTAGAAACCAAAATATCACATTAAGAGATATTACAATAGATAAACTTAGTCAAAGGGGTGCGTTTTGAAGGATTGCCTCTGGACGAAAGAGAGGCACAGGGCAAGATTTAAGGATGGAATTCCAAAGCTTAGAACCCAGGCAGCTGAAGATATGGACACCAATGATGGGAATGATTAAAATCGAGGATCCTCAAGAGGCTGGATTTAAAAGAATTTAAATAGTTCAGAGGTTGTAGGGCTGAAGGAGATTACAGAGATGAGGAACAGCAAAGCCAGAGAGAATTTGAAAACAAGGCTGAGAAATTTTAAGACTGAAATGTTGCTTAACTGGGAGCTAATATAGATCAGTGAACACACTGTTGATAGGTGAATGAAATTTGTGCAAGTTGGGACATGGGCAACAATATCTGTTCTAGTTCTTTTTGCAGTCAGCAGAACTCTGGTGCATGTACAGCAGCGATGTCCAGCACAGGAAATTAACGCATTGCCACGCTGATCATTGCCAACAGACATGTGGGGAGCTTCAAAGCGGTTGCACAGCTGTGCAGCTTAGAAGGAACCAACTGGCCAGCAGAGTTTGGATGATCTCAAGTTTGGAGAGGGTATAGTGTGACGTTGGCAAGGAGCTCATTAGCATTGTCAAGTCCAGAGGTAATAAATGCATAAATGAGTGTTTCAGCAGCAGGAATGCTGAGGCAAAGATTGAGTCAGGTGATGTCACAGAGATTAAAACAGGCAAGAGGTGGACCAAAGATGGATACAAGAGAGTTGCAGTGGGAGAGTTGCAGTGAGGTTGGTCCAGACGGAGGTCTGATGAAGGGTCTAGGCCCGAAATGTCAGCTTTTGTGCTCCTAAGATGCTGCTTGGCCTGCTGTGTTCATCCAGCTCCACACTTTGTTATCTCTAGTCCTAATCACATGGTTGTAGTTGAAAATTGATTTAGGAATAACATGATGACACTGAGGTTGCAAATGGTATAATTCAACCTCAGACAATGGCGAAGGAAAGTTATGATGTCAATGGCAGGGATCAAAGGCAATATTTAATCAAAGGAAATTTTTTGTTGCCCTGTAATGATGTTGGACAAGCAGTTGGATAATTTAAGGGTAGTGGAAGGTCGAAAGAGGTGGCAGTGAGGAAAATCTGTGTATTGTCAACATATATTTGGAAACTGATAAGTTTTCAGATTATACTACTAAAGTAGATAAGAAGTAGGCGAGTGCAAAGAATTGCCAAGTTTGGGGAGCACACAGAATGGGAAGAGTTATTATTGATGGCAATTCAGTGGATACAATCAAATAGGTAAAGAATGGAATCAGGCAGTTGCAGTCCTACCCAGTTAGGCAATGGAGATGATGCACTGGAGAACATGGTGTGATCAGTCAAGTGAAGAAGGGCAAGGAAAAACAGTTAGCCTTTGTGACAGTCAGACAGGATGCAACTTATGACTTTGATAAGAATATTGCAGCAGGGACACTGGAAAACCTCTTAATTGGGTTCAAGCATTGGATCTTATAAGGTCCTCTTGTGACTTGAAATGATAGGTATGGAGAAAATGCTTCTCCCATGGGAGCATCTGGAGCTTGGGATCATAGGTTCCCCATTAAAACCAAGATTAGCCTTGTTTTTTTTTTGTCTCTGAGACTTATCAGTCTTGTAGTGGAAATATTTTTCGGGTAGAGATAGATTTGAATTAAGCCAGTCGGTGAACAATATCAGGTATTGGATGAGAAGGCTCAAAGGATTGAATGACCTGCTCCTGCTCCTAATTTGTATGTTTGTATCAAAGATGGGCAAGAAGTTCGGAGACCATATACATTAAAGAATCCGGAGAGGAAAGGAAGGCTGGAGATCCCCAACTTGCAGTTTTTAAAAATAATTTTAGTGTTTTACCCTCCTTCCTTTTTCCGGAAGTACTGCCTGTACTGATCACTTTTTGCATGAACTACTTGCTACTGGTCCTTGAAATTATCCTTCACTGACTTCATTCTACAATTTTGAAATTTAAAGCAACAGTTTGGATAGGCATATGTTATGCACCTGTCTCATTTTCAGTGAAATTAATGAAAATGAAAATTGAGAGATGTGTAGAATGGCCAGAAAATGCATATTGGCCAAATTTTACAAAACCCACCCAAATCCCACCATTGATGAAGCTCTCTCTCTCTAAAGTGGAAAAAATACATTGGGTGCGGTCAATAATATGAGTTATATCTCAAGTCTCTGAATTGTAATATTTTAAGGTCTTTGAATTGTAATTTCCTGTTTCATCGCTAACAATGCAAGAATTCAGGGTTCTGATTTTCTGTTGAGCCTCCTCTAAGTTCCTGCAGGAACTATAGCAAGAGATTAGCAAAACCTTCAGAGAATTTGGTGCAAAATTGCAATGCAGTGATTCACAGCACTTTCTTTTCCAGGATAGGGTGATGGTAATGGAGGCTGGTTTCTGAATTGCACTGGTTGTAAATTAGGAGATTGCAAAAATCATCATGAAGATGCAGGGCCCAGACCTCTATTGTAGCATCAATTGAGTGTATATGCAGTTGTGTCCTTAAAGGATTTCTTAGACTCATACAAATTTTCCATTCTTTTTCACTTCTACTTCTGATTTAACTGTACATTTGGGCTAACTTCTGCAGTCACTAATCAAGTCACCTTTGTAAGGTTTGAACATAACTTGAAGGATTGTTCAAATTGACCTGCTGTTTAGTATTTCAAATGTCAACTTAATTAAAAGTTTGTGAAAAGTAACGCACTCATTCCTCTGCTCCATTATGTATCTCTGATCATATGCAGTTTTGAGACAACCCTTACCTGCGAGACGTATGTACTACGTGTTTGGCCCTCCCATATCGATGTCTTATAATAATTTTGTTGAAAATATGGTTGGTTATCATTTACATCTTCAATTATAATAGTTAACTGGCTATATGCTGTTTGATGGTTACTTTCTGCCAACAACAACAAATGCATCTTGGTTCTGACTTCATAATCCAGAATCTTGGAATCTTTCACCACAATGTCACCTGAAAACAGAAATAAAGCGTTACAGCACATTGAAGTATATTAAATAATTTTTATTCATGACCAATTACCACAGTAAGGTATTCTCCTTTCGGTCTCAAGGACATTACTTTATCTTAACTTTTAGTTACTACGAAATCCTGTGGTCTGAACACTGTTTTAGAATTTCTGGATAAACTACATCTCCTAATGTTTCTTTTACAGCTGATAGGGATTGTGATTTCAGATAAGTATGGCAGTGAAGTTAAAGTCAAGTTAACAACTGGTGTGGAAAATCTGGGGTAGCAATTTACCAAGTTTCACACACACAACCTAAAGCATCAAACAGTGTGCAATTTAAACAAGAAGCGGTGGTGCATTTGAAATGGAGCTTTAGTGCTCACTTTCATTATGTGCCAGAAAAACCTTGCCGATCTGAAAAGGATACATTTCAGTCAAGTTCCATTGCTTATTACCACCCTTACATTAATCTCAGATTGGGAGGGGAGGAAGAATATTGAGAAAGACTCTAATCTAATCACAGGCTGTCACCAGTTCCAGAAAATGCTGAAAAGCTGAAGGATACCTACTCCAAAGAAAATTTTAAAATAAACTGCTTTTTTTTGTTGTAGCTGTCATATAAGGGTTTCAAGACAATGAAGTAAGTCTGTGGCAATGTCACATATTACTCAGAATAAAACCGCAGAATGGGTGGAGATAGAACACTCTGGAAAAAAGTCTACTAAACCAGACTCCGACCTGGGCATGAACACGCAACGAAGATAGTTAAGTTTGATAAAGACTAAACTAGGAGTCAGAGCATGGTATATCAATTGTTACCATGTATAGCAGTATTTAGTAGTAATGTATAAGAAATAGTGTTACTTTGAAGTCTAAGCCTGCAGACAATTTTTGACTCAAGAAGTCTGCAAAGAACCCAAACTCTTGCTGTGGCATCAAACCACAGGACAAAAAGATAAGAAAACAATCATCTTTACAGCAACAGAGATTTAACAACAACTGTAATCAACTAAGAATACCACAATACAACAAAATGAGTGTCGAACAGGGAGATCGAAGCTCAAATAATATTCTCCCAAATCAAGAAAACAATCAATCGCTTCAAGTTGTATGTCTGTACGACAATGGAAAGAACATCAGATTATGTAATACATAGACAATATTAATAAGAAACACTTACATGTGACAATCTCTAACAGATTTTGAACAGTACTTCAACAATAAGTGGGACACTGATGAGATCACTCTCAAGAGTGGATATCAACTTCCCAGAGATGCTGTAGATAGTTTCCTTCATAACCGATATCAATTATCTGAACAATGCAACTATGAAGTCTTACAACAAGAGCTCATTTGAAATAGAATTTTCAATAGCCTCTTGGATAAATCAGTTACAAGATGCTTTCAGTGTAAAGAGGATGTAACTCTAGAATGGCTAGTCCAAACAGCAATAGATACAGAATCTAGACAACTGCTCAAGAGATAGGGAGCAAAAGTTCAAATAAAGCAGCATTTTCTGGTGTGTTGACTATTTAAAACACAATAAACCAGCTGACCAGAACAGTCAAATCTCTTGATTTAGCAATAAACCAGAAATGATAACACTACCCTAAGCAAATGCTTAAATCCTAAGCAATTTAATACTACAGTATCTTGATGCATGTGTGGTTCCAAAGCCCCTCAGCAATGAAGACAAACAACATATTGTGGCAAAAAGGTGACTGCTCGACAATGTGCTACAGCCTGAAGAACAGACTAAGCAACAAATATATTCTTCGCAAATATATGCACATTCAGACAATGGAACAGAAACTTGAAGAAATCATCAAAGCTGTGAGGGAAGAAACTTCACATGAACAGTAACAATGCACAAACTATTTTATTTCTTCCCACTGGAACAACAATTTTCCAACATTAGTAATGGAGCTGATAATGTCGAGCCAGTTTGAAATTCTCAAATACTCCTGTGATTCCTTCAACCCCAGTTTATTTAGTCAGATGAAATGACCCAAAGGAAGCCAGCAGAGAAACTGCAAGATTGCCATAGTCTTTCCTAGCCCATCTACTGAAAAAGATGAATCACATCAAAGCCTTGTGGAGGGATGGGAGAGATAAGTACAAAAAGTATAGCAAATGTTCTAAAAAGAAGTAATCTAGGTAACTCATTTGATATGTACATAAATGTTATTCATAGATTTGTATGATTTGATTTGATTTATTACTATTACGTGTACCAAGGTATAGTGAAAAGTGCTGTCTGATCTGTTTTACAGGCAGATTGTACTATGCAAGTGAATTAGGGTAACAGAACAGAGTGCAGGATGCAATGTTACAGCTGCCGAGAAGATGCACAGAGAAATCAACATTAACATTAAAGAGGTCCATTCAAAGGTTTGATAACAGAAAGAAGCCATTCAGTCCACTGTGTCTGCACTCACTGAGTATTTTGACTTAGTACCAAACTCCTACCCTTTTCACATAATCTGCACATTGTTTCTGTTTCAATAATAATCCAATGCCTTCTTGATTGCCTCAATTGAATCTGCAGCTAACACAATGGCAATGCATTCCAGACCCTAACTATGTTTTTTCAATTACTGTGAGGCATGGGCATCACTGGCTGACCAGCATTTATACTGCTCGTCCCTAGCTGTCCTTAAAGATATGGTGAGAAGCTGCCCTCAAGGGCTGCAGTTCACGTGCTGTAGGTAGACCCACAATGGCCTTAGGGAGGGAATTCCAGGATTCTATCCAGTGACAGCAAGGGGTGTGAATCCCAGTTCGGGATGGTTAATGGCTTGGAGGGGAACTTGCAGGTAGTATCTGCTGCTTTTGTCCTTCTAGATGAAAGTGGTCATGGGTTTGGAAGGTAATGTCTAAGGATCCTTAGTGAATTTCTGCTAGATAATATTCTTCATCTAGGTGGAGAGTCATGCAGTTGATTCTGAGATGAGGCTCCAGAATCTTAATGAGGGAAACTCCCATGGCATGAGGTGTGAGTTGGCTATGATGGATTGGGAAATATTATTGAAAGGAATGACAGTGCATAGGTAATGGCAAACATTAAAGAGTGAATGGGGAGCTACAAAAATTGTTCACTCTTGTCTGGTGCAAGAGTGTAAACAGACCAATGGCCAAGCCATGGCTTATAAGAGAAGTTAGAGATAATATTAGATGCAAAAAAGAGGCATACAAATTGGCAAAAATAAACAATAGCTCTGAGGATTTGGAATAGGTTAGTAGTCAGCAAAAGAGGGCCAAGGTGGGTTTACAGAAGGGCAATCATGCTTGACGAATCTACTGGTGTTCTTAAAGGATGTAACTGGGGCTGCACAGTGGTTAGCACTGCTGCCTCACAGTGCCAGAGACCCGGGTTTGATTCTAGCCTCAGGCGACTGTCTGTGCGGAGTCTGCACATTCTCCCTGTGTCTGTGTGTGTTTGCTCTGGTTTCCTCCCACAGTCCGAACATGTGCAGGTTAGGTGGATTGGCCATGTTAAACTGCCCGTAGTGTTCAGGGAGGTGTAGATTTGGTGAGTTACAAGGGGATGGTTCTGGGTGGAATGTTCTGAAGTTTGGCGTGGACTTATTGGGTTGAAGGGCCTGCTTCCGCACTGTAGGGATTCTGTGTTTCTAGTAGAGTGAAACAGGGAGAGTCAGTGATGTGGTTTATTTGGATTTTCTGAAGGCTTTGACAAAGTCCCACATAAGAACTAATGTGTAAAATTAAAGTGCATGGGATTGGGGGTAGTATATTTAGATGGACAGATGATTGGTTAGCAGACAGAACAAAAGGAGTAGCAACAAATAAGTCTTTTTAGAATGACAGGCAGTTGGGTGCCATAGGGATCAGCACCAGGAACACAGTTATTCACAATACATTTAGTGATTTAGGCGAGGAAACTAAATGTAATATCTCAAAATTTGAAAATAATACAAAGCTGGGTGCAAGGTGGAACTGTAAGAAGGATGCAATTTGGGCAGGCTGACTGGGCAAATGCATGGCAGATGCAGTATAATGTGGATAATTGGGAGGTTATCTACTTTGGTAGCACAAATAGGAAGGCAAATGTTTATCTGAATGGCTGTAAATTGAGAGAGGAGAATGTTCAATGAAACCTGGATGGTCTTGTGTACCAGTTGCAGAAGGCAGGCATGCAAGTGCAATAAAGAGAGCAAATTATACGCTAGCCTTCATAGGGAAAGGATTTGAGTACAGGAACAAGGACGTCCTACTGCAGTTATACATTGTATTGGTGAGGTGACACTTGGAACACTGTGCGTAGTTTTGATCTCCTTATCTGAGGACGGATGTTCTTGCTTTACAGGGAGTGGTGTGAAGGCTTACTAAATTGATTCCTGGGATGGCAGGATTGGCATAGGAGGAGAAATTTAATTGGTTAGGATTGTATTCACTGGAGTTTAGAAGAATGAGGGCAATCTCATAGAAACCGATAAAATTCTAAAATGGCAAGACAGATTAAATTCAGGAAAGATGTTCCTTATGGTGGAGGAGCCCATAACCAGAGGTCGCAATTTAAGGATAAGAAGTAAACCTTTTTAGGACTTAGATGAAGCAATTTTACCCAGAAAGTGGTGAGCATGTGGAATTTATTACCGCAGAAAAGTGGTTGAGACCCAAACATGATGTGTTTTCAAGGAGGAAGCAAATATTGGACTTACAGAAAAAGGAGTAGAGGGATATGGGGAAGGGTGGGGTTCGAATATGGAGTTTGATAATCAGCCATGATCATAATGAATGGCATAACAGGCTCAAAGGGTCGAATGGCCAACTTCTGCTCCTGTCTTCTACATTTTTACATTTAGACATTCCAGTCACGATGCCTTACAACTTTAAGTACTAACAGTTTATCCAGTACTCCTTCATATCAATTTTAAACCTTTCTAGCTGCTAATTTTCCTCCTTGTTCACTGTGATCTAAGCAGCATCTGCCTCATAGGTTAAAAACAGATTCTCATTCTTCTATGTACAAATTTCCTTTTTTGGCCACTAATCATCCTAATATTTGCAATCTTTACTCAGAGAGTAGTAAGGGCGTGGAATGCCCTGCTTGCATCAGTAGTAGACTCGCCAACTTTAAGGGCATTTAAATGGTCATTGGATAAACATATGGATGATAATGGAATAGTGTAGGTTAGATGGGTTTTAGATTGGTTTCACAGGTCAGCGCAACATCGAGGGCCGAAGGGCCTGTACTGCGCTGTAATGTTCTATGTTCTAATAAAGAAAGAAAGCTTGGTGACAGGTGTTGCACAAAGGTTTCAGGAGCCTGAAGCAACCTTGTGGTAATGATATGGAGCCACATATTACTGATTATAAATACATTTGGCAGAGTTGGAACAATAGAAACAGCTTGGTTGTGAAAGGCTCTCACAGACAAAGCCTTTTAGTTTTCTTTTTGTTTCCAGGTTTAGTTTCAAGCAGGAGCCTTTGTCATGTCAAATCAGTTGGAAGCTTCTCTTGACCTTTTTTCCTCCTGGACTGGAGAATGTATGTGAGAATCTGCGTCCAAACTTGCCTTTTTGACAAGAGGTGTGTTTATGGGGTGTTACTATATTGGAACAGTGAAATTGTAATATGTACTGTATCTATTATATGGTTAAGTTTTCCAATAGTTAAGTCATTCTAAATTTCTCTTTCTTTTGTTTGTATTTAAACTATAGTGTTTAAATAAATTGTGTTTTGCTTAACGACAAGTAGTTTGACCAGTTGCATTGCATCCGGTACAGGGCACTTCACATTTACCTTTAAAATAAGAAAATGTTAGGGTCTAGCCTAGCTTCTTAAAATATTTTGAGCGGATCTGATCTGGTCCATAAGAAATTGGGCTCTCTTGTCAGGATCAAAATCTATAATTCCAAATTAGGTTCAGGATTGTTGGAGGCAAAGGCGGCGACTGTAGGTATTAGTATCTTTTGTTTCAGGTGTTGAATTTGGTTGTTTTAAATAGGTGTGCCTTGTGCAGAATGGCTCTTTTGGTCACCAGGAGTGGAAGAAATGACTTCAGGAGTTGTAAAAAGAGTGACGCGAGGCAAAGCTATTGAGGTTGGTAATGGGTTTGCCTTTGTATGTGCAAAATGGGGAAATAATTGCAGCAATAGCTTGACATTTAAAATTGCCAGAAATGCCATTGCAATCTTTGGAAATAGCTAAAATTCAATTGCAAATGAAGCAGCTTGAATATGAAAAGGAAATGTAACAGTCTGAATTACAATTTAAAGCAGAGAAAAAAGGAAGGGAGATAAGAAAGGGAGATAAAGAGAGAATTTGAACTTCAGAAGCTGGCAACTACTGAGGAAATTTGCCTTAAAAGGACATTGAAGATAGATCAAACATATGACGCTCTTGGAAATACAATTATTTTGGAGGAGTTCAAAACTTCACTTCCTGAAGTAGTGAGTACTCATGTGGAGAGCAGAGAGTTAACACTACAAGATTAGCAGCTAACATGGCCAATGATTATGAGTTGGCTCATAAATCAATGTTTGGCTTCTGATATCAATTTCAATCTTTGAGGGATTAAAAATTGAGGAAAGCAGAAGATCAAGGGTCAAATTTTACATCTAAATTATTCGGGGAAGTTAACAATAGTTTAGGAATAAAACAATTCAAATCTACTGCAAAACATCCAGGAAGCATTAGAACAAAGGCATCAAACTTAAAAGATCATGTTGAGGGATTACATTCAAGATTATCCAGAAGATTGGGATAGAGGATTTCCATTTGTTCTTTTATTTTTGCAATTAGGGATGCATCAAACGAATCCCCCAAATTCAGTCCATTTGAATTAGTTTTTGGGCATGAGGCGAGAGGACCACTGAAGTTAATTAGGGAGAAATTGGTGAATCAGAGTTCAGAGATCACACATTTGGGCCATATGTTGAATTTTAGGGCAAGATTAAATAAAGCGAGTGAATTAGTTAGACAGCATCTAAAAGTAGCACAACATGTCATGAATCAGGAAGCAGACATGAAATCAAAAATTCACAATTTTGCTAGTGGTGATAAATTGTTAGTGTTACTTCCGGTGATAGGTGAATCTTTAAATCAAGGTTTAGTGGACCTTATCAAATCAAAAGGAGATTGAGTGAGGTGAATTTTTCAATAAGAATGCCAGATAGAAAGAAATTTCACCGTGTGTGTCATGTGCATATGCTCAAAAGGTATTCTGATAGGGAAGGAAAGCAAAAGGAGAACGTGTTACTGGTTACAACACAGAGTAACGAACCAAGTTCACAGGATTATGAATTGAACATTCCTCAAATTGTATTGGATATTCCTCAAATTAAATTGGACAATGAGGAAGTTCTCAAAAATTAAATAAGTAATTGACTTACCTTCGAGAGGAAAATCAAAATGACTTGAAATAGTTATTTCAATCGCTTAGGGATATGTGGGAATAAGTTGGGAAGTACAAATCTCATTACGCATGAAGTAGAAAAATGAAATGCTGCTCCAATTAAGCAAGATCCTTATTGAATTAATCCTCTAAAGATGGCACAGGTTCAAAAAGAGATTGATCACATGCTCAAAGACAACATACTCAAAATGACCTGCAGTGTCTCGAGCTCACCCATAGTAATGGTGCCAAAACTAGATGATACCCAATGATCATGTGTGGACTATCCTAAAGTCAATGCAGTTACAAAGTCTGATTCATATCCTACTCCACGTTTGGAGGACTGTATTGAGAACAGGATGCTGGCAGCTACCTTTATCCGAAAGAGCAAAGACCATTTTGGCTTTCATGACATGAAATAGATTATACCAGTTTAAAATCATGCCACTTCGTATGAAAAATGTGCCAGCTATATTTCAAAGACAAATGAAGTCATTTCAGGATTACCCAATTGTGTGGTGTAGATTGAAGACCTGGTGATTTTTAGTCACACATGGAAGGAATGTTTACGGCATCTTTTGGAATTGTTTGATCTGTTTCAGAAGGCAGGCTTGGTGATCATCCTGGCTAAGACTGAGTTTGTGATAGCCCAAGTTATATTCCTAAGCCAAGTTATTGGGCATGGAAAGATGACTCCACGGAATGTGAAAACAAAAGTAATTAGAAAGTTTCCCATACCATCAATGACAAGGGCAGTACCACATTTCCTGGGTTTGAGTGGGTTTTATTTTGGAAGCTCACACCAAATTTTAGCAGTGTGGTTGCTCTACTTACTGAAGAAAACCAGAAAATTTCAGACATTTGACAGCCTGAAAGCTGTGCTAACTACTGCGCAGTGTTAGCCACACCTAATTATACAAAGCCATTCAAGGTGGTTATCAACGCGAGTGATGTAGGTGTCAGAGGTGTATTCTTACAAGAAGACTAACAGAAGACAAAAAGACCTATTGGGTATTTTTCCAGAAAACTGAAGACTCATCAACAGAAATATTCCATGATTGAGAAGGAAACCTGCAGCTTGGTTGTGCTGATACAACACTTCAAGATTTATATTGCCAGCAATGGGCCTGAGGCAACTATACATACCGACCATAACTGACTAAAGTTTTGTAGAAATTTAAGGACAAAAAATCCACGCTGTTAGATGGAACTTCTTACTGCAGCTGTTCAATTTGAAAATACACACGTCGGACCAAAAAAACGTAACTGCTGACATGTGGTCGTGACTTTGATGAAGAAAGATGGAGGTGTTCTGTGGTGGGAGCAAATGGACTGAAACAGTTGTAGTAGTGAGTGTTTGCATGTTAGAGTCAATGTAATGTATATGTACTGTAGTGTATTAGTGGAGTAAGACTAAGTATTTAAAAATGAAACCAATTTTGTATATTGGTGGTTCTTTTTTTTAAGGAGGAAGATGTGAGTATGCTGTCACTTTAAGAGGTTATTTTGTCCTGTTTTGCTTCGAAGAGTGGTTACATTCCAGATGTAGAGAGCAGTCTCTCAGAAAGTAAACAATCTGTGAGGCATTGGGGTTTGGAAACAGCCTGGGTGTGTCCAGAAATCACAGACCAGGTTTTCTAGTTTTCTTAGATAACAAGGTGTGGAGCTGGATGAACAGAGCAGGCCAAGCAGCATCTTAGGAGCAGGAAGGCTGACGTTTCAGGCCTTAGCCCTTCTGATCCAAAGATGCTGCTTGGCCTGCTGTGTTCATCCAACTCCACACCTTGTTATCTCGGATTCTCCAGCATCTGCAGTTCCTATTATCTCTTTCTAGTTTTCTTTCAGTTTTCAGCTTAAGTTTTAAGAAGAAGCCTTTGGTGTCTCAAATGAGTTGGAAACTTCAGTAAATGCCTCCTAGCTACTTGTGAAAATCTGTGTCTGAATTTGCCCTTTTGTCAAGGTGTGTGTTTATGGGATGTTATTATATTGGAACTGTTAATTATATGCACTATCTATTATTTGGTTTAAGTTTTCCAATAGTTAAGTTATTCTAAATTTCTCTTTCTTTTGCTTATATTTTAACTATAGTGTTTAAATAAACTGTGTTTTGCTTAACTTTGAATAGTTTGACCAGTTGCATTGCATGTGGAACATAGCACTTTACACGTGCCTTTAAAATAAGAAAACAAGGATAGAGGCTACTTTCTTAAAATATTTTGAGGGGTCTGCTCTGATCCATAAAACTCAGCATTCCTAACCCTAGCAGAGATAGTAGAAACTGCCGATGCTGGAGAATCTGAGACAATGAGGTGTAGGGCTGGATGAACATGGCAGGCCAAGCAGCATCAGAGGAGCGGAAAAGCTGATGTTTTGGGTCTAGACCCTTCTTCAGAAATGGGGGAGGGGAAGGGGGTCTTGAAATAAATAGGGAGAAAGGGGGAGGCGGATAGAAGATGGCTAAAGGAGAAGGTAGGTGGAGAGGGGACAGACAGGTCAAGGAGGTGACGCTGGAACCAGTGAAGGTGAGTGTAGGTGGGGAGTTAGGGAGGGGATAGGTCGGTGCAGGGAGGACAGACGGGTCAAGAGGGCAGGATGAGGCTAATAGGTAGGAGATGGGCGTGGGGCTTGAGGTGGGAGGAGTGGATAGGTGTGAGGACAGGTTAGGGACGCGGGGCTCGTTTAGCGATGCAGTCGGGGGAGGGGAGATTTTGAAGCTTGTGAAGTCCATTGGGCTGCAGGGTTCCCAAGCCAAATATGAGATGCTGTTCCTGCAACCTTTGGGTGGCATCGTTGTGATAATGCAGGAGGCCCAGGATGGACATGTCGTCCAAGGAGTGAGGGAGAGTTGAAATGGTTCTTGATTGGGCGGTGCAGTTGTTTGGTGCAAACTGAGCATAGGTGTTCCGCAAAGCGATCCCCAAGCCTCTGCTTGTAGGGGAGGCCACACCTGAAGCAGCGGATACAGTATACCACATAGGCAGATGTGCAGGTGAACATCTGTTTGATGTGATAGGTCTTTTTAGGGCCTGGGATGGGGTGAGGGGGGAGGTGATCGGGCAGGTGTAGCACTTTGTGCAGTTGCAGGGGAAAGTACGAGGTGTGGTGAGGCTGGAGGCGAGTGTGGAGCAGACAAGGGAGTCATGGAGAGAGTGGTCCTTCCGGAGAGCAGATAAGGGTGGGGAGGGAAAAATGCCTTTGGCAGTGGGGTTGGATTGCAGATAGCAGAAGTGTTGGAGGATGATGCGTTGGATCTGGAGGTTGGTGGGGTGGTATGTGCGGATGAGGGGGATTATGTTTTGGTTATTAATGCAGGGAGGGGGTGCGAGGGATGAGTCGCGGGAAACGCGGGTGACACGGTCGAGGGCGTTTTCGACCACTGTGGAGGGGAAATTGCGGTCCTCGAAAAACAACGACATCTGGGATGTCCGTGAGTGGGATGTCTCATCTCACGGGCAGATGAGGCAGAGGCAAAGGAACTGGGAATAGGGGATGGCTTTTTTCCAGGAAGGTGGATGAGAAGAGGTGTGCTCTAGGTAGCTGTGGGAGTCAGTAGTCTTAAAATGGATTTCAGTTTCCAGTGAGGGAAATGGAGAGGTCCAAGAAGGAGAGAGAGGCATTGGAGATGGCCCAGGTGACCTTAAGGTTGTGGTGGAAGGTGTTGGTGAAGTGAATGAACTGTTCGAGCTCCTCATGGGAACACAAGGTGGGGCTAATACAGCCATCGATGTATTGGAGGAAGAGGTGGAAGACAGAGCCAGTGTAGCTTTGGAAAGGAATTGTTCCACATATCCAACAAAGAGGCAGGCACGGCTTGGGCCCATACAGGTACCCATGGCCACCTCCCTTGTCTGTAGGAAGTGGGAGGAATGGAAGGAAAAGTTGTTAAAGGTGAGGACGAGTACAGCTAAGCTCCCACTTCTCACCGTTCAACAGGACCATCTCCGATATCTCTCTCCTCCTTGGACCTCTCCATTTCCATCTCTGGCAACCACCTAGAAACCGATATCCATTTCAAGCTTACTGACTCACACAGCTGCCTGCTCTCACCCACCTTCCTGCAAAAAGGCCACCCCCATTCCCAATTCCTTTGCCTCCGCCGCATCTGCTTCTGAAATGAGACACTCCACTCTCAGACATCCCAGATGTCCTCGTTTTTCAAGGACCACAACTTCCCCTCCGCAGTGGTCGAAAACACCCTTGACCATGTCTCTTGCATTTCCCGCAACTCATCCCTCACACCCACTCCCTGTAATAATAACAAAAACAGAATCCCCCTCGGCCTCATGTACCAAACCCACCAACCTCCGGATCTAATGCATCATCCTCACACTTTCGCCATCTACAATCTGACCCCACCACCAAAGATATTTTTCCCTCCCCACCCTTATCTGCTTTCTGGAGGGACCACTCTCTCCATGCCTCCCTTGTCTGCTCCACACTCCCCACCACCCCTGGCAGTTCTCCCTGCAACCACAGGAAGTGCTGCACCTTCCCCAACACCTCTGCCTTCACTCCCATCCCAGGCCCTAAGAAGACCTTTCACATCAAGCAGATGTTCAAGTGCACATCTGCTAATGTGGTATACTGTATCTGCTGTTCCAGATGTGGCCTCCTCAACATCGGGGAAACCAAGCGGAGGCTTGGGGACCGATTTGCAGAACACCTACACTCAGTTCGTACCAAACAACTGCATCTCCCAGTCGATAACCATTTCAACTCCCCCTCATTCCTTGGACGACATGTCCATCCTGGGCCTCCTGCAGTTTCACAACAATGCCACCCAAAGATTGCAGGAACAGCATCTCACATTTCGCTTGGAAACCCTGCAGCCCAATGGACTTCACAAGCTTCAAAATTTCCCCTCCCCTGACTGCATCGCTAAACGAGCCCAGCTCGTACCCGCGTCCCTAACCTGTCCTCCCACCTATCCACTCCTCCCACCTCAAGCCCCACCCCCCATCTCCTACCTACGAGCCTCATCCCACCTCCTTGACATGTCCGTCCTCCCTGGACTGACCTATCACCTCCCTAACTCCCCACCTACACTCACTTTTACTGGCTCCAACCCCGCCTCCTTGACCTGTCTGTCTCCTCTCCACTTACCTTCTCCTTAAGCCATCTTTTATCCGCTTCCCCCTTTCTTCCTATTTAATTCAGAATCTCTTTCCCTTCCCCCATTTCTGAAGAAGGGTCTAGGCCCAAAACATCAGCTTCCTTGCTCCTCTGATGCTGCTTGGCCTGCTGTGTTCTTCCAGCTCTACACTCTGCTATACCTATTGCAGGTAGGAAATGCTGGTTTTACACACTGCCCAGTATTAATCTATATTTACTTTAATGAAGAGTAAAATCAACCAATCCATAAAACCAGCTATGCACCTAACCCACTCAACCTCCTGATGGTTTGGTTGGGTTAAAATTCCCACACTTCCATCAGTTTAAGCCCAGAATATTCAGACACATTAAATACAGAATTGTAGCCTAAACAAGTAATTCCTCTTACCAATTTCTGAATCTATGTGGAATACTTCATTTTCATTCCCACTAAAAATGCTGTAAGTGACTCCATTCGTGTTATAGTCTTGATTCATGACACTCAAAACTCGCGTACCTATACAAAGGAAGAACAATTACTGCTGCAAAAAAAATGATGGATCATTGGAACTGGTTGTTCGAAATGGATCTTCAGTAATTTGTAATTATGTCAAACATTGTTAAAACAGTGCCTTGTAGTTATACTAATATTAGCAAATCCACTACCTGTCAAAGGGCTCAAAGCAGCTTAAGTGGAGCAATAAGTGCAGCACTAAGTCTTCACATAGTGTAACATAGAATCCATAATTATATATGAAACAAACACACCTGAAATGTTATGAACATCTAAACAAGGAGAAGGATTTGGCTACTTGATGCCTTAAGCCTAATGTGTCATTCAATAAGATCATGTTGATCTGATTACATGCCTGCCCACCTGTGAACCCTTTCATCCTTTTACTCAACACCTTTGCCTTAAAAATATTCAAGGACTCTGCGTCCACCACCTTTTCAGAAGGAGCGTTTCAAAACTCTGAAAACTTTCAACAAGAAGATCCTCCTTATCCCAATCATAAGTGAGTGACTATCAAACAGTGACCTTTAGCTCTAGATTCTCTGACAAGAGGAACTATCCTTCTGCATTAAACCTGTCAAGATCTCTCAGGATCAAATTCTAAACTCTAGCAGATACAAGCCAGTCCATCTTCAAAATGCAGCCCTCTTTTTCTGGGCATTAATTTACTAAATGTTCTCTACTTCCAATTTAATCATATGCTTCCTTAAATAAGGCAACCAATTCTACACACAATATCTCAGCGGTGGCCTAACCAATGCCCTGTATAAGAAACATAATTTCCTTACTTTTGTATTCAACTTTCCTTACCCAAAACAATAACATCCGACTAGTTTTTGCAATTATTTTCTCACCTTCTGAGGCTCATGCCCTAGGACATCCAGATCTCTCAGAATTTCAGAACTTTGCAATCCCTTACATTCAGTGCTTCCTTTTTATTCTTCCTGTCAAAGTAGACAATTTGACTTCTTCCCTCATTGTACTCTATTTGCCATATCTTTGCTGACTTGCTTAATCTATCCTACAAGTCCTGAGTAGCCTCTTTATATGTTCTGTTGCAGTCTATTTTGCTCTGAGTAGCTTTCTAGAGGAAAAGTTGCACATGAGAATTATTATATCATGAAATAAGTTGCGGTTATGCAAAATACAGGAAATCTAATACTGTGCTGAACAAAAGTGTTTGTGGAAAGGATTGCATTTTGATATTCACACTACCATATTAAAGCTCCCCCTTGTGACAAAAATTACAAGGCATGAATTTCATGGTTCTAATTTAGATAAGATTAAGGAACAAAAGCCTCAAGGTAGTACAACTATTTACCGTTGCTGTGTATTTATAAGCATACAGGAATAATAGCCGAAATCTTAACCCACAAAAATAAGTGGATGCGATGAGAAAAAAATCTCAAAACCAAATCAATTCACCTCTTGGGTGGTGGGAAGGATGGGAAGGATGGGAAAAGGGCTGGCAGCGAACCTCTTCCAGAAGGCAGGGTGCCCAACTGTATTTTGATAAGACTAGTGATTTCTGCTTTAAATTATTTTTCAGTTTTAAACCTAGTTGGCAAGGTTTTTCAAAGGCTAGCAAAACCAAGTAGCTGAGGACACACATGGAGCTACACTAAATTCATATAACTCCACTGCTTAAAATACCCATAGCTGCGTTCAGGGATTGGAACAATAACTTGAAATGTTTCCTCCAGCAGCAACAAGGTACGTGCCTAAGGATTGCTTCCTGCAAAATTAGAATCCAAATTTGTCAATCAGACTGACTTCTGGGTTGAGGCCCTATCAAGATTATTCCAAGATGATGTCAGTAGGGTAGCAGTGTTTGGGCCTGGATCCTGATCACAGGCCTCATGCACTTCTGTCTGCCTTTCTTTTTTCTCTCTTTCCTTTACTTTTGCTCTCTCCCCTTTTTCAATGGGCATGGTCGCCATCCTGGAGAGTCAGCAATGGCGGGGGCAGTCCCATTCCTGGGAGCGCCAGCAGCAGCAGGAGCAGTTCCATTTACAGGAGAGTCGGCGGCAATGATAGCAGTTCCCCAAGCATGTTGACAGCGGCAGGAGCAGCTCCTTCCTGGAGTGCTGACAGAGGCAGGAGCAGCTCCTTCCCAGGGGATTGGCAACAGTGCACTTCTTTGCTGAAGTGATGGTCCCAAGAGGCAGCAATGACATAAGCCAGAAGAGGCACTGGCTGCAACCCTGCGGTGGGCCTAGCATCAAGTCTGAGCCCAGTTTGGGACCCAGCAACTTCAGTGACAGCTGCATCGCCAAAATGTGCCCAGAGCAGAATCATGGCTACGATGATGTTGCTGGAGGCAAGATGGCACCAAAGAACGGCAACAGTTCCAGCAGCTGTGGCGCAGCTTCAGGCCATGGCTGGACCAAGAGGTGGTAACATTCTGATTGCAGCAATATACAGGGTCTCAGGGCACCTGAGTGTTTGCAGACTAAGGGATGGACTTTTCATTTGTGGGATTTAGGCTTCGCTGGATGGGTAGCATTTCTTGCCCATCCCTAGTTGCCCTTGAGAAGGTGGTGGTGGGCTATCTTCTTGAACCACTGCAGTCATCCTGCTGTGGGTTGACCCAGACTGCTATTAGGGAGGAAATTCCAGGATTCTGACCCAGCGACAGTGAAGGAATGGCAATTTATTTCCAAGTCAGGATGGTGAGTGGCTTGGAGGGGAACTTGGAAGTAGTGGTGTTCCACTATGTCTGATGCCCTTGTCCTTCTAGATGGAAGTGACTGTGGGTTTGGAAGATACTGTCTGATGATCTTTGGTGAATTGCTGCAGTGTATCTTGTAGGTAGTACACACTGCTGCTACTGAGCGTCAGTGGTGGAGGGAGTGAATGCTTGTGGATGTAGTGCCAATCAAGTGGGCTGCTTTGCCCTGGATGGTGTTATTCCATCACATTCCTAACTTGTGCCTTGTCGATGGTGGACAGGCTTTGAGGAGTCAGGAGGTGAGTTACTCACTGCAGTATTCCTAGCTTCTGGACTGTTCTTGTAGCCACAGTGTTAAGGTTGTGAGTCCAGTTAAGTTTCTGGTCAATGGTGATCCCCAGAACGTTGATAGTGGGTGAATTCAGTGATGGTCACAGCCTGGCATGTGTGTGGCATGAAAGTCACTTGCCACTTGTCAGCGCAAACCCGCATAATGCCCTGATCTTGTTGTATGTGAGCATGGACTGCTTCAGTATCTGAGGAGTCAAGAATGGTGCTGAATATTGTGCAATCATCAGCGAACATTCCCACTTCTGACCTTATGATGAAGGGAAGGTCATTGATGAAACACCTGAAGATGGGCTGACAGGGTGGCTCAGTGGTTAGCACTGCTTCCTCACAGCACCAGGCATCCAGGTTCAATTCAAACCTTGGGCAACTGTCTGCGTGGAGTTTGCACGTTCTCCCCACGTCTGCGTGGGTCTCCTCCAGGTACTTCGGTTTCCTCCCACAATCCAAAGATGTGCAGGGTAGGTGGACTGGCTATGCTAAATTACCCAGGGATGTTTAGGTTAGGTGGGTTAGAGATGGGAAATACAGCCACAGGGGAATGGGTCTGGATGGGAGGCTTTTCAGAGGGGCAGTGTGGACATGTTGGGCCGAATGGCCCATTTCCATTTTGTAGGGATTCTATGATCTACGGTTGAGCCTAGGATACTACCCTGAGGAACCTCCGCAGAGATGACTGGCCCCCAACAACCACGACCATCTTCCAACGTGTAGGTATGACTTCAACTACCGGAAAGTTTGTGCGTTGATGTTCATGTCCAGTTTTGCTAGGGGTCGTTGATGCCACACTTGGTCGAATGCAGCCTTAATGTCAAGGGCTGTCACTCTCACCTCACCTCTGGAATTCAGCTCTTTTGTCCATGTTTGAAACAAGGCTGCAATGAGATCAGGAGCTGAGTGGCCCTGGCAGAACCCAAACTGGGTGTCACTGAGCAGATGGTTTCTGAGCAGGTGCTGCTTGATAGCACTGTTGATGACACCTTCCATCACTTTACTGATGTTCGAGAGTGAACTGATGGAGCGGTAATTGGCCGGATTGGATTTGTCCTGCTTTTTGTGTACAGGGCATACCTGGGCAATTATTCCACATTGCTGGGTAGATACCATTGTTGCAACTGAGCTGGAAAGGCTAGGAAAGTGTCAAGTTCTGGAGAAGGAGTCGTCAGTACTATTGCCGGCATGCTGTCATGGCCCATAGCCTTTGCAGTATCCAGTGTCTCCAGTGTTTCTTGATATCACATGGAGTGAACCAAATTGGGTGAAGACTGATCTGTAATACTGGAGACCACTGGAGGAGGCCAAGATAGATCACCTACTTGGTACTTCTGGCTGAAGATTGCTGTGAACGCTTCAGCCTTATCTTTTGCACTAACGTGCTGGGCTCTTCCAACATTGAGGATGGGGATATTTGGGGAGCCTCTGCCTCCAGTGAGTTGCTTAATTGTCCACAACCATTCACGACTGGATGTGGCAGGACTGCAGAGCTCAGATCTGATCCGTTGGTTGTGGGATTGCTTAGCTCTGTCCATCACTTGCTGCTTTCGCTGTTTGGCACGCAAATAGTCCTGTTTGGCTTCACCAGTTTGATACCTCATCTTTAGGTATGCCTGGTGCTGCTCCTGGCATGCCCTCCTGCACCCTCCATTGAACCAGGGTTGATCCCCTGGCTTGATGGCAATGGTTGAGTAGGGGATATGCCAGGCCATCGCAGATTGAGATGGAATACAATTCTGCTGCTGTTGATGGCCGACAGCACCTCATGGATGCCCAGTCTTGAGTTGCTCAATCTGTGCGAAGTCTGTCCCATTTAGCATAGTGATAGTGCCGCACAACATGGTGGAAGTTGTTTTTAATGTGAAGGCAGGACTTCATCTTCACAAGGTCTGTGCGATGGTTACTCTTACTGATACTGTCATGGACAGATGCAGCGATGAGGCTAAGTATGTTTTTCCCTTTTGTTGGTTCCCTCACCGACTGCCACAGACCCAGGCTAGCAGTTATGTCCTTTAGTACCGGACTCGCTCATTCAGTAGTACTGCTGCCAAGCCATTCTTGGTGGTGGACATTGAGATCCACCGTGCCACCACCCCACCTCACCACCGCTACCCCCCCCCCCCCCCCCCCCCACTCCCGGAGTACATTTTGTGCCCTTGTCATCCTCAGTGCTTCCTCTAAGTGTTGTTCAACATGGAGGAGTACTGATTCATCAGCTCAGAGAGGATGGTATGTGGCAATCAGCAGGAGACTTTGTTGCTCATGTTTAACCTGAAGATTTCATGGGGTCTTTAGTCAATGTTGAGGAATCCTAAGAGCAACACCCTCCCGAATATTTACCTCTGTGCTGCCACCTCTGCTGGGTCTGTTCTCCTGGTAGAACAGGACATATCCAGGGATGGTGATGTCTGGGACATTGTCTGTAAGGTATGATTCTGTGAGTGTGAGTATGATTATGTCAGGCCATTGCTTAACTAGTCTGTGGGACAGCTCTCCCAATTTTGGCACTAATACCCAAATATTAGTGAGGAGGACTTTGCAGGGTCGACAGGGCTGTTTCTGCTATTGTCTTTTCCGGCACCTAGGTCAATGCCAGGTGATCTATCCAGTTTCATTTCTTTGTTCTTTGCAGCGATTGTTACAATTGAAGGCTTGCGAGGCCAAGTCAGAGGGCAGCTGAGAGTCAACCACATTGCTGTGGGTCTGGAGTCACATATAGGCCAGACCAGGTGAGGGTGGCAGATTTCGTCCCTTGAAGGGCATGAGTGAACCAGTTGGGTTTTTCCGACAATTGGCAATGATTTCAAGGTGATCAGTAGATTCTTATTTCCAGACGTCTTTATTGAATTCAAATTCCAACCATCTGCCATGGTGGGATTCAAACCTGGGTCCCCAGAACATCAGCTGGGTCTCGGGATTAGTAGTCTAGCAATAATACCACTAGGCCATCGCCTACCCCTAGCCTCTTTGTAGCTCTGTTCTTCTGGCGGCGAGGATTCATGGCTGAGGCAGCGAGTAATCTACATGTTTCCTTTTTTCCTTTTCTTTTGGTTTTTTAAAATTTTTGCTTCTCTTTTTAATCCTGTCGTTTTCATACGAATATGGGACTGGAGAATGGTGACTTTGTACACTTTCACTGCACTCCTGTATTCCTATATTCGAGCACACTTGACAATAAAACCTAAATCTATCAAAGGAACATGTCAAAACTCCAGAACTTGCAGGGAAAGCCAGACTTTTGCTCTGATTTGTGACAAGGTTTTTGGAGCAAGCAACCATTTCTCAGTTTGTTTTGTATGTAAAGGAATTTGATGGTGACTTAAATGGCAAAACACATGCAGCTGGTGAATGGAGGTTCTTGTCTTACCTGCACATTCTGGGCTTTAAATTTATGGTGTTACATTTAAAAGTCACCCAAGCATTGCTCAACTTGCTGCAGGCCAGAGTCAATAGTAGACAATGAAGAAGGCCCAAACTGGCAGAGAAATTGATGATCTTCACATCCTCACTTCCTTCGAAGCAGATGCAGTCCAGGTGGCAAGTGAGGACCAAGACCAATCCTGTGCCAATGGAGAGATCAGCATGACAGAACTCAGCAAAGATCACTGCTGCATGCTCTTCTCAGAGGTATAGCATCTCCCTCACATGGTTCTCCACCAGTACTTCAATCAACAAACATATGGAATTTGACCCCCATATACAAACCCATCCAGATCAAAACCAGAAATGAGAGCACTCACCATATCGGACCTGAACAAAGACAAGCCAGCTCGGCAAGCCAGTCAACAATCTCATCCACAACCCCGAGCGACAGATAGAACATAGAACATAGAACGTTACAGCACAGTACAGGCCCTTCGGCCCTCGATGTAGTGCCGACCTGTCATACCAATCTCAAGCCCATCTAACCTACACGATGCCATGTACGTCCATATGCTTGTCCAATGACGACTTAAATGTACCTAAAGTTGGCAAATCTACTACCATTGCAGGCAAAGCGTTCCATTCCCTGACTGCTCTCTGAGTAAAGAAACTACCTCTGCTATTTCACCCCTCAATTTAAAGCTATGCCCCCTCGTGCTCGCCGTCACCATCCTAGGAAAAAGGCTCTCCCTATCCACCCTATCTAACCCTCTGATTATTTTATATGTTTCAATTAAGTCACCTCTCAACCTTCTTCTCTCTAATGAAAACAGCCTCAAGTCCCTCAGCCTTTCCTTGTAAGACCTTCCCTCCATACCAGGCAACATCCTAGTAAATCTCCTCTGCACCCTTTCCAAAGCTTCCACATCCTTCTTATAATGCGGTGACCAGAACTGTACGCAATACTCCAAGTGCGGCCGCACCAGAGTTTTGTACAGCTTCACCATAACCTCTTGGTTCCGGAACTCGATCCCTCTATTAATAAAAGCTAAAACACTGTATGCCTTTTTAACAGCCCTGTCAACCTGGGTGGCAACTTTCAAGGATCTGTGTACATGGACACCGAGATCTCTCTGCTCATCTACACTGCTAAGAATCTTACCATTAGCCCTGTACTTTGCCTTCTGGTTACTCCTAACAAAGTGCATCACCTCACACTTGTCTGCATTAAACTCCATTTGCCACCTCTCAGCCCAGCTCTGCAGCTTATCTATGTCTCTCTGCAACCTACAGCATCCTTCGTCACTATCCACAACTCCACCGACCTTAGTGTCATCTGCAAATTTACTAACCCATCCTTCTACACCTTCAAGATAATAAAATGAGAGGCTGGATGAACACAGCAGGCCAAGCAGCATCTCAGGAGCACAAAAGCTGACGTTTCGGGCCTAGACACTTCATCAGAGAGGGGGATGGGGTGAGGGTTCTGGAATAAATAGGAGAGAGGGGGATGCGGACCGAAGATGGAGAGAAAAGAAGATAGGTGGAGAGAGTATAGGTGGGGAGGTAGGGAGGGGATAGGTCAGTCCAGGGAAGACAGACAGGTCAAGGAGGTGGGATGAGCTTAGTAGGTAGGAGATGGAGGTGCGGCTTGGGGTGGAAGGGATGGGTGAGAGGAAGAACAGGTTAGGGAGGCAGAGACAGGTTGGACTGGTTTTGGGATGCAGTGGGTGGAGGGGAAGAGCTGGGCTGGTTGTGTGGTGCACAGTGGCGGGGGGGGGGATGAACTGGGCTGGTTTAGGGATGCGGTGGGGGAAGGGGAGATTTTGAAGCTGGTGAAGTCCACATTGATACCATTAGGCTGCAGGGTTCGAAAGCGGAATATGAGTTGCTGTTCCTGCAACCTTCGGGTGGCATCATTGTGGCACTGCAGGAGGCCCAAGATGGACATGTCATCTAAAGAATGGGAGGGGAAGTGGAAATGGTTTGCGACTGGGAGGTGCAGTTGTTTGTTGCGAACCGAGCGGAGGTGTTCTGCAAAGCGGTCCCCAAGCCTCCGCTTGGTTTCCCCAATGTAGAGGAAGCCGCACCGGGTACAGTGGATGCAGTACACCACATTGGCAGATGTGCAGGTGAACCTCTGCTTAATGTGGAATGTCGTCTTGGGGCCTGGGATAGGGGTGAGGGAGGAGGTGTGGGGGCAAGTGTAGCATTTCCTGCGGTTGCAGGGGAAGGTGTCGGGTGTGGTGGGGTTGGAGGGCAGTGTGGAGCGAACAAGGGAGTCACGGAGAGAGTGGTCTCTCCGGAAAGCAGGCAGGGGTGGGGATGGAAAAATGTCTTGGGTGGTGGGGTCGGATTGTAGATGGCGGAAGTGTCGGAGGATGATGCGTTGTATCCGGAGGTTGGTGGGGTGGTGTGTGAGAACGAGGGGGATCCTCTTTGGGCGGTTGTGGCGGGGGCGGGGTGTGAGGGATGTGTTGCGGGAAATGCGGGAGACGCGGCCAAGGGCGTTCTCGATCACTGTGGGGGGAAAGTTGCGGTCCTTGAAGAACTTGGACATCTGGGATGTGCGGGAGTGGAATGTCTTATCGTGGGAGCAGATGCGGCGGAGGCGGAGGAATTGGGAATAGGGGATGGAATTTTTGCAGGAGGGTGGGTGGGAGGAGGTGTATTCTACGTAGCTGTGGGCGTCGGTGGGCTTGAAATGGACATCAGTTACAAGCTGGTTGCCTGAGCTGGAGACTGAGAGATCCAGGAAGGTGAGGGATGCGCTGGAGATGGCCCAGGTGAACTGAAGGTTGGCGTGGAAGGTGTTGATGAAGTGGATGAACTGTTCGAGCTCCTCTGGGGAGCAAGAGGCGGCGCAGATACAGTCTTAAATGTAACGGAGGAAGAGGTGGGGTTTGGGGCCTGTGTAGGTGCAGAAGAGGGACTGTTCCACGTAACTTACAAAGAGGCAGGCATAGCTGGGGCCCATGCGGGTGCCCATGGACACCCCCTTAGTCTGTAGGAAGTGGGAGGAGTCGAAAGAGAAGTTGTTGAGGGTGAGGACGAGTTCGGCTAGGCGGATGAGGGTGTCCGTGGAGGGGGACTGGTCGGGCCTGCGGGACAGGAAGAAGCGGAGGGCCTTGAGGCCATCTGCATGCGGAATGCAGGTGTATAGGGACTGGACGTCCATGGTGAAAATGAGGTGTTGGGGGTATAGGGACTGGACGTCCATGGTGAAAATGAGGTGTTGGGGGTATACGGACTGGACGTCCATGGTGAAAATGAGGTGTTGCTGGGCCATCTCCAGCACATCCCTCACCTTCCTGGATCTCTCAGTCTCCAGCTCAGGCAACCAGCTTGTAACTGATGTCCATTTCAAGCCCACCGACTCCCACAGCTACCTAGAATACACCTCCTCCCACCCACCTTCCTGCAAAAATTCCATCCCCTATTCCCAGTTCCTCCGCCTCCGCCGCATCTGCTCCCACGATAAGGCATTCCACTCCCGCACATCCCAGATGTCCAAGTTCTTCAAGGACCGCAACTTTCCCCCCACAGTGATCGAGAACGCCCTTGGCCGCGTCTCCCGCATTTCCCGCAACACATCCCTCACACCCCGCCCCCGCCACAACCGCCCAAAGAGGATCCCCCTCGTTCTCACACACCACCCCACCAACCTCCGGATACAACGCATCATCCTCCGACACTTCCGCCATCTACAATCCGACCCCACCACCCAAGACATTTTTCCATCCCCACCCCTGTCTGCTTTCCGGAGGGACCACTCTCTCCGTGACTCCCTTGTTTGCTCCACACTGCCCTCCAACCCCACCACACCCGGCACCTTCCCCTGCAACCGCAGGAAATGCTACACTTGCCCCCACACCTCCTCCCTCACCCCTATCCCAGGCCCCAAGATGACATTCCACATTAAGCAGAGGTTCACCTGCACATCTGCCAATGTGGTATACTGCATCCACTGTACCCGGTGTGGCTTCCTCTACATTGGGGAAACCAAGCGGAGGCTTGGGGACCGCTTTGCAGAACACCTCCGCTCGGTTCGCAACAAACAACTGCACCTCCCAGTCGCAAACCATTTCCACTTCCCCTCCCATTCTTTAGATGGCATGTCCATCTTGGGCCTCCTGCAGTGCCACAATGATGCCACCCGAAGGTTGCAGGAACAGCAACTCATATTCCGCTTCGGAACCCTGCAGCCTAATGGTATCAATGTGGACTTCACCAGCTTCAAAATCTCCCCTTCCCCCACCGCATCCCTAAACCAGCCCAGTTCGTCCCCTCTCCCCACTGCACCACACAACCAGCCCAGCTCTTCCCCTCCACCCAGTGCATCCCAAAACCAGTCCAACCTGTCTCTGCCTCCCTAACCTTCTTCCTCTCACCCATCCCTTCCTCCCACCCCAAGCCGCACCTCCATCTCCTACCTACTAACCTCATCCCACCTCCTTGACCTGTCCGTCTTCCCTGGACTGACCTATCCGCTCCCTACCTCCCCACCTATACTCTCTCCACCTATCTTCTTTTATCTCCATCTTCGGTCCGCCTCCCCCTCTCTCCCTATTTATTCCAGAACCCTCACCCCATCCCCCTCTCTGATGAAGGGTCTAGGCCCGAAACGTCAGCTTTTGTGCTCCTGAGATGCTGCTTGGCCTGCTGTGTTCATCCAGCCTCACATTTTATTATCTTGGATTCTCCAGCATCTGCAGTTCCCATTCTCTCTTCTACGTCTTCATCCAGGTCATTTATAAAAATGACAAACAGCAGTGGACCCAACACCGACCCTTGCGGTACACCACTAGTAACTGGTCTCCAGAACATTTCCCATCAACTACCACCCTCTGTCTTTTTTCAGCAAGCCAATTTCCGATCCAAACTGCTATATCACCCACAATTCCATTCCTCTGCATTTTGTACAATAGCCTACTGTGGGGAACCTTATCGAACGCATTGCTGAAATCCATATACACCACATCAACCGGTTTACTCTCATCTACCTGTTTGGTCACCTTCTCAAAGAACTTTGTCAATCTTTGTCAAAACTTTAAATCACCTTGAAGTCTCTTTGCATCCTCCTCACAACTCACACTCCCAATCATTTTGTGTCAGCAGCAAACTGGAAATATTATATTTGATCCCACATTCAAATCATTGATGTAGACTATCAATAAGTGGGGCTCAAGCAGTGATCCTTGCAAACCCACTGGACAGATTCTGGCAAACTGAGAATGACACATACATTCCTATTCAATTTTGTCTGTCCATTAACCAATTCTCAATCCATTTAAATTTATTAACCCATTTTTATGTGTTTGAATTCTGCTTACCATCACCTTATCAAAACCCTTCTGTGCTCCAAACTTGTTATGTGTTTTCCTTTATCCATTATCATTCATCACATTGTCAGAAAACTCTTAGCAGGTTTGTCAAAAACGAATTCTCTTTCAGAAATCCATATTAACTGCCATAATTTTCCAACTGTTAAATTAAAACATTCTTTACAGAAGGCACTCACATTTTCTTATGAAGATAACAGGCCAATAGGTCTATAGCTCCTCACTTTCTTAAAACTTCTTTTTCTTAAATAGTTGGGTTACATTTGCAACCTTTCAATAGTCAAGAATAGTTCCAGAATCTATAGAATTTTTGAAGGTGATCACCAATACATCAACGGTCACAACAGACACCTCTTTCAATAATTTGAATAGATGGTTTAACAAAGAGTATAAACATTTTCTTCACTATCACTGTCTTTCAACTAAGGCCACATGCAAAGGAGATGAGTCTTGGGCTAACGATACCAAACAACATTTGGACAGAAAGCAAACATCTTTTTGGTACATGTCTGACAATTATCATTATTTCTGGCAAAAATCAGAAGAGACACTTTGGGAGATATCTTATGCAACAGGTACCACAACCTCAACTTTTCTGAAAAGAAGTGTGCAAAAAACATACTGGCTGTCATGGCTATAGAGCATTTGGAAACTTAAATATAGAAATGGGAAATATACAACTACAAGATCAACTGTTCTTACTGATGTAATCGACACACAAAATGATAAGGTACCTACTCACCTGATTTGATGTTTTCAGGAACTGTGATCTCATATTTATTACGACTAAACCAAATTCTTTTTTCTACTTGCCGATGTATAAGCACAAGCCCAGTAGACAATCTAGCTGGGTTACCCTGGTCTATCGCAACAACAGACAGATGATTTCTATCAAAATGACTCTGGGATAGTGACGTTTTAAGGTAAATGTCACCTGTAGTATTATTCACTGCAAACAATGAATCATGTTCCAAAATCTGAAACATGACAGTGCCATTTTGCCCCAAATCCTTATCGTCAGCTTTTACTGTTGCAATAATGTGGCTGATCTGAGTGTCCACAGTAATATATGCAATGACTGGATTTTGTATAAAAATTGGGAAATTGTCATTTGCATCTTCAATATGTATCATTACATTAACTGTAGTACTTTTTGGATTTTGAATGCTATAATCACTTGCCACTGCTCGGAAGGCATAATGTGATTTAGTCTCTCTATCCAATTGATATGTTGTCACAATGATGCCAGTGTTACTGTTAATAGTAAATGCTCCAAATGTATCATCAATTAGAGAGTAAGCAATTTCTCCATTGAAGCCATCATCTTTGTCAGTAGCAATCAACTGATAAACACTTGATCCAATAGGAATATCTTCATTCACGGAAGTATAGTGATAATTTTTTTCAAACACCGGACCATTATCATTTTCATCCAAGATAGTAATCCAAATTTCTGCCTGAGAGGTTCTTTGTGGGTTACCAAGGTCATGAGCTTCTATAGTAAGAGAAAAATTATTAAATTCTTCTCTGTCCAAGCCTCTAGTCGTAGCAAGTGTTCCAGAAATAGAATCAATTCTGAATGCATCAGTAAAATTACCACCTGCAAAAAATAGGGCACAATTTCACAAATCAGATAACTAGAAATCAAGATAATAAAATGTGAGGCTGGATGAACACAGCAGGCCAAGCAGCATCTCAGGAGCACAAAAGCTGACATTTCGGGCCTAGACCCTTAACTGAAAGAACTGCGGATGCGTAATGTTTCAGGTCCGGTATTCTGAGGAACGGTGACCAGACCCAAAATGTTAACCTTGATTTTTCTTCACAGGTGCTGCCAGACCTGCTGAGTTTTTCTAGCAACTTCTGTTTTTGTAACTACAAATCAGTCTGACTAGTACAAACCTTTAAAATCCATGATGCCCAAAGTCAACGCTAACTGGGTAAAGAAAAAGTGGCCACAGGAAATGGGCTGACCTGATTTTGGCATTGGTTTACCACTGTACCCACAAAAATGTAATTGTTTCTGTCATTAAAGTTCTTTCAATATGCAAATTAGACTGCTATTTTAGGTTGCAACTGGTCAGAGAATGTCCAGTGCACTTTCAGATCAGTTGCATGGAAAGCAGAGCCAAAGAGGCTCGAAGAAGGTAAGTTTGAAAGTAATTTTAAGAGCTTCAGAGTCGTGCCTCAAGATCAACCCTCGCCTTTGCCACCCCTCTCCTCCATAAATTCCAGTCTGCACATCTGAAGTTGTGGGATACCAATTTAGCATCTGCAGGTTACTGTTACTGTCCTCATCAAAATGAAGCCTTAGTCTCAACACTGCGAGGGCCTATTTGCACAGGCATGAGCACGTAACAGGCACACATTGTCAGTCTACCACCAAAAATCTGAAATAAATCTCCAATATCCACTATTAGTCAGTACATATAAATAAATGCATGCGTTAATGAAATCCCAGAAGCATGAACTTACAGGACATTTTGTACTTGAAAAATTTAATTGAAATTTTTTCAGGTTGTAGTTGGTTGATAACAGAATTTGGAAAGTCAAGAGTGTCGGTATTTTCAAAAGGCACTTCACTGTGTTGTCTCACTGAAAACTAGTTACAAATAATTCAAGCAAACAAAAATTTCAGGAGCATGGTGAAAAAACCACAGCAATATTGGAAGGATAGTGTGAACATCATTTTCAACATTGAGGATTCTGAGGTTCCTTTGTCAAAAGTATGGTGGACAATCAGGAGAATGCAAGCAATATCTTCTCTCTGCTCTTCAATTATCTAATTATTCTATGATTCACTTGTACAGTTATAATCTAAAAATGGCCAATCTCAGCTTACCAATGATTTCATATCTAACAAGTCCATTGTTCCCAGCATCCCTGTCCAAAGCCATGAGTGCATAAATTACTCCTGGATCCATATTCTCCAAAATATGCAGCTCATGTAAATGTGGCATGAATTCAGGCTGGTGGTCATTTTCATCCAACACAGTCACCATGATCGTAGTCGTGTCAGATAGACATGGGGTCCCACTGTCTCGGACCAAAACTACATGTAACACAGATAGCAGAGATATTCAAAAAGCTGCACCAGCTATCTGAGTATCAATGTTTCTTTGGCTGATTAATACATAGTAATATAAATGATTGCAATGCCACTGATATTTTAATACATTAACAAAGTGATTAAATATATGAACCAAATTTTAGTGTGGCTTTCAAACAAGTTAATTTCTGTTTTGAAAAGTTCTGAACAACTTGCTGTGCTTCTCTTAAATTCACATTCACAACTAATTTATTTTTATATCTATATCACATAAAATGTATTAACAAATAAGAGGAAATGGTCTAGTTGGCATACACTAATTATATAGCTTCCTACCTTTAATCACATCATATTCTTGCATTTCTCTATCCAGTACTTGTGTTGTGGTGACAATGCCAGTTTTAGGGTTTATTTTGAATGCATCATATCCAGATCCTGGTAAAATCTCATAAATGAGTACAGAATTTAGATCTGGGAATTAAAAAAAAGGCACATTAAAATGTACATTAACACTGTATGAATTGATAAGTTTAAATAAAACAGATCAAACAAAATTAAAATATCCCCTTACAACAGCAGGGCAGCTATCTTCAATTTCAGCAAATTGCAGTTTATGTATTTCAGTTCACTGCTGATTTATTGCATTTCCAAAATACCACTCTTAACATACACCACTGACAACATGAGGGAAATTTTAACCTGCTAAACCATGTGAATTTCGGTAGGTTTATATGTAAAAGAAATGTAAAAGCTCAAATATGAATCCAATTCCCCCACTTCCGGTTTTAATTGTGGTCGAAAACCAATCTCTTCTCAGGAGGTGAGTTCATCATTTAGATATTTTAATGACATCTAGTGCTCCAGAATTTGTAGATAGCAAGAATTGTGGATGCTGGAGTCAGAGGCAACACAGTTTGGAACTGGCCAGGCAGCATGAGAGGGGCAGGAAAGTTGACATTTTGAATTTTCTGAAGAAGGGTCCTGACCCAGAACATCAACTTTCCTGCTCTTCTGATGCTGCCTGACCTGCTGTGTTCATGCTGCTCCTCACTGTGTTGTCTTTGTTCCAAAATTTGTCTTCATTTTGAACTTGATCCAGCTGACAGCATTTCCAAACCTTAAAAACATATCTCAGAGAGAAAAAGTGCAAGAGTTAAGTGCCTTGCTAAAATTGCTTCTGAGTCAGAAGAAGCTGGAAGTATTTTGCTCATGCACTCCAAACTAACCTTTCTTCTTCCCAATATCACATTCATGATCAACAAGCCCAGAAACTTCCAGTGAAGCCTTGATCTCTGCCTCCTGACTCTTTCTAATTCCTGGCAATAAACCACAATCCTATAAACTGCTCTGTATCCAATAATTGCCCCACTCCAACTCCTTCATCATCTCTAAGCATCACAACATTACCTGTCCCTGGGCTGTGACCGCTTCTACACATTTCTCTGTCTGAGAACAGAACATTTTCAAGTTGGCTAGTCATCAGGAGTAGTGTCATCACTGGTAGCCTAAGCTATTTCCAACATTTCTTAATGATTTAGATGAAGAAATCAAGTAGAGTGTATCTATGTTTTCAGATGATACAAAGCTGGGTGGAATGTAACCTATGGGGAGGATATATAGAGGCTAAGAAGGGATACAGATAGGAATACGGGGAAAGGTAAGGTCACTCATGTTGATCATCAGAATAGAAAAACATATGTAAAATTCACAAAACACTTAAATATTGATATTCAGACAGATTTGGGCATAGTCATATAAGGAACAGAAGAAGCTGGCATGTGGGTACGAGAGGCAATTAATAAGGCAAAGTGCATATTGCCACTTACAGCAAGGGAGTTGAAATGCAAGAATAAGGAACTCTTCCTACAAGTGTACAGGATAATAGTGAGACCTCAGGTGGAGAACCAAGTGCAGTTTGATATCTATATCTAAGAATAGCTATACAGGGAGACAGTACAGTTGAGATTCACCAGATTGGTTCCTAGCCTTAAATGGTTGTATTGTGATTATATGCTAAATAAACTTTGGCCCACTCCCTCTTCAGTTTAGAAGTATAAGAGATAATTCCATTGAGACATAAAAAAGGGTCCTGATATGGCAAACACAGAGAGATTGTTTCCATTGATAATGGGAACTGCAGATGCTGGAGAATCCAAGATAATAAAATGTGAGGCTGGATGAACACAGCAGGCCCAGCAGCATCTCAGGTAATGCTGAGATGCTGCTGGACCTGCTGTGTTCATCCAGCCTCACATTTTATTATCTGAGATTGTTTCCATTGACTGGTGAATGGAGAAAACTGGGGCAGGGTCTGAGGATATGCAGTCAATTGTTCAAGATTGAGGAGGAAAAATGTCTCCTCCCAGAAATGTAATTCTTTATAATTACCTACCCCAGAGAACTATGGATGTCCAAGTTTTGAGCACATTTAAGACATGAATAAATATATTTTAATTTCTCAGGGAATCAAGGGATTTAGGCAACAGACAGGAAAATGGAATTGAGGTAGAAAATCCGCTACGATCACACTGAACAGCAGAGCTGGGCCATGGAGACAAATTATTGACTTCTTTTCTCATTTCTTTTGTTCTTACATTCTTACAGGAAGTCAAACATTTCAATAAAGTGAACATCTAGTGGGAATCCTGCTTTCCTTCACCAAATGCCTCCTAATGCCAGTAAATTCCACTTTAATTATTTGGGCTGTTAAGACAGCAAATGTAATGATTTCTAGATGGCAAATCCAGCTAAAAGCAGAGGTATTCCAAATGTCCTGCTGAAATTAACCATGGGGCACCCATATAATTCTCTGAACAAACTTATCATTCAATCAGGAAAGAGCTGAGGAGCAGAGGCTAGAAAACAAGGAGATCATGGGGTGGGTGAAGGGGTAGAGTAATAGGAAAAGGTGGAGACTGTAGACTGTGTATTTAAATATCATAATGGAGTAGAAATCTCAAAGATCAACGATCTGAACATTGAATCCGTGAAGTTAAATTTGGGGGGCGGGGGAAAATTCCTGTTCCTTTTGGTTCAGAATCTGTGTTTTTTCTAATAAAATCATCTCACAGATACAGCTTGTGCTGCCTTCTGATTTCTGAGTCATTGGAATCTCTGCCTTCATGGGTTAAAAATAAAATTCTTTAAAATCAAGTTGTCTTACCTCCTTAAAGAGTTCAGTGACCAGTATGCCCCCGAGACGAACTAAATGGGTTGGGTTTAAAATATTCAGAAGTTTTATCTCCAGCTTGTGTTAGAGCCCAATTTGCAAAGTAAACACCTGCCTCTACTCTGTTTTGACCAAAAATGCTTTGCATTCAAAAGATCCACTAAACATTTAACTCAAGCGGGCAATCTAGTGCACACAATCCCCTGCCTCCCTCTCTATCCCTCCCACTCCTGAGATTTTCACTATTAATTACCTTGTTCAAAGTACTTCCAACTCTCCAGAAGTTGGAATCATACTTGACACAGATAAAACAGCCTGCGGTTTTACAGGTCAGGCATCTCAGCTCTGGTACATCTCTGCAGTAGTTCCTCAGGATAGTAGCCTGAGGCCCACCCACTTTCAGCTGCTCCATCAGTGAAAGTCCAATTATCTAAGGTCAGAAATGGGGATGTTTGCTGAGGTTTGCACAAAGATCAGCATCAGTTGCAACTCCTTTGATACTGAAGCAGTCCATTCCCAAGTGCAGCAAGGCCTGGGCAATTTCCAGGCTTAGGCATGATCACTATAATCTACAGGAACCAATGACAGCAGATACAGGCGAACACCATCACCTGCAAATTCACTTCCAAGCCACTCACCATCCTGACTTGGAAATATCTTGTTTTGCTTAAGTACCACTAGATCAAAAATGTGGAACTCCCTTCATAACCGCATCATAGTTCTATCTACACAAAGTAAAGTGCACTGGTTCAAGAAGGCAGCTCATGCCTAAGCTCCACAGCTGGGACTATGGATGGGCATTAAATGTCGAATCAGGCAGCAATGACCACTTCCCATGAATAAATGAATGAATGAAAAGAAGTCAAATAAATCAGCAGGCAACAACTGCAAGTCTCTCCCAGCTTTTAATTAGTTGAATTTTCTTATTTGTAATCTTATTTGTCCCCATCCCTTACCTGGAATCTTTCTTTGTTGCTAATGGTTAGGACCATTAAAGACTATCTTAATACCCTTTTAAATGTTGTTTGTTTTTTGTTCCTTCTAGAGAAACACAATGTCCAAATGTCAGGCTTTAGTACGGCTCGGGAAACAAACTTATTGTTAATCACTGGTTTCTCCATATCAAAACTATTCATTTGGCTCAAAAGAAATTAATTAGTACTATTTGACTTCACTTCCCAAGAAGCTGTATAATATGTAATTCTAGTGCATTTGGCATTAAACAAAAGTCATAATTTAATACTTACTATAATGATAATAAATGCGTTGCATTTTAAAGCATTAACACAACTCAATACCTTTCTTGCAATGAGTATATAAAATATATATATATAGTAAGTAAAGTTATTAATTTTCAACAGAAGACTTAATGAAGCCGCAATATCATTGCAAATTTGCACTCAAATTGAAGATTAAGGCACCATATTGGCCTTTTATTGATTATATACTGCATCCATAAATAAAACTTAAATGAGAAACTACTAAAGCTGTTTTTTTTTATTATTTCATGGGATGTGGGCCTCACTGAATAAACCAGCATTGATTGCCCATCTGGGGGATCAGGTTAGTTCAATTGGCTGGATTGCTGGTATTTGATGCAACGCGACACTAACAGCGTGTGTTCAATTCCTGCAAAGTCTAAGGTTACCATGAAGGACTCTCCTTCTCAACCTTTCCTGTCACCTAAGATGATGAGACCTTCAGGTTAAATGACCACCAGTCCTCCCTCTCGAATGAGAGAGTAACTTGAGAGTCCAGTAGGACTGTGTTGACTTTACCTTGGGAGTCATTTAGCTCAGTTGTCCTGAAAGTTGGGTGCAATGCAGAATGACACCGACAGTGTAGGTTCAATTTCAGCACTGGCTGAGGTTACTATGAAGGACTCTCCTTCTTGACCTCTCCCCTTGCCCAAGGTATGATGACCCTCAGATTAAATTACTATCAGTCATCTCTGTCTTCTGAGCGACCAGCACTCGGGTCCAGTAGGGCTGTGTCAACTTTATTGTTATTGACCAATCCTAATTGTCCATATTACAATTAACACATCAAATGCAGTGTTGTGGGTCTGGAGTCACATGTAGGCTAGGCCTGATAGGGATGACTGATTTCCTTCCCTAAAAATATTACTGAACCAGATGGGCTTTTACAACAGTTGACTGTGGTTGATGGCCTTCACTAATTTCAAATTTTTACTGAGTTCTGGTGAGCTTCAAACTCATGTTCCCGGAACATCACCCAGGAGTTCCAGATCACTGGTCTAGTGACATCATTACTGCACCACTACTTCCCCTTTTAAAATGACAAATAATTTAATCAGAGTAATAAAACATAAATGATAGTCCATGAAGTTGAATAAAAAGACCACAGTCTCTATAAAGTTACGGCTTAATGCTTGTTACCGCTTACCTTGCCATATTGCCCTAAAATGATTTGCTATTTTTATTTAGGTTTAATTGCTCTGTAGCTAAACAAGAAAAAGAATAAAACTAGATTAACCAGAAGTGACATTTACCTGAATCTCCATCAAAAGCTTCAACCTTAACAACATATGTTCCCACATTAAGATTTTCAGGGATTCCAACATCATAGACAGATTCTTGGAACTTCGGTGCTTCATCATTGATGTCAACAACAACCACCGTCAGAATCTGCGTTGAGGACTGAACCGGAAGTCCATTGTCTGATCCTGAAATTGTGAGGGTATAGGATTTTTGCATTTCATGGTCCAGATGGGACACCAATGTCAGCACACCTATTAAAATACACAGGAAAAAAACAGAAGTTTTCTTTACCTCTGTTGTCACATACCATAGTTCAGCAAAATTCAATGACAAACTAGTTTTAATACCTGATGATTCATCAAGTTTGAAAGTGTTGTCTTCATTCCCCGAGGTGATAGCATACGAAATTCTTCTACTTTCACCTGAATCTGCATCAAATGCAATAATATGATGGACCAGATATCCTACTTCCTCATCTTCCATTACATAGGAAACATTTTCTGATAAAAATACAGGTTTGTTATCATTCACATCCAAGACAATAATCTGCGCTGTCACCGAGCCTACCTTGCGTTCATTTATATCAAATGCTTGATCCATTGCTGTTATTGTTATAAAAAATTTTTTGCTCATTTCATGGTCAACTGGCAGTATTGTATTTAAGCATCCTTGATTAGGATCTATGTAAAAAGGATTTTCCATGGAACTCCAGGACATAACAGAATATTGGAGATCACTATTTGGCCCATTTCCATCATCGTCTATTGCATTAAATATGTGAACAAGAGAACCGACTTGAAGATTTTCTGGAATTCCAATCACAACAACATCATCTTTAAACCATGGTGAATGATCATTTTGGTCTTCTATTTTAATACTGACAAAAATAGAAACATTCTTTGAAGGGATGTGCCAATTATCTTCTTCTATAACCTTTAGCAAATAATGAGAAACTTCTTCATAGTCTAGTTCTTGGCTTTGGTACAATTCTCCTGTCATACTGTCAACTTCAAATGGAAAGTGGTCATCATCTTCATCAATGTAGTAATGTACTTTCTGGCTGGTCAGCAAATGACGATCATAGGAACTGACGGAACCCACAACTTTTCCAGGTCTTAAACCTTCAGGTATGGCAAAATACCTTTGATTATTGTGAATTGTCTGTTTTTCAATGACTCTAGGGATAACCTGAGAAAAGGTCAAACAAAACAGATTAATTTATTCTGATTCTCATAGAGTAATTCTTATTTTATGCACTTAAGTAAGTGCAGAGGTTTTACATTTTTAGTCATCAACTTTCATCACAAAACCTTTCATACATATTGCATAATTCTCAAAACCTTTCCTGGAAAACTTAGTTTGCCATGAAATGCAACAGAAATGAGGCACACTTCCCAGAGTACCGAAGCAGAAAATGTTGTTTCCACCTAACAACAAATTAAAATTTATTTCATATAATACCCAGCCTTTGAATTCCTGTACCTGTATGTTAACTTCTGCAATCTGTTGAAGAGGAGGGCTTCCTGCATCACTTGCCATCACTACAATTTTATGATGTGATGCATGATTGTTCATGAAAACCCTGGCAGTTGTCAGTTCTCCAGTTTTGGCATCAATTTTGAAGCTTTGTGAATAATCTTCTGCAATTAAAAAGCATTAAAGTAAGAACTTAAAAAAAACTTGTCTATTCATTCACATACTTCATTACTGATGTCAACAAATAAAATTGAGTGAGGTTCTCAAATATCAAAGCATTTCTTAGGAATTTTCCTCAACAGAAATCACTTTACTGTTATTTGATCTTGATGTCTTGGTGATGGACAGATTGGTATGCCTCTATTCTCATTTATACGATTCAGTTCTTAGAAGTTGATTGTACAATTTTATTAATGCATAATATTCATGGTTAAGATTTCAAAAGGATGCTAAAATTTGCAGACAAGGTATGTAACAAAAAAAATCATATTGCAGCTTGAATACAAAATGTACATATAAAATGATAACCAATAACACTGAAACGCCAATGCAATATCTGCTATTAATTTGTTAAAATTAGTTCACTTGCAATAAAAATAAGCAAAATACAATACAAATTAACCATACAAGATCATTTTCTCAAACTTTCTTACCTAATATGGAAAAAGAAACAGTACCATTTTTTCCAACATCTGGATCCTTAGCAATTAACGTAGTCAAAAATGTGCCTTCAGGTTGAGCTACCAAAACCTGCCATTTCAATAAATATACAAATATATGATTCATACATTATATTACACGAGCATTTACTTGCACAGTAGAAAATATTCAGCAATGCTAAATATAAATAGTACATCATGGGTCTGAAAAAGCTGAGAAATTGCTGCATAATAAAGATACATTTATCAACAATGTTATTATTAAGACATACAAAATTCCAGCAATTTGAGAAGTAACTGACACATACTATGAGTTATCATCCTCCAGAAATTGCTGAACTGTTCCTATTCCCCCCACTTCACTACTGGCCTAGGGCACTGTCTAAGGGAAATTACTACTGGCGGCAACAGCTTTTTTTTAATAGAAGGTAAAAACATTTCAATGTTCTATCCAACAAGCACACACTGTTCATGATCATATGGACTAGCTGGGAAAGGTGTGGACACATTGCTTGAAGAACCTTTCTCTACGATACTGATTCTTTTACATCAGGTGCTACTGACCAGCCAAGAATCAGTCAGTACTTGAGTTCAAGATAATAAAATATGAGGCTGGATGAACACAGCAGGCCAAGCAGCATCTCAGGAGCACAAAAGCTGACGTTTCGGGCCTAGACCCTTCATCAGAGAGCTTGAGTTCAACAGGTAACAGATCCAAGGTACCTGACTTCAGAAAGCACATCTCTTGTGTAAAGCAAAGGAACATATTTATCAACCACCTAGCTGCTTTCCTGGGAGTAGAGAGATACTATTGAGAAACAACCACTCAGAAATTATTTATGTTCAAACATAAAAATATAAGATAAAGGAGTACATCATCCAACCCTTTGAGTCAGCTGTGCCTTTTAATACGATTATGGATAATTTTCTGCCTCAATGCCATTTTCTCATGTCCCTCTCATAACTTTTGATTCCTTGAGATATCAAGGAATTGTCTGTCTCAGTCTTGAATATACTCAATGTTGGTGAATTCACAACTCCTTAGGGTAGGGAAATCCAAGGTGTCATAACCATCTGGATGAAGAAATTTCTTCTCATTGCAGTCCTAAATGATTGATTCCTCATCCTGAGTCTATGCCTGTGTTCTAGATTTCCAGCTTAGGGAAGCAAACTTTAGTATCTACACCACCAAGCCCTTTTGGAATCTTGTAAGTTGAGGTTGTTGACTTGCTTGCCGAGCTGGCTTGTTCTCGTTCAGACATTTTGTCACCATACTAGGAGACATCATCAGTGGAGCCTCCGATGAAGCGATGTTATTCTACTCCGCTTGGAATTTTGGTCCGTTATGGTGACAAGTGTCATTTCCAGTTTAGATCTGTACGGGTTTGTACACAGGGTCCAAAGCTATGTGTTTGTTGATTGAATTATGGATGGTGAACCATGCCCCTAGGAATCTGGCCTGGGCTACTATGGTTACGTTGTCCCAGTTAAACTGATAACCTTCACTGTCTGAGCTCTGATATTAAGGAGAGTTCATGGTGCCATTTTGCTGCTAGTTGACGTTCATGTATTCTGATGGCTAGTTTCCTTCCTGTCTGTCCGGTGTAATGTTTGTGGCAGTCATTGCATGGTATTTTATAAACCATGTTGGTTCTGCATGTTGTGGGATTGGGGTTTTTAATTCTTAAGTGTTCGTCGTAGAGTGGCTGCGGGCTTGTGAACTACCCATGACTCCCAGTGATCTTAGGAGTCTTGTTGTCAGTTCCAGTATATTCTTGATGTATGGCAGTGTAGCCAGTGTGTTATGGCATACTGTATCCTCCCGTTGTTGTCTGTTTAGTAAGCATCTGCAGACGAAGTTGCAAGGTTATCTGTTTATAGCTCTTCCTCTTTCCTGTGTAAGTGTGTCTTGGCACATTTAAATAGTGTCCCTCATGCAGCTTTGTTTGTGGGCATTGGGGTGGCTGCTGTGGGAGTTGAGGATTTGATCAGTGTGGGTTGCTTTTCTATAAACTGAAGTTTGGAACTCCCCACTCTTTATACGCTCAACTTTAACATCTAGAAACGGAAGCTGATTGTTGTTTTCTTCTTCCCAAATGAGTTTAATCCCTGCAAATACGCTGTTGATGAGGTGGTGAGTCTCTTCTAATTTGTTGTGTTAATAATTACAACTGTGTCGTCTACACACAAGGTCCACAGTTTAGGTTGAATGCAGGGGAGATTGATGTGTTTTAGTCTTTGCATGATCTTGATCTTGTACGTTCCTTAGTTATAGGTGGCCAAGACAAATATATTTTCCCTTAGAATTGAAGTTCAAAACAGTGCTCCACATGTGATCTTATCAAAACTCTATACAATTGTAAGACTTTATTATTTTTGTACTTCAATGCTATTGCAATACAGGTGAACATGCACTGTGCCTTCCAAAATGCTTCCTGTATCTATATGCCAACATGTTGTACCTGGAATATAGGAAGATGGCTGTGGTTGTTGGAGGTCAGTTAACTCAGCTCCAGGACAGGTCTGCAAGAGTTTCTAAGACAGTGTCCTAGGCCCAAGCATCTTCCCTCCAACATAAGATCAGAAGCGGGATGTTCGCCAATAATTGCACATTGTTCAACACCATTTGTCCTCAATACTGAAGCAGTCCACATACAAAAACACCAATATTCATCTTGGACTGTCAAGTGGCAAGTAACATTCATGCTACACAAATGCCAGGCAATGACTATATCTAGTAACAGACAATCTACCCATCTGTCCTTGACATTCAATTGGGCATTGGCATCACTAAATCCTCCTCCATCAATATCCTGGTGGCTATCATTCACCAGAAACTCACTGGATGAAACATATCAATACAGTAGCTACAACAGCAGGGCAGAGGCTAGGAATACTGTAGCAAGTAATTCACATCCTGACTTCCCAAAGCCTGTCCACCATCTACAAAGCACAAGTCAGGAGTGTGATGGAATACTCACCACTTGCCTGAATAAGTGCAGCTCCAACAATAGTCAAGAAGCTTAACATGATCCAGGACAAAGCATCCTGCTTAATTGGCACCTCATCTACAAACATTCACTCCCTTCACCTCTGATGCTCAGCAGCAGCAGCGTGTACTGTCTACAAGATGCACTGCAGAAATTCACCAAGGCTCCTTAGACAGTGCTTTCTAAATCCACGACCACTACCATCTAGGAGAATAAGGCCAGCAGTTACATGGGAACACAACCAACTGTAAGTTCTCCTCCGAATTACTCAACATCCTGACTTGGAAATATACCACCACTACCTCATTGTCACCAATGTGACCAAATGAAGTCTTGATGTCCAGGGCTGTCACTCTCATCTCACCTCTGGAATTCAGCTCTTTTGTCCATGTTTGAACCAAGGCTGTAATGGAGTCAGGAGCTGAGTGGCTCTGGCGGAATCCAAACTGGCCATCACTGAGCAGGTGCTGTTTGATAGCACTGTTGATCACACATTCCATCACTTTACTGATGAAAGAGAATGGACTGATGGGGTAGGGTAAAAACTGGAAAACCTGCAGATGCTGTATATCAGAAACAGAAGTTACTGGAGAAGCTCAGGAGATCTGGCAGCATCTGTGAAGAGAAATCAGAAGTTATCGTTTCAGGTGTGGTGACCTTTCCTCACAACACAGTTCTGAGAAAGGGTCACTGGACCCGAAATGTTAACTTCGATTTCTCTTCACAGATGCTACCAGATCTGCTGAGCTTTTCCAGCAACTTTTGTTTTTGTCTCTGATGGGACAGGAATTGGCTGGGTTGGATTTGAGCTGCTTTTCGTGTACAAGACACACCTAGGTAATTTTTAAGATTGTTGGTAGATGCCGGTGCTGTAGTTGTACTGGAAATGCCACCCTACTAGCTACATTGTCAAGGAACACCAAGAAATTTGCCAAACACAATTCCCCCTTCATGAAACCACGTTGGCTTTCTAAATAGATTCCTGCATTTTCTTGACAACAGATGTCAGACTAACTGGCATGTAGTTACACATCTTCGTTCTTCCTCTTTATTGGGCTGTTACACTTGCCAACTTACAAACATTGAGGTTAATTTTACAGAATTTAGGAAAATCACAAGGGGCTCAACATTATTGTCGTTCGGCTAAGTGCAAGTTGCATTGGGTTTCTGAGTCGTTTTTCACCATGAGGCCTCTTGGGTTTTCTTGCCATATCTTGCTAAACTCACATCACTGACTATTTACCCTGCCCCTGTGGTGTCCTTCATGTCTGGTTCCAGCTCCACCTTTTCCAGAAAAATTAGCCACTTCTGGAAAATAACAGACAGCTCTTGTACCTGCGCTACCTTTCAAAGACTAGACAAGCATTGTCAATCTTTTGTTGCACTACATGATCTCTGAACGAGAATTCTGAGGAAAGGTCACCAGGCCCAAAATGTTAACTGTTTTTTGCTTCACAGACGCTGCCAAACCTGCTGAGCTTTTCCAGAAACTTTGTTTTTGTTCCTGATTTACAGCATCCGCAGTTCTCTTGGTTTTCTGAACCTTGTTATTTCTACATTTCACACACACCGATCCTATTTCCTGTATCTCTGTGCCAAGATTTTTACTTTCATTGTCTATATGTCATCCTGTACTATCAGTTACTCCTCCTATCATTTAAAAATGTCTATCCTAGATTTAAGTAGCAATTTCAAACTAGAAAGTTAATTTGCATGTCAAACCACAGTCAAAATTAGAGCATAGTTCATTGAAGTCAGATAATAAATGAATGAGCCTGAATAATGAAAATTGAATATTTCATCAGTGCATTAAACTGGAGACTAAAGAAATTAAACTGGAGACACCAATGAGAAAATAAACATTAAATGGACAGGTTGCAGGAACAAACAACTTAAATGAAAAGCAGAGTGTTGGTAACATATATGGAATAACATTTACTTTGTGGAAGGACTATGTTGGCAGTATACTTGACATTTCAAACTACTTTTTCAGTTACTACTCTGATTGCTTGAAATTTAGCTGTGTTGCTATCAGGGATATTCTAATTCAACTATGTTGCACCATTATTAATTTTTTGTGCTTCTCTTACATCAAGTGTTCAGTGACTGTAACAGTTTAATAGAGTTTACTCTCACTTTGCTCTAGAGTGCTTTCATGAGCTTAAATACCTAGATAGTTCAAAGTGGGCTCAGGTATGGAATGAAGAGCCCTCTATCTCAATATGGTGCACTGGTTTTACTATGTCTTTGGAACAGAAATGCAATCTGGACCAATGTACCTCCTAGCTTGCTGTAATCATGTGCCGTCTACCAATGAGGGACTGAGAGGGTCATCTTATGGCAAGTTTCAATAAAGGTACATCAAATTGTTTTCTTGACAGATTGAAACACATGACAGAATTTTACAGGGGTGAGTGAATGTGACTTTAGCCAGATATACTGCCGAATCAGATGATGAGTACTGTAATGTTATCTCGCTGTTCAGATCATCTTACTTTATCTTATATGTTTTTCACAAGTTGTGTGGTCAGATTCTCACCAGGCAGCAATGTGATGCTAATTGATGGGGACTAATATTTATTAAATGCCATTTCAACACCATAATTTCACCTCATTAATATTCATACTTCCATCATATAGAACGGACCAAAGAAGCTTGACAACAAGACAACAAGGAGACAAATATGTATAGTGGGTGGATTCAGCTTGCCACTTGCTCCATCCACTTCCAGCTTGGACAGTAAGCACAACTGCAGTAGGAAGAATCACTGGTAACAGTTGTACACAACAATCATCTGTGTCCAGTGGCAACCACCGTCTGCCAAACCATCTCAACTATTACTGCATTTCTCAGACATACTAGCATTTTTGAGGCACAGAAATGCATTGCAAGATACACTGGCAACTAGAACTCACAAGTTGAAAGTAGGGGCATTTTGCATACACAGACGGGCACCCAACTGACAGAATGGACCAGCCATCTCCGAGCTCCTTATTTTCCCTCACGACTTTCGGTCATTTTGTGTGAGTGCAACATCCATGCCTTGTCTTCCAATATCTGTTAGCCTATTGGAACTTCAGCCAGAGCCAAAGGTTGGTCATCACTGCCATTCAAAGGGGGTCTTCAAACTATATATGTATGAAATGCTTGTTAGTATTGTGTTGTTGTTGGGGAGGTTAGTGGAGAATATTATGATGAACAGCACACTCAGACGTGTCAGAAACTGGTGGTGGATAGCCCTCAATCAAGCCAAGGGGGTATGGGTCAAGGGTACAGTTTGCACAAAGTCCAGGGCTCTGTCATAGTCAGTGGTCAATTTGGAATGCCCACAGTCCAAGAATCTGTCCCAGTACAGTTGCGGGGGTAGAGTGTTCAGAAGTTAGTCCTGTAGGGCCAGCACATGCAGTCAGGGGAATTGTGTATCATTTCTTGTGGAGTTAGGAAAACAATTGTTAGGGGTCTGGTCAGTCATGACTAGGAGTTGCTCATTGGAATCAGTAACAGGGCAAGCGTGAATACCATCCTGGGTACCTGTCCACTGATATTTGTGAAGATTTTGGGAGGTTTAGGTATAAGGTATAATACTGGGGTTCAGGGCAGTGAGGACAGTTGCAGAAAAAGTTCAACATGGTGGATCTCTTCATTGACATGACAGACAAGAATTAGTTGTCAGGGATAGCATGAAGTTATAGGGGTGGTAGAGGTACAGAGATGTAGCTGGTGATCAGATTGTGCCCAGTGCTGCTGGTGTCCAGCACAATCTATATTATCTGCCATCACTTTCTCTCCTCTACAGGCAAAGTCCTGCTAAATAATGGTTGTAACAGAGCCCAGGGTGAGCAGAGCAAATGTCAGTTTCATGGCTAATTGTATGGGGTTCACGTTTGTTGGGCTCCAGTACATTGTCAAGATTAAAATATGAAGCTACCACTTGCAAAGCGTAGCCACGTTGGATTTGCAATCATCACATCACCCATTTCACATGAAAGGAGTTAGATGTTGGCCAGAATTGATCAGGCACATCATTGGTGCTTACAAATTAAACCTGGGCATTTTAATGAAGTTGAAATAATCAATAATAATGGTGTCAAAGCTAGTGCTGAAATAAGACAAACCACTATTACCACAACTTCAAAAGGTCCTGTGTGGAGCAGACAAGGTATAGACCTCCTTAGTCATGTAAATGTGATGGCTATAAATGGTGAATGCAATGTCAGGTTCAATGGCTCATATGGATGCAGGGCTGGAGGTTGGGGGGGCACGATTGTTAATTGTGCTGCAGGCAGCTCATTGGCACTGATATACGGTGATCACACAACCAGTGCAGCACCTTCAACAGACTACTGCATATACTGAGGTGGAACATGGATATCCGAGGAAGACATTTCCATCATTATCCATGTCCAGCATATCTGACTGTGTGAGATGTGCTAATCCCTAATCCGCAGGGTTTACCACCAATGACTGTTCTGAGGTTTAAGAAACTCTTCCACTACTTTTATTATCCAATTTAGGTTCTTTCCACTGAGTGGTGGGCCCTTCTTCTGGCTGCACACTGGTTATTGTGGCTGCTTACCTCAGAAGATGAAGGCAGATGCAGAAGGAACAGGAATTCGAGCAGGAGCAGCAGACCTCCATGAACGAAGAACTGCACCTAAGCTCAGGGAGAGAATGCACTATACGGTCACTTAAGAAAAATGGACTGCTCAGGGCTCACAGATATTTTACAACCCACAGTCCATTTCCTGGCCACAAGTGGCATGCAGTGTCAATGCAGGTTTTGCACAACTTGTACACAAATGCTGCAGCAAGTCCTAAGGGCTGCAGGAGTGGGAACCATTCCCCCTTGGTGGCTGTGAGGTCACTGCAGCATTAAATTTCAATGTGACTGCCTTCTTACAGGGAACAACAGCTGATCTGCATGGGATCTTTCAGTTGTGCACCCACAAATGCATCAAGACAATAACTAATGCTATCTAGACAAGATCACACAGGTTCATTTTGCTCCCCCAAGATGAAGTCAGTGCTGCAGCTGGGCAGTTGGATTCAGAAACATAGCTGTGCTTCCCCAGGTGCTATTCACATGGCCCTGAAAGGGTTTTATCACAACATTGTGGAGTTCATCAACAGAAAGGGATTCCATTTGATTAATGTCAGGTAATCTGTGGTCGCCAGAACCACTTCCTGGAGGTGTGTGTGAACACCGTTCCTGATCATTCTCTAACACATTTAAGGGTATGATGTTTTACAAGGCTGGTTACTGGGGAAACAATGGCTACTCACTGCAACCATGACTGATGACATGATTGCACAGCTCCAATGACTGATGCACAGTGCAAAAACAATGCTGTACATGCCTCAACCAGGGCTATGGTACAGAACAGAGCTACTGAAGATCTGTTTCTACTTAATATTTTAACGAAGATCTGTAGCTCAGATTGCGGTTGGAGTTGTTGGTTGGTTCACCAAGCTAACCGGTTTTCATGCAAATTTTTCATCTCCCTTCTAGGTGATACCAGTGCTGTGTAGCCTCCGTTGAAGTGCTGTTATTCCGTCCCAATTTGAATTTATATAGTTCAGTCTGTCATGGTGGGCAGTCTTGTTTCCAATTTCATTCCATTGTGGTATGCACATGGGGGTCTATTCAACATGTTTGTTAATTGTATCGATGGTTGAAAACCAGGCTTCTGGGAATTCTCATGCTTGTCTTTATCTTGCCTTTCTGTCCTATGTAGTGTTTTCCACAGTTGCTGCATGGTATTTTGTATATCACATTTGTCCTGCTTATTGTGGGTATGAGGTCTTTCATCTTTGAGAAACACTACATAGGACAGACGGGCAGGAGACTCGCCGCAAGGATATAGGAACACCGACTCGCAGCAAAATGGCAAGACCAAGTCTCCCTCATTTCAATACATTCTGTTTAATCAGTTTAATTGGGACAAAGTTACAGGACTAGGGCAAGCAAAACAAAGACAAGTATGAGAATTTCTGGAGGCCTGGTTTTCAACAACCAGTGCAATTAACGAACACATTGAAATAAACCCCTATCTACATTCCACCACCGTACAAAACCAGAAACAAGACTGCCCACCATTTAAATTCAGAGTGGGGCAGAACAACAGCACTTCAACAAAGGCTACACAGCACTGACAATGTCACCTAGAAGGGAGATGAAATGTTTGCATGAAAACCAGTCAACTTGGCAAACCAACCAACAACTCCATATGTTTCTACTATGTGGATCAGTCTGGGGGCCCTCCAGTATGGTTCAACCAGAGCATGCTGCATCTTCCTGGCGCTGTATACTCTGCACAACTGCAGCAGGTAATAAGGTGACATTCTGGATACTGAGGAACTTGGGAACAGGAATAATCTCCTAAAGAAGTTGAGGGGGGCATTAAAGGTAAAGGAAGCTGACACTGACAATTCATAACCTAGGTGTGATGACCATTACACCATCTGCTTCCAACAGAAGAGAACTTGGTGCAACATACAATCATTGTGTTCCATTTGTTGGGGGCGATTCTTAAAACTGCTTTGCATTGCAGGGGCTATGTTCAGTTTCTGTTGGTTTTGTTTTTGTTCCCTTTTGCATTCTGTAATAAAAGGTGACATTTATGTTTGAATTTGTCCAATGGTTTTATCACAAATTGATGTTTCCCTCCTAGGCAATGACAAGATGCAGTGGATTCTGGGGATAGGGCAATTCTAATTTAGAAGGTGTTTAGGTAGGATGTAGCTAGAGAAGTAGACTGCATGGCCTAGTTATTAAACAGCGACTAAGAGAGAGGAAGTGACATCTATGCTGGCTATGTGTCATGAGCAGCGTGGTTTTGTGTTTGTTGTGACATTATACTACCAGTGAGGCACAATGTTTAATTACCAATGCTTGTCCAGGTGCATGGTAGCCTTTCAAAGATACCACGGGCACAAAGGATGCTGGTCCTTAGGCAGTTGTCTGCTGAGTGAAGATTTGAAGGAAGGATGCATGGTAAAACAGAGCAGAAGTTAGATGTGACAGATGCCACCAGAGTAGGGTAGGCAATTATTGAGAGAAGTTTGATTAGAAATAGCAAAATAGCTTGGTAAGTCCTGTAATGACAAAGCTGCCAAAAACAAAACTTGACACAACTCAGGCAAAAAAAACATAAAATTCAGCCCTGGTGTCAGAAGTGGGGGTGAGATTGGGTGTTGAAGAACTGTATAAAAAGAAAACAGCTACTGTCAAACAGAGACAGGAATGTTCTGAGTTGTGAAAGCTGCTGTACGCAACTTAAAGAAATTGAAAAAGATCAAATAAGTAAGTTGGAATGCTGGGTAAAACACTACAGATGCAACTTTTCCTTTCCTAGGTCTCGCTGAAATAAAAAGTGATCTGAAGCAGAACTGGCAGATGTTCTACATACAGTAGCAAAATGACAAAACTGAGCTATAGCTGCTCAACTATCAGTGATAAAAGTGTATTCCACCCTGAATGTTCTGGAATGCACAACAAACAGGCGCAGATCAAAACTGAAGATATGTCAACTGAAGATTCTGACAAAGCAATCGACACCACACAACAGAGTTTATTCAGTCAGCTCAATAAGTGACAAATGGCTTTGTGGCTGTGTGAATGTTAGCTTCGAAAGGAGAACATCAGGTTAATACAAAGTGTCAAATAGAAAGCACATCACATTTTCCTACATTATACTTCATTTTTCAACTTTTAACCCACTTCCTTAATCTACAAACATCTCTCTCTAAACTGTTCATATCCATCACATAACCTGCCTTTCCACCTAGTTGAATGTCATCTGCAAATTTGGGTACAGTACATTCAATTCCTTCCTCCGAGTCATTAATATACAATACAAATATTTGTGGTTCCAGCACTGAGCCCTGTGGAACTCCACTGGGGTTATAGGCCACCAACTTGGAAGTTGGGACACTGAGTAAATTTGAGAGGAAGATAGACTGATTTTTAATTAGTTGAAGGGTTATGGACAGCAGGCAGGAAAGTGGAGTTGAGGCCAAGATAAGATCATGATCGTATTGACTGGTGGAGCAGACTTGAGGGGCTGAATTGCCAGCTCCTCATAGAATCCCTACATGCACATAGAGGCCGTTTGGCCCATCATGTCTAACCCTCTAAACAGCATCCCACCCTGACCGTATAAACCCATACTTTACTACTGTTAACCACCTTGTCTGAACACGACAGGGAAATTTACCTTGACCAATCCACATAACCAGCACATCTTTGGGCTGTGGGAGGAAACTGGAGCGCCTGTAGAAAACAAATGCAGACTCAGCAAGAATGTGCAAACTTCACCACAGACTGTCACCCAAGGCTGGAATCAAACCCAGGTCCCTGGCACTGTGAGGCAGCAGTAATAACCATGTGCCGCTGTGCTGCCTCTATTTCCTATTATTTATGCTCTTACGAAATACTTTGGCTTTCTATTTTTCATAAAAAAGTGGACAACTTCTTACTTTTCTACAGTATACTGCATCTGCCATGTGTCTGCCCAGGCACTCAACTTGTCTAGATTACCCTGAAACCACCTTGCTTCCTCCTAAAAATTCACAGGCAGCTGCTGCTAACAATTAGAAAAGCAAATAGTATGTCAGCCTTCATTGCGACAGGATTTGAGTTTAGAAGTAGGGATGTCTTACTGCAATTATGCAGGACCTTACCATACCTGGAGTATTGTTGCAGTTTTGGGCTCCCGACCTAAGAAAGGATACATTTGCCACAGACGAAGTGCAGCAAAGGTTCACAACACTGATATTGAGGATAGAAAGGCTGTCCTATGAGGAGAGGTTAGTTCAACTGAGCATGTATTCACTAGAGATTAGAAGAATGGGAGGAGATGTGACTGACACAAAATTCTAACAGGTGTACACAGACTAGATATAGGGAGGACATATTTTCTGGTTGGGAGTCTAGAAGGTCATACCTTACAAATTTGATTGAAGTCTTTGAGGAAGTGACAAGTAGGATTGATGAGAGTGGCGCAGTGGATGTTGTCCATTTGGATTTTAGTCATCTAACAAGAACCCGCATAGCAAACTGGTTAAAAAAGTACAAGTCCATGGGACACAGTTTAACATGTCAAATTGGATCCAAAGTTGGATTAGTAACAGGAAACAAAGGGTAATGGTGGATGGCTGTCCTTGCGAATCGAAAGGTGTTTCAAGTGACGTTCCTCAGGGCTCAGTGTTGGGATCCCTGCTCTTCATTCTATAAGTTAACGATTTGAACATGAACGTGGGGGGTCGGGGTAGAAACAATTTGTAAATCTGCAGACGACAAAAATTGGCCATGCCGTAGGCTCCAAAATTATATAGATGGGTTGCTGAGTGGGCAGGAAATTGGCAGATAAAGTTCAACTCTGATAAGCAAGAGGTAACACATTTAGGGAATATACGGTAAACAGAGGAAGATACAGAGAGGAGTCAATGAAGTGAGACACCTTGGCATGAAAGTACACAGGTCTCTAAAGGTGGCAGATAAGGTTGTAAAGGAGGCATGTGAAATGCTTTCCTTCATTGGCAAAGATACAGAATACAGAAGTGGAGATATAATGATGAAAACATATAAGACACTGGTGAGACTACAACTAGAATACTGTGTGCAGTTCTGATCACCACATAACAGGAAGGACGTAATTGCTCTGGAGGAAGTGCAGAGAAGATTTACTAGATTGTTTCCAGGGCTGGAGAACTGTAGCTATCAGACTGAAGATGTTGGGTTGTTTTCCTCAGAACAGAGAAGGCTAAAAGGTGACATAATTGAGATATATAAAATTGTGAGGAATACAGATGGAGTAGACAGAAGGCATCTGTTTCCCGAGGCAGACAGTTCAAAAACCAGGGGTCAAAGATTCAAGTTAAGTGGCAGAAGGGTTAAAGGGGACATCAGGAAAAAGATTTTTTTACACAGAGGGTGGTGAGTGTGTGGAATTTGCTGCCTGAGTTGGTGATGGAAGCAGAAACCGTAAGCTCCCTTAAAAGTACCTGGATCTGCACCTTAAGTGCTATAAACTGCAAGGCAATGGGCAGTGTGTTGGAAGATGGGATTGGAAAGGGCATCTGGTGTCTTGGGACGGTGTGGACACATGGACTGAATGGCCCCCTTCTGTGTTGTATCATTTCTATGGTTCTAACTAAGGGCCACAGTCTCAAGATAGGGGTAGGCCATTTAAGACTGAGAACAGAAAACATTTATTCACTCAGAGAGTGATCAACCTGTGGAATTCACTCCTACAGCAGGCTGCAGAGGCCAGGTCACTGAGTATATGTGAGAAAGAGATTGATATATTTTTAGATATTAAAAGACATCAAAGGGAATGGAAAGAAAGCAAGAATATGGCGTTAAGACAGTGGATCAGCCACTGTGTGATGGACCAGGCTTGAAAGACTCAACGATCTACTCCTGCTCCTAGTTTCTATATTTGTAAGTATTTTTGCACCATTCTCTACAACACAAACAGACCACCAGTAGAAGGGCTAAGCTCTGCCCATTCTATGTGTGCAATGGGAAATACTTGCGCGGTGCATGAGCAGCCTGTCAGATGCCATGCATGCACCAGAACAACAGGCGTGCCAGATTTTCATATCTTCACTGTTCCTCTGGGGATCCCCAAAGATATTTCATTTGGGACCAACTTCTTTATCTACCTGCTGCTCCTTGGCATCCACCAGCCTGGTATCTGCTTTCTGAGGAAGGGTCACCGGGCCCAAAACGTTAACTCTGTTTTTATCTTCACAGATGCTGCCAGACCTGCTGAGCTTTTCCAGCAACTTTATTTTTGTTCCTGATTTACAGCATCCGCAGTTATTTTGGTTTTAATATGGCATCTGCTTTGAAATCTCCAACGATCTCTCCTGCCTTCTTGACTGCTTCTATACTGTCAGATTACTTTATGAGATTTATTTTGGATAAACTGCAATTATTTCCTGCTACATATTTATAATTGGAGGCTCCTGTCGTTAGTCCATGCTACTCACTTCATACTCTGCAATTATCTCATATCAGTCCAGATTGTTGGCAGCTGACTCCACATTGTCTCCTTCACAAAGCCTGTTTCCTTCCACCTCCAGTAACAGCCTTCCTCCATCCTCTTCTCATCTGTTTGTGACTAAAAGCTCATGCATGCCCTTATCAGCTTCCATCATGGCAGGAGCATTGGACCACCCCAATGAAAATTCAGGGTGTTATTCTGCCTGCAACATTACTGGAAATCTAGTGATTGTCCTAAATTTTTTTTAATGCTGCACTTAAGTTCATGTTACTTAGACATAGTTAGGACATAGGAAACCTCAGCCTGAAGAGAAAGTAAACACAGGAACTAGATTAGCCCTTTCATATCATCAAGTCTGCTTTAGCATTCTAGATCATGGTTGATCAGTTACCGCAAAGCCATAATCCTATATAATTCCCATTGTAGAGATTCCAAAAATTTGTCACCATCTGAGTGAAGAGTTTCCTCCTCATTTCAGTACAAAATGGCTGGTCTTTTATTCTGTGATAGTGTTCTCTGGTTTGAGACCCCAAAGTTAAGGGGAATATCCTTTCTGTATCTACTCTGTCTATCCCTTTAAGATTTTCATACATGTATAGGAGATCACATCTCATTCCTCTAAACTACAGAGAATACAGACTCTGTATCCTTTATCTCTATGTACAGGACAGCGCTACCATCCCAGACTGGTGAACCTCCACTGCACCCCTGTATGATAAATATAGTCTTCCTTAAAGGTGACCACAACTGCACTCAATACTCAAGGTACAGTCGTAAAGGAAAGAAAGATTCTTCTACAACTTACAAAGGGCTACCGTTTCACAAAGGTGGCTATCCAGTGTATAAATAGTGGTCTCCAAAGAAAATATCAGAGGTACTCGCACAGTTGTCTCTGCTTAGGAATCACTCGATATGGGTTCTATCTCAGTCACAGACTGTCATAGAGTCATACAGCAAGGAAACAGGCCCTTCGTCCAACTCGTCCACGCCAACCAGAAATCCCAATTTGACCTAGTCCCACATGCCAGAATTTGGCCCATATTCCCCTAAACCCTTCCTATTTATATATCCACCCAGATGCCTTTTAAATTTGTAATTGAATCCACCTCCACCACCTCTTCCAGCAGCTTGTTCCGTACAAGGGTCACCCTCTGTGTGAAAAAGTTGCCCCTTACGTCCTTTTTAAATCTTTCCATCCTCACCTTAAACCTATACTCTCCAATGTTGGACTCCCGCAGCCAAGGGAAATGTTCCTGTCTATTCACCCCAACCATGCCCCTCACGATTTTACAAACCTCTTTACGGTCACTCCTCAGCCTCTGGTGTTCCAGGGAAAAAAAGCCCCAGTCTATTCAGCCTCTCTCTATAGCTCGAACCTGACAACATCGGCAAAATCCTTGTAAATCTTTTCTGTAACTTTTTGAGTTTAACAACATCCTCCCTATAGAAGGTCATCCAGAATTTAATGCAGTATTCTAAAATTGGCCTCATCAATGTTGTGTGCAACCACAATATGACATCCCAACTCCTAAAATCAATGCACTGACCAATGAAGACAAGCATGCCAACCTCCTTCTTCTCCACCGTGTCTACCTGCGACTCTACTTTCAAGGAATTGTACACTTGCACCCCTAGTTCTTTGATTGGCAACACTCCCTAAGGCCCTACCATTATGTATAAGAATCCTGCTGTGGTTGCCTTACGAAAATGCAGCGCTTCACATTTATCTAAATTAAACTCCATCTACCCATCAGGCTACGAGGGGATACAACCTCTCATGTCAAGTCCTGTAAGGATCTTGTATGTTTCAATCAGGTCAGTTCCCAGTCTTCTATATTCCAATAAGTATAGGCCAAAGCTACTCAATCTCTCCTTACGACAATCTGTCTACACTCAGTATCAACCTAGTGCACCTTTGGTTGACTGTCTTCAGTATCAGTATATATCTTTCCTTTCAGAAGGAGCCAATAACTGCTCACTGTATTCAAGCTGTGGTCTGATTAGTAACTTTTACAGTTTTAGCAAAATTCCCTACTTTCATATTCCAAATCCTTTGAACTGAAGTCTAGCATTCCATTTGTCTTGCCTACTATCTGCTGAAATAAGATGCCAGCTTTCTGTGATTCATGGACAAGGACTCCCAAAAGCTCTGTTCCATTGCTTTCCACAGTCTTTTTCCATTTAAATAAAATTCAGCTCTTCTATTCTTCCTTCTAAAATGCATATCCTCATATTTTTCCACATAATATTCTACAGCCAAGTCTTTGCCCATTTGTTTACATTGTCAATATTTCTCTACAGGCTCTGTCACCCTCATCATCTGCCTTCCCAACTATTTGTGTGTCATCTTTGCTCACTCAAGCCATTAATATATAAATATTTTTTGTCCCAGCACAGATCCCTGTGGCATTCCAATAGTCACAGTTTGCCATGCTGAAAATGTCACTCCTTATCCCAACTCTCACTGTGATCATTGTTCCCTAAATGATCCCTTACCAATACTTGAACAAAATAATGTCCCAGAATCAGGTTCAGGAAAGCCTCCTACTTCAGTGAACTGGGAAAAAAATTGTTCTTAACTGGTCTCACTGACCTAAACATTCGATCCTAAACTGTAAAATGCACCTCTTGTTCCACAAGTTGGTCCTCTTATAGCCACCTGTGGTAAATTCATAAGTTATGGTCAAATGGTAGCAATGGTAAATGCTGACAGTTCACGGTCAAACAAACCCCACAAAATTACTATTGTAACTCAACATTATTCTGTTACTTTGCCATTAAAAGTTTTCAGTTTCATTACATTCATGCACACACTGTGGGGCATCAAAGCATGCACAACATGTTCTTTCACCAGATGCAAAAAATTCTAGCAAATAGACTAATGACTTTGATTCAGAAATTTAACACAGATTATGACATTTTTAAAGATTATTTCAAAATAGGGAAGTGGGCTAGATTTGAAATATGCAGCTTGGGAACTACAAGAAGAGCTGGTCAAAAACACAGGCAAACAACCTACACTGCTACAACAGCTTTAACATCATAACAAAACATCCAAAGATGCTCAACAGGACTACCACAGGTGAAATTTAATGCAAATATAAAATGCACAGGGAGGAAAACTAAAAGCTATTGTGTGTTGTTGAGATAATAAAACATGAAGCTAAAAGATTCAATGCTCCTTTCATTCCAGTCCATCCACTGTGCAACAATTAAATGTCCGAGCTGTATGACACGCTGGTCAGACCACACACGGTGGAGTGTCCAACTCAGCTCATCAACACAAGGTGAATTCCAAGAAGAACCACATGACCTGCCCCTAGCATAAGAATGAATGCCAAGAAAAACAACAATGGAATAAATGTTACAACTGGGAGAAGGCAGTTCCTTCTGAGGATGGTAGTGATGGCAGTGATAGAAGATGGTAGTGACCAAGAATCAGCATCAAGTTTGAGAGATGGCATGAACACTATAATGAATATTATCCGGAAGTTGCTGTAAATCTACAGGTAAAGACAACTTATTAAGCAGCATTTTATCTATCACACTTCATTCATTCAAACTAACCTTAATCCACCAGGTGCTGCAGAGTCACATCACTGGGCACTTTATTACCTTGGGTTTCAAATGTTGCCTCAGAAATACAGTCCAAATTTAATCTAGTAACACAGCTAGGCCCAAATATCATAACCAGTCGAAAAACTGACTGGATCCTTGGAGATAATGGGAACTGCAGATGCTGGAGATTCCAAGATAATAAAATGTGAGGCTGGATGAACACAGCAGGCCAAGCAGCATCTCAGGAGCACAAAAGCTGACGTTTCGGGCCTAGACCCTTCATCAGAGAGGGGGATGGGGGGAGGGAACTGGAATAAATAGGGAGAGAGGGGGAGGCGGACCGAAGATGGAGAGTAAAGAAGATAGGTGGAGAGGGTGTAGGTGGGGAGGTAGGGAGGGGATAGGTCAGTCCAGGGAAGACGGACAGGTCAAGGAGGTGGGATGAGGTTAGTAGGTAGCTGGGGGTGCGGCTTGGGGTGGGAGGAAGGGATGGGTGAGAGGAAGAACCGGTTAGGGAGGCAGAGACAGGTTGGACTGGTTTTGGGATGCAGTGGGTGGGGGGGAAGAGCTGGGCTGGTTGTGTGGTGCAGTGGGGGGAGGGGATGAACTGGGCTGGTTTAGGGATGCAGTGGGGGAAGGGGAGATTTTGAAACTGGTGAAGTCCACATTGATACCATATGGCTGCAGGGTTCCCAGGCGGAATATGAGTTGCTGTTCCTGCAACCTTCGGGTGGCATCATTGTGGCAGTGCAGGAGGCCCATGATGGACATGTCATCAAGAGAATGGGAGGGGGAGTGGAAATGGTTTGCAACTGGGAGGTGCAGTTGTTTGTTACGAACTGAGCGGAGGTGTTCTGCAAAGCGGTCCCCAAGCCTCCGCTTGGTTTCCCCAATGTAGAGGAAGCCGCACCGGGTACAGTGGATGCAGTATACCACATTGGCAGATGTGCAGGTGAACCTCTGCTTAATGTGGAATGTCATCTTGGGGCCTGGGATGGGGGTGAGGGAGGAGGTGTGGGGACAAGTGTAGCATTTCCTGCGGTTGCAGGGGAAGGTGCCGGGTATGGTGGGGTTGGAGGGCAGTGTGGAGCGAACAAGGGAGTCACGGAGAGAGTGGTCTCTCCGGAAAGCAGACAGGGGAGGGGATGGAAAAATGTCTTGGGTGGTGGGGTCGGATTGTAAATGGCGGAAGTGTCGGAGGATAATGCGTTGTATCCGGAGGTTGGTAGGGTGGTGTGTGAGAACGAGGGGGATCCTCTTGGGGCGGTTGTGGCGGGGGCGGGGTGTGAGGGATGTGTCGCGGGAGATGCGGGAGACGCGGTCAAGGGCGTTCTCAATCACCGTGGGGGGAAAGTTGCGGTCCTTAAAGAAGTTGGACATCTGGGATGTGCGGGAGTGGAATGTCTTATCGTGGGAGCAGATGCGGCGGAGGCGGAGGAATTGGGAATAGGGGATGGAATTTTTGCAGGACGGTGGGTGGGAGGAGGTGTATTCTAGGTAGCTGTGGGAGTCGGTGGGCTTGAAATGGACATCAGTTACAAGCTGGTTGCCTGAGCTGGAGACTGAGAGGTCCAGGAAGGTGAGGGATGTGCTGGAGATGGCCCAGGTGAACTGAAGGTTGGGGTGGAAGGTGTTGGTGAAGTGGATGAACTGTTCGAGCTCCTCTGGGGAGCAAGAGGCGGCGCCGATACAGTCATCAATGTACCGGAGGAAGAGGTGGGGTTTGGGGCCTGTGTAGGTGATCGCACCTACACAGGCCCCAAACCCCACCTCTTCCTCCGGTACATTGATGACTGTATCGGCGCCGCCTCTTGCTCCCCAGAGGAGCTCGAACAGTTCATCCACTTCACCAACACCTTCCACCCCAACCTTCAGTTCACCTGGGCCATCTCCAGCACATCCCTCACCTTCCTGGACCTCTCAGTCTCCATCTCAGGCAACCAGCTTGTAACTGATGTCCATTTCAAGCCCACCGACTCCCACAGCTACCTAGAATACACCTCCTCCCACCCACCGTCCTGCAAAAATTCCATCCCCTATTCCCAATTCCTCCGCCTCCGCCGCATCTGCTCCCACGATAAGACATTCCACTCCCGCACATCCCAGATGTCCAACTTCTTTAAGGACCGCAACTTTCCCCCCACGGTGATTGAGAACGCCCTTGACCGCGTCTCCCGCATCTCCCGCGACACATCCCTCACACCCCGCCCCCGCCACAACCGCCCCAAGAGGATCCCCCTCGTTCTCACACACCACCCTACCAACCTCCGGATACAACGCATTATCCTCCGACACTTCCGCCATTTACAATCCGACCCCACCACCCAAGACATTTTTCCATCCCCTCCCCTGTCTGCTTTCCGGAGAGACCACTCTCTCCGTGACTCCCTTGTTCGCTCCACACTGCCCTCCAACCCCACCATACCCGGCACCTTCCCCTGCAACCGCAGGAAATGCTACACTTGTCCCCACACCTCCTCCCTCACCCCCATCCCAGGCCCCAAGATGACATTCCACATTAAGCAGAGGTTCACCTGCACATCTGCCAATGTGGTATACTGCATCCACTGTACCCGGTGCGGCTTCCTCTACATTGGGGAAACCAAGCGGAGGCTTGGGGACCGCTTTGCAGAACACCTCCGCTCAGTTCGTAACAAACAACTGCACCTCCCAGTTGCAAACCATTTCCACTCCCCCTCCCATTCTCTTGATGACATGTCCATCATGGGCCTCCTGCACTGCCACAATGATGCCACCCGAAGGTTGCAGGAACAGCAACTCATATTCCGCCTGGGAACCCTGCAGCCATATGGTATCAATGTGGACTTCACCAGTTTCAAAATCTCCCCTTCCCCCACTGCATCCCTAAACCAGCCCAGTTCATCCCCTCCCCCCACTGCACCACACAACCAGCCCAGCTCTTCCCCCCCACCCACTGCATCCCAAAACCAGTCCAACCTGTCTCTGCCTCCCTAACCGGTTCTTCCTCTCACCCATCCCTTCCTCCCACCCCAAGCCGCACCCCCAGCTACCTACTAACCTCATCCCACCTCCTTGACCTGTCCGTCTTCCCTGGACTGACCTATCCCCTCCCTACCTCCCCACCTACACCCTCTCCACCTATCTTCTTTACTCTCCATCTTCGGTCCGCCTCCCCCACTCTCCCTATTTATTCCAGTTCCCTCCCCCCATCCCCCTCTCTGATGAAGGGTCTAGGCCCGAAACGTCAGCTTTTGTGCTCCTGAGATGCTGCTTGGCCTGCTGTGTTCATCCAGCCTCACATTTTATTATCCTGGATCCTTGGAATCAGATTTTAAGCAAAGCAGACAGAGTGTTGAGAACTGGAAAATAGCCTCTGCATAATAAAGGAACCACAAAAGCGAACCTGATCGCAAACTTTTGTCCCACCTGCCTGTGCTTGGCCCATATCCTCCAAACCTTTCCTATTCATGAACTTATCTAAATGACTTTTAAATGTTGTAACTGTACCTGCATCCACCATTTTCTCTGGCAGTTCATTCTACACACTGTGTTAAAACAAGTGGCCCCTCATGTCCTTTTCAAATCTTTTCCTCTAAGATATTAAGAAGATACCTAAGGTATTAGGATCTCTGTGTTTCGCATTGAAATCTCAGACTAATCTTGATCTCCTAATGCAATCTATGTTCCTGTTTGGAGAGTGTCCCAGCATGTTTTTACCTTGGTCTAATTTGTATTTGTTTTACAAAATTACAAAACAATTAGAATCCCCACAGTGTGGAAACAGGCTCTTTGGCCGAACAAGTCCCTCAAAGCATCCCACCCAGATCCATTCCCTATAACTCACATAATCTACACATATCTGAATACTATGGGCAATTTAGCATGGCCAAGCAACATTGCCTGCACATCACTGGACTGTGGGAGGAAACCAGAGCACCCAGCAGAAATCCACACAGGCACAGGAAGAATGTGCAAACTCCACACAGTCACCCGAAGGTGGGATCGAACCCAGATCCCTGGCACTGTGAAGCAGCAATGCTAACCACTATTCCATCATGTTGTGAAGAGGAATTGAATGAAAATAAGTGAATAAGATGATTTTTGATTCAAGCATCTTCTCACATGCAATTACAGTCTCCTACATGGTGATGCTATATTTTTCTATGACACTGTTATGAATAACAAGCTTATTTACCACTGTATAGAAGCAGAGTATCATTTCAGTTACTACAATTTCAAATTATGTTTTTACCTGGTGTACCAAATTTAAAAGCATAGACATTAGTAATCATTAGAGTTCTCTTTGATTGTAGATTATTAGAAACCATTCTACTAATGCCCCCAATGTCGCTCACCACTTCACCGCCATACCACCCCCTCCAGTAACATCAATATGAAAACAGCAGTGATCAGAATTTGAGTTAAATATGTGTATAATAAGGTCACAATTACAATAACACAATCATTTCAAGGCTAAAAGTACTGTAATGTTAGTTAACATACAATTTTTGGGCAGGGCAAGTCAAGTATTCATCGAAGAATGTTGTTTTAAAGAAAAGCTAGAATATGATTAGAAATAATCAAAAATAGCCTGTTTATAAGCACAAGGTAAATGATTCCATTCTAGGTTTCTGCTGCAGAATTCTGTGCATCAGTGGCATAGTACTGCAGGTTTAGGCAAAACAAACAATGAACATATAGCCCATATATTTAATTAAATTGTTTGAATAAAATCAAAAACAGACCTTTGTTATTTCCCAGTAATGGTATTGACAGATTGCACTACTTTGCTGCGAAAATCTAATGCAGTATATATACTTGTGTACATACCTTGACAATGAATTCACGGCTCGGTCCCGGGTAAGAAAATAGTGGTTTATTATCATTAATGTCAGTGATTGTGATATAAACAGTGGTGGAGGCATTTTGTCGAGGCACACCATGATCAGTAACTAGTACAGACAACTGGTGGTGAATATGATGTTCCCGATCTAACGCAACCCAGTTAACAATCTCGCCTGGAAAATAAGTTTGAATGAGAAATGTAATTAATGTATATTTTTACATCAATATCTTATTTATCAGCATGCATAACAATCCAAGACCAAATTTGCAAATTTTCTTTTAGATTCTAGCTTTCATCCCTTTTCTCTTGAACCAGTGACTATTGCTAGTGTACAGACATGAACATCAACAGTCACCTGGTGCCTAATCCAAGCCATGTGTGAGCCTGCTTAGTTTTATCATATTTAATTGTTGGAGGTACTTTAATTAAGGAAGGCCATCCTTAACCAAACAGAATTTCATTCCAGCAGGTTTATAATTAGGAACAGAAACTGATTTTTATCCATTTCAGTCTGAGAGAATGGAAACAAAATGTAGTAACGTTGCTGGTACATTCTTTGAAGTCAACTAACTTGCCAATAATCCACAATCTCCCTGTGTTAATTACTTTATACAACAGTGAAATACTGAATGATTTCCCATTTATATACGTATTACTAACATATTTCCTGAGTGGTTTTGCCTGGATAAACCTGTGAAACTTGGGAAAGCAAATGAACAGATATCATTCTTCCCAGACTCCGTCCCTAATGACATCTATTTCTGGCAGTTTTGTGTAAAAATTGACATTGGCTGTGTAGTGTGTTTGCCCAAATATATGTAGGTGTAATGACATATTCAGAGAGATTGTACCTAGTAAGATTCTACTTCCACATTGTAAATGAATGAATTGGAAAAGGTGGCATATTTAGAAACCGGCCCCATTTTGTTTATATCTTTGGCCGGGACCTCAGGTTAAATTACACCGAAGCAAGGCTGTACAATTAACTCTTTAACTCAAGCCTAGGTTGATACACTATTGATATCATAAATGGCTCTTACAACTTCTATCATGTTCATCAGGTGACATCAGGAACATCAGATTAACCATTCAGGGATGTACTGTCTGCTTACAGCAAACAACCTTAACAACTTTGTTTTGAAAAACTAGTAGCAGCTTAACTTCACTGACTGAAGGATTTCTCCAAAGCACAAGGAATCAAAAGGTTCCACTTATGTGGCAGTGCATGGTTCCTTGATCAATTGCATATGAAATACTAAGTGAAAAGATTCCTTTCCCCTAGTTAGTGACCAGCAGCACTAAATCATGTAATAAACATTTGTTTTTCTGTTAGCTGTCATAATGTTTTCATTTTAAGCAGGCAGCAAAGATGGATGGATTCCAGGAGATCAAGGCTTATCTTCCTGTATAGTCTTCCAGGACATTTCCTGGGTACAACTTTACTACTTTGGTCTATTCTACCACCAGAGGCATCATACAGTAATCTACTCATATTTTGTAGGCAGGCATCCTGGGCAAAGATCAGTTCAGGTATAATATAGAATCAGAGAACAGAATAAAACTGCTGACCCGTCATGCCCGTACTTCCTCTTTGAAAGGGCAGGTGTTTTGTTTTATCCATAACACTGTAAGCTCTTCAACTCAAGTGCCTGCTGTACTCTCCTAAAGTTAATTCAAGAGTAAACTGCCAACACTTTTTTTAGTTAAGGTGGTCAAAGCTCATGTCCAGCAGATGTGAGTGACCAAAGAGGAAAAGGTTTGAAAATTGTAACGAGGAATTAAATATACATTATAACACAAAGTGGCAACAATACTGAAGCATGAGATATCAGAAAATTATAGCACTTCACATGTTCTGTGGTTATATCAAAATGTTGTAGGCCACTTCAGATGGGTGAAATTATAAAAGTACTGTGATGTGAGAGCAGTTAGGCTTATTTTTGGTTGCTAAATCTAAAAGCCACTTTTATCTGGCTAGGATGCTGACTTTCTGTACATCTTATAATAAAGGAACAGAATACAAACCTGGCCTAAGTATCAATGATACCAGACAAGGTGGATTGGAAACAGAAGGGGGAGGGATTGGTGGCAATGAATAGAATGATAAGGAGAAAGGGGAAAATAAACAGACTGGGAAGACAAGACAGCGTTAAAGATGGTTCCAATTACAAGAAGCAAAACTGAGCTGGGCAAGGGAAGGAATCTGAAAAGGTAGACATCACACTGAAGTGGGCAAGAAGAGGATCATGTGACAAGCCGTCAGTGACACCTAGAGAAGCAGGTGAGAAAATGACTCTCAGTCAGTCAGCAGCTGTAGAACAGTAGGCAAGAGGAAACAGAGAGACAGTCAGACAGCTCCACAAAGCAAGTGAGAGAGGGAAAACAAGACAGATAGTTGGCAATATTTAGATACACATAGTCATGGCTAGAACGGTTTATCTGCTCAAGGATGGATTTCCCTTTTATGTCCCAAGAATTCTCAGTCAGATCCACCAACATCAAGCTGACGTTCTTTTCTGACCACTGTCTATGGTCGATAAATTTCACCTGTAGGATGACCAGCGAGCTGGCAAGGGAACGTGAAACTGTTGACTGCATAACACACTAAGGAACTCAAAAGGGATTACTTAGGTTGGAGAGCCATGAAGCCCCTTTTTGAGTCTCCAGGGGACTGGTGGGAAGCAGTCAAAGAGAATAACATGAGGTTCTTCATCCTCAAAGATGTACAGATGGTGACAGAGAAATGGGTAAAATTGTCCAAACTCCAGAAAACCATGCAGAACATACTCCCACTCAGACAACAGAGATCGATGTCAAGGGGGATATTCAGGAAGTGAAGGGCCAGTAAGCCTCACTCTTTCCCTCGGAGGCCTCCAAGATAATCTTCTGGCCCATGGTCTGCTCCATGAGCAGAATCAAACGTGCTTGCATTTCTTCTTCCAGAAGGTGCACAAGGAAAATTTACCAGGACTGGAGTGATTTGAGTTATAAGGAAAGTCTGGATGGGATGGGACTTTTCTCCCTGGAGCATCAAAGGCTGAGGGTGATCTTATAGAGGTTTTCAAAATCATGAAGGATGTATGTAAGGTGAGTAGTAAAGGTCTTTTTCCAAGGGTATGGTAGTCCAAAGCTAGTAGGCATATGTTTATGGTGAAAGGTTTAAATTGGACATCAGAGGCAACTTTTTTTCCACACAGGGTGATACACGTACAGAATGAGCTGTCAGAGGAAGTGGTAGAGGTGGGTACAATTACAACATTTAAGAAGTATTTGGACAGACACATGAATAGGAATGGTTTAGAGGGATATGGGCCAAATGCTGGCAAATGGGACGAGTTCAGTTTGGGATATCTGGTCAATGTGGATGAGTTGGATCAAAGGGTTTGTTTCTGCGCTATATGATTATGAGACTTCTGTGATCAGCAGTCTGAAGGAAGAAGATGGTGCTTGTCCTCCTCAAACAGGACAATGGATTGCACCAAGAGATTAAGATCACTGTCTTAAGACAGAATCCCTCAATATAAACCTGAAGAGTGATGGTCTAGTAGAGACAACTGTGAGTGTAACTTTGATATTTTCTTTGTAGACGTCTAACATCATCTCAGTCTGACATTTTGAGGATCAGCAAATCCTTTTATAACAGACTGTATGACATGAAACTCACAGATAGCCCAACCACCTGTCTTCTATCAAGGAGGTCTTAGACATTGGCACCCAGGAGATGTTGGGGCAGACTTTATCTATGGATGTGCTGACCAAGGCCCTCTAGTCCTTTGAGAAGAATAAACTCCAGGAAGTGACGGCTGACTGCTGTGCTGTATTCAGCTCTGTGAGGCTTGATTTGCCAAGACCTGCTAGAGATGTACTACAGTATGCTTCTGGCAGAGAATACATGCAAATCCATGAGGAATGATATCATCACCCACATCAACTAACCCAGGGCAGAGTGAGGAAATTAAAAATTGGTGACCATGAATGTAGATTATAAAATCCTGTCTGAGGTCATCGTCAACTGGGTAAGGTCTACTCTGGGATCAGTAATTCACCCCAGCCAAACACTGTACCAGGCAGGAAGATCTGAGCTCCTCGGGGATACGATCACCTACATGCAGGTCAGGGAGGGATAGACAACTGCTTCAACAGCCTTAACCAGGAGAAGGCCTTTGACAGGACAGTATATACCCAACATGAGGGACACAGTTTCCAAACAGGACTTTGGGGAGAGAATCTGCAATTGATTCTGACTGCTCTATATCACATCAGAACTGTACTCTCAATCAATAGGTGGAAATAGAAAATTTCCTGATTGGATCTGAAACCAAGCAGGGCTGCCCAATCCCTTCTGCTTTGTTTGTGTGTCCAAAAGGAAGGATGTGAGCTTCAGAACAGTGACAATTCCAGTGGAGGCCTGCAGATCAAAGCTCCCACTGTACTTGGATGATGCCATCATTTTCTGCTCAGATCTGCGGTCAGTGTGTAGACTTTTTAGTACTTGCGATCAGTTTGAACTGGCCTTGACAGGCAAGGCAAATCAAAGCAAGAGCAAGACCATATTATTTAGGAACTGAGCTGACTGATAATTTATTCCTTAACCCATCAGGTCAGATTATCTGTAGGTGCAGGGAATATGGTTTAGAGTGATGCGCATCAGAAGTTGGGAGGAGTATGTTGCCAAGGGGAGGCAGAAACTGGACAAATGGGCATCACTCCTTCTCCAGTGTGGGTTAAAATCCTAGTCATCAGATATGAGGAGCACTGAGCATTGTCATATGTGGTGCAGACTGGCCCATTCTGAGCCTGTGTCAAGGCAGTGATCCGAGCCATCACCCACTTCGTCTGGAGGTCAAAGATGGTCTGTGTCTGCAAGGAAACTGTATACAATGTTCTGGATAAGAGGTGGAAGAATGTCTCTAACACTGTTCTCATTCTCACGGCCATCTTTGTGTGTAGCTGCATCAAGCTGTGCGTAGATCCTCAGTACACAAACACCTAAGGTCGATACATACTGTGGTTCTACCTTTCTGCAGTTTTATGAAGGAAGAGCCTGGCCTTGTTGCCACAGAATGCTTCAAATAGTTGCACTATTCCATAATACCTGCCACTCGTGGAAATATGTGCAAAAGAAAACATCTTTGACCAGAGGTCCATCCGGCAGTGATCAACATGTAATGTCCTTGAGATCCTGTAGGGAAGGAACAGGATGGATCCTGCCCTGAGCAGACTGTCAAAGTCATTTGGCAGGATGTGTCTATACCATAACTTTGCAACAAGCACCAAGACGTAGCTTAGTTGATGGTGAGAAGGGCACTACCTGTCAGATCTTTTACACATGCCCAGACTCTCTTAACCACTACACGTTGCCCTTGAAGTGGGCGCAAGGAGGAAGAAAACTGTCAAACATCTTCTTTTGGACTGTGCCTTTGTCAAAGAAAGTCTGGCAAGAGATGCAGTGGCTCTTGTCAGGATTCAATCTGAGCAGCTCTGTGACACAGGACTCTGCTCTACGATCTATTCCCCAACCAAGACAAATTTTGAATGCTTTGAAAGGTCATCGACTTAGTGAAAGACACTCTTTGATGTGCCTGGAACTTTTTGGTCTTCCAATGCAAATGTTGCATACTGGCATATTCCAAGGTCTAGGACTATGTGTTAAGGGACAGACTAAAGCTTATGGCATCTGCTGTCAAGGCACAGTGGGGAAATGTCTGAAGAATGTCAAATTCCAATATGTTCATTTTTTTGGAGTCTCTCTCCAGTTTAGCCACCCAAAATTTTATATAATTCCAACATAACCTGGTTGCTTTTATACACTAAGTCTCAGCTAATGGAGCCACTTATGCCACATGCCTGAGTTATGCCGCATTAGCTTCAAAATAAAAGTCAACATTTCATTTCCCTTCTCTATTGTCTGTTAAACTTGTGTTCTAGCTTTATGTGACATTTGCACAAGGACTCCCAAATCCAAGTATGCTGTAGCTTTCTGCAGTTGTTAATAAAACAAAGAACTGCAAATGCTGGAGATTTAAAACAAAAACAGAAAACGCTGGTGAAACGCAGCAGGTCTGGTAGCATCTGTGGGGAGAAAACAGAGTTAATGTTTTAGGTCAGGTGACTTTTCATAAGAACTACAGAGAACTATGGCCCCAGCTCTGTTCTTGGTCTCACTACTTACAGGTTGCCATCTTGAAAATGTCCCATTTATTGCAACACTTCATTTTCTATGAGTTAGCTGATCCTCTATTCATGCTAATATACCATCCTAAATACCATGGGTTTTCATTAAGTAGTCTAATGTGTGGCATGTTATTATACTTGAAAATCCAAAGATACTACATCCATTGCTTCTCCTTTATCTATCCCACCTGTTACTTTCTCAAAGAGTTAAAATACGAATGTCATGTATGATTTTTTTTCATGAAGCCATATTGGCTCTGCTACGTCACATAACCTAATTCTAAATACCCTGCCATTACATTTTTTATAACTGAATAACAGACAGTAACATCTTGCAATAACATCTGTTAAGCTAACTCGCTTATAGTTACCTTGTTTTGTTTCCTTCCCTTCTTTAAATAAAGCTGTTAAATTGGGAGTTTTCTAATCCTCTACAATTTTTCCATGATTCTTAGAAAATTACTCCACTAGTGCATTCACTATGTCTGTAACTAATTATTTTCACATTCCAGGCTGCAAGCCATCAGGTCCGGGTGACTTTTTGGTATTTGGCTTCATTAGTTTCCCTCACATCGTTTTTCTCTAGCGATGGTTTTTGCATTTATTTCCTCTCTTCCTTTAACCCTTATTTTGTAATTTCAGAATTGTATTAGTAAGTTTTACTTTGAACACTTAAACAAAGTATTAATGCACCTCCTCTGTCATTTTTTGTTTCCCCACTATTATCTCCCCAGCCTCATTCACAAAGGGGCCTATGTTAAATTTGACCTCTATCTCTTCCTTTATTCATATTTAAGGAGCTCTTGCTGTCCATCCCAATTTTGTTCGCTACTGATCCCAAATGATTACTACACTAGCCTTGAAGATATGCACAGTGTCACTATCTGAGTAGTTGGCTGTGGGTGTTAGATCATGTGTTAGAGCCTCATGTGTTAGGGCATAGAGTGGAAACATACGGACTACCTCATTGTTCTGAGTGATTCCATATGCTATAGGCTCTCTCATTGTTTAGCTTGCCCCATGATAATAAAAGCCACAAGGTTCAGGAAATGAATCATGCTTGACCCCTGCCTAGTCTGCTCTGTTCCTTTCTGTTGTGGTCCGTCTTGACCTATAAGACAGAACAGCACATTAGTGATTGCTTACTACTGTGTCTATGTGATGGACCAGCAACAGTTAAGTGAGAACCTTGCAGGATTTTTAATTGTGAAAACCTGAAGTGGAGGAGTATCAGGATTTTGACAAATCAAATGCCAGGGGGTTTTCCTGAGTGAGCGCATTAAAAAGCATTGGAGACTGGTGGGTAGATAACATGTGAAGTTGCATTCACTGGCCTAGCCCATCCACAGGAGGTCATTAGACCTGTAGAACTGCTGCTGGGGTGTCAGGTTAAGATACTGGGAACTGATCTCACTGGCTAGTGTCTCCCTGCTCCCATTATATTTTGAAGTTGTCCTTCAGAGACTCCTGGGTCACCTTGTAACCATGTAATCTCTAATCCTGTCTACCAGCCGGAGAATCAATCATCCATGGACACTTTCTATGCCTTTGTATGTATGTTTAGCTTGTAGCAATCATATTAATTTCCTTTAAAGAAGAACAGACAATATTTAAGAGTGGAATGACATAAATACACTTAGTTCAAGGCTTTTCCATCACTTGTTGATTGCACAGGCAGCCAGCAATGCACAGAGAAAATAATAGTACAGTATTCAACCAGCATTACACTACAATTATGGCAATGAAATGGAAGCACTAAATTTGAATGGTGCCCACCTCCAAGAGATACAGTTTGCACTTGAAATCAAGCCAAACCGATTGTTTGCCCAATATCTTTAAACTGAATGCAAAAAGTTCTTCTAATGTTGCCTGGTAATATTCTGTCATAATCCGTTTTCATCTTCCCATTAGCCTTTTTGAAAGGGAAATGGTGTCTAATTTATTACAATTTTTTCAAGAAAGTCTCAACCAGAGCGAATAGGGGAGAACCAGTAGATGTGTTGAATTTGGATTTCCAGAAGTCATTTGACAAGGTATCTCACATTAGATGAAGTCACAAAATAGTTTATACAGGTAGTATATTAGCGTGGATAAAGAACTGGCTGATGGGCAGAAAACAGCAAGTAGCAATAAGGGGTTCTTTTTTAAGTTGGTGACATGTGACCGGTGGAGTTCCACAGGGATCACTGCTGGGAATGCAAATATTTATATTAAAGATTTGGAGGAATGAACAGAATGTACTTTAGCCAAATTTGCTAACACCACAAAAATAGGTAGAAAGGGAAGCTGTGAAGGGGATGCAAACAGCTTCCAGGGAAATATTGATAGATTAAGCAAGTGGGCAAAAACTTGGTAAATAGAGTATAATGAAGGAAAGTGTGAAGTTGTCCATTTTGGAAAGCAGAACAAAAGAGCAAAGCATTATTTAAATGGAGAAAAGTTGCAATAAAGGAACTTGTGCACGACACACAGAAAGCTAACACACAGGTGCAGCAGGTGATCAAAAAGGCGAATGGAATGTTGGCCCTTATTTCAAGGGGGTTGGAGTATAAGGATACGCAAGTCTTACAGACCACATCCGGAGTACTGTGAGCAGCTTTGGTCCCCTTATTTAAGGAAAGATATCATTTCATTCGAGGCAGTTCAAAGAAGGTTCACTAGAATGATACCTGGGATATGAAGGGATTTTCTTATGAGCAAGGATTAAACAGGTTGTGACTCTACTCACTGGAGTTGAGAAGAATGACGGCAATCTCATCGGGACATACAGATTTCTTGATAGGCTTGACAGGATAAATACTGAGTGTGTGTTTCCCATCATGGCAGAGTCTAGGACCAGAGGGAACAGTCTCAGGATAAAGGGCGGCTAATTTAAGGCTGAGATAAGAAGGGACTCCAGAATGGCTAATGTGCCATTATTTAAGGAACACTGTTAAGTAGAAGCCTAGAAACTATAAACCATGAGTCTGACATCAGTGGTTGGAGGGACTTCTGAGAGATAGGATTTACATGTATTTGGAGAGGCAGGGACTGATTAGGGATAGTCAACATGGACCTTGGGTATGGGAAACTGTGCATCACAAACTTGACTGAGTTTTTTGAGGGCATAACCAAAAAGATTGATGATGGCAGAGCGGTGTATGATGTCTACATGGACTTTAGTAAAGCCTCTGACAAGGATCCGCAGGGCAGACTGAATAGCAAAGTTAAATTACTTGGGACTCAGAGAGCTTGTCAGTTAGATACAAAATTGGCTTGACAGTAGGAGGCAATGAGTGGCGATGGAGAGTTGTCTTTTGGACTGGCAGCCTGTGACCAGTGCCATGATGCACGGAAGGTTGCTGGGTCCACTGTTGTTCGTCACTTATATAAATGATTTGGACGAGAATTTAAGAGGTATGATTAGTAAGTTTGCAGATTGGTGGTACAGTCGACAGTGAAGAAGATAATCTAAGATCGAGTTTAAGAGCCGCGAGGTTATGCTGCAGCTCTACAAAACCCTGGTGAGATCACGCTTGGAATATTGTGTCCAATTCTGGTTGCCCTATTATAGGAAAGATGTGGAGGCTTTGGAGAGGGTGCAAAGGAGGGTTACCAGGATGCTGCCTGGACCGGAGGGCTTGTCTTACGAGGAGAGGTTGACTGAGCTCGGACTTTTCTCTCTGGAGAGAAGGAGGAAGAGAGGTGACCTGATCGAGGTGTACAAGGTAATGAGAGGCATGGATAGAGTCGATAGCCAGAGACTTTTCCCCAGGGCACGATTGACTGCCACGAGGGGTCATAGTTTTAAGGCGTTAGGAGGAAGGTATAGAGGAGACGTCAGAGGGAGGTTCTTCACCCAGAGAGCTATGAGCACATGGAATAGTTTGCCAGTGGTAGTCGTGGAAGTGGAGTCATTAGTGACATTTAAGCGACTGCCGGACATGCACATGGACAGCAGTGAATTGAGGGGAATGCAGGTTAGGTTATTTTATTTTTGGATTGGATTATTCCACAGCACAACATCGTGGACCGAAGGGCCTGTACTGTGCTGTACTTTTCTATGTTCTATGTTCTAAGATTACAAAGAAGTGGGCTTCACAGTCAGCATGGGTGTGAAGGGCATCGTGGAAGACCATCCCTGGTGACAAGCAGGAGTTAGGGCATCTGACCAGAGTGCTCAAACAATGCTCAGTAGCATTCTGAGAGTTAGTATGAGTGTGAACGGCATTATGGATGAACCTGATGATAAAGAATGGTCAGCCCCAAACGTTACATTACTGTAGTGTTTCCATCCCTCCTTCCTCTTCTAATCAAATAAAAGGGAGGGGCAAGGTTCACAGGAGAAAAGACAGAACTTTGTGAGAGGAAGGTTAGCAGCAAGCCCAAACAGCTTGTGGACGCAGTTATTGGTGAGTAGCAAATAAGTTTTGAGGAATTGTTATTGGAGAAGACAGCACCAACAGTTTCACTTTAGTGTTAGAAGTATTTGACATTGTAAGGATTAATTAAGTTAAAAGGGTAACACGTGGCAGGAAAGCTCTAAATCGTGGTCTTCTCCTTTTGTTCAAGCTAGGAAGCTGGGCATACTTCCAGTGCCCGGAAAGTTTCTCCAGCTACAACTCCATTTTGCAGTTGAAGCGGTGTGTGGGGACATCGTGGAGCATTTGTGAGGCGGAGAGTATCATGGATAGCACATATGGAGAGGTGGTCATATCACAGATTCAGACTCCACAGGTAGGAAGGGAGTGGGTGACCCTTAGGCAGGGCAGAAGGGCTAAGCAGGTAGTTCAAGAATCTCCTGTGGGTATTTCCCTGCAAAACTGATATACCGTTTTGGATACCGTTGAGGGGAATAGCTTCTCAAGGATAACAGCAGCAGCCAAATTGATGGCACCATGGTTAGCTCTGCTGCATAGAGAGGGAGAAATAGGCATAGAAATGCTTTAGTTATAGAGGACTTAATCGTAAGAGGAATAGATAGGTGTTTTTGCAGCTGCGAACAAGAGTCCAAGATAGTGTGTTGCGTCCCTGGTGTTAAGGTTCTGGATGTCTCAAAGTGTTTGCAGGACATTTGCAGGGTGGGGGGAAGGGTCAGCCAGTGATCCTGGTACACATTGGTACCAACCATATAAGTTTTTTTTTAAAAAAGGATGAGGTCCTAAAAGCATAACATAGAGAACTAGGAAGTTGAAATGTAGGACCTCAAAGGTAGTTATTTCAGGATTACTAGCATTGCCATGAGCTAGTCAGAGTAGAAACAGCAGGAAACATAGGATAAAAGATGGTGTGAGGGAGGGGGTTTCAGATTTGCATTGCATTGGGACTGGTTCTGGGGAAGGTGGGGTCTGTACAAACTGGATGGGTTACACTGGGGCAAGACTGGGACTGATGTCCTTCAGAAGAATGCTGTACTTGTTGGGTGATTGGGGGAGATTTAAACAAGTGTGGCAGGGGAATGGGAATCAGAAGAGTATGGCAGGTACATGCGAAAATTGATGGAGAGGTAGATACCACGGCAAACATGACGAGGAACAAGAACAGGCAAAGAAATGTTACTGAAAAGAGCAAGGGAGGTGGCCTGAAATGCATGTGTTTCAATTCAACAAGTATAATAGGCAAGGCAGATGAACTGAGAGCATTGGTTAATACTTGGAACTATAACACAGAACATAGAACATAGAACAATACAGCACAGAACAGACCTTTCGGCCCTCGATGTTGTGCCGACCTGTGAACTAATCTAAGCCCCTTGCCCTACACTATCCCATCATTATCCATATGCTTATCCAAGGACTGTTTAAATGCCACTAATGTGGCTGAGTTAACTACACTGGCAGGCAGGGTGTTCCACGCCCTTACCACTCTCTGAGTAAAGAACCTGTCTCTGACATCTGTCTTAAATCTATCACCCCTCAATTTGTAGCTATGTCCCCTTGTACAAGCTGAAGTCATCATCCTCAGATAACATTATTACAATTATACAGACTTGGCTGAAAGCGGGGCAGGTCTGGCAGCTGAATGTCCCAGGATTTAAATGTTTCAGGTGTGATAGAATGGAATATAAAAGAGGTGGGGGAGTTGCATTACTGGTAAAGGAGTATCTAACCATCTGTACTGAGGGTGAATACATCAAAGGACTCGTGCAGTGAAGCAATATGAATGGAACTCAGGATTAGAAAATGTGAAATCACAATGCTGGGGATATATTATAGGCCTCCCAAGTGCCAGAGGGAGATGGAGGAGAGAACATCTAGACAGATTTTGGAAAAATGTAGAAACAGAAGGATTATCTGGTGGATGATTTTAACTTCCCCCACATTGAGTGTGACTCACTTTGTGCTAGGAACTTGGATGGGCCAAAACTTCAAAAGACTTTTCAGGAGAGTTTCTTGACTTTGTATGTAAACAGTCCACCAAGGGAGTGGGCTATACTGGACCTGGTTTTGAGAAATGAGCCTGGCCAGGTGAGTGAGCATTTCGGGCGTGGTGGCCATAATAAACGTGAATTTTTAAGTATTCATGGATAGGGATAACAACATATATAAAAAGCAAGAGGGTAGCCAGAAAAAGTGTTGGCCCACTAAAGGGCAAAGGAGAAAATCTGTGTTTAGAACTAGAAGAGGTAGGTGAGGTCCTAAATGAATACTTTGTGTTAGTATTCACCCAAAGAGAAGGAATTGGTGAAGGATGATCTCGGAGAAGGGCATGTCAAATTTCCAAGCCAAGTGGCTACTAAAAAGGAAGCGGTGTTGTGCGTCTTTAAAAGTATAAAGGTAGATTAGTCCTCAAGTCCTGATGGGGTCTATCCTAGAATATTGAGGGATGCAAGAGAAAAAATTGCTAGAGTACTGACAGACATCTTTGTATCCACATTGGCCACAGGTCCCAGAGGACTGGAAAATAGCCAACCTTGTTTAAGAAGGATAGCAGGGATAATCCAGGAAATTACAGGGCTGTGAGGTTCATGTCAGTGGTAGGGAAATTATTTGAAAAGATTCTCAGGGACAAGACCTGTATGCATTTAGAAGCAAATAGACTTATTAGTGATGGACAGCATGGTGTCATGCAAGTGAGGTCATGCCTCACTAAGTTGATTGAGTTTTTTAAAGTAAGTGGTGAAGATGCTTGATGAGGCAAAAGCAGCTGATGTTGTCTACATGGACTTCAGTAAAGCCTCTGACAAGGTCTCTCATAGCAGACTGGTAAAAAAAGGTAAAGTCATATGGTATAAGAGTGAGCTGGCAAGATGCATTAGTCATAGGAGATAGAGGGTAACGGTGGAAGGGTGATTTTCAGAATGGAAGGTTGTGATTAGCAGTGTTTCACAGGGATCTGTGTTGGGACCTCTGCTGTTTGTGGTGTACATAAATGATTAGAATATGTAGCCGGTCTAATTAATAAGTTTGCGGAAGATACAAAGATTGGTCGAGTTGCGAATAGTGGTGAGAATTGTCAGAGGATACAGCAGGACATAGGTCAGTTGGAGGCATGGGTAGAAAACTGGCAGATGGAGTTTAGTACATACAAATGTGAGGTGCTGCATTTTGGAAGGTCAAGTATAGGTAGAAATTAAACAGTGAATGGCAGAAACCTTAGGAGTATTGATATGAAGAGGGATCTGGGTGTGCAGGTCCACAGATCACTGAAGGTGGCAGCACAGGTAGATAAGGTAGTGAAAAAGGCCTACGGCACGCTTACCTTCATTGGAAAGGGCACTGAGTATAAGGGTGGGCAAGTTATGCTGCAGCTTTATAGAACTTCAGTTAGGCCACACTTTGAATATTGCGCACAGTTCTGGTCACCACACTACCAGAAAGATGCAGGTGCATTCCAGAGGGTACAGAAAAGGTTTACCAAACTGTTGCTTAGTATGGGGGATTTTAGCTATGAAGAAGGGTTGGATAGACGGGGTTCATTTTCACTGGAAAGCAGGAGGTTGACAGGTGGCCTGATAGAAGTTTATAAGATTGTGACTGGCATGGATAGAGTATAAAGTATGAGGCTTTTTCCTCAGGGTGGCAAGGTTAATTACTAGAGGACACAGGTTCAAGGTGTTGGTTGGGGGGGTGGTGGGTGGAAGTTTAACAGAGATGTGAGAGATAGGTTTTTCACACAAACGGTGTTGAGTGCCTGGAAAATGCGGCTGGAGAGGTGGCGGAAGCAGACACAATAGCAACATTCAAGAATCACCTGGATGAAATCATGAGCAAGAAGGGAATAGAGGGATTCAAATCCTGTAAGTGAAGATAGTTTTCGTATGATTAGATTAGATTCCCTACAGTGTGGAAACAGGCCCTTCGGCCCAACAAGTCCACACCGCCCCTTGAAGAATCCCACCCAGGCCCATCCCCCTATAACCCACACACCCCGAATACTATGGACAATTTAGCATGGCCAATCCACCTAGCTTGCACACCTTTGGGCTGTGGGAGGAAACTGGAGCACACAGAGGGAACCCACACAGACATGGGGAGCATGCGCAAACTCCGCACAGACAGTCGCCCGAGGTTGGAATCAAACCCGGGTCCCTGGTGCTGTGAGGCTGCAGTGCTAACCACTGAGCCACTGTGCCGCCCTAGGAGGAAGAGCAAAATGTCTCTGCAGAGGCTTGGAGGGCCAAATGGCCTATAACTGTGCTGTGTTGTGTTGTTCTTTGTTAATCTTGATCAGTTGGGCCAATGGACTGAGGAGTGGCAGATCGAGCTTAATTTCGATAAATGCGATGTATTGCATTTTGGTAAAGCGAACAAGGATAGGACTTAAAAAGTTAATGGTAGGGCCCCACAAAGTCGAACAGAGATACGTGGGGTTCAGGTACTTGGTTCTTTGCAAGTTGTGTCACCGGTAGACTGGGTGGTTAAGACGGCATTTGGCATGTTTTCCTTCATTGCACAGACCTTTGAGTATCTGCACAGGGACATGTTGAAGCTGAACAGACGAGGTCACTTTTGGAGTACTATGTACAGTTCTGGTTGCCCTGCTATTCAAAGCGTATTCTTAAACTAAAGAGCGTTCAGAAAAGACTTATGAAGGTATTGCCGGAACTGGAGGGTTTGAGTTCTAGGGATAGACTGGATAGGCTAGGACTTTTTTCACTGGAGCATAGGAGGTTGAGGGTGACATTGTACAGGTTTACAAAATCATGAGGGTCATAGATATGGTGAATAGCAAAGATCTTTTCCCGAGGTGGGGATGTTCAAAACCAGGGGACATATTGTTAAGGTGAGTTGAAGTAGATTTAATACGGTCGTGAGGAGAAACAGTTTCGCACAGAGGTAGCTCATATGTGAAATGAACTGCCAGAGAAGTGGCAAGTAGATACAGTTACAACATTTAAAAGACATTTGGATAAGTACATGAACAGGAAAGTTTGAGAGGGAAAGGGGCCAAACACAGTCAAATGGGATTACTTTGATTTGGGAAACTTGGTCAGCATGGATGAGTTGGACCAAAGAGTCTGTATCCATGCTGTATGGCTCCATGATTTTCAATATCCATTGAATCCCTACAGTGTGGAAACAGGCCCTTCAGCCCAACAAGTCCACACCAACCCATGGAGCATCCCACCATGACTCATTCCCCAAAACCATCTAATCTACACAGCCCAGACACAATGGACAATTTAGCATGGCCAATCCACATAGCCTACACATCTTTGGACTGTGGGAGGAAGCTGGAGCACCCAAAGCAAACCTAGCAGACACAGGGAGGATGTGCAAACTCCACACAGATAGTAGCCTGAGGGTGATTTGAACCCAGGCCCCTGGTGCTGTGAGGCAACAGTGCTAACTACTGAGCCACCGTGCCACCTCTTAGAGGGGTGTGAATCTTTGTGACGGAGAGCTTGTGTACATTTCAACCTGAGATTGATAAATTCCTGATCAGGAGGTGAAAGAAGGGTTAAAGGGAAAGAGTCGAAAAGTGGACGTAGAAGTGGGTAGAAAAGAGGAACACGAGATCAGTCATGATCACATTGAATGGTGGTGCAGGCTCAAAGAGCCAACGTCCCACTCCTGTTCTATTTCCTATCATCTTCCCATCTGGTACAGAGGTTGATCTTGCCCTAGATATGATTTGAATTTTAACAGCTCATATTTATGGCATTTATAAAAGAAACTGGAAGTACACCGAATTTACATCCAAATAATTGCTTACACTGAAAAGCAAATGATTCTGAGACTGAGAGCACTTTGTTTAAGACATCTCCCCAGTTTGAAAAGTTCCTCTTTAAAATTTGTTTTCTATGTTTAATTCATCGGCAAATCAATTCCATTTTTTAATCCTTCATTTCCTAATTCATAGATTCATCAAATCCCTACAGTGTAGGGGATGGCCAGTCGGCCCATCCAGTCCACACCAACCCTCCAAAGAGCATCCCACCCAAATCTTCCTCCTTAACCTATCCTCAATAAACCACATTATCCACGACTAACCCATCTAACCTGCACATCCCTGAACACTGCGCAGTAATTTAGCATGGCCAATCCACCTAACCTGTCCATTTTTGGACCGTGGGAGATAACTGCAGCAACCAGAGGAAACCCACGCAGGCCTGGGGGGAAATGTGCAAATTCCACACAAATAGTCACCTGAGGGTGGGAATCAAATCTGTGTCCCTGGTGTTGTGAGGCAGCAGTGATAACTACTGATCTGCCATACTGAAATGTTGTCAAAGGTTTTTATTCCCAGAGAATAGTAGATTGTTACCACAAAGACTAAGCCATTTAGCCCATCAAATCCGTGTATGCAAGTTTCGGAGTCACTTTTCTAATTCCATTTTTCTGTTTAGTCTTCAAATACTCTTTTTCTTCTTTCTTGGCAACTAAGTAAATCTATTTTAAGATCATTTAGTATGAAAAATACTTAGCTGTTCCCTTTTTTGCTGTTTTTCCTCAAGATTTTGTTGAATATATTTTCCATTGGGATGCGAATAGTTTCCCTTGTTATCATTGTATTCCCTTTATTACAATTCTGTAATTGATAATTCATTTTACCTGTTTTAGAATTAAGTCTGAAGAATTTTCCATCAGATAATAGCATAAACGATAAATGAGAATTTTCTCCTGAATCCCAATCTATTGCTTGTACTTTTCCAACCAGGCCATGAGGAATGGGGTTTTCTTCAATTGTGAAAAAGTACAAATTTTGCGTAAATATAGGAGGATTATCATTTTCATCCATAACATTAACAATTACAGATGCAGCCACACTTTGCTTTAAGTGTTCCTCTGGATTTATGGCAAATACCTTAAAGTTGTAACTTTGCTTCTTTTCATAGTCCAGAGCTTTATGAATGTAAATCCAGCCACTAGCAGCATGAATGCCAAACGTTAATGAATCCAAGTTTTGCTGAAGTGAATAAACTAAGCCCGGGGACACCATAAAATCTTGCTTGTTAGCATGAACTTGCAAAATTCTCATATTTAATGGTGCAGATTCACTGACTTCAACTTGGTAAACTAGTGTTTCAAATGTCAAATTACTATCCAAATGGTCAAAATTCACTAACAACATGAACACAGCGCTCAGCGGTTGGGCTCCCTGGTCACTTGCTACAATATGTATACTGTATTGTTGTTTCATTGATGGAACAGTCCTGTTCAGATAAAGCGTTCCATATATGTAATCAATGGTAAAAGTTTGTTTATAGTCATTCTGTAGACTGTACATGACCATTCCATTTAATCCACTGTCTTTGTCTTCAGCATAGGCAACGAATATAACTGTTCCCGGCAAGGTATTTTTTGAAATGGTAATACTTTCAGATTCTTGATAGAAAGCTGGTGCATTATCATTAACATCAGTAATTGTTATATTGACCTGTGCACAGCTGTAGACAGGACAGCTGCTGGTTTGAAACTCTATAGTAAGCAACACAAAAGGTTGGGCTTCATGATCTAAGTGCTTACTACTTCTGATAAGACCCGATTCAGATTCAACGGAAAAGTAGCCATATGGATCACCAGAGGAAATTCTGTATTTCAATTCTAGAGAATCTGAAAAAGGGAAAAATGATTAAACATTTTAGATTAAATACAAATTCATACAAACATAGATATTAACTTCTCCAAAGTCATGTTATTTTTCTTAATCGGCTAATGGCTCTCAGCACACATTAAGCTGTTGACTTCACTCCTTGATAAAACCATATAGTAAACCCTTTTTAATCGGAAAAATGTACATTCAATTTGATATCTTCAAATTTTACACAATGTCCTTAAAAATATATTCCAAATATTACCTTCTCATGTTCTTAAATGTTGAGTTATGCCAATCTGCTAAGAAAATATGCAGCATAAAGAATGCTATGCATTCATCACCATTTACCACTATATTCAGCTATGGCCTGAAACACAGATCTAAATTTTTGCTCCTGGATTAGTTAATGGATTTCATGATGTTTCCCACTTGCTGCACCCACAATGGGAACAATTACATCAAATGATGGGGTCTTCGTTATGGGGAGGCTAATGGAAGAAAATGATGGAGGCACTTATGCCACCTAACAATCAGACTGGAGGTGGGCACGGGCTGCCAAGTGCTGAGTAGGCTGGTTAAGGGCACACTGTCCCGTTTGTTTCTATAAATGTTAGTCCCTCTGACACCCCTCATCGTCTCCCTGTAGGCCCCCAACTTCCTATTTTAACTCAGCACCTCAAAACTTCATGGCTCCTCAACTCCCTTTCCACTGATTTAAGGCTTGAAATAGAATAATAAGCACAATGCTGCCTGATCTGTATTTGCTCATTTATACCTGCTCCCTTTCCAACACTGTAAACTGCAACACTACTCAGTGACACCTCAGCGGTAACTTACAGCTGAGGCGGCAGAGGTCCAAACTTCCTGAGGAAGCCTAGACTACTCCCATAACCCCAGGTCGAAGGCAGAAAAGTTAAATATCAGTAATAGGAACAGTAATGAGCCATTCAACACCTCAAACATTCTCTGCCATTTAGTAAGATAGAAGTGATTTTAGCGAGTTTTGGGAAGATTTGTAGCTCAGGTTGAGGTTCTGGATGTGAGTTTGCTCGCTGAGCTGGAAGGTTCGTTTTCAGACTTTTCATCACCATACTAGGTAACATCATCAGTGAGCCTCTGACGAAGCGCTGGTGTTATGTCCCGCTTTCTATTTATCTGGTTAGGTTTCCTTGGGTTGGTGGTGTATCTGGTTAGGTTTCCTTGGGTTGGTGATGTGAACATCACCAACCCAAGGAAACCTAACCAGATAAATAGAAAGCGGGACGTAACACCAGCGCTTCGTCGGAGGCTCACTGATGATGTTACCTAGTATGGTGACAAAACGTCTGAAAACGAACCTTCCAGCTCAGCGAGCAAACTCACATCCAGAAGTGATTTTCCACTACAGCCACACCTTCCTACAGTAGCATCATTTTTCCTTGATTTCCTTAGTATCCAGAATTTTAGCAATCTCTGACATTATACATTTTTCAGTGTACTATTCTACTTCTGTACTTGAGTACACATGATAATAAAATCTAGAATTTTAAAAAATCTAATCTAATCTCCAGTTTATAATTAACAGTACTAGAGTAAAGTTAAAGAAAGTTAAAGTAAGTAAAGTGATTTAAAACATGGGACTTCATATGTAGATGCAACCGTCAAGGAGGCACAACAATGCCTCTTCTTCCACAAGTGGCTCAGGAAATTTGGCATGTCTATAAGGACCCTTACCAACCTTTACTGATGCACCACTGGAAGTATATTGTCGGGATGCAGAACTGCCAGGTCTGGCAATTGCTCTTCCCAGGACCATAAAACTACAGAAGGTGGTGTACCGAGCCCATCCACAGAGATAATGTGGTGTGAAGGCGGATGAACACAGCAGGCCAAGTAGCATCAAGAGGAGCAGGAAAGCAGACGTTTTGGGTCTCAACTCACTGCTGCGGAAAGGCTGCCAACAAAGGCCCATCACAACCCGGTAATGGTCTCCTGCAACCTCTTCCATCAGGCAGAAGTTATAGAAACCTGAAGACATGCACAAGCAGGTTCAGGAACAGCTTCTTCCCAGGCATTATGTGTAGAAAGTCTATAAAATCATGTTAATGAGCTGACCTCTCTGATCAAATGAGCCTCAAGCCAGCTAATTATCAGTGAAGTTCTAAACGTTTATCTAAAAGATCTAAAATAGTTAAACAATCATATGTAGTGGATATATATTTTTATATATGCGTGTGGAAACACAGCTCAACTTATCTTTGAAGAACATTGGCCACCTGTAACCCACCTTGGATATTTGCAATCTGTACTCTTCCAACAACACTCCCTATAGGGACACTTTCTAGTATAGTAAAGGAATAAGAAGATTGCTCGAACACTGTCGGAGCTAGAGAGCTTTGCAGAATGTGGACAGTTACAGTTGCATTCATAGGTGAAGTCAAATTGCCACCATCACGTGCAGAAATTTTCAACTGCACATCAGAAACCTGTAGATGACTGAAGATAGAAGTTAAATACACTGCACCTAGAAAATAAAAAGAAAGCAATATAAGCCTCCACGTCATCAGATTTAAACTGACATATTTAAAGAATTTAGCATTAAATGAAATAGGAAAATGTCTCGTCATTCTCCTGCCTTTTGCCCATTTAAATTAATGGAAAGAAACCGGATTTTGCTGTTTCCCAGTATGTGCTCCTGAAACCATGGAAATAATATGTCCTGAAGTGTTGTTCTTAGCTGACATTTTCTGTTTCTGACTCACAAATTCAACCAGTTAGTTTGATACATCTTTGTCTAGGATAAAACCAAGGTTTGTCAAAGTTACATTTCAATTTACCTTTCAGTGGGACTTAAAGTATTAGGTAAGACAACATAAATACAGAAGTAGAGTATTATTCAGCATCAGATTAACTCAATTTGTAGGCAACTGTTCACACACCCTGATATTGACAGCGTCTACTGTATGCACAAAGTTACACGTTTTCATTTTTTCCTAGGATGACAGCATCGATGGCAAGGTCAGCATTTATTGTTCATATGTAATTGCCCTTGTAAAGGCATCAAATTCAGACAGATATTCACAAGGCTGCACCAATCTTTAACATTTGAGATTTAAACCATTTTTTTAAGGAGGTGGGATTTTTTGGGATGGAGGTTGGTGGAAGGAAGAAAGGTTAACAATAAGAAGTTCACATCACTTAAACAAATAACTTCATTTTTCAGTAAAGAAGCACTTCTGACCTTATCTTACCTTACAAGATAATGAGGCTTTTATATTTCATTGAATAATGGAACCATTATGGATTTAAGATAAAACTATCTTCAAAGAAAGGCATTTTAATAGTGACTAATTTTAGGTCCAATTAAAAATCATGTTTTTGAGTCAGTGATGAAATGATGAATGCTGGAACTTTTTTTTTTGGGGGGGGGGGGGTAATGCCGCTATTGATTACATTCTAAAATGGCACAGGTGTCAACGTTGTGTCTCCGGTGAGCAAGGATCAGAAGTCTTAATGCCAAACATCTGGGCTACAGCTCAAATTCTCAATTAAATTTAGACTGAGAGAATAGCAATGAGCAGACGGGTAGTGGTTTCCAGAGGAAAGCAAATTTGACAAGAGTCAATCTTCTTTCTTTACAACATTGGTAAAGACTGATCTTTTAGTCAGGATCTGGGACATTCCATGAACTGGAAGGACTTAAAATACAGAGGCAGATCTGGTACAGGACATTATCAGTTTTACTAAACGATAAATTTGGTAGAAATGAATGTGATTACTATAGCAAAGTACAATATGAACAACGTAAAGTTGAAATCAGAAGAAATAATTTTATTATACCTGTCGAGGAGTCTACAGAGAACAGAGAAGAGAAGTTTCCAGCTAGAAGTTCATATGACACCTTTCCATTGACTCCAGAATCCCTGTCAGAGGCCATCACATTTGTAATCTCTGTTCCTGGCTGTGTATGGCTGCTGATGCTGGTTACATAAGTCAATGGGTTGAATAAAGGCTGGTTATCGTTGATGTCTTGTAGATCTAAGTGGATAAATGACTGGGCACTCAAACCACCCTATAGAAAAATAATAATTGACACTAATCTAACATTTATGTAATTGCATGCAACTGTGAATATAATCTCCGGATTACTACCTGAGCCACAAACTAACTGGCACCGGGTCAACATATTGAAGAGTTATGTTCAAAGACTGATGTGGGAGAAAATGGATTTGAATTCATAGAATACTGGCACCAGTACTGGGGAAGAAGGGAATTGTTGCAACCAGACAGGCTGTACCCGAATCATGCTGGGATGAGAATCCTGGTGAATCACAAAACTAGGGTTGTAGACAGGGCTTTAAACTAAACAGTTTGAGGTAGGTGGGGCTTAGTGATTTGGCTGAGTGCCACAAGAAATAAATGGAAAGGACAGATGTATAACTGTTATATTGCAAATGTTGAAACTGTTGAAGTGTAGGAAAGCTTGACAACTGAATAAACTTGGAGGCTTAGTATCTTAATGCACAAAGCATTTGGAACAAGGTAGAAAAACTAATGACTCAAATTGAGGTGAATGAAAATGATCTCATAGCCAGCACAGAAACACAGTTACAATTTAGGAGATCACAATTGGGAACTTAAAATTCAGAGATATTAAACATTTGGACTCACAGGAGAATTGGAAAATATATTGGGGTACTACTGTTAACAAGAAATGAAATGAGAACAGTTGTGAGTGATGATCTAGGCCAGGATAATATATATTGCATTTGGGTGGAGAAAAAAAACAGCAAAGGAAAGAAGACATTGGTAGAGCAAGTGTGCAGATTCCCCCAAACAGTAGCCACTCTGTGGAAAAGGTTACACATCAACAAATAATATGACTAAAGGCAGATAAGTCTTCTGGTAATGGTGGGCTGCATCCTAGGATCTGAAAAGAGGTAGTGACAGAGAAAGTGGATGCAAAAGTCAGTGAATTCTGGAAGAGCAGAGGATTGAAAAACTGCTAATGTGACACCCCTATTCAAAAAGAGAGGAGGCAAAAAGCCAGTAACTGTTGGCTAATTAGCCTAACATCTATTTTTTGGAAAAGTATTGGAATCAATTAATAAGGAAGTAATCGCAGAACATTTAGAAAATCATAATCTAATCACGCAGAGTCCGCAGGGCTTCATGAAAGGGAAATCATGCCTGACTGATTTACTAAAGTTTTTTTTTAGGAAGGATAAAGGAGAACCAGTTGTGTTTGTGTGTTGTGTTTGGACTTCCAGAAGGCGTTCCACGCTGTACCATATAACTACCCACAATGTCAGAAGTAGTATATTGCCTTGGATAGAGAATTGGCTCATTTGCAGGAAACAGGTAGTGTGAATAAAGAGTCATTTTTCAGGTTGGCAACCTGTGACTAGTGGGGTTCCAAAGGATCAGTGCTGGGACCACAACTGTTTACAGCATACACTAATGGCTTGGAAGAAGGAAGTCAATGTATTAAATGGCTAAATTTACACTCAACACTAAAATAGGTGGACAGATAAGTAGGGAGAGGGATACAAACTGAGTGACATTGATAGGTTAAGTAAGTGGGCAAAAGATGGCAAATGGAGTATAATGTAGGAAAATGCAAAGTTGTTGACTTTAGGATAACAATATTATTTAAATAGTGAGAAACAGCAGAAAGCTGTAACAAAGAGACTTTGGGATCAGGAGCACGAAACACAGAAAAGCTAGCATACAGGTGCAGCAGGTAATCAAGAAGGGAAATGTTAGCCCTTAGTTCAAGTGGGTTAGAGTATAGGATTAGGGAAGTCTTACTGCAACTGACAAGGTGTTGGTAAGACCACATCTGGAGTTATTGAGTGCAATTTTGGTCCCCTTATTTAAAGAAAGATATAATTTCATTGAAGGCAGTTCACAGAAGGTTCACTAGGATGATCCTCGTATGGACAGATTGTCTTATAGGCAAAGATTAAACAGGTTGGGACTCCTATTCACTGGAGTTGAGAAGGATGAGAAGTGATATAATTGAAACATATAGGATTCTTAAGGGACTTGACAAGGTAAACACTGAGAAAGTGTTTCCTCTCATGGTTGAATCTAGGACCAGAAGGTACAGTCTCAGAGCAAAGGGATGCAAATTTAAAACTGAGATGAGCAGGAATTTCTCTTCTCAGAGGGTTGAAACTCCCAACCACAGAGAGTTGTGGGGACAAAGACCTTGTGTCTGTTTATTGCTGAAGTAGATAGATTCTTATCAGTAGGGGAACCAAAGGTTAAGGGGAGAGGACACGAAGACACAAGGATAAAACATTTTCACTGCAGCCTTTTTCCAAATTGTGCATTCTGCTCCCCTACCATACCTGTCAATAGGAGGTGCAAGCAATCAGTTGGCACACTTTCAAAATTAACTCAACAGAGTTGAATACTTCATCTCTTGTATGTTTCTTTGTGATTTTATACAACTAGAACAGATTTTAGTTTCTGAAGTCTCTTAACTAGCACCATCCCTAAATACCCCAACTTTTAAATGATATACATAATTTCCTCAATTAGGACTAACCATGGTTTACAAATATAAGATTTAACTTACCCCATCCTCTGCAATCACTAACAAATGATAACTTGGAGGTCCATCATCTCGATCCATAATCTGGGCTGTACAGACTTGACCAGAAGAGGTGTCAATGGTGAAGAGATGTGACTTTTCAAAGTTGTTAACACCATCATAAAGAAAATAACGGATAGTACCAAAAAGACCACTATCTGCATCTCTTGCACTGACCTGCAGTGTGAGGGGGAAAGAAATTATTTTAAGAAACCACAGTCGGAAAGCAATCATCTCAGCTGTTCAAGACAACTCACATCTTTGAGTGCCTGAAATATAATTCAGCCAACATGTTATAGCCAAGACTCAAAGCACATAGATGCGTGTAATAAATATTTCCAGAAACATCTAGGATTAACTAATTGTACTTATGCACAGGCAAAGACTTCATTACTCAGATACTCATGTGTCATATATAATTATTAAATCTTAATCGGTGCAAACTAAACATGCATTCCTCAAGTTTATTGACATAAAGTTGACAAATTTCAAGCATTCCTAACAAGAAGAAACCGATCCCAGGTGCATTAGCTTCCAATTTTCTAAATGTTTTGTACTGGTTTTGATTTTATCTGTTCTTTAACAACAGCACACATCTTAAACTGGTAGAACCCTTTACTACGTAAATTGAAATCCAATTACATAACTAGACTCTGAATTGGAATTTCAGATTTGGCTTTAGCAGAGTTGTTTCAGTTAAAGAAAGGGAATGAAACCAGAAGTGGCCTTTTAAGGCAAGCTTCTTACTTTGCTTATGAAACCAAGAGAAAGAACAGATTGAGAAACTTCCATCCATCCAACATAACCAATTCAGAGCTCTCGTGTGCCTGACTAACTCTCCCGAAGCGGGTTGTCACTTTGTGATTCCTACTGGAAAGGACTTGTAACAATGAACAAGGCTGTAAAGCTGTACCTATTCTACACTTTTCTCTATCCTCAAGGGATTAGTTCAAACCAGGACATGACTTTCAGTTAATGGTAGGGTCCTGGGGAGTGTTACTGAATAGAAGGACTTAGGGGTGCAGGTTCATAGTTCCCTGAATTTGGCATTGCAGGATGGTGAAGGCAGAATTTGGCAAACCTGCCTTCATTGATCACAGCACTGAGCATAGAAGTTGAGACGTCATGTTTCAGCTATACAAGATGTTGGTGAGGTCACATTTAGAATACTGCGTGCAATTCTGATCACCCAGCTATAGGGAGGGTGTTGTTAAATTAAAAAGGGTACGTAAAAAAATTTACAAGGATGTTTCCAGGACAGGAGGGTTTGAACTATAAATAGAGCTGGATAGGCTGGAACTCTTTTCCCTGGTGCATTGGAAATCGAGTGGGGAAGGGGTGGGATGGGGGGTGGGGGGAGGGGATGTGTATGCCTTATAAAATCATGAGGTGCCTAGATAAGGTGACTAACCAAGGTCTTTTTTCCAAAGGCAGGGGAGTCCAAAACTAGATGGTATAGGTTTAAGGTGAGAAAGAAAAGATCTAAAAGGGACCTGAAGGTTTTTGTTTCAAACAGAGGGTGGTGCGTGTATTGAATGAGCTACCAGAGGAAGTGATAGTCGTGGTACAATTACAACATTTAAAAGACATTTGGACAGGTACATAAGTAAGAAATATTTCAAGGAATATGAGCCTATTGCAGGCAAATGGAATTGGTTTGGTTTAGGACACTTGGTTGTCATGGATGGGTTGGACCGAAGGGTCTATTTCCATGTTGTATGGCTCTACGGCTCTATAACTCAGTAACTGACACCTGTCACAGAAAAATAATCTCAAGATGACTCTTCAAAGCTGTAAAAGCAGCATCACCTGTACCAATCCAAGCAATGGAAACACAGTTTGAGAATTCTCAGTGAATTCTAATTAACTGCGAAGAGAGGTTTATGCCTCATCTGATTTCATTCACCGTTTGTTCAGGATTCCACAGCATGAACATAAATCAGGACTCAAGTAGGTAGCCTGCTCTCCTGATGACAGTACACTGAATTGGGTCTCCAGGCCAAATAACGGAAGCAGGATAGCATCCAGTTCTGGTGCACATGTATAAATTCCGCTTAATAGAATATCATCTCTTTCTGCTCATATTTGCTGTGAGTGGAAGGAGTTCATTAAGATTCACTTGATACAGCTTTATACTTTGAGGGATCCAGAAATGCTAGAAAACTTAAGGTTCAGCTCCGATGCTGATGTTCTGAATTTTTTAGAAAAGTGGTCTTGTTGTAGGCCTAAGTGAACAATGACCTATTTTGTATTGGAAACAACCACACAGACTAACACAGCATATTTAATCTTCATCACTATAATAAAACAAAGAACTGCAGGTGATGAAGATCTGAAAATAAAACAGAAATTGGTGGAGAATTCCACAAATTTCTTAGTATCCGGAGACAGAAAACAGAGTTCTGAAAAAGGCTCATTAGACTCAAAATGCTAAGCCTGTTTTCCCTTCACAGATGCTGTCAGAGCTGCTGCGTTTCTCCAGTAATTTCTATTTTTGATTCAGATCTTCAGCATCTGCAGTTCTTTGTTTTATTTTACTGTTTAACCTCATTGCCACATCCCTTCTTGGTATGCCCCCATATTAAAGAAGTTCTCCCTCTCTTCAACAGGATTTCCACTCTAATTTTTCTTCTTGTTTATCACCACTACTTTCATTGTTGCTTCTCATGTTTGACAAGTGATTTGCCAAAACTCACTTCCCCAGCCCTATGTCATTCCTCAGTGACTTCCTCCACCTCAGTTACCCCTCATGAATTCCAATTGAAATTTTATCCTTCACGTTTCAAATCCACTTAGCATCACAGAATCTCCACAATGTGCAACACTCCTCAGCAACTGTTCTCGCACACACAGAGACCCACACACACTGTCATGCACCACCATATGTAGGCTCTCAACCTCTCTCTTCATCGACACAGCTTCATGTTAATGCGGGCTGTACTGCCTCTGAGACCCACTTCATTCTCTGATCCATGTGACACTCTAACAAGAAACATTTTTTCCTTCTTTCAGGCATTAAGGAGCAATTTGGCAGTTTTGAAAAAGGGTCACTGGGCTTGAAACGTTAACTCTGCCTTCTCTTCACAGATACTGCTGGACCTGCTGAGCTTCTCCAGTAATTTCTAATCTTGTTCACTGACCTGTCCGCATTTAATTGGCTGCTCTGCAATCTTTGACACAGTTGGACACCTATCCCTTCCAACATCTTGTAACTGTCATCCAGCTGTGAAGGACTGTGCTCATCCAAGTCCACCTAATTCAGGTATAGCCAGGAGATCACCTCCAATGGTTTTTCAATCCACTTCCACACAGTTGCCTCTGAGGTTGCCTTGACCCTTATCCACACGTCATCTTGATGCTTGACAATTCCAATGCACTCCTGACCAATTTTCTACATTATACCCAACATAAACGTAAGATGGTCCAAACTCGTGTATGTAAGTATATATACTTAACTATATTCATGAAAATATTTATACATGCTTCTCATGTTCACCCCAACAAATTTTAGTAAATTTAGTGGGGATGATTTTGCCTTCATGAAGCCATGCTGACTCCAATTGATCACATAATGTATTTCTAAATGATCCTTATTTCATCCGTTATAATAGATGCTAACATTTTGTCAAAGACAGACATTAAGCTAACTGGAACATGGTTAGCTGTTATTTTTTATCTCTTCCTTTTTCAAAAATGAAAGTGTAATATTGGTAACTTTCCAATCCTCTGGGATTTTCCAAAAATCTTAGGATTCCTGAAAAATTATTGCCAATGCATCCACTATCTCTGTAGCTACTTTTTGTTTAATATCCTAGGATGAATCCCATCAGGTCCAGGGGACTTATCAGTCTTTAGCCCCCATTATTTTCCTTAGCATTTTTTTTTCTAGTTATAGTTATTGTATTTATTTCCACTCCTACTTTTCGGAAAGTAATCTCTATTTGATTAAAGATGATCATGGATGTAGGGTCAAAGTTCCAAATCACTAGGAGCACAATTTTATAAAAAAAACTCTAATTTCTAATATTTCACACTTGTGCTTCAGCTTATTGTGCCATTACTTCCAGCACAGCAATTAGAGTTCACAATATTTAAAGTTAGTTATAGAATTTGATATCTTTCTCTTTTATGATAATTTCTAGATGGTACACAACTATAATTATTAAAATAAATAGCATTTATGGATTATAAATCTAAATATTTGGTGCACTAGCTACAGAGTCTCTTGTTACAAGCTAGAGCTTCACACAATTGGTGAGGGGACATGAACTAGCTTTCTTCAAACTTGAGCTATTTTACAGTAGAGTAGCAAAACCATCTGGCTCTTGAAGCATCCTGAACTCTTCCGCCATTACAGTTCTCCACCCTAGACTGGAGGCAGCTTTAACAAGGGAACATATAGTTTTAAAGTGAAAGGAGGTAGACATCAGGGAGACGTTAGAGGTAGGTTCTTTACTCAAGAGTGTGGTCGGGGCATGGTATGCATTGACAGAGAGGGTAGTGGAGTCAGCCTCATTAGGGGCATTTAAGCAGCTATTAGACAGGCATATGGTTGATAGTATAAGGTAGGGGTGGAGGTTAGGTAGACCTTAGGTTTAGGGTAAAAGTTCAGCACAACATTGTGGCTGAAGGGCCTGTACTGTGCTGTACTGTTCTATGTTCTACTTTGTTGACAGGTAGATAATTGTAGCCCAGATTGTGAACTACATAGCTTTGTTTTAGACAATGTCCTTTATAAAAGGAAATCTGCCATCCTTACCAAGTCTGGCCAACGTGCAAGTCCTGACCTATAGCAATGTGGTTGACTTTCAACTCCCTCTGAGTAATTACGGGATGGGTAATAATTTCTGGCCTGGTCAGTAACATCCACATCCAAGGAAGGAATTCTTGTAAAAAAGTATCTTCAATTCAGTTTGAGTTAAAGCAAAGAATTAATCTGAACTTGAACAACTGATCAGTTTAGTTGGTTTTAAACTGTATGAATAAATCTTTACACGTACCATAATTCGTGAAAACTTAGTAACGGTTGCAACGATCAAAATTAAAACACAGATTTAAAGTAGCACACAGCTACAATGCATCTAGCCATTTAGCTGGATTCTAAATTTACATATAGAATGGTAAACCATAAAGCTGGCCTCATCTACAGTATTAAGTTTGTTAAATTGCAGCCAGTTACATATTAAATTTACAAGATCAAAGACAAGTGAGGTTGACAATTCAGCCCATTTTAATTCATCCATCCACTAATCCATCAAAAGTACATTCCAAGGGCTAATTATTGTTTGTGAGAAGTTTGCAAACTGCAGTTTCAAACTTGCCTATTACTAGATGGAACCCATATCCATTTGCAGTCCTCTTTGAATTTAATTTGCAGTTATTTTCTAGGTCTACTTTTTCCATAAGAAGCAAGCGATTTTTAAAAAATTCATCTAAACTCTGCCTAATTTGAATTCATGGCAAGTTTGATATGTACTGCAGCACATCTTTATTATCTATGTAATTACAGAAGTACATTAAGAGATTAACATATACTGTGTACTTCAGTGTGATCCTTAACATAAGATAATTAGTTAGACAAGTGCTGGAATGAAGACAACTAGTGCTGGCTAGAACCTATTAAAAACAGACAAATAACAGGTCATCTGCAAATAGTAAACAACAAAGTTTGATTTCCCATAACGTCTTCACAAGTGACAATGAGTTCTGTAACGTCTCCTCACGTGGGGATCAAAGCTTCATAAGGACATGAGACATTTCAAGACAATCAAATCAATTTTTAAATTTGTATAAGGGATGTGAATATTGCTGGCTAAGTAAGCATTTATTGCCTAGCCCCAATTGCAGAGAGGGCATTTAAGAGTCAACAACTGGATCTATCTGGAGGCACTGACCATAGCCAAAACAGCCCACACTTGCAAAGCATTGCAATGCTTGTTCTGAACAACCATAAGAATGCACTTTAATTCAAAATAAATGGTAACATTTCTGAGGGAAATACCAATTGGGTTTGAAATCTAAATAAACTGCAGTAGTTAACAATCAATCATCATTAACTGCTGCATTCTCTATGGCAATGCCTCTAACAATCAGAATCCACTTGAAACTAATTAGCACTTTCCTCTTATACAGTATAAATATTGATTTTTCTTTTCTCTTATTTGGCAATCTTGCAAATTGTCCTGGTGACTGCATGACAAAAAACTTTGATAAAATGCACATTATTATTTAAGCAATACTTAAATTCTAGACTACCAAATGATTATTGTAAAGTCAAGTGTCATGGAATATGTACTTCCAAGCATAGTCACTTTGCAACCATGTCCCTGTAATGAAATACAGATATGAGCCTGGGTTAAGTGAAACCTGTCCCAACAGATTAGCATCCTTATTTCCAAATACTGTTACCTATAGCCCATGTATCCATACCACTCCTTCGGCCATATACTTGACAGAATATATTTATCCATGATCGAACTGAAAATCGTTCAGAATTTTAAGTGTATTTTCATGGTTTGTTTTTTAATTTCGCAGTTATCTCCTCAAACTCTCTCAACCCAACACAATTTTCATTTCTGCTTACATTGCTTGTTCTTATGTGAACCTCAGCAACTGGATCCTCCCCAGCTCAATCCAAATTCTTTCCCAGCTGCAAGATATTTTTAATCCGGGTTCTGACCAGGAAATACATGCACCACCACACCTCCCCACTCCAATCACAGATGAGGAACAAGAATTCCCCAAAGATGGCTTAGTGGCAACATTTGTCTGTGGGATATGGCCATGTTAACAGCTTCTTTATGCTGTAATGCAAGACATTTATACTTCAGATAGAATGCAATAAGTTTGCTTCCAACAGTATGCAAACAGAACATTGTAAATTTGTTACTTAGGATAACTGTAATAAACAATCTTATAAAGTTGAAATTATAGGAACAGTTCAGATTCATCCTAGAATGCCAATACGGCGACTAATCTCATAAGCTAAAGGCACAAGTCGGTAGAAGCTAAAAATAATAGAATTCAACAACTGTTTAACGTAAGATGCAGCTTAGCAATTTCACCGGGCCAACATCAACATCTTCTTCCTGTCAAATAATATCATATTTCAGTAAATCAATCCTCTGGAAATATTCTCCAAATACTTCACAAACTTTCTGAAAAAACAACGCATGTTTATAGCAACTTCATAATACAAACCAGTACATCCAAGATTTTAGGGTCCAAGACTTTGCCTTATGAATTTTGTAACAAAGTCTTATGACAAAGTGACATAACTGAATTCCTGACATTTTCTCCCAAAGGTTGAGATAAAATATTCAGCAGCTAGTTTTTGTTTTCAGTTTTTTTTCCAAATTACTAGAATTTTGTTTTTAAATTCAACATCTTATTCTAATTCTAATATCTGAAAGTACGTTGTATCAAAATGAAAGAAAACAACTCCAAAGTCACTGTGTAGTAAATATTCACTCAAGAACTTTAGCCAATTATCAGATGACTTGAATTCTCTCAGTATCTTAACAGTCACGGAGGCTAAGTGTTTATCCATTGTGTTACTCAACAGTACACTGTAAACATCCAATGGTACTACCAGGCAAAGAATGAAATGTTCAGAGCTTGAGCAGGGATGAGAAAAGGAACTATACTGAAATACACATTATATAAAGCACATACACAACTGAAAACAGGTCAGTAATACTGGCTGAAACCCAGCCACCACTGACTGCTTTTGTTCAGAGACAACAATTGCTTTTCAGTCTAAATACAGCTGTTGGCTACAGATGCCAAGATATTAAGTAGCATTCCCTAACTCACAACTGCTACATGGAAAATATTGTCTGTATATTCAAGTTCCTTTGCACAAGACTTTCTAGTGATATGAAGGAGAGATAGCTAAGGAAGTGTTTGCTCTATGGAGGTATGGTGCACAATGTGTCGTGAAGGGTACAGATGAATCCATTACATTCTCCACTATCCTGTGAATGACAGGGAGGAATGTGACTCTTGATGATGCCATAAACCCCTGCAAAGTTTTTGTATGATCTTGCTCTCAAAAGTTGCACCCTTGGTCACTGTGCATTCGCGTGGAAAACCAAAAAGAATAAACCAATCACCCAGGGGAACTTGATCTATGGTTGAGACCTTCTGACTGCAGGTGACAGTTGCTTGTGTAAACTGAGTGAAAACATCTGTTGGTACAAGTTCGTGTTCAGTTCCATTGCTGCTGGGGTCAAGTACTGTGAAATTCATCACATACTTCCACATCCTAATAATGGTCAGTAATCCCATACTGGGATGAAGACACTTCCCTGCTCTAGCCAAAGTACATCTCTCAGAATGTGAGCAATAGCTAGCATAATCAGGAGCCATTATTGAACAATAACACGACTTTCTTGTCAGTACAATTGGCTTTTTTGATGTTTGGTACCCTACTGATTACAAATCATTTTCAACTTGAGATTGCAGGAAGAATGAGTTATTTCACCACTCTCCTGTTGTCATGAACAAGTCAGTAGAGAATGCCATCTCATCCTCTTCCCACACATCAACAATTACATGCCTGCCTGGATTCCTTTATAAGATACCTTCAAACAAATAGACATTTAACATGCTGTGGAAGTGATCTCAGCTAAAGCCATTCTCAACAAATTAAAGCTGCCTAGGGTCCTTTTATCAATTTGGCTCATTCAAAGGCACTTCAATGACTCTGCAAAGAATCCCTGCCCAGATTTCATAGCATTCTCAAACATGAGCCACGAGAGAAGATGCAGTTGTGTTTGCTGGCATTTATGTTCCTGCAGCTTTGCATGCCTGATAATGCCAAGGATAATCTTGTTTAAATCACATGAACATGTTGCAATTCAAGCATCTCTTTGAAGTACCTTTCAGGTATGCCTGGCCTGAGGGCTCACTTCACAATACAAGCCCCATACAGTGAGGAACTTAGATAAGTGAAGCTTCACACTTTGTTATCTTGGATTCTCCAGCATCTGCAGTTCCCATTATCAGTGAGCAACTGCTCGCCAGATTGCTTCAGATGCTGGCCCACTCTATCAGAGATAGGAGACTCACTGCTCTTTATACCTTTTAAACATCCAACCGAGTCAGTCCAGTAAGCCGGGTGCCCTGGCTTTGTATGAATACCCCCCTCAGTGCCAAGAATTTTGGAGGGTCCGTTCTCTGCTCACAAGCCTGTAGATTATAAGCTTGTGCTCCCTGACTCTGTCCCTGTAAGTCCATCACAAAAACTGTTCCCACTGTCTCATGGAACCATGAACTCACCAGGACATCTTGCTATTGGAACCCAGCCAACAGCCATCAAAACCTCCCTGCCACATGAGGAAAGGTCAGGCAAGAAGGTCAAGGAGATTGGCCCTGTATTGTGAAAATGAGAAATGCATCTTATTGAAACACAAATAGATGCTGAGAGGATGCTTCCCAACATGTGATATCTAAAATTAGGAGGTAGTTTCATATCAAGGGATCTTCCATTGAAGACGATGAAGAGGAGAACATGAGGAGGAGACATTTATTATCACTGAGAACTGTTGGTCTTTTAAACTCTTTACCCAGAGTGCTGTAGCAGTGGTGAGTTTGAATACTTGAATCAAATCTGTTACCAACCTTCTCTTCTCTGAGGAGAATTTGTAGCCTGCACATCCAAGTCCAAGTCAAAATGAAGTAATAGTGTTAAGAAAAACATTTCTTTTATCTTTGGGCTATGGGCTAAACAAAAAGAAAGATACCGCTTTAGACCATGGAGACTGTACAAGGGGATAGCTATAGTTTTAAAAATGTTTATTGGAGCACACTGCAGACTACACACTACTCCGGTGGACCATGACAAAGTTTGAGGTTTTGTGGCTGGGTTTTTGGAATGAAGAATATAAGATTGAGTATGGAACTGGTAAATGATAAAGGGGCAAAAGGAAACACTGAGTTTTGTCAAAAATAATCTGGCATTAGAAACTGCTAAAGCTTTTGAAAGTCAGAATTTGCAAGACATTTGAACGTCCTCAACTGTATTAAGCGGTCTACAGAATTGAATGCTTTAGGCATAGCCAAGTTCTACTTACTTATTTTTCAATTTTATGATGACAAAAATATTTAAAGAACATTGGGTTGCAACATATCCACTGCAGAGAGGCCCTCAACATTATGATGTAAAGTTAAGACAGCATGCCTACTGCCAAAGAAATCATAAGAATCCTTACAGTATGGAATCAGGCTCTTCGGCCCAACAAGTCCACAACTTCATTCAGAGCAACCCACCAAGGCCCATTCTCCTATAACTCAATAATCTACACATCCCTGAACACTGTGGGCAATTTAGCATGGTCAATCCACCTAACCTGCACATCTTTGGACTGCATGAGGAAACTGGAGCACCTGGAGAAAACCCACCTATAATAAAGATGTTATCAATGTGAGATTTATGGCTCTGGGAGAACTAAGATTCCACAAGGAGCATCTTTCACAGTCTATTAAATTTCTCTTGGAATTCAGTTTGCTAATAGGAGCAGAGACAACAGGAACTGCAGATGCTGGAGAATCTGAGATAACAAAGTGTAGAGCCGGATGAGCACAGCAGGCCAAGCAGCATCAGAGGAGCAGGAAGGCTGACGTTTCAGGCCTAGGCCGTTCTTCAGAAATGGGGGCGGGAAAGGGGATTCTGAAATAAATAGGGGGGGGGGGGAGGCAGATAGAAGATGGATAAAAGAGGCGGGGATGGAGCCAGTAAAGGTGAGTGTAGGTGGGGAGGTAGGGAGGAGACAGGTCAGTCCAGGGAGGACAGACAGGTCAAGAGGGCAGGATGAGGTTAATAGGTAGGAGATGGGGGTGGAGCTTGAGGTGGGAGGAGGGGATAGATGGGAGGAAGGACAGGTTAGGGAGGCAGGGACAAGCTGGACTGGTTTTGGGATGTGGTAGAGGGAGGGGAGGTTTTGAAGCTTGTGAAGTCTACATCGAGACCACTGGGCTGCAGGGTTCCCAAGCGAAATATGAGTTTCTGTTCCTGCTACCATTGGATAGCATCACTGTGGCACTGCAGGTGGCCCAGGATGGACATGTCGTCTGAGGAATGGTGGGGGGGGGGGAGTTGAAATGGTTCGTGACTGGGAGGTGCAATTGTTTAGTGCAAACTGAGCATAGGTGTTCTGCAAAACAGTCCCCAAGCCTCCGCTTGGTTTCCCCCATGTATAGGAGGTCACAATGGGAACAGCGGATGCAGTATACCACATTGGCAGATGTGCAGATGAACATCTGCTTGATGTGGGGAGTCTTCTTGGGGCCTGGGGTGGGGGTGAGGGGGAGGTATAGGGGTAGGTGTAGCACTTCCTGTGGTTGCAGGGAAAAGTGCCAGGAGAGGTGAGGCTGGAGGGCAGTGTGGAGCGGACAAGGGAGTCACTGAGAGAGTGGTCCCTCCGAAAAGCAGAGAAGGGTGGGGAGGGAAAAATGTCTTTGGTGGTGGGGTCGGACTGCAGATGGCGGAAGTGTCAGAGGATGATGCGTTGGATCCAGAGGGTGGGGGGGGGGTGGTACGTAAGGACAAGGGGGATTCTGTTTTGGTTGTTATTGCAGGGAGGAGTGTGAGGGATGAGTTGCAGGAAATGCAGGAGATACGTTCGAGGGCATTCTCGACCACTGAGGGGGGCAGAAGTTGCAGACCTTGAAAAATGAGGACATCTGAGATCTATGGGAGTGGAATGCCTCATCCTGGGGGCAGACGCGGCGGAAGCGAAGGAGTTGGGAATAGGGGATGGCACTTTTGCAGCAAGGTAGATGGGAAATGGTGTATTCTAGGTAGCTGTGGGAGTCGGTGGGCTTGAAATGAATATCGGTTTCCAGATGGTTGCCAGAGATGGAGACAGAGAGGTCCAGGAAGGACAGAGAAGTGTTAGAGACAGTCCAGGTGAACTTAAGGTTGGGGTGGAAGGTGTTGGTGAAGTGGATGAATTGTTTGCGCTCCTCGTGGGAGCAAGAGGCAGCGCCGATACAGTCATCAATGTAACGGAGGAAGAGATGGGGTTTCGGGCCAGCGTAGGTACAGAAGAAGGATTGTTCCACGTAACCTACAAAGAGGCAGGCATAGCTTGGGCCCATGCAGATACCTATGGCCACCCCCTTTGTCTGTAGTAAGTGGGAGGAATTGAAAGAGAAGTTGTTGAGGGTGAGGACGAGTTTGCCTAAGCGGATGAGCGTGTCAGTAGAGGGGGACTGTTCAGGCCTGCGGGACTGGAACAAGTGGAGAGCCTTTAGGCCATCTGCATGGGGAATGCAAGTGTATAGGGACTGGATGTCCATGGTAAAGATGAGGTGTTGGGGGCAAGGGAATTGGAAGTTCTGGAGGAGGTGGAGGGCGTGGGTGGTGTCACGGATGTGCGTAGGGAATTCCTGGACCAAAGGGGAAAAAATGGAGTCCAGATAAGTGGAGATAAGTTCGGTGGGGCAGGAGCAGGGGGAGACAATGGGTCGACCAGGGCAGTCAGGCTTTTGGATTTTGGGAAGGAGTCAGAAGCGGGCAGTGCGGGGTTGGGAAACGATGGGGTTGGAGTCTGTGGGTGGGAGGTCACCTGAAGTGATGAAGTTGTAGATGGTTTGGGAGATGATGGTTTGGTGCTCGGGGGTGGGGTCATGATCAAGGGGGCAGTAGGAGGTGGTGTCAGATAGTTGGCGTCTGGCCTCGGCGATGTAGAGATCAGTGCGCCATACTACAACCGTGCCTCCCTTGTCCACGGGTTTTATGCTGAGGTTGGGGTTGGAGTGGAGGGCTGCACATCCTGCAGGGGAAGAGGTTGGAGTGGGTGAGAGGTGTGGAATGGTTGAGGCGATTGATATCATGACGGCAGTTGGAGATGATGAGGTCGAGGGAGGGGAGGAGGCCTTGGGGTGGTATCCAGGAGGAGGGGGTGTGTTGGAGGCAAGAGACGGGGTCAGTAGAGGGAGCGATAGGCTTCCGGTTGAAGACGTAAACGCAGAGGCGTAGGAGGCAGTAAAACTGCTCTATGTCCAAACATGACTGGTATTTGTTGATGTGTGGGTGGAGGGAGACAAAGGTGAGCCCTTTACTGAGGACTGACCATTCGTTCTCAGTAAGAGGGAGGTCTGGGGGGATGGTGAAGACTCGGCAGGGCTGGGTGCTGCTGTCTCCTCTGGAGCAGCTGGCTGTGGAGGCGGTGGGCGGAGTGACATCAGCATCAGCTGTGGGCGGAGTTGTGTCAGCTCTGGGTGGAGTTGCATCAGCGTTGGCAGTGGGCTGAGTTGCATTGGTGTTGGCGGTGGGCTGAGTTGCGTCGGTGTCAGGGGTGGGCGGAGCAAGGTAAGAGACAGCAGCAGCGGTGATGGTAGATGTATCCTCAGTATCTATGGTGTTGGCCTCAGAAATGGTGGCGGTGGCATCAGCAGCAGTGTTGATGGCGTTCACTGTCCTCGAGGTGGTGTGCCCAGAGGCGGGAGATGTGACATCATCCGTGGTTGCTCCAACAGTGGCCAAAATGACACGTTGTGGGGAAGATCCTGGGTAGTGTTGGTGATTTGGGAGGTGGAAGAAGCCCGTTTTAGGTGGCAGGCACCAGTAAGTTTACTGCGATCAGTTGCTTTCCCATGGGTGCCTGTGTAGTTGCAGGTGATTCGGCAAGATTGTCCCACAGGTTCCTTATAACAAGTCCCAGGTGTCAAACGGTAGACTTTGAATTATCATGGCAATAGTAATCCTTGGTAAAGTGGTTCAACACAAACCCTTTATTCGCTTGTGCAGAGACACAAACAATGCTACAGACTCCTGATGAGTGTTCCCTCTCCAGATGAGAAGAAGGACTAATTACCTTAAATGCAGGAAATGAAATCACTATGTGGCTCCAGGAATTGATTACTGACGGCAACACATGACTCAATATATATGTTTTGATAAGTTTTCCACTGGAATCTAAATTACTCAAAAGTTTGTGTTGATGGACTAACAATCCTTTGTTGCAGCAAGATCCGAGGCAGGTAAAAACCACTTTCACTCAGCTTGTATTTAAGTCCTCCATAACTTGCCTCGCTTTTCAATTTCATGACCTTCAAAATTCTCTGGACCATCTTCATCCCACCAACGGCACCACCATCCCAAGGTCCTAACTCTTGAATTCTCTTCGCCTTACACTTTCCAATCTTCTTTTAATCCCCTCTTTCAAGCCAAAATTTATGTTACTCCCTACTAATATCTCATTTCTCACTTAGCATTCAAATTCATTTCTATGAAGTGCCTGGGGATATTTTTTCCTTCACTGAAGACATTATGCAGATCCAAACAGTGGTGCTGATTTAAAGCACATTGATAAATATTTGTAGCAAACAACAATAATTCCTACTTTACTATGTTAAACAAAATCACACTACTAAAATAGCAAAAACCAATTTCAACCCACACACTAAAGATGAACACGTGTGGACACTGTAGCTAATTAGGGCCAGGACAAGGCAATGGTCAGTGTCCGTGTGTCAGAGTCATGAGCAAAGATAATGTTGATAACTAGAGTTTAGCAAAGTACAGGTCAATGAAGATTTAGGTAAAGGACAGGCTACAGTCATCACAGTTTAGAAAGATGAGAGATTATTGAATCAGTGCAACTTAGGTTTCCACTGGTTATTGGCAAGATAGATGCAAAGAAGATGTTTTCTCTCAGGGTGCCAGGCATTTTGGGGCTAAACAGGAAAATTGAGTTAAAAGGCTGCAATTAGATCTTATCAAGTGACAGTCCAGGATCAAGGTACCCTATCATAGAGAGTGGTGGTGGAGAGTTGTTTTTTGGACTGGAGACCTGCGACCAGCAGTGTCAAGGATCATTGCTGGGTCCACTGCTTTATGTCATTAATATTAATGATTCAGGCATGAAAATAGGAGGAATGGTTAATAAGTTTGCAGATGATACCAATTGGACCAGTGAAGGAGATTACCTCAGAATATAATGGAATCTTGATCAGCAGCGCCCATGGGCCGAGGGGTGACAGATGGAGTTTACTTCAAATAAATGTTAGGTGTTGTGTTTTCTTAAAGCAAATCAGTGCAGGACTTATACACTTAATGGTATCACTCTGGGAAGTTTTACCAAAGAGACCTTGGAATGCAGTAGACAGGATAGTGAACAAGGTGTTTAATATAACAAAGTGTGAAGCTGGATGAACACAGCAGGCCAAGCAGCATCTCAGGAGCACAAAGGCTGACGCTTCAGGCATAGACCATTTAATATGTTTGCTTTCATTGGTCAGTGCATCAAATACAGGAGTTGAGATGTCATGTTGCAGTTGTACAGGACATTGGTTAGACATTTGGAATACTGTGTTCAATTATGGTCTCCCTTCTATAGGAAAGATGTTTTTAAAATTGAAAGGGTTCAGAAAAGATTTACAAGGATGTTGTTGGGGTCAGCAGGTTTGAGCAATGGGGGAGGCTGAATAGGCTGGGGCCATTCTCCCTGGGCTGTCAAAGGCTGAGGGTTGACCTTACAGAGGTTTATAAAATCATGAGGGCATGAACAGCCAATGTCATTTGCCCAGGATAGGGGCATCCAAAACTAGAGGGCACATGTTTAAGGTGAGGGGGTAAAAATTTAACAGGTGCCTAAGGAGCAACCTTTTCATACAGACTGTGCTGCCCGAGGAAGTGGTGGAAGTTGTCACAATTTCAACATTTAAAAGGCATCTGGATGGGTACATGAATATGAATGATTTAGAACGATATGGGCTAAATGCTCACAAATGGGACTGGATTAATTTAGGATATCATGGACGAGTTGGACTGAAGGGTCTTTTTCCGTGCTATGCAGCTCTATGACTCTGCTCCTTACTTCTGTTCTCTTGGAGCAAGCCAGGGAAAGGATGAGTCAAAAATTAGAGTTAGGTCACGGTCAGGGGTTAGCATTAAATTTGAAGACAGCTCCCCAGTTTACAGGTCCCTTTATCCCTGTCCCGCGGTATAAATCGGTCTCACCTGAAGGAAGCAGGTCCCGGGCTCCGTGTGTTCCCGCACGGTCGCTCTGTAGAGCTCTCGCTCGAAGACCGGCTCGTTGTCATTCACGTCCTCGACGAGAAGCAAGACGCTGGCGGTGGAGGAGAGAGGCGGCTCACCCAGATCCTGGGCCACCACCAACAGACGGATCATCGCGTGGGTCTCCCGATCCAGGCACGCAGTGGTGCTGATGAAGCCCGTCAGCGGATCGACCTCAAAAAGCGGGATGTCCCGGTCCCCAGCGTCGTCCTCCAAGATGGCGTACCTGACAGTGCCGTTGGCGCCGGCATCCGGATCCTGTGCGCGCACCCGTAGAAATGTGCTCCCGTCGGCGGCAAGTGGGCCCTCGGGGACGCGCGCCGTGTATACCTCGCTCTCGAAGGCGGGAGCGTTGTCATTGATGTCGGTGACGCGCAACTCGAGCGACCGCTGGGATCTCAGCGGCGGGCGCGCGGAGTCGGAGGCGCGCACAGTGAGGTGGTGTGCACGGCGGCGCTCACGGTCCAGGTGGCCGTTTAGACGCAGTAGGAAGACCGAGCGGAGCGGGGAATCCCGCAGCTCGAAGCTGCTGCTCGGCTCTTCGTCTTCGTCTTCGTCTTGCAGCCAGACCCGCAACTCGCCGCCTTCGCCCAGGTCCGGGTCCCAAACCGACACCCTGGCCACCAGTTGCCCTACGGCCGCCCCCTCCGACACCTCGGCCCGGCCGCTCGGGCTCAGGTACAGGATGCTAATGGACGGCCGGTTGTCGTTGACATCGAGTAGCCGCACCGACAGGAAGGCGCTGCCCAGTTCAGCCGGGGAGCCGTGGTCCCGGGCTCGAATAACCAGCTGGTGCCGGGGCCGACTCTCCCGGTCGAGCGGTTTCTGGAGCCGGACCTCGCCGCTCCGGCTGTCGATGGCGAAGTGGTCGCTCAGGTCGCTGTGCCTGCAGTCTATCTCGTACGTGATGAAGCCGTTACTGCCTTGGTCCGGGTCGCTGGCCTGCAGCTGGATGAGCCGGGTCCCCGGGGCCGCATCCTCCCGAACCCAGGCTTCATACTCGGTCTGGTTAAAGTGGGGCGGGTTGTCGTTCTCATCCAGCACTCGGATGTCCAGCTGCATCCTGCCCGTCCTCGGAGGAGTGCCCCCATCGAAAGCCTGCAAGATGAGGGAGTAAAAGTCCCTGGTCTCCCGGTCCAGGAAGCCGCCGAGTACAAGATCGACACCTTTGAGCCCTTTATCGGACCGAAGGTGAAACATCCCCGGGTTTCCCTGCGTGATCGCATAGCCCTGAATGCTAAACTTCTCCGTGTCCGGGTCCCAGGCTTCGTCCAGCTGAAACCATGTCCCGCTCGGAGTGAGTTCTGAGATATTGAGCTGGACTTTCCCCCTCGGGAAAAGTGGACTGTGGTCATTGATGTCCGTGACCACGATCTCCACCTTGACCATTTGCCCGGTCAGAGTCACGGCTACAAACTCATAGCGATCTGTCGTCTCTCTGTCCAGGACTTTGGCCGTCTTTATAATTCCGCTGTCCACATCAACGTTCAGATCACTGAAAACAACCGACTCTTCACTTTCCGAAATGAAATAGCCACCGGTTGATGTCTCAGCGGGGAATACAACGCTGATATCCCCCACTATAGTCTCCGGGGGTTGTCCCTCCTCTATAGACAAACTCAATCTCTGTGACAGGACAACCCGACAAGCCCCCAAAAGTAAGGCAATTCGAATAAGGCATGCAAATAAGCAATTTCCCCGAAGATGAGCCCATTTTGGCATGTTTCCCTATCTGCTGTATTGCTATAGTAGTTATAAAACACCATTCACAAAGAGGAACGGACGCTTCATCCGATAACGATCTACCTGGTTATGTTACCGATGATACAGAGCATCAAAGACGAACTTGCCTTGAGTAGCGGTGGTGCTGAATTGTTGTTCAAAAGTAAATGTTATTGTATATTTATCTGGCTTTTTTTCTCTGCACTCTTGCCGAGTCCCATCACGTCACGATCACAGTTGTTATTCTTTGAAATCTAGGTTTGCTCAGTTTCTTGACTTCAAGGCTGAGTGTGGTAAATGTTGAGGACTGAGCTGGCCGCGCACTTCCTGTGAACGCTTTGGCTTTTCTCTTTCGCTGGTTGTCTTGCTACTAATTACAACTGGCGTACGAAACGTGACGATCTCCAACTGGTCAGAGGAAAATAAATACAATGTGGACCTATTTTACGCCGATGAACTCAACGCTTGATCCCCATCCAATGCATAAAATTAATCAGCTGAGAAAAAAGACCGTTCGCCTCATCATATCAGTGTGTCGTCCTACGTCAGGCTCTTTCCCCGCAGCCTTGCAAATGTTTTCATTATAAACATATTTCCAATTCGTTTTTTGAAAATACAAATCAATATGTTTCCACACTCCTTCAAAGCTATCCGTTCCAGATCATAGCGACTCTCTGGGGAAACAAAAATCCCAATTTTCCTTTTTGATCGTGATCTTTAAACAGTGTCTTCCATTTAGGAACCCCCAGAAAGAAACCGTTCACTTTACAGAACCTCTCATAAGTAGCTTAAGACTGCAGTTCACTACTCAATCAGGAAAAGAATGCATGTGTGGAGGAAAGAACTCTTTCATCTAAGATAGCAATTAAAGCCTGATAGAACTGTTCTTGAATAGCATTACCATTTCCTTGTTTAGTTCTATGATTTGTTAATTGATCCTTTTTCATTGCACAGTACCCAGTATAGAATGGCCTGTTCTCTGGTTGGTTCTTTGATGTATTGATATGAAAACTATCATGTTTTCTTCTTCTGCAATATCATTGCTAGTTTGATTTGTCCAAACTATTTGCAAACTAAAAATCACGAATGATTACATTGTACCCTTTATTGCATGCATTTTGTTTAATACCATCCCTTAAATCTCCTCAACTGTTTGGGGACCTGTAGACAACTCCCAATTTTTTTTTTGCCTTTTTGGTGTTTCTATCTCCACCCATACTGATTTCATATCATGATTTTCCAAGACAATAGCTTTCCTCACTCTTGCACTGATTACTCCTTTGACAACCATTTCCCAGCCCCATTCCCTTACTGTGGAGAGAAAACAGTTAACATTTCAAATCCAGTGCCATCTCTTCAGCCAGTTCTGAAGCAGGGTCACTGGACTCAACATTAACTGTTTTCTCCCCTCAGATGTTGCCAAACCTGCTGAGTTTCTCTGGCAATTTCTGTTTTGATTTCAGATTTCCAGTATCAGCAGTTTTGTTTTATTTGTTTGCCTTTCTAGCTGTCCTTCCTAAATAATGAATACTCTTGGATGTTGAGTTCCCATCTTGAGTCACCCTGCAGCCATAATGCTGTATCATGATGGTATATCTATTTGTGCGGCTAATGCATTCACCTTATTGCTATTGCTCAGCCTTTAGAATTACCTTAGGTTAATTTTGCACAGTGGCCCCATTTGCTGTGCTCTTTTTTTCCTGCCTCCCACTTTTTTTTCTTACTTTTCTGTCTTTTGTTTTAGTCCTTGTTTCAACCTCCTCCGTCTCCCTGCTCAGATTCCCATCTCCTGCCATTTTCATTTAAACCCTCCTAAAGAGCATTAGCAAATACACCCCTACCCCAGACATTGGTCCTAGCCCTGTCCGGATGTAGCCTCTCTGTCCTGCTTGTACTCCTTCCTTCCTACACCATTTCTCCAGCCATGGATATACTGCTCAATCCTTTTATTTCTTCTTTGTATATAAAATGGCACTGGCAGTTATCCTGTGATTACTATCTTTTAGGTCCTACTTTTTACTTTATGTTCTAACTTCCTTTTATTCTGCTTGTGGGACATACCATTTTGTAAATCTATGTCACTGATACCTATATGCAATACAACCACTAACTTTGTACCATTGCCCTTTAGTCATTCCGAGACAGCTTTGACCTTGGCACCAGAGATGTACCATCCCATCTACCACATCCAATCCCCTCAGATAGTAGGAACTGCCGATACTGCAGTCATAGATAACAAAGTGTAGAGCTGGATGAACACAGCAAGCCAGGCAGCATCAAAGGAGCAAGAAAGCTGACGTTTCGGGTCTGTTACATCCAACTCTCTCTCCCTTTATTATTAATTACTAAATTACAGTAGTAGCAGTGTCTAGCATCAACAACCTGAACTACAGTCACTCATCAAGGCTCCTTCCCATAGTATCTTCTAAAATAATCATTACTGCCATCTGGAAGGACAGCACAGCGAATGGTTGGGAACACCTTCTCCTCTAAGCTCCACACCATTCTGACTTGGAACTATATCACCATTCCTTCACTGATGCTGGAATCCTCTTGCAAACAACATTGTGGGTATCCTTACACCCCAAAGACAACAGGATTCAAGGAGACAGTTCACTACCCGGCCATGTTGCAGAAATGTAGTGAAGGCACATGGTCTGCCAGTGGCATGCACGTGCAGGGTTGTCACTGAGAAATGATGTTAATGAGGTGATCACATTTGCTGACCTTTTCACACACACAGACACTCATGTATCACCTATCATACCACTAACTGACCATTACTCAAGGGGCTGACTCCACTGGCTTGGCGGGCCTTTTTGTTGCAAAGTGGTGTCCTAAAGATCAAGATGCTGAAACTTGGGTATCTAACTTCAGCTAGTCAGAGGAGCTCTATGTCTGCACATTGTGGGTGACTGAAGGAGAATGGATTTCTGTGCAGGAATTTATCATGAAGGGTGAGATGTTTACTCGGATGGAACATGCAGAATGAAAGGCAGGTTTTGGGAGCTATGACACACCCCAAAACATTGCACTAGTTATAAAATTACTTCTCCCCCACTCAGAGCCCAGTAGGCGCAGCTGGCTGTTTTGACCTGTGAAGTTACTGGCTGGCAGAAATTTTCTTCCCCTACACAAACTGCTTTGATTCAATGCTGTGGCTAAATGTTTGACATTTTGGAACTGTGGGGGTGGTTGGCCCCAACTGGAGACTATTCTCCAAATGGTTGGAAAAGGGGCTCAGAGATAGCAAGAATTGCAAATGCTGGAGTCAGAATCAACACAGCATGGAGCTGGAGGATCTCAACAGGTCAGGCAGCAGAAGAGGAGCAGGAAAGTTGACATTTTGGGTCAAGACCCTTCATCAGACCTAGGAAAGGGTCTGGCAAGGATAATTACATCTACAACTGTAAGGTTTATTATAAATTGAACCCCACATGAGAGGGGAATTAGAAGGTGGATACATTGTGGCTTGGTGGTTTGGGATCCGGCTGTAAAGCCCGTTTGATATGTGCAGCCGACAGTCCTAATCTTCACCATTGTGTTATGTTCACCAGTTAGGTTACACTAGGGATATAAGGGGACCCTCGCAGCGAGTTCAGATGGATTTGATTCTCCACTCCCACGCCTACCACAAAAAAAGTTGTTCAAAGGGGCAATTTCACCAAGTAGTTGGAAGACATTTCTTGTAAAGGAGCTACTGTATTGTGAATTGCCAGGACCCTGGTTTGGGAAGCGTTCTCTCAATTGGAACTCACAGACTGTGGAGTGAGATTTGAACACACTTCACAGGACAGGCAATGCAGGCCGCTTTAAAGTATTGAGGTGAAAGGTCAGTGCCACATTGTGTACAATGCCTACTGTTTAGGTATCGTGGAAAACATTAACCGAACCCTCACAAAATACTCTGGGCTATTCACATCATGAACTGAGCACTGGGTGCCAGGTGAGATCACCAGTGCATGCAGTATATTGGTGCCCAACCTTCCAAAGGCACAGGTTACAGAAGTTACAGCTGGATTATGACAAAAACTGCATCCCTCATATCTCAATACTGCCAGAAGTATAGATCCCCGTTAGCAATGTCACTGCATGAACTTCTAGCAAATGTCCAAAGCATCAAAAACAAAATGGAAGAACTTAGATCTGCACTTATCTACTGGAGGGAACTGAGAGACTGTTGTGTGCTCTGCTTCGTGGAGACTTGGCTCACCTGACTGTGCCGTAAAGCTTGTGGGTTCTCCGTACACTGCACGGTATCCTCAGGGAAGATGAAGGGCAGTGGGTCTGCTTCCAGAGTAACACTCCCTGATGCTTACACGTAGTGACCCTGGCAAACCACTACTCCTCGGACCTGAAATACCTTACAGTAAAATGCTATCACTACTACCTACCATAAGAGTTTCACCACCACAATCCTGACAGCCTACATTCCACCCCATACGGATGTGAAGAATGTCTGGACAAGATTTATGCTGCCACAAAAACTCGAGACAAAATTCCCTGAGGTTCTATTCATTGTGGCCAGTGACTTCAACCAAGCCAACCTCAAGCAGGTGAGGCCAAAATATGACCAAAACATCTCCTGCTTCACCAGGGGACAGAATATTCTGGACCACTACTACACAACCACCAAAGACATCTATTGCTCAGTATCCCACCCACACTTAGGAAAATCTGACTACAGTACTGTGTTCCTCTTCCAAGGTTACAAGCAGAAGCTGAAATAGGAGAATCTTTCATGAAACAAAGTACAGTGCTGGTCCAAGGCAGCAGAATACTGTCTCCAGGACTGTTTCAACACAGTGGACTGCAACTAGACAAGTATGCCACCACTGTCACGGACTTCATTAGCAAACGTGTGGAAGACTGTGTACCAAAGAAATCAATCCAAGTATTCCCCAACCATAAACTTTGGATGAACCAGGAAATCCACTCCCTACGGAAGACCAGATGTGCAGCTTTCAAGTCAGGTGACCCTGACCAATACAGAAAATTCAAATATGACCCCTGCAAAACCATGCGGGAGGCCAAGAAGCAGTACCGGACCAAGTTAGAGGCCCAGACTGATCAAACAGACTCCCTCTGTCTATTGCAGAGCCTAACCGACATTATGGGATACAAAATGAAACAGTGTAAGAAAGCAGACAATGACACATTCCGCCCTGACATGCTCAATGCTTTCTATGCTGTTTGAGCAGAATACTACCGGTGTGGCGACGCCTGCTACAACAGCCCCAGAGACACTTGAACCCTCTATTACCAATTCAGAAGTCAAATCAGTGTTCCTGGGAGTCAACCCAAGGAAATGGCCTGGATGGTGTCCAATGCCTACTGAGCACTCGGATCCTGTGCAGACCAACTGGTGGAGGTATTCACTGACATCTTCAACCTCTCCCTCCTACAAACCAAATTCCCCACCTGCTTCAAGAAGACGACCATCATCCCTGTATCGAAGAAAACACATGCAACATGTCTTAATGACTATCGCCCAGTGTCTGTGAACTCAGTAATCATGAAGTGCCTCAAGAGGCTGGTCATGGCCCACATCAATTCCAGTTTCCCAGCCTGCTTCGATCCCCTACAATTTGCATACTGACATAAAAGACCCACAGAAGATGCCATATCCCTAGCCCTGCACTCACCTCTGGAACATCTGGACACCTATGTCAGACTCCTGCTCATTGACTGTAGTGCTGCCTTCAACACAGTTATCCCCTCCAGACTGATCTCAATCGCTTGGTCCTAGCTCCAGTCTCTGCTGTTGGATCCTCAGCTTTCTGACCCATAGGCTGTAATCAGTGAAGATTGGTAACTGCACCTCCTCAACAATAACACGCAACAATGGAACCCCACAAGGATATTTCCTCAGCCCCCTACTGTACCCCCTGTACACCTATGACTGTGTCACCAAATTCCAAACAAACACTAACTACAAGTTCGCTGATGACACCACTGCAGTGGGACAGATATCTAACAACGATAAGTCAAAATACAGAAGAGGCATTGAGGGCTTGCTGACGTGGTGCATTGGAAACAATCTGTCTCTCAACGTCAACAAAACTAAAGAACTGACCATCAGCTTCACAAAGAAAGGAAGAGAACACATCCCCATTTACATCAATGGAATTGAGTTTGAGAAGGTGGAGAGCTACAACTTCCTCGAAGTAACAACAACCAACAATCTTTTTTTGACTTCCCACATAAATGCAACAGTCAAGGCGGCAAACCAGCACTTCCTCAGGTGGTTCAGGAAATTTGGCATGATCATAAGTTCCCTCACCAACTTCTATAGGTGCACCATTGAAAGCATACTGTCCGGGTGCATAATGGCCTGGTATGGCAACTGCTCTGCCCAGGATCGTATGAAACTACAAAAGGTAAGTGTGCACACCCCAGATGATCATGGAAGCCAACCTTCTATCCATGGACTTTATTTACATGCTCGCTGCCACAGAAAGGCAGCCAAGATCATTAAAGACCCAACACACCCTGGTAATGACCTCTTACAACCTCTTCCATTGGGCAGAAGATACAGAATCCTAAACACGTGCACAAGCAGGTTCAGGAACAGGTTCTTTCCGGCTGTTATCAGACTGTCGAATGGACTCTGGCCTCAAATAATGTAATCCGCAATGTAACCTGTATATCCATTGCTTGCTCTTATTTGCCTGCCACTGCTTGTCAACAAAGCTTTTCACTGTATTTCAGTACATATGACAATAAAATCAATTGGCAGGGTCGAGGGTCAGGTTGCGGTCCGAAAGTACGCCAGAACCACTCTACAGGGGATGTTACTATATAGTGGACAGAACCAGATTGGTGTGGATGTATGCAGTTCAGCTGCTGCAAATATGGGACTGAATTGCTATCATTGGTGATACTTCCATAGGGTAAGCTTCAGATGATGACTCCTGAACTTATCTACATTATCCCAGATAATGATGGAGATACCAACATTAAGACTACTAAGGTTGGGAATCATCATGACCCAGATTGCAAGTAGCACTCCAGAGAGATCCTTCATTTCATGTAATATTAAGTTCAATTATGTAGACTTCCAGTATGCACAGTCATGCCTTATAGAGTCATGAAGATGATGCTAAGGGTGATAATTTTCAGATCTGTGATTTAACCTATGATCAGACAAATCATAAAATCTATACAACGTGGAAGCAGGCTATTCGGCCTCTCGGCTCCACACCAACCTACTGAAGAGCATCCCATACAGATCCAACCCCTACCCTATCTCTGTAACCCTGAATTCCCCCTGGCTAACCCACCCAACCTGTACATCCCCTGGACACAGGGCAATTTAATATGGCCAAGCCGCTTAACCTGCACATCTTTGGACCATGGAAAGAAACCAGAGTATCTGGCAGAAACTCATAAGAACATGGGGAGAATGTCAAACCCCACCCAAGGCTGGAATTGAATTGCCATCCTTTGTGCTTTCAGGTAGCAGTGCTGACTATTTAGCCACTGTGCCATGCCAAAAATCTTTACAAATTAGTTAGGAATTAGACATGACGACAGTACTTCAAAATAATAATAAGGATGTTGAGGCAGTGATTTAACAGGCTGATGTGGAAGCATACAGGTCAAAACCAAGGGTGGATTGGAGCAATTTGTTGGGGCATGAGAAGGAAGGTGAAACTGGACATTGCAAACTAAAGCTTGCCACTGAACACTTTGATGGAAAGTTCAAGATGGGAAAAGGGTGTACAAAATTTGTGATCCATCCAAAAGGAGGACAGAACATAACAGCCTGGTGTCTGAGGGGAAACAGAAGGGAGCAGATAGAGCCCTCCTGGAGTGCACACTGCTTCTACTCAGTCGGAATGGAAGATCAGGTCGTGTTGGTCTTGACATGATGAAGGAGATTAAATGAATGTGGGAGGTGAGGCCTGGGGAAGGGATGGAATGGAATGGGAAGAACTGATATGCAAAAGGGTATCAATCACTGTCGGGTGAGAGAAATATACACACTGGTCATTATATAGAACCACCTTGCTAGGAACACGAACTTAGATCTGCACACCAGAAAAAGAGGGGAATGTCCCTGTTAAAGCATGAAAAGCCACAGTGAAGCTGACCTCCTTTGCTAACAAGACCAGCAGTATGACCAAACACTCCACAGGATACTCCACCATAAACGGGCCAAAGAACGGACATGTTGTTGTGATACTGTCCCACTATGTAAACATAAATGGTGCCAGTGATGATTAATTCAGCAGATATGGGGCTACCCCCAAGATGCAAACACAGACCAACCTAAGCAGTGCAAAATCAAATGCTTCATCAGGTTGTAAATGTACTTTGGGAACAAACTGGCTGTTCAATAGATCAGGAAGAATGCATTAATAGTTGGAGACAAAACCTCTCTCTCAGGACGTAAATATGTTAAGAATATAACATAACATCAGGACATAATTCATAAATAGCTTAGGTTTGACTATTTAGGATAAATCAGTAAAAATGGCTAGAAATAGGTTACAATATTAAATGGAAAAATGTGGGCCAACAATATTTAAAGAAAGATCAAATTATGAGCATTTGCAAGATACGTTGAGGGAAATAAAATGGCATGCCTACTGCATGTGAAATTCTGAGAGGATATAAACCACATTTGGAATGCATAATTTAAGATTTTAGTTGGCAGAGTTGGGTGGTGAAACCCTCCAATGAATTGTGGAAGGATGATTTTCCTTCTGGGTTACTGTTAAATATCTTATGTTCACAAACCACTGATAACTGGTGGTCTGGTGCAGGTACATTCTGTGAAAAAGGTGTAGTGTCTAAGTGAGGGCAAATCTTCTTTGTCGAAAAACTTTGGCGTAGAAAATCAGGGCTATACCTGAGCTAGTAGACTGGATTGGTGGTTAGGCCTGGATTTGTCTGGGTGTACTTGGAAAGGGCATTTGTTTGCCCATCCAAAATTGGCACCAACCTGAGTGTTCACGTCAAATCATGGGGACCCAGGAGTAGAGCCCCCATATAGTCATCAGCAACCACTCACGAACAGTAGTTTGTCCACCCAGGAGATTCCATGCCACTGGTCATGGGGTCTGAGGGCCCTTGCATGACTGTTGAGCCTAATCCTAGAATCCTAGCTCTGACAACACATTTGGCAGGTGATTCCCAGAGGTGGAATTGTTCCTTGACATTGAGCTTGTTGACATTCCTTTCACCATGTCCTTTTCCATACTTCTTGCAAACAGATGTTCTCAAAGAATTGTTCCCCTTCCTATAGGAGCTTCCTCCAAGTTGGTTATCACCTAGTCAATTGGATAGTGCTATGGAAGACCCTGTCAAAGATTGCTGTCCAGAGAAATTCATCAACAGCTCCAGGTTCCTTCACAGTATCAATGCTGGTCCTCACTAACTGTAATATTACAGATGTCTTTGAGGTGAAGACATGGGTCGTGTATTTGTCGTGGATCATTTTTAATTGGACTTCACAAACAGAGTTTGGGGCAACATACCTCCAGCCATTTTTTTTTAAAAGGGACTAGGTAATAAATGCCACAGAGAGAAGTGGGGAACAGTGAGTAAATAAATTTAATCTTTCCCTCCACTAAAAGCTAGTAAAGTTACAACATAGGACTTTCCAGCTAAACTAAACTGAGAAGCAAGGCATATTTGGAGAAAAACAATCCCTCAACTAATGGATCAGATCAAAGTTCTGTTCTATAGACGATCCAGTTGTGGATGGTGATTGTCATTTAAGCGACTGAAACAGAGGAGGAAGCTATATTAACATGCCCACCTTCAGTAATAGGTTAGTTCAAAAGACTAGTCTGAAACATTTGTGATCTTCTTCAGAGACGGCAAATGGTTGATCCATCTTCGCCTCTTAGTGAGGTCCCCAGCATCTCACATTCCAGTCTCTAGCCAATTTACATTGTATTATCATGTGCAGAGAATGACATGACCACACTTTTTTTCTGGAATGTACAAGAAAATTAACAATATATTTTACTATGAGCCTGAATTTCTTGTGATTTGATTCAATTAGCTGGATTACAAATGCCCCACCCACCTAAAAGTGGCAGGGACAGTGGTTAGAAGGACAAGTTATTGAGTGAGTTGGCCCCACAGAGATACCGATCCCCTTCAGGCCCCATTAGCAATTAAGTTTTGGTGAGATGATCCATGGTCAAACTTCCCAACCTGCCACTAAGGTCCTTAACTGGTCAGTTGATGTCCAACGAACTGCCACTAGCCCAATTATCTGACTTCCCAGCAGCTAAGAAGTGGCTGTTTTCCTGACTGGGAAGATAGGACTGCAGCCAAGTTAGTTTGCCAGAGTCTGGGAATATAAATGGGGCAGAGGATAGCCAATGGAAGCCACCACTCTTAGCTCCCAGTTGTGAGATCCATCCTATGATTTATTCTAGACAATATAATTTACGTTCTGGCTGGTCCCAATCTTCACAGTTGCTCTACAGCCAGTAGACTGGGCCTCTGAGCAGTCTTGGTAGCTGCAGTGTCTGATTGGATGGCAGCTTCAGGTACTGTGGGGTGTGACTTCTCTTACATCACCTGATAGTTTGGGAAGCCTGCTGTTTGGCACATGACCTGACAAGATCTCCACTACTGGGGACAGGAGCTCTCTCTCCTTAATAATGCCCCAAACTAAAAGGAAAATCCCAGTCAATAAGAAAATGTGGCTGTCTACATGTTATACAAAGAACATGCAAAGTCTCAGAGGACTGTTCTCTCATTAGTTTAGACAACTGATGGGGAGTTTAGCCTGAGGGTCACCATGCTTCGGGTGCAGGGAGAGTTAAGGAGAGTCCTTTGTGGAGACCTCAGCAAGAATGGGAATTGAACCCACCCTGTTTTGCAAACTAGCTGTCCAGCAAACTGAGCTAACTTTAAAAAGTCGTCTAGATGAGGAATTGAATATTTTTGAAACAATTTCTTAGATCAGCATGTTACAGCACCAAGCAGAGAAAGAGCAAGATTATACCTGGTTTTGACCAACAAGATAGGTTTAATTACTGACGTAACACATTCCCACTGTAGGCTATTACAGAAAATATGGAGGCATGGGATTGAGGGTGATTTAGCGGTTTGGATCAGAAAATGGCTAGCTGGAAGAAGGCAGAGGTTGGTGGTTGATGGGAAAAGTTCATCCTGGAATTCAGTTACCAGTGGTGAACCATAAGGATCTGTTTTGGGGCCACTGCTGTTTGTCACTTTTATAAATGACCTGGATGACGACATAGAAGGATGGATTAGTAAATTTACAGATGACACTAAAGTCGGTGGAGTTGTGGATTGTGCGGGAGGATGTTGCAACTTAGAGAGGGCATAGATAAGCTGCAGAGCTGGGCTGAGAGATGGCAAATGGAATTTAATGTGGAAAAGTGTGAGGTGATTCACTTTGGAAGGAGTAACAGGAATACAGAATACTGGGTCAATGGTAAGATTTTGGTAGAGTGGATGGGCAGAGAGATCTTGGTGTCCATGTACATAGATCCCTGAAAGTTGCCAGCCTGGTTGAGAGGGTTGTTATGAAGGCGTACGGTGTGTTAGGTTTTATTGGTAGAGGGATTCAGTTTTGGAGCCATGAGGTCACGTTGCAGCTGTACAAAACTCTGGTGCGGCCGCACTTGGAGTATCTGGTCGCCGCATTATAGGAAGGATGTGGAAGCATTTAGAAAGGGTGCAGAGATGATTTACCAGGATGTTGCCTGGTATAGAGGGTAGGTCTTATGAGGAAAGGCTGAAGGACATGAGGCTGTTTTCATTAGACAGAAGGTTAAGAGGCGACTTAATTGAGACATACAAGATGATCTGAGGATTAGATAGGGTGGACAGTGAGAGCCTTTTTCCTCGGATGGTGATGGCTAGCACGAATGGACATAGCTTTAAATTGAGGGGTGATAGATATAGGACAGATGTCAGAGGTAGGTTCTTTACTCAGAGAGTAGTAAGGGCATAGAATGCCCTGCCTGCAACAGTAGTAGACTTGCCAACGTTAAGGGCATTGAAATGGTCACCGGATAAACATTTGGATAATAATGGAATAGTGTAGGTTAGATGGGCTTCAGATTGGTTTCACAGGTCGGCGCAACATCGAGGGCAGAAGGGCCAATACTGCGTTGTAATGTTCTATGTTCTACGAAAGCATCCTTGGGTAGTAGCAAAATAAAATGATTGATTTTTACACACAATTTGTTGGGAGAGAAATGTTGGTCCAAGTCTGGTATTTTCAATTTAAGCAAGAGCAATCATGAGCATATGAAAGCAGGGCCAGTAGACGTGAACTAGTAATTTAGGTTAAGGGACAGCTTATCATTGTACATCTGTTGAATGATGTATGTTGTCCACAGAAATGTGGAAGAGCAGAACAGTGGATGAAAACATTACTGAAGGGTAGAATAAGATGCCATAAGGCATTTTAATATCTCTTGCATTTCTCTTTACAAATCAAATGTAATCACTTAGGATCTTGGCCAGCATGTAGCACTGAGCTCTCGGTGTTAGGAAAGTGCAGTTTGGAGTTCATACGGCCGAAGGGAAAAGAATTCTAACTGTAGACATCATGGCTGAGGCTCATATTGAACATTTTTGAAAAATAAAGACAATTATAATTGAATAAGGACACAGTGCAAAACAGAGACAGTAGCACACCCAAAACATTCTGTTCAAAACAACTCTCCTGGACAATAGCCTGTATATGTAGGAATAGCCCTCCTTCCCGCCTTACCAAAATACAGATAGAACGTACTGAAATAAATGCACAATGATATGACCAGAATGGGTGGAGTACACTGTTAGTAGAGTCCCATTATTCCACAGTTCAGAATGTAATACACAAAAATATTTTACTCAACTCCCAATATGGTTAACCACATGCTTTCTCTAAATTAGACTTTGAAAAGATCCAGTAACCAGGTTTCTTAACAATCAATTCAAAAACAAAACCAGCCAATGAAGATTCAGAGTCAGATAACAGGTTGTAATAATAAAGTATATAAATGTTTATCATGCTAAATAATCCGAAACACACAAATATACACACACACTGCAGATAAAAAGGGAACAATGGATTTTTCTCTGCAGAATTTCACTTATAAACAAAAACACACTCTGACCAAAGAGGGCTTTCCATGAAGGAAAAATGCAATTGGCCTAGAATGTTCAGAAGACCATCATTATGGAGTTCTTGCATATGCAGTCAACGCACTAATCATGTATGGTTGTCTCTGTGGGTTTTGGCAAACTCAAGTTTGGAAATAAAATATTGACAAGTTCTTTCACTCTTCCAGAAGAACAACTAGGTTTCAACTGGCTTACACCACTCAGCTGTTTCAGACAGTTGGCTTCTTTCAAACAAATTTCAAATAATCAGACCCTCCATGCTCAAAACATTATTCAAATAGCCCCAACAAAGGACTCTAATGCAAAAAACAATGATCACATATGTCATAATTTCCAAGAAGCCTTCTTTAAAAAGATTTTAATGTCCTCAGGATTTTCAGTCACCTATTTCCCAAGCAGTACCCCCAAATCAGCCCAGATTCTCTCTCAACTTGAAAAACGTTCATCTTCCACACAATGCTTCAAACGCAAGTCCTCAATGACAAATTAAATATCGGGTGAATTCATAACACCCCGGACATAGCCCCTGAGATTAGGAAATGCTCATGTAAAGTTGATCTTGTACAGCACTGGTGGAATTGATGACACCAAACCAAATTGGATGACTGAATCTGAAGCATTACCTTCTGTGTCAAGGGACAAGAAAAAGGGTACAAAGCTGCAGCCCACACAGATGTCACGACTGCAGCAGGAAAAGGTGAGGCACATGAAGTTATGTACAAGAACTTACTCGGCAAATTGACCATCCAGGAACAAGATCGTGTGTGCATCTCAGTAACCAGTGTTAAGAGAGACCGTGGATAAGGGACTAGCGAGGGAATGTATAAGATAGGGTGGTGACAGGAAAGGGTTAAGAGAAGAGACATGCAGAGGAAGAGGTGGTGCAGATGTCAGAGATATAAGAAAGGAGCTGGAAAGAGAGAAAAGTTAGCAAGGGAGGAATTAAAAGAGAGAGAGGCTGGAAAAAGTGGTGATTGCATTTCAGTAAGAGGGTCAGAACGGGCAAGATTGAGCATTAAGCAGTGAGAGATGGGGAAGAGAGGAACGACAGGGTGAAAAAGGATCAAGAGAATGAGATACAGTTGTAAACATGAGTGGTATGATAGAAAGAGTAGGAAAGGCAATAGTATAGATAGAATGCCAAAGTGGCGTAGAGTTCAAGTGTCTAAAACTATATTCTGAAAGATGTTGAGAAAATAAAAAAAGGGTTCTTTTTGCTTTCAAGGCAGTCAGAGTATCTTAAGGCAAAGGGAATTAATTAATGACCATTCTGAAATTCACTTAAATGTAATTAAATCAGTGTGAGAGTTGAAGCTTCCTTTCTGGCAGAGTGATTCTTCAACTTGCAGTGATATTACTGAAAGGCATTTTAATTTAGTGTATGTTACACTGCACAAAGGAGAGGGCCCAAAATAAAGTCACCCAGATCTGAGAAAGGAACACACCAGCCAAGACTGAACAATTAAAAATTTACAATTTCTTCAACTGTATGTGTAAATGGCACACACCCTATCACACTACCTGCATCTGGAACTGCAGAAAATGCAGTCAGTAAATTCCCTGATATAAAACAGATACTTGTCAATTAACCATGATGGAACAACTCATTTCACTTCATAATCTTGTTACCCAGAAAAAGGCAACCATTACCCAGTAAGATGTGTGCTAAACTCAAAGCTAAGGCCTAAGTGTAAAAGTGTGTCAGTCAATTTGCAACTGATTTCTTTGAACAATTCCATATATATTCATTTGCATGGAACCAATGAAAATTACTCCCTTTTCTTACTCTGTAATGAATCTAGCAGAAAAATTTATTGAAAACAATTCTTTGCTAGGGTCTTCATTGTATAATCCCATACCCTAGGCTGGTAAAATTTACTTTCACGCAGATATTGCATGTAAATCTTTTAGAATTGATGAACAAGTTCATCATCTGAGGAACATGAAATGTGATCAGTTAACTGTAGTTTCTCTTGTAAATTCCAGCTCCCCATCTCCCTCATGAATAGCTCCACCTGCCTGGACCACAATTATCATATTTATCAAATTCTGTATTGTGTAAACAGTATCATAACCACTCCAACAAATCCTAAAAGAGTGGCTTCCCTTGTGCTTGTATTAAAGTACACTTCAGTATTAAGCTTGAAATAATAACAGAACGTCTTTATTAATTGTTGCTGGAATGATCCAGTCTTCACAAAACCTCTTTCTCGAGTTCAGAAAGCACAACAATAAAATTCATTTAAGCTTTAAAATTTAATGGTGAGGTTGAAAAATAATCATATTTCTACACATTCCTTGATGGCCCATGTCTTCTCAAAAGAAAAATAAAAAGAATATTTTGTAAATACCTTCACAGAATTTGTTTCCACTGTAGGAACTGGGACTGTCTGAACAGTACTTCTAGAACTTTCTTACACTTCGCATTCAAGCAGTTTTTGGAATATCAACCAGTCTTGAACAGGATAGTTTACCTTTCAACACTGACAAAGATTTGTACAATTATCATAACGAAACAGTGTACAACCAAATTACAACATGCTTGAAACAGTTTCCGGGGCATTAGCCGTCTTTCAGTCGAAGCAAAGATCCAATAAATGCCATCTTAGTATAAACTGGCAGAGGAACACTGCAGTAATATACTCATTGTACTATGGACTGACAGCATGCTAGTATGCACCTGTGCCCTGCATGTCACTGTCTTAGTCTTTGTTTCATGTTGGTAAAATGCTGTGAAAGGCAAATGCCTGTGTAAAACCTTTTTTTCTCACAAAAGAATATACCAACCATTCTCCCGGAAAAGCTGACAAAGTTGACATTGGTTAGTGGTCCCAACAAGAGTCTGCTTTTCAGCCAGTGAATGATTTTGATTTTGGGCAGGAGTGCAGGTGAGAATCGAAAGATGGGAGAACGTTGCTTAAAAACTTTAAAATTCAGCACAATGTCTGTTATGAATTTGAAATGGAAGTCACTTAGAATCTCTTCCGTTTGATGATCTCTGGCTTCCAGTTGACTGGATGAGTTTCTTCCGTCTAAATCAAAAGGAAAAGAGAAATCGTTGTTTAGTCACAATAAAGTTAGCACAGAAACAATCCTTACTTAAAATTTTGTAGAACACCTTTGGTATCTGCCAAGAGCCAATTTTTTGTCTCTCCTTTTTCTCACCTGCTTGCTATTACTTGGTAGTGTTTTGTGAAAATCCAACACTAATTTCCAAACATTGTTAAAGACATTTATCTCAACCACATCAGCTGTCTCTTGAGCCCCCTGTTGTCTCTAAATTATCTGACTACTTGCCCAACATCCAGCACACTGGCAAAAATTTCCATCAACTAAGTGTTGCAAAGGACAAAGCCAATTTCTTCAGCTGCCAACGCAAATTCTTTTCAGAATACTGAATCCACTCTGATCTTTGGCAACCGTGTGAGGCTGTTCACAACCTATGAAGTATTTTGAGATGATCTTCTAGTTGTAGATTCTAAGAAAAACTGAAAGAATTGTGGATGCTGTAAATCAAGAACAAAAACCGAAGTTGCTGAGAAAGCTCAGCAGGTCTGGCAATATCTGTGAAGAAAAAGCTCAGACTTAACGTTTCAGGTCAAGTGACCCTTCCTCAGAACGTCATGACCGGACCCGAAAGATTAACTTTGATTTTTTTTTTCTTCACAGATACTGCTAGACCTGCTGAGTTTTTCCAGCAACTTCAGTTTTTGTGTAGATTCTAAGACTTTATTCTAAAATACAGCATGTCAAGGTTTGCTCAACTCATTACTAACAGAATAGGCAGACCAAAGCCTGACAAATGAAATATGTAAATAATGATACAGCATAGAAAATCACAAAATACACCAAGCAATTAAAGTGTTAAATGTATTTAAGCAGTCTGAGAATTTAAAACATTTCTCATAACCAGGTTCTTGGATAGCGCTGCTGATAGAGATGCCCTAGCATCCTTCCTAATCTGGCACCTGTGAGATTGTTTACTTTAAATGAGACTTCTAGCAAGAACAGACTGTTATGATCCTCAACCACTGTTTGTGCCTACAATATTTTAACAAAGCACAATAGCAGCCTATTTTCTTACAGCTGCTGAGACTTAAAATGTATTTAAAAAAGCAATATTTGAATACACAAGAGACAGATAGATCAACCACTTCATGGGGAATATAAAAGGCTCAAGTTCAAAATCAAATTTCCCACTTTAAAGGTTGAGACAAAGGCACTCTATACCATTTGGAAATGATTCCAGATTGAGAGTATCATTTAGTCCTGAGTATTTGTTTGAATATCAAATTTTTTGTTAAAGAGGATTTAAAATTTGCATTTAATTTTAAACTAACTTTGTCATGCTATAACTACCATCAGTTACTCTATGATAAACATTTCCTTGCAGGACCTAGTCAAAAGCTAGTAACGCCTACGGTTTTTTATTGACCAGAAATTTCTCTTAGCTGAGGGTCTAGTTTTGCAATGAATTTGACTCCATTGGTTTACCTTGCAATGGGGTTAAGATAGCAGAACGATTAAAAACATATCTTAGTAATTATAAGTTCTTTCAGGTGCACATTATTCTACATTACTGAATTAGTTAGTCAATGTCTTATTTTTCTCATAACTGGGTAACTCAAATTTATTAACGTTTTAATTTAAGGCTCATCATACCTTTAATCATAATTTCTTCTTACCTTTAGTGAGGTTGTTACTTGCTTGCCGAGCTGGCTGGTTATAATTCAGATGTTTCATCATCATGCTGGGTAACATCATCAGTGCAACCTTTGATGAAGCGATGCTGTTCTCCTCCACTTAATACCTGAGAGATCTGGTCTGTTGAGGCGTTTTGTGTCATTTCGGGGTTTTTTTGTAAGAGTGTGTATATGGAGTTTAATTCCACACGTTTATTGACTACATTGTGGGTGGAGAACTGGGCCTCTAGGAATTCCCATGCATGTCTATGGATGGCTTGAGCAAGGATGGTCACATTGTCCCAGTTAAATTGATGGCCTTTGTTGTCCGAGTGTACTAAAATGAGGGAAAGTTTGTTGTGTCATTTTGCTGCTGACGGTGCTCATATATCCTGATGGCTAATTTCCTTCCTGTATGGTTGAAGGCCATCAATTTAATTGGGCCAACGTAAGCATCCTAGCTCAAGCCAACCATAGACACATGCAGGAATTCCTAGGGGCCTGGTTCTCCACCCACAATGCAATCAATAAACATGCGGAATTAGACCCCATACACAAACTCTTGCAAAAAAGAACTAAAAATAAAACACCTCAACAGGCCGGATCATATAAGTACTAAGCAGAGGAGACATCGCTTCACTGGAGGCTGCACTGGTGATGTTACTAGCATGGTGATGAAATGTCTGAACTATAACCAGCCAGCTCAGCCAGCAATTCAACAACCTCACCCATAAATCTTCGCCAAAACCTTAAATTACCTTTAGTTATTTTCTGGTTCATTAATGAGAAGGAATTAGAGTTAAGACTGCAGAGCCGTAGTCAGGGAATCTCTTCAAATGACTTCTCTTCCACTCCAAGAAAATCCCACAATAATCTAATTATCCAATTCACCACTTACATGGAGTCATTGTGATGTGAGCAATGTTAATTCAAGAGTATCAGGCACAGCTTGGAAATAACCCATTGCTCTCTTTCAATTGGGAGGGAAGAAATTGGCACAAGACAGCCTTTTAAAGAAGACGAAATAGAAGTTGTGGCAAATAAAGGACTCCATCTCAGAATTTATCTTTTGTTTTCCAAAATCAAATCAAAAATGTTTGACATATTAAAATATAATCCAGACTGTAGTTTTGGAATTATATGGCTCGAATTTTGAATACATCAACATTAGGAACATTGCTATGGAATATAATAACTTCTGTTTTACTCTCCTTTTAGCGTAAAACACTCTTACACACAAAGGTATAAAGACAAGCTTTTTAAGACTTTCCCAAAAATAATTTACAGATGTAGTATTACAGATATAACAACGAACTATAGATAAATTAGTGCCATGGATTAACATTCATCACAAACTAGAATAAGACTCCATCACAAATACAGCTACTAGATAAAGTGTTTTTTAATCCCAAAAAACTGAACTAATTTGAACAGAGATGCTAAGACAAAATTGTAGCATGTATGACCTGCTGTTATTAGTTGCAGTAATTCAGAGAAACAAATACTGAACTGTGGCATTTAATCATTTAAAAACAAAATCCTCCTTATTAAATTAAAAAGATTAAAATCAATACATACAGCAGCGTCATCTTCTTTGTAGACTTTAATCGTTTTATCAGCTTCTGCTGTCAGTAATCTGCTTTCCGACTGGTCAAAGGTACATGCAAAAATTCCAGATTCACTGTCTAAGGAGCCTGGCTGCACAGCAGCATGTATTCGTTGGAAGTTGTAACCAGTTCTCCAATCCCACAGGTGCATGGTACCATTATCAGCTGTTAAAATAAATTTCACATAAAAACTGGCCAGACATAAAGCAGCTAAATGCAAAAAATCTGAAAGTTTCTGACTTTACATCTTTGGCTTGAAGTATGGTATGTTTTATCTAAGAGCTTTTTATAATACATTTGGAAGGACAATATTCTCCTGACAATTCAAAAGCCATCCCTTTAAATTGCTTGTACAGACTACAGGTTAACTGAGCATTGCTTCAACGAGAATTAAGCAATTCTCTTCACAGTACAATGGGACAGATCCACTTGTGTTAATTGTGGTTAAAACTAATGAAGTTCAGTAACTTTTCTACAGTTCATATAACTATATATTTCACAAGGTATTGCACTTTATTAAGCTGTAATTTCGAGTATAACTGAAATTTTAATTGCTTTTACATAGCTAACAAGGTAGATTTCAGAAGGAAAAATACATAGCCAAATAACTTCTCATTTGTACCTAAAATAATATTAAAAATTACCCAGATACTAAATACTTGTCTTGCTCAGTTCAATTTATCTCTATATTTTTTCTCGATTGTTTACCTCCTGATACAAGCACACCATCCGAGTTGACAGCAAGTGTATTGATGATAGCATTATGACCAGGTAGGTTCTGAATAAAAATACCATCGGGACATTTCCACTGCTTTATATTATCTGGAGAACCAGAAGCAAAAGTGTATCTATAATATAAAGGAATACTTTGATATTAGGCATTGCACAAATAATCAAAATTATAAGAATAAAGACAAAGATCGTCAGTGTATGCACATCTTCCAATTATGTTTTTTAAAAAAATTATGTTTTAAGGAGGGCTTCTAACATTACATTGAAGGAACACATTATCTTTAGACATACTGTCTTGGATGTAGAATGAGAGAACGAACAGACTTCTTGTGATTGGTTAATGTGACTCTAGTTTTCCCTGCTACCAAATCCCATAGTCGTATGGTTGTGTCATGGCTTCCTAAAAGAAATAAAACAAACTTGTTATAGCATTCATTTTCAAGTTACAAAAAATATCAGTGTATACCAGTTGTCCCGAATTTCACTGGGACAACACGTCCATAATCGCACAAGCCAAAAAGAGACACGCCAGGGAATTCCTGGAGGCCTGGTATTCCAACTGGAATGCCATCAACAAACATTACATTAGACCCTGTGTACAAACCACTGAGAAGCCGGAAGTAATATCAAACACCTCAGCAGATCGTGGCATATAAATAACAAGCAGGACAGAGCACTAACACTTTACCAGAGGCGCACAGACGATGTTACCTAGCAGGGTGACAAAACGTTTACAACCAAACCCACCGACTTGGCAAGCACATCTACAACCTCAGAAAATCCTTTTATCCTTCTCGGGTTTTCTCTATCTACCTGGATCCCTCACACACTCAATGTTTTCATTGAGAAATGTCAGTGTGACTCTGGCCATCTCATTTATACCACTCTGTCTCCCTGCAAACCTGATGAACTCTGTTCTCTCAGGTTCAACCTGATGCTGTTAACAAGCCTGCCATGGTGGTGTCTGGCAAACAAACTTCCCCTTTACAAAAGCCGAATGGTAATTCCCTCATACTTCCCTCTGCCTTACACTGAACCAAAACTCCACCATAAACAACAAACTATCATTGCCAAGTCTGTCACTGGCCACAATTCTTCTAACGATGCTCTCCTCATGGCCCTCAGCTTCAGTCACCCAACACTGGGCTTCTACTTACTTCCCAAAATCAATTATAGGATTGCCTTTTTATGATGGTTCACTCCTGCCTCACTTTTTGATTTCTTACTTTGATGACTTCCTTGATGTCCTTGTGGCTGTGACAGTTTTAAATTTCCTGGTCCTGCCAGCTGCCTTTTTAGCATGGATGTTCAAGCCATCGATAATTTCATGCATCACATGGATGGCCTTGGGATTTTCAATTTCTGCTTAAATGGAAGAGGTCCAAATAGTGTACATCCACCAAACCCTCCACTACCTAGTTGAACTTGTACTTTCATTGAACAACATCCACAACTCCACTCACTTCCCCCAAATAAAAGGTGTTGCCACGGGTTTCTGCAAGATCCCTGGCTCTGCCTATCTTTTTGTGGAAAATGTGGAAATTCCTTTCTCTACTTCTTCTCAGGCCTCCATCCTCAATTCACTTTTAGTATATTGATTGCTTTGGTGTCATTTCCTGCTCTCACTCTGAAGAGGAGAATTGCAGCAACTTTCCTTCTGATCTACAGCCTCCTGTCATTTTCATGTGACCTACCTTAAACTCTTCCGCTCTTTGACTTCTTGTCTCCATTTCTGGTGTACACTAATGAATGACTAATCACTCTTAGTCCACTCATTTCCCTCAACTATTTCAATTACTTTATGGGAGGTGACAACCTCATGGTATTATCGCTGGACCGTTAATCCAGAAACTGAGGCAATGTCCTAGGAACCCAGATTTGAATCCTGTGTCTAATTATGACAACGAAACCACTGTCAGCGGTTGGAAAAACCCACCTGGATCACGAGTATCTTTAAGGGAAGAAAACTGCCATCCTTATCTGGTCTGTTACATGTGGCTCCAGACCCACAGTAATGTGGATGACTCTCTGGGCAATTAGGGAAGGACAATAAATTCCGACTAAGACAGTACCATTCTCATCCCGTAAATGGATAAAAAAATCCTGGCTTCCTTTAAGTATACATTTGCTCCTCAGCTTCTCTATCTCCAGTGTTATAATATTGTAACCTTTCATATCAATGTTCCCTTCTTGCTCAACTGAGGCTCCCTCACAGGTGATGGCACAGTGGCAGGGACCCGGGGTCAATTTTAGCCTTAGGTGACTGTCTGTGTCGAGTTTTTATCTTCTCCCAGAGTCTGCATGAGTTTCCTCCGAGTGCTCTTGTTTTCTCCCACAGTCAAAAACGGCACTGCCCCTTACTGTCCAGGGAAGAATGGGTTAGGGGGTAAGTCGTCATGGTAAAACCCCCATGTAGGTTTACAGGGATGGGGTGGAGGATTGGGTCTGGGTGGGGTGCTGTTTGGAGGGTCAGTGTTGATGCAATGGGCCAAATGGCTGCTCTCTGTACTGCAAGAATTCTATGAACTACCTACAAGGCTTTCACCGCCCAGTTAAACATCTTATCCCTCTTAGACCAACAACAGAGTCTGCTTTATCTTTCACGACCAGCCTCCAAATTCAGTGAATTATCCTTCACTATTTCCATCACTTCCACAATGATGCCACCACTGAACACATCTTTCCCTGTTCTCCCCTTCCAACATTCTTAAGGGACCTACCCGTCACACCTTGGTCCCCTGCTTACTCAGCTCCAATCACCAATTAATACTGGAGTTGCAACACTTTCCACTTCACCTCCTCACTCCTCATTATCATCCAAGACTCCAAATAGTACTGCCAGGTGAATGAGTGAATTATATGTATTTTTGTCAGTGTAATGTACTTCAGATAGCAATTCTTCATTATTTTATCATTCACACCGCCTCTAAACATGTATTTTGTTTGTTTACCTGTCCCAATTCTACTCCTTGTTTTCAATTACCAGTAAATCATCTCGATAACGACAATATAGAAGGGCGGTGAAAATACCCTGAGTCATTCAAACACGCATAATCTTTTAAGTATCAAGGGGTGCGAAAGATGATACCTCTCTATTTAACCAGCTAATGTTTAAAATAAATATACAATTATTTACCTGTAATAATCTGTGGTTCACCAGCTTGGCATTTTACAGTCGCTACTGTATTGGTATGCCCTATTAAAGTGTGTACATTTGCTTTCGTTCGTATGTCCCAAACCTATATCAAAATCAAAGGAAACTTTTTCAACAGTTCCTTTACATGCAATATTAAACCAAGGTTAACTATCTGGGTTTAATGCATCACTTTATCAAAACCCAAAAGGTGATGTGTATGATTAGGTTAAGAACTGGTTTATGATCTAAGTATTAGACTCATAAAGTTGATAATTTTAGGAAATAGTTTACCCGTGCAGTTGAATCTCTGCCACATGTAATCAAGACATCAATGGTTGGGTGCAAATCAAGTCCATACACTGCACTCAAATGACCGTGGTAATGTCGGATAACCTAAATAAACAGGAAGCACAGAAATAAACAGGGATGTACTGCTGCTCATATATTTACATATTGTGCACATTCACTGCCAACATCACAAAGCTGAGCTAAAGCACTTCAGAACATGAAAAGGTGAAGTCACCATAGAAAATAAAAACCAAAAGAACTACCGATACCGTAAATCAAAGACAAAAACTGAAATTGCTGGAAAAGCTCGACTCCTCTGGCAGCATTTGTGCAGAGAAATCAGAGTCAATGTTTCAAGATGAGTGGCCCTTCTCAGAGCTCAGTTCTCAGTTTTGAGGAAAGGTCACATGACCTGAAACATTAATTCTGATTTCTCTGCACAGGTGCTGCCAGATCTGTCGAGCTTTTCTAGTGAAGTCACCATTGCCCAGCTTTTTTATGAGAGCACGCGATGGCTGGTGGTGGTTTAATCTGAAGTCAACACACCCTTGGACAAAGGACAAGGTGGAGAAGGTAGGACCTTCATGGTGACCTCAGTTGCCGTAAGCATTGAACTCACACTGCTGATGTCATTATGCATTGAAAACCTCACATCCAGACAATTGGGCTAACCAAACCCAATTGTAAAATATTGAATTCATTTCAGTAATGCCATGCTGCAAGAATTTATACCTTATTGTATTCCAGATCCCAGCATTTCACTTGCTTATCCTCACCACAGGAGAAAAGGTATGGGCTGCGTGAACTGACCGCCACTCCTCGTACAGTGCTGATGTGCCCAGTCAGAGAGAGCTTCAACTTACCACTAGCCAGATCCCAGATCTATGCAACAAAATATTTAAAAAACTGTTTCTCACTCCAAAACAAAACAGCTTTAAAGTGATGCAACAATGGCATACAGTTAATCAACATGAGCTCTCACATTAGAAATATGTGGCACATTTTAAAAGCAATCATTTCAAGTTTCTTAAACAGTAGCTCAGTTGTTTTACAATTACCAATTAATTTTCTATATAATAATCATAACTAAAATCTTATAGTACAACTATGTACAGTCAACTGTAAAAACTGATGCAAAAACAGTACCTAGTTTCCCCTAAAAAAATGCAGGGAACATACAAGCTAGTCAGTTGAAGAGGACAGCGAAGTTGATAGTTCAGAGAAAGACCCTCCCAGATGTAGGTTTGAACCAAAAATATCAAACCTGGTAGATACTGACTCCCTGTAATATTTCCAGTATCTTCAATTTTTGTTGCAAATTTCCAAGATCTATCGTATTTAGATTTCACTTCAATCTTATGGAGTTGTTTATTTTTACTCAGTAAGCTACATTATTCAAAAAAATGCATTTGAAACTAACCAATTATAAGAATAGTATTTGCTATTATGTAGAACCACTTTCAAGCGAAGTCATTTTAACTTCCAGATGGAACACTCTGGTATTGAATTATCACCATCTATAGTTTTATCTCCTGTACTTGAACAATTCTGGTTTTCCTCCTTCCAATACTCTCTTCACAGTCTCCATTCAAATGTTTATTAAACAGAAAGGTGAAACTTCCTGATTACAGCAAACGCATTTGCTAATGCTGTTAAATAGGCACCAAATAATCATTTTATGTGTAATAGGAGAATTAACGTGAAGCAAAATGTCTGTAAATGTCCTGCAAAGAGTTCAATGGTACTAGACAGGGAATTGCCCAAATAGAAGCCAAAAATAAAGTACCACCCTAATAATCCCAAAAAATAATTTTTAAAAATCACATTTCCAACATCCAATCGTACCTTAATAGTTCTATCAGCTGATCCAGTAACAAACCACTGATTTCCAGGTTCAACTGCAAGACATCTAACCCAGCCCAGATGGCCACTGATTACCTATAAAGGCATGAATCAATATTAGCAATATTAGAATGAGCAAAAGATAAAATTACAAAACCTTTGCTAATCCTTTCCTACAACTGAAAACAAAATTCTGCAAGTTTTAACTGAATGTTACTGATTTTATGAGCCACTTATAACATTTTCAAAAATAATTTCCAGTTGAAATAATGTTAGTCATGTCCGATTTCCAAGAAATGAGAAATATTTTGTGTTTTGGTGTGGCAGGGTATCTAAAAGTGGTAAATTTAAAGGGCTACAGAGATAGGGCTGGAGAATGGAACTAGTTGTGTAGTTCTTTTGGGAGCTGGTACAGACACGATGGGTTGAATGGCCTCCTTCTGTACTGTAAAATTCTATGATGCTAAATGGCAGTTATCATCTGACTGATTTGTGAACGGTGTAGCTTCATTTTTTTTATACTGCAAGTTTCTGAAAGTGCTGATAACAGCATGGCAAGGGATTCTAGGTACTTGAAACCTGAATGAACAGGGTAAGCAACTCCACAGATCCTAAATCAATCAGGCTGTTGCAAATAAAGAGAGGAAATGTAAATGAACATCATTGTATATATTGTTAAATTGGTTAGAGAAAGAAAGGGTGTAGGAAAAATTAGATTAAGTGACAGAAAAGCAAATTCAAAAAGCATATTTGGTTTTTTAAAAATTTATTCACAGGATGTACGTGTCACCAGTTAGACCAGCACTTATTGCCTATCACTAATTGCCCAGAGGGTAGTTAAGAGTCAACCACATTGCTATGGGTCTGGAATTATGTGTAGACAAGGATGATCATTTCTATCCCGAAAGAATGTTAGTGAACCAGATGGGTATTTTCAACAATCATCAATGGATTCATGGGGTTGAATTAAACTCTTCAGACTCTTAATTCCAGATTATTTATTCAATTTCACCATCTGCTGCAGGATTTGAACCCAAGTCTCCAGAACATTAGCTTGGTCTCTGTATTAACAACCTAGCAATAATATCACTGGGCCATCACCTCACCAGTTAAATTTTACATTTAAACTCCCCAGTTAATTTTACATTTTTAAATTCTCTAACAATGAGTAATTCACGAACGAGTTTCTACACATTAGCGCAGTGCCAGAGGGTGACTGGCAGTGATGAACAATCACCACATTATAAAATGGCACATTTACTTCCCACAGCAAAACAAATTTGACTGAGTTTAATTCAAGAGCATTATGTTTCTATATGCCAACTTTGAGGAATACAACAAAATTCTATTTTGCATGTATAATGGAAGAACAATGCAGCATGACAAAAAAGTTTGGATACTGGCAGTTAAACTCTCAGCAGTTTTCACCTAAAATTAACGAGGAGTAACAGTGTCTTCCCAATCATGCCCATCATTTCCAAATGTCAAAAGGACAGAGTTCAGGCACATGATATTGCTAATTATAATCCATATAGTAAGACATGAGAAAGGTTTAGGGCACATCGAAGATGGTGAATACGATGTTTCAATTCATAACATTTTGGCATAGTGTTGCACCATCACACACAAACTATGAAAGATGACAGCACAGGAAATGACTTTAGTTTATTGTAACTATGCTGACTTTGCTTTAGTGCAATTCAAAATAAAGTTGAATACCCAATTCTTTGCCACAGGGAGGAGTGAAGATTCATGGTATATGACTATTATTTGGAAAGACAGGTTCTGAAAGTGGGATCATGACAACTCAAGCATTTGCAATCAGGGCCTAGTGATTTGCCCATCCTGAGTCCAAGTGAAGTTTTTCTGAACAAATCATGTTTGACTTGAAAGTATTCTTATATGTAATCAGACAAAAAGAAAACATTTAAACTAACACTTTAACGCCACAGAATGAAACTTTTCACCCTTGGTAAACATCTACAAATAGGTTATTTATGCAAAAGGTTCACACAATAATTTGCTTACTCTGTATAGCTTCCAAGGTGGGTGCCATTGTGGTTTTGGCATTGTAGGAAGTTTTCTTGAAATCAATGAAGAATTCTTTGAACCTCCAACTTCCATTACAGACTGTAACATAATCAAACACAAGTTTAAAATTCTAGATGTATGTATTTTCAGTCTTAAAATGTAATGTCAGAATTCTGTCCCTTCACCAGAAACAATGTGTGTTTGCACTTACAATTTTTTATGAACCTTACCATGGAAGATACTGGAGGCTGTGACCGTTCAGCAATGCCCGCATGTCTGTGAATGTCAGCAACACTCGCTGCAGTACGATTTGCATCTTGTCTGAAAGTGAAATAAAAAATAGACCATAAAACCAAAAGACTCAGGAGCAAAAATTAGGCCATTCAGCCCAGTGAGTCAGCTCCACTATTCAATCATGGCTGATAAATTTTTCAACACCATTCTCCCGCTTTCTCCTAGTAACCCTTGATCCCCTTGACAATCAAGAACCTAACCATCTCCGTCTTAAATATACTCAATGTCCTGGCCTCCACAACCTTCTATGGTAGTGAACTGCACAGATTCACCACTTTATGGCTAAAGAGGTTTCTCCTTATCTAAAAGGTCTTCCCTTTACTCTAAGGCTGTGCCCTTGGGTCCTAGTCTCTCCTACCAATGGAAACATCTTTCCAACATCCACTTTGTTGAGGCCATTCAGTATTCTGTAAGTTTCAATTAGATCCCCTCACATCCTTCTAAACTTCATCGAGTGTAAGAGTCCTCAAATGTTCCTCATATATTAAGCTTCTCATTCCTGGGATCATCCTCGTGAAGCTCCTCTGACCCGCTCCAGAGCCAGTACATCTTTCCTGAGATATGCGGCCTAAAACTGTGCACAATACTCCAAATGTCGCCTGATCAGAGCCTTGTTGAGCCTTAGAAGTGTATCCCTGCTTTTATATTCAAGTCCTCTCAAAATAAATGGCAAAGTTGCATTTGCCTTCCTAATTACTGACTCAACCTGCAAGTTTACCTTGAGAGAATCCTGGACTAGAACTCCCAAGTTTCTTTGCACTTCAGACTTCTGAATTTTCTGCCATTTAGAAAATAGTCCATACTACTTTTCTTCATACTAAAGTGCATGACCTCACACTTTCCCACATTGTTCTCCAAATGCCCATATTGCCCACTCTCCTAACTTTCCAAATCCTTCTACAGCCTCCCTACAGACTCAATATGACCTGTCCTTCTACCTATCCTTGTATCTGCAAGTTTAGCCAGAATGCTCTCAGTTCCTTCATCTAGATCATTAATGTATAAAGTGAAAAATTGCAGTCGCAACGCTAATCCTTCTGGAACACTACTAGTCACTGGCTGCCATCCTGAGAAAAACCCTTTAAACCCCACTCTCTGCTTTCTGCCAGACAGCCCAACCTTCTATCCAGGCCAGCACCTTGACTCCAACAGCATAGGTCCTTATCTTACTCAGCAGCCTCCTGTGTGGCACCTTACCAAAGGCCTTCTTGACATCCAGGTAGATAACATCTATTGGCTCTCCTTGGTCTAACCTGCTCATTATTTCCTCAAAGAATTATAACAGATTTGACAGGCAAGATCTCCCCTTGATGAAGCAGTGCTGACTTTGCCCTATTTTACCATATACTTGCAAGTATTCAGAAAGGTCATCCTTCACAATGGACTCTAAAATCTTACTCATGACCGAAGTTAGGCTAATCGTCCTGTAATTTTTAGTCTTTTGCCTTAGTCCCTTCTTAAACAGGGGTGCCACTTTAGTGATTTTCCAGTCCTCTGGGATTCTCCCTGACTCTAGCGATTCCTAAAAGATCACCACTAATGCCACCTCTATTACTTCAGCTATCTCCTTAACAAGTTTGGGGTGTGGTCCATCTGGTCCTAGTAATTTATCCACCTTCAAGCTACTCAATTTTTCTAGCACTTTTTCCTTGATGATGGCCACCATACTCAGCTCTGTCCACTGACTCTCTCGAATTTTTGGGATATTACTCGTGTCTTCCACTGTGAAGACTGACACAAAGTAATTATTCAGTTCCTCAGCCATTTCCTTGTTCCCCAATACTATCTGTCCAGCGTCATTTTCCAATGGTCCAATGTCCACTTCTGCCTCTCTTTTGTCCTTTATATATCGAAACAAACTCCTACAGTGCTACTTCATTCACTAATTAAAATATTAAGAATATGAATCCACACCAGTATCCAAATTAAAACCAGGAAATTAGAAGTACTACACATTATTACTGATTCACTAAATGAATAACGCTTAACAGCAAATACTAAAATACTTCATTCATTAGCCAAGGTGTTCCCAAGCTCAAAACGCTTGGGCCAGTTTCCTTACAACGCCATATTGAATAAAATAGTTTCAAATCAGCGGCAAGTAAATGAATCAAAATAGTGAACTAAAAATTCTTACTACATTGCATAGAAATTACTTATTTCCATTCTAAACTCAATTTATGGCGATTGAGCTTTCAAATCTGCAGATTCAGGATTTAATGTGAAGTTGAACAACATTTGAATTACATTTGCACTTGCTTTCACAACATTATGCAAATTCTTCAGTGATTTCATAGGTAATAAGGTGTAGAGCTGGATGAACACAGCAGGCCAAGCAGCACCATACGAGCAGAAAGCTGATGTTTCGGGCCTAAATTTCATAGACAGCTGTTTTCTCAACCAACTGCTCATTATCAGGAAGCAAGGGTTAAGAACTGGACCATTCACTTTTCTGTCAAGATTATAAACTCAAATTAGCTTATTATCTAATAACTGCTCATTAGGGCCCTCTTGTGGCACAGCAGTGTCTACTCCTAGACTGGGAGGTCAGGGTTCAAGTCCCACCTGCTCCAGAGGTTTGTAATAACATCTCAGAATAGGGTGATTAGAAAAATAAGTTAAAATTAAAAACTGTTCTGAGGAAGGGTCACCAGATCCGAAGTATTAACTCTAATTTTATTTTCCCCCCACAGATGCTGCCAGACCTGCTGAGCTTTTCCAGCATAACCCGGAACGTCAGCTTTTGTACTCCTAAGATGCTGCTTGGCCTGCTGTGTTCATCCAGCTCCACACTTTGTTATCTCGGATTCTCCAGCATCTGCAGTTCCCATTATCTCTGAGCTTTTCCAGAAACTTTGTTTTTGTTCAAGATCAAATGAATGTCATTCTTTATTATGTAGATATACTTTATTCAAAAAAGTACAGCACATATAAAGCATTCTCAAATCTACTCTGTACAATCTTTACAGAGAAAAATAAAGAGACAAATTACATATCTGAATTTGACCACAGAGCTGTTGTACTGTTGAAAAAAACAAAGGCATTTTTAACTGATCTACATTACTCCTCACATTGCTGTTAACATTCTGAGATCCACACTCAGTGCCATGCATTGCCATATGCACACACACGATCTCTCGCTCTCTCAATCAGCACCGACTCAAAGCTGCGCTGTGGCCCCCAATTCCACTTCATCCTCTGACTCATTCAACGTGCTAAAAAAAACTTTTTCTCTTCCTTTCGGAGATTAAGGAATGCAAGATGTAACAACTTAGAGATACCCATGTTCCCCCCCCAGAACCTTCCCTTCCCCTTCCCTCTGACTCCATCCCCTCTTTTAACCCTATCTCCTGCTGTATTTTTATGATCGCTTCTACTCTCTAATGCTGAACGGTCTGTACTCAGCAGAGGCCTTAATTTTATCATCTTACACCTCCACCTCAATGAATTTCAGGCAAGACATGACTCATCTTTCATTGTCTTCATGCCCATTTCTTTGGACAAGAATCCTCTCTCCATCCCAAAGAGCCCTTCACCTGCCTCCAACACACTTCCTCCACTTGGAGCCTCCCTTTGGCCTTTTACTGCATCCATCTTGTTCAGTAAGAATTGTTGACATTGATATCAATTTCTCTGCCCCCAACTTACACGTTTGATCCTAGTTCCCTCAAAACTGACTGTACTCCATGCTCTCAGATTCAACCCTGACTTTGTGATGAAGCCTGCCAACAAGGGTGGTACTATTGTCTAGAGTACTGACCTCTACATTGCAGGGGCATACTGCCAACTCTTGGACACATCTCCCATCTTCCTGAACCATGACCCCACCATTGTCCACAATGGTCACTAATCTCATTTCATCCGGTGGTCTTCCCATCACTTCCTCCAAGCTCATAGACCCCAACCCAGCCCACTTCTACCTCCTTCCCAAAATCTATAAACAGGACTGCTCAGGCAGACACATGGTTTCTGCCTGCTCCTGCCTCTCGGAACTCATCTCTCCTACTTTGACTTGATTTTATTTTCTCTTGTTCAGTCCCTTCCCACTTACATCTGCAACTCCTCTAACGTTTTACATAACTTTCAGAATTTCCAGTTCGCGGGCTCCAGCCATCTCCTCTTCACCTGGAAATGCAAAACGTTTACATGTCTATCCCCCATCAGTACTGTCTCAGAGCTCTCTGCTTTGTCCTGGAGAAAAAGAGCCAAATCATCCTCATTCACCACCCTCCTTTGCCTGGTCAAGCTCGCCTTCTGCTTTGAACAACTTCTCCTTTAACAATTTCTCACTTTCTTCAGGTCAAGGGGTAGCCATGGGGACCTGCAATGGGCCCCAGTTATGCCCGCCTCTTTTGGAGTACACAGTCCCACGACACAAAACCTTTCATCCCGTATGTCAATTACATCATCAGTGCCGCTTACCTCTCTTGTCCAGAACTGAAAAAGTTTATCTGTTTCACTTCCAATTTCCACCTTGCTCTCACCTTCAGCTTGTCCATCTCTGACTCCTCCCTTCCTTTCCTCAACATCTCTGACTCATTTCTGGGCACAGGTTGGCCACCAATGTCCACTACAAACAAACCGACTCCCAGTTACCTTAACTATACACCCTCACACTCTGCTTTCTGTAAAGACTCTATTCTGTTCTTCCAGTATCTCCGTCTCCATCACATCTGTTCTGGTAACGTCAGCTTTGACATGCAGACCTCCAAAATGTCCATCATCTTCCTCATGTGAGGAATCCCTACCCGTGGATGACAGAGCTCACATTCCACCAGGAGATATGTGACAATCTCTTCCCCCCTGCAATCTCTTCTATGGCAGCGGAGACGGTCCAAGCATGCATGAAGGATCTAGCAGGTCGTGCACTCCGACCACCAGCCAAGATAAATATGGGTGCTTGTTGGAAATTTCGGGAGATGAGGCTTTCTGCCAAATGACTTCAATGGTCTTCTCAGTTGGAGGTTAAGTTAGTTGATGCCCATCTTGTGGCGTCCTCCTTCCCTTTCTCACAAGCCTTGCCCTCCTTCTGGCTGACTGTCATCTGTGACCTTGCTAGAGGGGGGAACCTTACAGTCCTTTGGGACTCACTTGTCTGCATTGGCATTTTTAGCTATTTGCAGTCCACTGCATGTGCTCTGACCTCCTGCACATTCTGGGCTGACGCAACTATGTCAGGTAGCCTGGAGGGCAGGAGAAAGATCGTGTCCACGGGTCACTTTAACCTGCCGCTTGCTGCTCCAAAGGAGGCACCATTGATGTGGTGGACCCCTTCGTGCTCTATGCACCTTCCCAGGAAGGCGTGGACATCTGCTGCCAGGACATGGGGGTCCTCTGCACGAGCAGGATAAACAGCGGTGCTGCAGACAGGGCAGGCAGTAGGCTCTCACCTCCTTCATCTTCAAAAACCTTCAGATGTTTACATTGCTTCAAGCTCCGGAATGTTGCATCAAAATATCCCGCTCCTGGGGAAATCCTGTAGCCAAAAAATATCTGCCAGTTGGAGGTGACAGTAATCAAAGAAGACCCTCTTCATAAAGAAGATCCGATCAACCAAATATCATTATGCACAAACAGTAGTGCAACTGTAGGCCTGGGGCAGAAACATAGTTAAATGAAGTTGTTAGATAATAAAATGTGAGGCTGGATGAACACAGCAGGCCAAGCAGCATCTCAGGAGCACAAAAGCTGACGTTTCGGGCCTAGACCCTTCATCAGAGAGGGGGATGGGGGGAGGGAACTGGAATAAATAGGGAGAGAGGGGGAGGCGGACCGAAGATGGAGAGTAAAGAAGATAGGTGGAGAAGGTGTGGGTGGGGAGGTAGGGAGGGGATAGGTCAGTCCAGGGAAGACGGACAGGTCAAGGAGGTGGGATGAGGTTAGTAGGTAGCTGGGGGTGCGGCTTGGGGTGGGAGGAAGGGATGGGTGAGAGGAAGAACCGGTTAGGGAGGCAGAGACAGGTTGGACTGGTTTTGGGATGCAGTGGGTGGGGGGGAAGAGCTGGGCTGGTTGTGTGGTGCAGTGGGGGGAGGGGATGAACTGGGCTGGTTTAGGGATGCAGTGGGGGAAGGGGAGATTTTGAAACTGGTGAAGTCCACATTGATACCATATGGCTGCAGGGTGAAATTGAAACAGTAAATGAAGTTGTTGTCCAGTTTGCACCATTCGACTTTGCTATCAGTCTGATATGCACTGGATTGTGTGGAGTTGCTGTTATTTTACACTAAATATGAATTAACCGCATCACAAAAATAAAGTCAACATTTTAAAGTAGCCTTTCAACATATGCTTATTGCTAATTACCTGTAATCAACATCTGCTGCAAAATAATGAAGTATCATGAGTATCAAAACTTGCTAGGCATAGTTGTTGAGGTTTTTAAAAATGCTATTTTTGTAGCACTGTTCTTTTTCACAGAAACGTAGAAACCTGGAGTAGGCCATCTGGATCTTCGAGCCTGCTTTGCCCCTCAAACTTATCTTAGATAATCCTCCATCTCAATGCCATATCCACCTTTCCCTTAACCCTTGATGCCTTTAATATCTAAAAACTTATCAATCTATTTGTTGAATATAGTCAATGACCTGTGTGCTAGAGTCTTCTGTGTTAGTGACTTCCACAGGTAGACGGTTCTCCAAGTGAAGAAATCTTGCTTCATCTCAGTCCTAATAGGCCTACTCTGTATGCTGAGACTATATGCTGTAACCCCCGAACCAGGAGAAACTTCCTCGCTGCATCCAACCTAACTGGCCCTGCTACAATTTTATATGTTTCAATCAGATTCCCTCTCGTTCCTCTAAACCCTAATGAACACAGGCCCAGTGCTGAAGTAATCCCTCCTCACACAACAGACTTGCCATCCCTGAGCCTTTGCCTCACGCCCTCATGCGCAAGTATATCCTCTCTTGGGTTAGCAGACCAAATGGCACACAATATCCCAGGTGAGTCTTACCAAGGCTCTGTATAACTGCAATTAGGCATTTCTACTTCTGAACTCAAATCCTCTTGCAATTAAAGCCAATATACCATTTGCCTTTCTAATTGCTTGCTGCACCTGCCAATACACTTTCTTTGACTGGTATACAAGGATGCCCAAGTCCCTTCACTCATCCACTGCTTAAAGAATACTGCCAATGTTTTTGGCTCTAAAGGAGTACAAATTCATATTTATCCAAATTAAATTGAGCCTACCATGTTATTTTACTACTCAATCAACTTGTCTAGGCTACCCTGAAGCCTCAGAACTCTAAATCCCACCTGGTTTTGTGTTGTCAGCAAACTTGGTATCCTCATGCAAGTCATTAAAATATGTCATGAATAGCTAGGACCCAAGCACTGATCCCAGTGGTATACCAATAGTCTGCCTGTCACCTGGAAGAGGACCCATTTACTCCCGCGTTACATTTCCGATCTGTCAAGCAATTTGTGATCCACGCCAGTAGATTATCTACAATCTTGTGTTTTAATTTTGACCAATCCTTTTCTGTGCAACCTTATCAAAAGCCTATTTTAGTGAGCAATTCTACAACTTCATGGTCACTCTTCTGTCATGGACCCCACACAAGGTTGCTAATTAGTGTTTTTTCATTAAACAATATCCAGTTGTACTGACATTGCTAGCATTTCTAATCTTCTGATTAATGCGTTCCTTTCTTGTGTCTCTTTCTCTGATATTTCACAATTTGTACCTGATTTCACATTGAATTTACTCAAATTTAAACTTGCTTCTCAGTTGTTCCCTTATTTATTTTAAAATCCTTCTAACTAACTGAATAGGTATAGTAAATTGCCTTGTTCCTTCAAGCCATTGATGCCCACTTACACCTCTGTAATATTGTTCAACATTGCATTTGCTGAATTCATCTGGTGCTGAAACTTTCAACTGTGTCCTTGTTACCTCTAGACTCAAATATTCCTACATTCTCTGCACTTGCCTTCATCTTTCACCTTCTATCAGCTTAGCTCAATGTCTTGTGGGCAAACTTCATAAGCATCATTAAAATTCTTGATTGTGTGAATCAATCCCCCAGTAATACAATCATGAACTTACTATGGAAGCAATGTTTTTTACAATGTTTTTTAAAAAACATTTTGCAATATTTTGCTATTCCTCAATATTCATTTGATGTTACAAAAATAACAAAGATTAAAAATCCTAAGCTGATAATAAAGTCAGTGCAGCACAGGAGGAGGGCATTCAATCCAAGGAATTGTCATTCAAATTGCGAGACTGATGTATCGGAGATCATCACAATAGAAACAACAAGTTATTCATTTCAAATGTCTGTTTGGCAAGATTTGAGAAGTTGACCAACAGTGAATAAAGTATTCACCATAACTTTACCAAACTTCTATATATATTCAGTTGCCAAAACCACTTGTAACTTCTTCTTCCTCACAAATACCAAATTATGAATAGCTGTGCAATTATCAACTAAATTCCTTCTTTGTTCTCAAGGAAATATAGACATAATGATGATGTTCCAAGAATTTTTAAAGCATAAAGCTTACCTGGCTTGTGAAGGAGGAAGCGCCAAAGCCAAGGCTTGAGCACTTGCCTCACTGGGCATTTTCTGTACTTGTGTATCAGCTGTCAGAGCAACTCCTACAATTCACAGAGATTGAACAAATGTTGTATAATGAAGGATGGCAACTGTAGACTTAATTTCCAAATTATGTGGTTGTGCAAATAAATTTCTTAATTTCTGAAGGCAAGATACTAGAGTTGTGTGTAACTTCAAAAACAACAAGTGTTTCTGGCTAAGCCCGAAACGTCAGCTTTTGTGCTCCTGAGATGCTGCTTGGCCTGCTGTGTTCATCCAGCTACACACTTTATTATCTTGGATTCTCCAGCATCTGCAGTTCCCATTATCAGTGTTTCTGGCTAATATGTCCTCATTTCTAACAAATTTCTGTTTGCAAAAAGTACATTTAAAGTCTCAAATTTGGTTTGTTGGACATCTATCATAATGCTACTTGAATATAATCAAGGTTACCATTTATAAAGTTCAAATAAATCGTTACTGGAAGATTAGCACTGCATTCCCATGTGTTTTCTGTAGCTGCGTTATTTTGTCCCATTGATCAACTCAATAAGTCACTTTGGTGGTCTGACAGTCAAATCATTGCTAAAACTCACTGCAGATTATAGACTTCAAAAAATACCTTTTTCCAGAAATGTTACTGACCTGGGCCTGATGGGTAGGGATGTGTGCCAGTTATAATGTATTCGGATTCCTCACCTAAAATATAATAAAACATAAGGCAAACATTTGGACTTTAAAAAATATTCTTTCAGGACATTTTAAAGCAAGATTGCAATCATCCAAATAAATCTTTAAAACAATGGTGCTCACAAAAGTCAGCACTGATGATGCAAGATTATACACGTTTCAGGTACATGCTTCAAATCATAATTACAGACACCTACTATCTTAACACATCAATTAATCCTTTTTTTTATATCCTTATGTATTTATTTGTGAATATTGAAACACTCCGGGAATTGTGTGTGCAACTGCTGGTCACTACATTTGGTTCTGCCTCTTAATAGGGTTGGGTCCAATTGTGAACTTTTCAATAGGTCAGTCAGAACAATTCAAGGATGACTGGAAAGTCAATTTTACAGCACGAGCATTGAACTCATACTAAAAGGTTATCACCACTCATGGTGGGTTCCTAAAGATGATTTTAGAATTTACATCTTGGTCGCAAAAGAAAATTCAGTTAACCACAACTGTTCCAGAAAGACAGCCCTGCATCAACAACTTGTCTCTTCATTGTGATTTCGGATTTAGATCAACATTTGTGTGAATTCACGAATACTCTTTTTCTCTGGAGCTTAGCTGCCATTTGGCTAAAGTGCATTTAAGATAACAATTTGTAGAATCTTGTATCTTTCTCAGAATTATGGATTGTACGTATGTTAGTTTTGAGAAAAGTAATTTTATCTTTGCAAAGTCTAATCCTTCTGCTAATAATCTTTGCTGGAGTAATTCTTGTTTGAGGTCCAAAAAGTCATTGCTTGTTAAGCAAAAAACCTGGCTACTCATCTTCATCAAGAAAACTGTCTTTCTGGTCTGTGACATTGAATGGAATTTCTTCACAATTAGTTCACTAAAGAAGTAAAGGATGTCATAAGCTAAGATTTATTTAGGCTAAATCAGTTTACATTAAAGCGGTAGAAAATAATAAATAGAAATGCAATTAATCTTAATTGTTGTTACACATGATCTATATTGCCAATAGTGTGAAATAATCATTTTAAGATAGAAATTGACAACTAACAGTGAAAGCAGAGAAAATCAACATAACCTCCAAACCTCCGAACTCCAACAAAGAACAATTTCTTTTACTAACATCTGGAGCTGATCACCAGTTACCAGAACAATCAGACTTTCATTTTTTAAGTCACAAAAATACTTATTTTAGTTTCCAAATGCATTAGATACTTTTAAATGCTTTTTTTTTTAAAGTTACAGGCCCCACTTAAAATTCAGTTCCCAAACGAAAAATATTTAAATTCAAGAGTTTCCTTTCAGAATCACAGCTGCAGAGATCAATTAAAATCCTGGCAACACACTCACATACCTACAAGCCCGCCATACTCAAGATCATAAATAAATGTTTATATCCGCAGTAGTGTACACAGGCCATAAATGACAGAATAAAACAAACATAGTTAAATTCACTTCCGTAAAACTGAAAATATTTCCTATATTGTGAATTGACTGCATACCATGATTTAGGTCATAAGGTCCATGATTGTAGGAGTCAGACTGCGAACTCTTTTCTCTGATTTCTTTAAGTATGGGCATATGGAGGACAGGACTGTACTCTGTTTGAAGCTTCACATTCATCTTGAGTTTATAACTGATCAAACACAAAGAGAATACAAGAACAATAAATCAACAGAAAAATAACTCTCTAAAATAGCTATGCAGCATAAAATCTTTTTCATATTACAGTTCAAAATGATTCCAAATTAAACAAAAGCAAGGAATGGTATCACAGGACAGCGGAGAAGTGACCAAATCCTGTGTACTACTATTTTCCTCTCTTTAAATTACAGTAGTGGAGCTGGGATATTTAGTTAGAGCAGGGTAGGACAGGGAAATTTAATCACATCAAATAAATATGTGTCTTGTAGACACTTCTTGTGTACTAAACAACTGCCTGTACAGGAAGAGTTATCTGCTAGAGCTCGATCTCCAATTTAAGAAGCTAAATAGAATCTGGCATCTCAGCAATGCGTCAGGGGGTGGGAGAGCTACATGGACATCATGATCCACGAGATGATCACGCCATACCCTAAAGACTACGCAGACAGAGACAAAACAAGTGATTGTCAGGGAGTGAAAGCCGAACAAACAGAGCTACTTGAGCTGATCTTAGTCTTAATCATTATTCATTTCTGAATATCAGTGAAGGCAACATTGCTCTGGACAGCATAGCCAAAGTGAAGTCGCATAAATTCCAGTATGATTGTGTAATGCAAAAAAAAGTGCTTCAGCTGGGGTATTTTCTAAGGGAATTCACAGTTAGGGAGGAGGTGCTTTTCCGGTCTTTAAAAGAAGCGGGAGTGATCTGAGAGGGGAATCTGGAGACAGTGAGACCAAAAGATAAGCCCAAAGACGTTGATTAGATAAGCAGGAAGGTAAATGATTCTTTATGTTCAGATATTTCTCTCTGTAAACTGGGACAATAACTTAAACTGGTGATGGGAACATGCAAGTGCTGAATTCATTACACTCTATCATAACTACAAATAATCATGGTAAACTATTTCTAAAATTGAAATCAAATTATTTACATAAATCACAATAAAAATAGCAGATCCAGAATTTGTTTTACAGCTTTGGCACAAAGGAGTTGGTGTACATTTCGTAGTTTGATGGCACGCACTACTGCAGTAACCAGCTTGTAACTGATGTCCATTTCAAGCCCACCGACTCCCACAGCTACCTAGAATACACCTCCTCCCACCCACCCTCCTGCAAAAATTCCATCCCCTATTCCCAATTCCTCCGCCTCCGCCGCATCTGCTCCCACGATAAGACATTCCACTCCCGCACATCCCAGATGTCCAACTTCTTTAAGGACCGCAACTTTCCCCCCACGGTGATTGAGAACGCCCTTGACCGCGTCTCCCGCGACACATCCCTCACACCCCGCCCCCGCCACAACCGCCCCAAGAGGATCCCCCTCGTTCTCACACACCACCCTACCAACCTCCGGATACAACGCATTATCCTCCGACACTTCCGCCATTTACAATCCGACCCCACCACCCAAGACATTTTTCCATCCCCTCCCCTGTCTGCTTTCCGGAGAGACCACTCTCTCCGTGACTCCCTTGTTCGCTCCACACTGCCCTCCAACCCCACCATACCCGGCACCTTCCCCTGCAACCGCAGGAAATGCTACACTTGTCCCCACACCTCCTCCCTCACCCCCATCCCAGGCCCCAAGATGACATTCCACATTAAGCAGAGGTTCACCTGCACATCTGCCAATGTGGTATACTGCATCCACTGTACCCGGTGCGGCTTCCTCTACATTGGGGAAACCAAGCGGAGGCTTGGGGACCGCTTTGCAGAACACCTCCGCTCGGTTCGTAACAAACAACTGCACCTCCCAGTCGCAAACCATTTCCACTCCCCCTCCCATTCTCTTGATGACATGTCCATCATGGGCCTCCTGCACTGCCACAATGATGCCACCCGAAGGTTGCAGGAACAGCAACTCATATTCCGCCTGGGAACCCTGCAGCCATATGGTATCAATGTGGACTTCACCAGTTTCAAAATCTCCCCTTCCCCCACTGCATCCCTAAACCAGCCCAGTTCATCCCCTCCCCCCACTGTACCACACAACCAGCCCAGCTCTTCCCCCCCACCCACTGCATCCCAAAATCAGTCCAACCTGTCTCTGCCTCCCTAACCGGTTCTTCCTCTCACCCATCCCTTCCTCCCACCCCAAGCCGCACCCCCAGCTACCTACTAACCTCATCCCACCTCCTTGACCTGTCCATCTTCCCTGGACTGACCTATCCCCTCCCTACCTCCCCACCTACACCCTCTCCACCTATCTTCTTTACTCTCCATCTTCGGTCCGCCTCCCCCTCTCTCCCTATTTATTCCAGTTCCCTCCCCCCATCCCCCTCTCTGATGAAGGGTCTAGGCCCGAAACGTCAGCTTTTGTGCTCCTGAGATGCTGCTTGGCCTGCTGTGTTCATCCAGCCTCACATTTTATTATCATGCAGTAAGTAGGTGCAGTTTGAAGAACTTTGGCCCAGGTTTATAAACAGAAATCTGTGTTTTGGGCACTATAATACATCTGAGAGTGGTAAGTTACTGGGCTCTGTTAGGAGGCAATCACAACTCTTAAAGTAGGTACTTCAGATTTGGCCCATATTCACAGTAGGAGGGTGTGACTGCAAATGAGGCATGCATCCAGAACGCAGTACTGAAAACAACCTCTGCTCTTGCATTTGCTCAATGACCTTGCAACTTGTGTGGAGGAGAACAGAGACAGCAAGGAAAATGAACAAATTATCACAATACTGTGGTCACTGAAGTAGGGAGAATAAAAAAGAATGGAGTAATGTTATCATAGGAATCAGTATAATTGGAATACTTATCAGTTTTTGCAACGGAGAGCTCAAATCCCAAAGGCTAAGTTGCCTATATAGCACTAGCTTAAGGACACCTCTTTGTGGATGGAGTGGAACTTGGAGTTTGACATGGGGATTTGGTTCTCAAGATTCAGAGAGTACCAGTAATATAGATCGGACTATTAAAGAGATGTTGCTAAAGGAATGAGTAGCTGGGCGCTAATTTAAAAAGCAGAACCATAAAAGCATCGATCTTTGGATTACTACCTGAGTCACAAGTAAAGTGCACAGGGATGTAAGGTCAAAGAGTTGAAAGTGTACCTCAAAGACTGATATCCTCGGGACAAGTTAGCTCAACAGGTTAGATGGCTGTGGAGTGACAGACACAGCAAAGATTCACCGTGAACCGAGATCATCCTAAAGGCCTTATCTTCTCGATCTTAAGCCCTCATCTGAGGCATGGTGACCTCAGGTTAAATTCACCACCAGCCATTTCTCTGTATAATGGCAGGGCAGCCTGTGATCTTTTGTGACAATGGTGACTTTCCCTTTTCAAAGATTTGTGTAGGAGCAAAGGGTTTTAGTTCATGGGTCACTGGCACTAACAGTGGAGAAGGAAAATGTACTGTTGGGATGGTCTTCATCTGAACCTCATTGAAATCACTGTCCTGGCAAATCATATAATAGGAACTGCAGGGGCACCTTTAAACCACAGTGGCAGGGTGGTCACAAGAGTGGAGATATGCCAAATTAAAGGGAAAGGACAAAGTAATATAACAGGGTAGCAATATGGGGAGTGATAATAAGAGTGTGACAGGGCAGGACCGAATTTATAAACATAAGAAGAACCAATACATAAGAATGTGGTACAGAAAACTGTAAAAAGATTGAATTAAACGCTGTTTATCTGAACACATGTACAACTTGCACAAGATGAATGAATTGATAGCACAAATAGAAATGAAAATTATATGAAAGCTGATAGAGACATTCTTGTCAGGTCACCAAGGCTGGGACCTGAACATTCAAGTGTACTTGGCATTTTGGAAAAACAGGACAAAAGGAAAAGAAGGTAGGGTAGCTCTGATAATAATCAGATGCTATTTATTCATCAGTGAGAAATCATTTCGGAGCAGGAGATCAAATGCAGAATCGTTCATTGGTGGAGGTGGTTTATAGCCAACTTACTGTGGTTACATTGTAGGACGGAACACAAATTAGGAAATATTGGGGACTTGTGAGAAAGAATCTTCTACAATTGTAGGTAATTTCAGTTTTCACATTGATTAGACAAATTAAATTGGCACAGGTAACCTAGATGGTGAATTCATAAAGTGCACTTGAGACAATTTCTTAGAACAGTACCTTCTTTGGACTGACTATGTCTAATGGGATAGGATGAATTAATGACTTTATGGTAATGGAGGCAAGAATGATACCAACATGAAGGTATTTCATTTGCAGTTTGAAGGCGAGAAACACATGAACTAACATGTTCAACTTAAATTAAGGTAATTACAAGGCTAAGGTGACAGAGTTGACTAAAGTAGACAGGGAATTTGGTTTAAAGAGTAGCATTTAGACAAACAGTAGTAAACATTTTAGGAGATACTTCATCATTCTCAAAGATATATTGTATTGAGAAAGAAAGATTCTGAGAACACACCAGCTGTCGTGAACTAATGAAGTTAAAATGGGTTCAAATTGAAAGAAAAGGTTGTGGAAGATTAGTGGTAGGCCAGAAATATACAAAGATGATGGTGACAGCTATAGGACAGACACCTAGAAGTATGTTTTTGAAGCTAATACTGAAAACTGTTTTAGATAAGGACAAGAATAGGAGCTGAACATTTCTGACAACGGGCTTTTGAATGGGATAGAAAGGTGAGTTTACAAAAAAGAGAGGAGGAATAATTACAGTTCAATGAAAGAAATAATTACAGCTGAGAGAAAGAATGATGTATTAGAAGGATTGCCAAAGGCAGTCACTTAAATTGAAGAGAGGAACAAAAAAAACTGGTAGTCACTAACGCACGCCAATATGTTTTGATGAGGGTGTAGCGTCCAAAAATGGCTCAGTGATAGAACATAACAATCAATGGGTATTTGTGACAATAAAGGTGTTTTTCATGGAGGTTCTGCAGACCTCAGAATTCAGGCCCTTGCTTTTGCGGAGTATAGCAATGATTTAGCATTAAATGTACAAAGTTTTCAAATGATACAAAACTTGGTTGTTTGGTTGCTAGTAAGGGAGAAAGCTATAGACAATGGAATATTTCAATTGTGGGTGCTAAGGTGGGTGGGGAAGTGGCAAAGAAGATTCAACCTAGAGAAATAGAATGTAATGTATTTGGAAAGGGCAAACAAGATAACACAATGGCACAGTCATTAGCACTACTGACTCACAGCACCAGCGACCATGGTTTGATTCCAGCCTTGGATGCCTATCAGTTTGGAGTTTGCACATGTGTGCATTTCCTTCACGTGCTCTAATTCCTCCAACAGTCCAGAAGCGTAGGTTAGATGGACTGACATGCTAAGAATTGCTGTGTAATGTCCAGGGATATGCAGGCTAGGTAGGTTATCCATTGTAAAACCCCCATGCGGGATGATAGGGATGGAATGGGATGCCCTTCGGAGGGTTGGTGCAGACTTGATTAGCCGAATGGCCTCTTTCTGCACTGCTGGGATTCCAAGAAAGGAATATACAATAAGTGGTAGGATATTGAGAAGTATAGAAGAATATGGGAACCTTGGAATGCATGGCCATAGATTTGCGAAGGCAGCAGGACAGATAAATAATGTGGTTGAGGAGGTTACACAATATTTCCCTTTATTAGTCAAGGCACAGAATATAAGAGCAGTAAGGTTGGGTACAACTGCAATAAGCATTTTTAAGTCACAGCTAGAGTATTGTGCATAATTCAATAGGATGAGCGCCCCCTTCTGTATCAGGAGTTTAAACAATGCCTGCAACAGTGGCCAATCACGATACTTAAAAACAATTCTTAGTCATTTAACATTTTAGAAGTATCATTGTTGTAATGTAAAACACAGCAGCCAATTTTTACATAGCAAACACTCACAGATAACTCTATGTAAATAACCACAATTTGTTTTACTGATGTTAAATGGAGGATAAATATCAATGAGAATAGTTAAAGAATTAAATCTCCCACTCTTATTTGAAATAATGTTTCGGAAACTTTTATCTTCATCTGAAAGAATGAATGGACTTTGGGACAACATTTAAACTAAAGGCTAATGCCTTAAAAAGTATAGCGCTTCTTCATTGAACCACCAGCTTGCTTCTTTGCTCTCAGTTCTCAGGGGGTGGTCACGAACTCACACACTATTGACTCAGAGGTTGAAACACTCTGACAAACTAAGCCTTTGCCTGAAACGGACAATATAAAAAAAACTGGACATGGAATACAGAGAAGTGGCATGACAATACAGCAGAGTATGGATGCCACATGTATGTAAGTTGATGGGATGCCTGCAGACGATATTGCTGATCCTGGGGAGTCGTGTGGATTTGGACAACAGAGTGAAAGCTGTGCAGGGTCATAGTAAGAATAAACAAGTTATTACAAATAAGAAGTGGTCTCAGCAGACAAGATGAAAATATGGCAATGGGAAATAACACAGGTTGAAGTATTTGGAAGTATTATATGCCAGACATAAAACACTTGAGGCTTTGACACTGGCTGTAATGAAGCTGGGCCCCTTGCATTGTATCTGATGAGATACTCATTCTGTAACCAACTATTACGAGGCAAGCTCAACTAAAGCACTCACCTTTTCTCATCTACTGCAATAGGTTTAGCATGATCGCTAACAAACATGTCGTGGGTTCTTTTCAGGGATCTGAACACCAGTGTGTGTACAGAATGTTTCTGCACCTCCTGCCAAAAAGAAAAAAAACAATTTTGAATTATGTATGAACTTCCAATTCTGTAACAACTAATCAAATAATTAAATTGAACTAAACAATGACATAGTAGGTGGAATTGCTAAACAAAATACACTGATCCTTTCTATATTTCCACATTTCAACATGCCATGTAACCTTAGAAGATATCCTGCAAGGCACTTCAAGAAATGTTTTCATAGGGCCAAGTGAAACAGTATGTCAGCACAATGACATTTACTCTTGGAAACAGAATAAAACACATGAATCGCCATATGACACGTGCAGGGCAGTTTCTAGTGACAGTAGGCCCAAATCACAAAACACTTCCACCTGCCCTTGAAAATGTTTCACAGAGGAAATTGGTATCCACAATTGGTGAGAATGGCAGTCATCCTGGAGACCAGACACCATCAAACCATTACATTCTCACTTTCTGGGATTCTGTTGTTAAAGTTAAGCATGCTGGAGTAGTGTCAAAAATAGCTTTATTCTTCTCCTGATCATCCTGTAGCTAACCTGAAAATGCTCAGTACTATCACTGGAGTGTTCTAGGGCAATTGAAATTCATTCCCCACCACTGACTTTCTTGACTTTAACAAGCACTACATACAATTAAAGCACAGAAACAAAACACATTGCAGCTCATAAGAACACCAGAAGTAGGAGAAGGCCTTATCGCCTCTTGAGCCTGCTACACCATTCAATAAGATTATGGCTGCTCTGATCTGGGCTCATCTCATTTCCCATAACTCTTGACCCCACCATTCTGTAGTTCAAGACTGTATCTCCACCCTGAATACAGTCAATGATTTTGAATCCAGAGTGCTCCTCAGTAGAATATTCGAAAGAGTCACAAACCCCTAGAGATAAAACCTCCTCATCTCTATTTTAAATAGCTGTTGCTTTATTTTGAATATTCAGCACTTTCAAGTTCTCTCATGACAGTAGACTGCAGATGAGTAACAGTGTACAATGCAGGTCAACTGAAGACCTAAAACTTTATTCCACTTCATATGTTGTCTAAAATAATTGTAACTTTGTTTGAAAAGTTTCTAAACTTTTAAGCTTTAACGTATATATCTTCTGTGAAGGAAACTAAAATTCAATGCTCATTTCATGTCACCACCTCGTGTTTTGTGGTAATGACTACACATTTCTTATCAAGCATATAATTTATAGCTATATTTATACCAAGTCTTCTGTCAACTTGTTCACTAAAAGGTTGTTATCCCTAATTATTACATGGGTATATTAAAGTTGTTCAATAATAAAACACCAATTAACAAATTGATGGAATTCACAACTTAAGTTTCAAACATACTGCAGCAAGATCAGAAAAGTTAATTGGAAATGGTACCAATGGAAAGTCTCCCTCATAATGAAAAATTTACATAGTAGGCTAGTAGCATAAATTTTCCAGAATTTTGACAGTTTATCTCAGGATTACACATTTGAATAGTCATGGAGTGAGAAAATTAGAAATTACACAGGAACAGGAAATTCATCTCATATAGATGCCCTTCCATAAAATGAGCAGTTCTGATTGTGCACCCTAATTTCTATTCTAATGTATTTTCCTACATGACTTTGACACTTTCTCACAAGTGCCCATTCCTAATTAACATTTATGGTGCCTACTTTATTGAATACTGTATTACATAATTTTATAAGCCTCCTGTAAGTCATATCTTCCACTCTCCATCATTCCGCACATCTCAAATATGCAAAGTTACCAGCTACTCCGTTTCATCTCTATAAATTCTAAACACTTCATTGACAGTCCACGCGTTCCTCTATATTAACAAAGATAGGTTGGAATGTTTAAGTTTTATCACATATACACGGGCGTACAAAACAAGACTCATTGAGACGAATTCTAATTTGCAACGAGAAACAGATAAATGGGGAGGGGGAGAAAAGAAATCGCAACAGCAAACTTTCCGTAATTATACAACTGATTAAAGCCAAAAGCTGAATAATTTAGAAAGGCATGCAAGATAAGAGGTCACTGCATCTTTATTCCTTTATTGTTTTTGAATGAACAAATGCCAGCTAGTAAGGGACGGTAAGCAAGTTATACTGTACTTAACCAGCATGCATTTTACTTTTACTATAAAATGGGAACTTTGTAGATCACGTCAACTTCCTTTCCTTCAAACAGGAAAAGCTTCCCCAACATCATCCTTTTCTATTTCCTTCGGCACCTGGAGAGGGGTCCACCCTCTTCCTTGCTTTATTGTGCGGGGTAGGCGGCCAGGCCGGAACGCTCAGACCCAGCAACTGGCGGCTCAAAGGCCGACAGCCCGAGAACAGTGACACATCCACACTCCCTCCTACTGAATCCTGAACATAACCCAAAGACGCCCACCTCCACCATAGCTGCAACTCGAACCGCTTTTTAAAAAGCGGGCTCCAGATCCCAAGCAGAAACCGCCGCCCTCCTGAGTGACCGGTCTCCCCAATCGCAACAGCAGCCTTCACTTCCCAACCGGAGACGGACGGATAACAAAGAGAAGCCCTGTCATGCGATTGTCTGTCCGCCAGCGACAGCGCCACTTACTCCGTGCGGCCGTACACCGTATCAACAGCCACGGAGAGTAGGAATTGCCGACGCTGGAGTCTGAGATGACAAGGTGCGGAGCTGGGGGAACACGGCAGGGTAAGCAGTTTCTTCAGAAGGGTCCAAACCCGAAACGTCAGCTTTCCTGGTTCTCTGATGCTGCCTGGCGTGCTATTCCTCCAGCTCCACATCTTGTTATCACCGTATCAACAGTGCTGCAGGCTTTCGGCTGTACCTATTTTCAAATGAGTTCTTAACAGGACTTGCAGCATGCCACAATATGATACTATAGCAGATACATTATTCTGAAGGTTCCAGTGGGCCAGGGATAGTGTCCCCACCTCTCGACTAGAAGGCTAGAGTTCAAATCTCTGACTCCTGAAAAATGGCCACTGTACTCGAAACATTAAGTCTGCTTTCTCTCCACAGATGCTGTTATAAGGTAAGATACAGGAGCAAAATTCGGCGTGAGTCTGCTCCGCCGTTTGATCTGCCCCGACCTGCTGAGTTTCTCCAGTAAGTTTTATTTCAATCCTACTTGCTCCAGATTTGTGTCATAAATGCTGAACAGTTAGACTTTAAAATATTAACAATTTCTCCCACCCCCAACTCTACCCCCCCCCCCCACTCCAAACAATGGTCAGATAGTTAAGAGAGCAAAGCAAACGGGACTTGCACGGAGACCATACAGTATGATCAGTGCAGCGGCCTCTGAATTGTCTGGGAAGTTGAATTTCCCAGGAATAATTGTCTCCCCTTGGAAATGTCAAAAAAAATCTTCCAGACTTGTGAGAGCTCATTTAAGCTTAATATTCACTCAGGAAATGGTAGATTAAAAACCCATGTTAAAGCCTGACTATTAAACTTAGCCCCACAACAACAACACTGCAACCCCTGGCATACCTCACACCCCCACCCCAGCACAGCATCTACCCCAACTACTGAATGCCACTAGGTCTAACACACCCATGTCACACAATGCAACCACACCCCACTCTCTGCCAGACTCGACAGCTCCATGGGAACCAGACCCAACTCTACATCCCGTCCTGAACCGGTCCAACTCTTAACAGCTCTGGCTCCACCCTGTGACCCAACCCTGATGGACCTGACCCTATATTCTCTTGACACAACCTGGGCCTGACCTCTAGCCCACCTGAAATATCTCAACTCCTGCTGGACCTGACTCAGTTTTAACTTCCGAGTAACCATTTAACAGACCCCTTTCTTACGTACACATCTCTGAAGGCACTTTTACCAGACATCTTACACCTGTCACCTGCCCCAGGACCTGTACGCTTTTCTTCAGATCCAAACCTGACCTCCTTCCTGCACCAGAGACCTGACCTGACACCTCATCACCTGTCAGCTGACATGCTCTCCCTTCCTTTCTGCCAGACCGGACAAAATCTGAGCCCCATGCCACAACAACCCCCTCATGCTCTGAAACTGGACCCACACAAACACACCACCTACCTCCTGACTCACTTCCTTCCCATCTGCTACTGCAGCAGACCTGACCCCCCAACAGTTGGACCTGACCCATTAACCTCCTGTGCTAGAGCTGACCAAAACATGTTTGCTTGCTTGAATTGATGGTAACTGCCAACATAGAGAGTGTGAGCCTAAAAGTCTGCTTCCATATTATACTTTATATGTATTTCTATCCCATTTCTAGCGTCAACCCTATTTTGTTATTCTCTATTTCGTGGAGAATCCTAATGTTAGTGCTTCCTGAATGTTCCTCTCTGTTAATGATAGACTCCAAAGACAATCCTACTTTCCAATATCCAGTCTATATCAATTCAAGGACTTATTTCAGTTTCCAATTGCACTTATTGTGCCTGAGCTACTGAAACATCACTCTCATTATCCAAGGCCAAGGGCTTGGTTTTGCTCTGTTGGCTGGTCTGTGACCTGGCGATGCGTTTCAATTACCACAATAGCTGAGGCTACTATGAAATATTCTTCTTCCCAACCTCTCCCCACACCTGAGATGTGGTGACCCTCCACTAGTTGTTTCTGCCCAGGAGCACAGCAACTTTTACCTTTAATGCAAGGTTAATGCAACAAATATTCAAATGTTTCATCTTAGTGATGATATATGATCATAAAGTACACAAACTCATGGGTGTAAGACTTCAGAGACTGGCAAGAAATTAGGCTCTGCTGGTTGTGGAGAAAGGGCAGGGAATGGTTCTCAAAGAAAATTAGCCTTTCAAGGCTCAATCAGCATGGAGGAGGAATGGCAGATCGACTTTAAGTCAAGATTAAATCAAGAGTACTTTTCTAATTTATTACCTAGCAGAATTTCAAGAGCTCTCACATTATTTACATCGTGGTTTAACATTTATCATTTTTAATTTTGTTGCTTCAGCTACTTAGAGTGCAAAATGTAATCATAAAGGAGGCTAATGAGCTCATTACATGTTTGTCAGCTCTTTTGAAAGAATTATCGAAGTAATGCCACAATCACATTCTTTCCCAAAATCATAGCAATTTTATTCAAGTATTTATTCAATCATTGGCGCATCAAGTATATCATCCCTTTTCAGTGCTAAACAGTGTCTTTGATCAAAACTGCCACCTCTTCCTTTCTTTTGAAATACCAATAAAAAGAACATAATCAGTCTAATATTTCCTGTAAAATATCTTTATTGATCAGTAAAAGGCATGCATTCTTTCTTCAAGCAACGAACAAATTGAGAAGATCATTCATAACAGCTGGGAATCAGACTGAAGATGGTTTCCGTTCCCTATTGATTTGCTGCAAAAGAAAACAAATGCTCTGAGTTTTCAGACAGATTGTACTGCATCTACCAAGAGCAGTAAAAGTTGCTGCCTCAACAATGTAGGAAACAACTTCACCCTTAACCAATGTCAAGGAAATAGTTATCTGGTTATTTGTCTCACTGTTTGGGACATCTTGAGGTCACCAGAGATGCTTTATAGATGCATTTTATCTTAGCTCTTCTACAAGAGTGAAACTAATACAGTCAGCATTATACTATAGATCAAAGAGGTTTCCTCCCCTTATGTTTTCAGTTACCTTCTCTTCAAGTGCTGCTTACAATCAAAACTATAGCAGTCCATTTATTCCTGTGTTCCAATCAATTTTAATTTATTGCCTCACCAAATGTTGAGAAAGCTAAGTATTTAGAATAGTGTGTCACTGGAACGTTTTTGTAAACAAAATTCTCTTATGCTGTTAGTTATATAGTGTTTCAATTGCCTTTACCATATATCCCCATCCATATTTCTTTAACTAGGAGTGCATTTACAGCGAGTCAAAGTTTAATCTCAAGTCCTCCTGTAATGTGCAATCCTGATGGTTCTTCAGGAACTACATAATGAAAATAAAAGGAGGAGGCTGTTACTTCAGACTCCCTGGGTATCTTTTGGTTTCAGCATCTAATTCTCATCCATATGCTGTCCTTCAGTAGCATCACTCAAAGACAAACCATCAGGTTCTAAGTAAACATGAATGACCCCTAATTCTGCATCTCTACCAATTCTGTCAAACCCTCCACCTCCTCTATGTTGTCATAATGTCTGTATAACATGCAGTTTCAAATGAGTTTTGATTCATTGTAGAAAACACCACTAAGACTGAAGTCATTGTTTTCAGCCTTTAACATAACCTCTATTCCACCATTTTCAATTTCAATTCACTCCAGACCACTCTTTCAGGCTGAAAGAGATTGTATCAAACCTCTATGATCTACTGGATGCACGTGAACCTCCACCTTTATCCTTTCTAACACAAAACCAGCTATTCTCACCACTTTAACTTCACCACGTGTCCCTGCCTTCAAACCCCTACAGCTAAAACACTCACCATACCTTTATTACATCCTACTCCAGTGCTCTTCTGGCCAGCCACCCACTGACCACTCTCTCCAAACGTGAGCTCATCCCAAACTATTCTGCAGTCATACTAATGCATAGCAAATGGGCTCAACAGCAGGGCTAGAAAGAGAAATCCTGGTCCTGCTTCTGTTTCTAGGCCCCACACCAACATGAACTTTTCCTTTCATATCCTTTTTTAAGGGCTACATTTTGACTTTCAGAGATTACATTTTGTTTACAGAGAATATTTTTCATTCTCGCTAACTCATTTATTAAGTGATGCAGTCATGTAGTAACGATTCCTTCTATGTATATATATGTTGAAATTTGCATATTTAGATACACATTGAAGCATTCTTAGAAGAATTCATAAATCTACCCAATCAACCATCTATTAAACTCAAAGCTGTAATACACAAACATCAATTTCTTAGACACCAGAACAATTAAATTGAAAAGGAAAATAGGTACAAATTAGCAATGAAACTTATTTCAAAAAATGGCTAACATCGGGCAGCACGGTGGCTCAGTGGTTAGCACTGCTGCCTCACAGCGCCAGGGACCCGGGTTCGATTCTAGTCTTGGGAAACTGTCTGTAACAAGTTTGCACATTCTCCCCATGTCTGCGTGGGTTTCCTCTGGGTGCTCCAGTTTCCTCCCACAGTCCAAACATGTGCAGGCTAGGTGGATTGGCCTTGCTAAATTGCCCACAGGGTTCAGGGATGTGTAGATTAGGTGGGTTATAGGGAAATGGGCCTGAGTGGGATGCTCAGTGTAGACCTGTTGGGCCAAAGGCCTGTTTCCACACTGTAGGATTCTATGAGACTCAATGTGAACGTGTAACATTTCCACACATGCATTTGGAATTCAAGCACAGAAATGCACACTGCATGGTAAGTACAGTAGGAACATTGGAGGCACTGGTTCCCTACTGAACTATGATGTAAATGAAGCAACAAACTGAACTAAAATAAAGTGGGGGGGGCTATATAGGCATTTTGTTTTCTCACACTGACTTTTTATGATCGGGAATGTACTGTCTGAAAGGGTTTTAGAAGCAAATTTAACAGTAACTTTCAAAGGAAATTAAATAAATACTTGAAGACAAAATACTTACTGGGCTTTGGCGACAGAGCAGAGAAACGGGACTAATTGATTATCTTTCATGAAATTTGCTCGGTCTGAGTGAACAACTGACCTCTGTATGGTAATTGTGTGTTTTTGGGTGGAATTTTGCTGCTTCTTTGATGGTGGGTTTGGAAGCAGGGGCTTTTGAGTCAGGCTGGGAGGATAATGGAGAACCAAGTTGGAATGGATCTCTGATGCATTTCCACTAGCACAGAACTTTGTCTAAGTTGGATTGGGAAGAAGATTGGTTGTTTGCTGCACAGCTATACGTCTTGGTCATTGTGGTCTCAACTACAACGGATTTCGCCACTTGTGGTTTGACCTGCATCTCACCCCACCCACCGTCACATGTAGAGGGAGCCAGCTCAGTGAAAGCAGAAGACTGGCAGGCCACTGAAGTTTTATATAGCCCAAGGAGAGTTAGCATTTGTGAAAATCGTGGCTCAGACTGATTGGATGGAATAATTTCCCTCCATTTCAATTAGCACATCAATCCAGATTCTGGTGACTTGTTATTTGTGGTGTAGGCTGGTGACAGCATCTCTAGTACTTACTGAAGCTCTAAGAGTAGCCAACCCTCTAATTAGTTTTGCAACATTGGGAACCCCATCCACTGTCCTCAATTGGTTAGCAAATCTGAGTTCGGTTCTTTGCTTAGGATTATTTTGACTCAAAGGTGACAGTGCATTAATGGAAACAAGCTGACAATCCAATAAAATATCAATGACCATTAAAGACATGACTGGATGCTTCTCTGGAAGTTTATGGAAATACTATTACAAATACTATTTCATCTAAAAGTAAAACATTTGTTTGTTAAGGCTCAGTTTGTTCCAGAAAACAATGTCCAGATTCCATGGTTATATTTTCTTTACTGCAATCTAATTCTGCACATAAAAAGAATAAGCAATTTCTAGCAACTATGGTCACACTTACCAAGCCTACCTTTTTTAAGTGTTATTTTCATTTAATTACTGTTCCCTCTGAAACGTTTTAATACTTGGATCACTTCCTCCAGTTTCATCTTCTGACAGACGGGCGACATCATGATTAAAATCTGCAGTACCTTTGAATCCCTTGGAACCACCACTACTGGACCAGCGTTGAACTGTTCTTTCATGAACAACCGTTTTTCTAGAACCACCAACCTCATCTGGGGTGCCCATAACATCTCTGTGACTTAAACTGGAAAGGTCTCTGGAAAGGTCTTCCATGTTTTCAAAATCACTTGATTCACCTGTAGTTGTGACTGTTTTTGTGTGAACTACAGTCTCATGCCCAGATGATTTTATTCCAGGATTTAGTAAGCTTTCAAAATCACCTAAGTTATGTGAAGATGTGCTTGTCTTAGTTAAAGTTGTGGTAAAACCCTTAGTCTTACCATCTATTCCATATTTCGCAAGTAAAGCATCCATTGAAAAAGGGAGAGGACTAGACTCACCCTGTGTTGTGACTGTTTCAGTAATTTTACCATCTTTCGAAATAATTGTTCTAGTGGTGACAGACCTGTTTGTAAAGTGTGTCCCATATAGAGAATCATGGTCAAAGTTCGATGAGAAATTGAATGCTCCACTAAATGACCCATCTGGATGCAAAATGTTTCGATCTGGATGTGAAAATTCACTGGCTCCTTTATCTCTGCTACTAGTTTTACTGCTAGTGCTACTGCTCGTTTTACTGCTCGTTTTACTGCTACTTTTAATGCTAGTGCTACTGCTAGTGCTACTGCTGGTCCTACTAGTTTCGCTAACACTTGGATCATTTGTATTTTGTTCTAGGATGAACATGTTATCATCTGCTTCATGCCAGAAAACAGGATACTCTGTTGTTTCTGGCACATTTTTTGTTTCAAGAGATTTATAATGGCTGGAAACTGGAGACTCCTTAATAATCCTCATTTTGAATATCCGGGTTGGCTTCCCATGCTGAATCTTCTCCACTCTGTGAGAAGCCATTGACTTAAGATTTTTCTCTATTTGTGCATTCTGTTTTCTATCAATGCTGTAAACAAATGATTGCGCGCAAGATCCTTTGCAAGCTCGTATCTTGATGTCAATGTCAACCTAGCAAATAAACAGAATTTAGAAGTGTTTTAAAATTTGGTAAAGAATATTGATAGCTTATTATGCATTTTAAATTGAAGTATTGTTCTTCGTCAACTTTCAAACTACTTAAAAAGAACAATGGTGCTTAATTTTATTCAGTTCAGCAAAGCTGCAGCTATGACAGAGTTACAGAAACTACTTATTATCTAATCTTGTATTTAACTACCTCGATTTACAGAATCAGGCAATTGCACATTTTGGATAATGGACACAGCCACGTCTTAATCTCAGATGGGTGGAATATGGGAATGTGCTGCCCTCTGCTGTTGGGGTTAAGAGCCACAGGTTCACGTAAAAGTCATCTAAACTTAAGACTGCACCATCTCTGGGAAGGCCTTTTTGCTTATAGCAGTTGTTTAAGTGAGTGAATACTCAAGGAAACCAGGCTTAGCAGCATTTACTTTCCCCACTTACAAACATATTGAATAATGCTTCCGACCAGTTCCATTGTGCATCATTTCCTAAAGAAGCAATCATTTTGATATCATCTGCATAGTGCAAATGGGCAGTGATAACTCAGAAAAGTTGGGGAATATTGTATGCCCACTGATACTGTGGCCAACACTGTCTTCACGTGCCCTATCATTGAGAGGTTGGAATAAAAACCGAAAGAACTGCGGATGCTGTAAATCGGGAATAAAGACAGAAGTTTCTGGAAAAGCTCAGCAGGTCTGGCAACATCTGTGAAGAAAAAACTCAGAGTTAACATTTTGGGTAAAGTGACCCTTCCTCAGAACTCTGGAATGTTTTTTTAAGAAAGACAGTAGGTCCCCTTAAAGCGTTAAACAATATTCTGTGACAGGTATGGCCCAGTTGCCAATACAAGATTGTACTGGTCAAAATATGCAGCATGTGTACTTCACACAGTTTCAACTGGCATTCCAACTAAAAAGATGCCTAAAAAACAAATATTAATTTATGTTAAAGGATCCATTACTAGCAGGACTAGCAGGATGAAGGGTCTAGGCCCGAAACATCAGCTTTTGTGCTCCTTGGCCTGCTGTGTTCATCCAGCCTCACACTTTGTTATCTTGGATTCTTCAGCATCTGCAGTTCCCATTATCTCTAGCTTACATTGTAATTCCATTCTTCAGCCACCTAAACACCGTTCCAGCTGATCTGAAAAGTGTGCAGCCTTTCAGGGCTGTCTTTTTAAGTATATCCGCTACTCGGCCACTGTAAACTTTGTAAAATGTCAGTAAGCCATTACATAAAATTCAGCAGAAATCAGCATGCTGCTTCATGCTGAATACTAACGAAGATATCTCTAAGCCTGAAGGGGATAGAGGACACCAACTTTTGATTTTGCAGGCTCCAGTTTCCCCATATGACATGAGGGTGTCAGTTGCCTTGAAGCATACATCTAGCAGTAGACCAGGCTCAGCTAATTGTCTAGACAGGCTGGTCTGTTGATGGATTCAACCCCTGCACCCTTCCCACACTACCTCACAGTGATGGCATGGCTGATTTCTTTTATATTTTCTTTGATTTTTAAAAAAATGTTGGTGAGAGAACACATTCATTTTGAAATGTCCTCTCAGTTACTTGCCATTTAGCGCAGCCTGCTGCTTCTCTCGGGCTGGATGGCCTCTGATTGCCCTTCAAGCTTAAGAGCCAGCCTGCAGCCATTAAATGGACAGAGAATGTCTCCATACCAATTAAGGCAGAATTCCAAATTAATAATGTTCCCTCTGAGGGATGGATCCTAGGCCCGTAAATAGTCCTGACTCCTGTTTTACAGCCCAAAAGCAAAATTTCAGTGTAATTTTTTTCCACCTTCAAAGTAAATACTTTCATCATGGCAAACATAAACCTTTAAACCTCTACTAAAATCCAGTTAACTGTATCTAACAAAAAAAATCTTAGATTCATAGTGTCATGGTGATGTACAGCAAACAGGCCTTTCGGTTCAACTCGTTCATGCCAACCAGATATCCCAGATAAATCTTGCCCCATTTGCCAACATTTGGCCTGTACTCCCTAAACCCTTCTGATTCAAGTACTCATCCAGATGACTTTTAAATGTTGTAATTGTAGCAGCCTCCACCACTTCCTCCGGCAGCACATTCCATAAACGCACCATCCTCTACATGACAAAGTTGCCACTGGGTCCCTTTTAAATCTTTCCCTTCTCACCTTAAACCTACCTTGTGTTCGAACATCTTAAATATGAAACAGCTATTCCCCAAAAGGTCTTATTTGTTTCCACAGCAAAGTCTACACTATCCTTCTGCATTTTGTCCTATCCTGGACAGGCAGTACTTTGAATTGCACTCAACAGAAGGGCAATATTCAAAAGTGTATACAATTACAACTTTGTGAAGATGAAAAGTGATTGCATAGACTGGTTAAACAAAAAAAAAGCTGTCTACAATATTACAAAATAAATTTTAAAAATTTAAAACGGATTTTACAAATATGCCATAACAATCAATTTCAACAATCGATTCTAAAATATGAACAGAACTATCTGCACAGTATAGGAATTTAATGGGACACTGATATTTTAAAATTAATGTGTTCTTTACCTCCAATCTTGAGATTTCATTGTATTGTTCTATTATATTGTTTTTTATTGTGTTTACTCTGGCGATTTGGTCATCAACTCTTTTCTGCAAGTTGATAAGCCTGATATTCAGGCGATCCACCAGTTCGTGATAGGTGTTCCCAAATCCTAAGAATACAGCAAATGATATAATAATTCTAACGGAACTTATTTTCATTGAACAGGCTACAAATAAATGCATTTAAATTCCCAGAGTGAACATTTAATTTTTTAGATTTAGAATGGAGTGAAGAAAGAATCAAATGTTAGATAACAATTTTTTTTCTGTTAACTAATGTAGGCTGCTTGAAGTTTTCAATGTTTCTGGGTAGTTTTGTTTTATTTAGAGTGCAGTGCACGGGTGTTTTGTGTGGTCACTTTGAGACGTGAAACTACTTGTCAAATTACTTAGTGGGTAGCAGCCGGAAGTAGTAGGAGGCATAAGGGATGCACAGATGACATAAGCACATGACACGTTGGCTTCTGAGGTTTGCTGGAGGGTTGGGGATGTTGATGAAGACCACAAAGAAAGAAAAGTAAGGGAGGCCCTACAATAAATGCCCAAACTGGAGAGACTGTGTTTGTGAGGTTTGGGAAAAGGATTGATGAAAAGCACAAGGGCAGCATTAGTGGAATGGGTATCACATCGAAAAGATGGAAAGAATGGGATGGGGATGCATGTTAAGATTGGCATCAGGAAAATGGAATAGCACAGGTGGAAGGATTTTGCTTGGTCGGGGGATGACTTCGCAGAGGGCTGATGAGATGATAGAACTGGTTCAGCGTGGTAAAAGTCTATCCAGGTTCTAGTTAGTTGCCACTGTTGGGAACGTCACACATACAGAGAATCAAGAAATGGTTAATATTACTACAAAACATGAATCCTAAATAAAGACTTGATCACAGAAGAAGATTGGTAGTTGGCACGTTGTTTTCTTTCATGATAGATGCAAAAATTAAAACGGGCTGATTTCAAGGAAATAGTTGGTTTATTCCTGGAATAATAGAGACTCAACTCAGAATAAAAAAGCAGTTCTCATTTTTAAAGATCACGAATGAAAGAACCGCGACTCTTGGTGGAGTTTGTATTGTATTCCTTTCTCGGTTTATAGGCACAAGGAGAGCTTTTGTACCTTTATTCAGAGTGAGAACCTTTGATTCTATATAAGTCTTCGATGAAATAATAGCTAGATACTCTGTATTTAAAGAAGAATTGTAGCGAAGATGCCAATTTGTCCTCGTCTCTTTGCTAGTCTCTATTTCGCAAGTAAAACGGGAAGCAACAGAAAATAAAACTGCAGCCACAGGAGGAAAGTTTTACCACACAACAGTTCAACTTTAGGGTGAAGCGAACGAAACACAAAGGTGAACATCTTTTTTAAAAAAAACAAAAGAACTGCGGGTGCTGGAAATCAGAAACAAAATCAGAAATTGCTGGGAAATCTTAGCAGATCTGGCAGCATCTGTGGAAATCAGAGTTAACGTTTCGGGTCCAGTGGCGCACCTTCAGAATGTTCTCACCACGTATGCTGTCAGATCTGAGAATTTCCAGCGATTTCTGTCACCAATTTATAATTCCGGAATTAAAAGCTAAAACCTTCTTTAAGCAACACCAATATGTTCTAACGACTCACTTCCTATTCCGTTTAGAGTCTGTCTGATTCTGTTGATAGCTTCAGTCACAGTAATATGAGTGTTCTGAAATGTTTTGGAATACATGTCCAACATCCGTCGAATCTCCCGGATCCTGTTTTCGTTTTGTTGATTCTGAGTATCGATTAATCCTTGCATTCTGCACCCAGATGGACATTTGGGGCCCTGTTGGGTTAAATCAGAAATTTATTGAGCTAGTTATTAGCAATGCATAATTTCACAAAACAAAATAAGCAATGTAACAATTTACCCAGTCTTCATCTGTACAAATCGGCCACGCCTGCTCCAAACACTGTCTGGATCGACTTTCCTCCCTCGCTCCAACAGGTCGAGGACCCCGAGGCTGTAGAACGGTTGTCCGAGTCTGCAAACATAAGAAAGCAAAGGACATTGGTTTCGAAGACACCGACCACGTTCTCCTGGTGTAGTTTAAGCTTGGGAATTCTTTCCTGTTAAATCAATTCCACAACCAACTCGTTTAATTTTGCTGAAACAAAGAATTGCCGATGCTGGAAATCCGAAACTCAGCAGAGTTTCCGTTACTTTGCCTCCAAGATGCTGTTAGAACCGCTGAGTTTCGCCAGCAATTCTGTTTTCTGTTTCATTTATTTTTATGCTGAATATTTGCTTATTAGAAACAAAGAAATTAAAAATATGCAGCCTTGACGTGTTGATTTCTGAATGTGTACTTAGCTCTTGGATAAAGAAAGCAAACTTACCAAACCAATGAAACATAGTATCAAACCCAAACTCAGCACTGCCTTCATTTTACTAACTCTGCAACGATCACTTGATCGAGTGCTTCTTCTCTCTCCTTTTCGTCAAATTTCAACCCTAAAAACAGCATCAGACTATGCGTGGGCATCCTGTTTACCCGAACTGTTAATTATTAACATTCAACTGTTGCATAAAACTCTGGCCCTGTCTTTGACCGTTTGTAATGCTTATTGACTGATCGAAGATCAGAGCTATATCATAACTACAAACAGCTTCTACAATTACCACATACATCGGAGGGAATTGGCAGGTGGAACATTGCATTCTGAAAAGATCATCCAGTACAGGAAATTAAATAAAGTCCCAACCACAGGACAAGCCACCGGAAGCAGTGGGTGAATTTCAGATTTCCAACAAATGCAGAGGGTGCTCTCTGCAACGATCAGCAATGCAGTCAGAGGGTTATACAGCATTACGTTAGGCACCTTCAAGGATGCTCCAAACTAAAATGCAACATTGTGAAAAGACTGCATGCACTCGCGATGCAGAGTGACCAACCTGCAAAAGTAACTAGCCCCATCAGTTTCACATCTCTCGACGCAATAACTTGGAAGGGCTTTTGAGGAAACCTTTCCGCAGCTGGTTGTCCCATTCCCTCGGAGTAAATTACTGCAGATGCTGGAATCTGTACTGAAAATAACAAATACTGGAGATCGTATTCTATGCGCTCAGTTCATTCACATGCTGTGTTAAGGGTTCCCCCTATAACTGACAAACTGACTCTTCCCATTCCAGCACAGTGCCACCTCTGATGATGGGAGGCAGTGGAAAAGTGAGGATGTTGCTGGGAGTGGAACAATGCAGTTTAGAGGAAAGTTTAGATGAGCTGGGTCTGTTCACCGTGGAACAGAGGAGGCTGAGGGCATATGTGATGGAGATACATCGAACTAAGTGGCCTTGATCAAATTGATGGAAAAAACCTATATACCTTAGCTGAGAAGTCAGTGACAAGGTGTACAGATTTAAAGTAATTGGTAGAAAGTTTAGACGAACGATGTGGAGGGAAAATATTCGTTCAGTAGATTTGTTTCCTGAAGTCTCCTCTAAAGCTTCCTGATCCTTACCTTAAATTTATACTGTGGTCATTGATCCCTCAACCAAAGGGAAAAGCTGCTTCCTGTCTGTTCTACATGTGCCCTCGTAATTTTTGTATGTTTTAAACACTCACCCCACCGATATCAGGATTGTATCTCCCTGTAACCACTCTCCTTGCTGATACTGTCCCCTTAAGGAATCAGACACGAAGGTAAGTAAGAGAGGAGACATATGGGATATTTGTCTTCAGTGACTGAAGCAGAGAGCTTAAGCACACGGAAGTGATGCTGGAACTGTATAATATGTTAGTTAGACCACAGCTAGAGTATTGTGCACAGCTCTGAAGTGGGAAGGATGTGATTGCACTAGAGACGGTGCAAAGGCGATTTACCAGGATAGTGCCTGTGCTGGAGAGTAATGGTTATGAAGAGAGATTGGACTGGTCCTTGGGGCAGAGGATTCTGAGGGGAATGTGATTGAAATGTATCAAATTTGAAAGTGACATAGATAGAGTAGACAGGAAAGAATTTTCCCCCATGGTTAAGGGGTCATAAATTTAAGGCAAGGGCCAGGAGGTTTATAGGAAATATGAGGGGGAAAAAACTTTCACTCAGAGGGTGATTCGAATCTGCAACCCACTGCCTGTAAGGGTCAGAAAACCTCATAACATTAAAGCAGCATTTAGATGTGCAGCTGCAACGGCATACAAGACTATGGGTTGAATGCTGGAAAACGGGATTAGAATAGTCGGGTGGTTGTCTTTGACGTGCAGACTCAATGGGCCATACGACTTTTTTCTGTGCTGTTGAACTTTATAACTCTATGCCATGATCAAATCTTCCTATAACCAGTCGTACTACTGATATTGGAGTTGAATTTTGCTGTAAACTCTCTGAATGCTCTCATCAGAATTAAATCTCTCTCTGTCTTGAACCACTCTCCCTGATGATGTCAGGATTTAATCTCCCTGTAACCACTCACCCTGTTGTATATCAGGATTTTATCTCACTGAGGCCACTCTTCCTGCTGATATTGGGATTGAATCACAAAGAGTAACTTTGACACCTTTTGTTGTTTGATTGACACAACAGCAACGAACATTCACAATCTCTACCATTGACACTCAGTAGCAGTTATATATAGAACCTACTAGATGCACTGTAGGAATTCACCATCTCTTTTAATGGGATATTCCAAACCCATGACCACTTCTATCTAGAAGAACCAGAGAAACAGCTACATAGTAATACCACCACTTGCAAGATCTCCCCCAAACCATTCATCATCTTGACTTCTATTTCTTCACTGCTGCCGAATTAAAGTACTTGAACTCCATTCCTGACAAGATTGTGAGTGTTCTTACAGCAAATGGACTGCACATCTTAAGATGGCAGCTCTCCACCTTTCAGTGCCTCCAAATGAAAGCAACAATAGCAACAACATATGTTTACATGGCATCATTAATGTGACAAAATGTGCCAAGACATTTCACAGGAACATTATGGAGCAAGGCAAGATGTTGAGTCATAGGATCATCTAGCACAAAAACAGACACTTCAGTCCAACCAGTCTATGCCGAACATAATCCCAAACTAAACTAATCCCATCTGCCTACTCCTGGCCCATATCCAATATCCATATCCATAACCTTTCCCATTCATGTACTTATCCAAACATATTTTAAATGTGGTAATTCTATCTGCATCAACCACTTCCTCAGGAAGTTCATTCCATACATGAATCACCATCCGTCTAAAAAAAAGCCCCTCGCATTTTTTTAAATCTCTCCCCTCTCATCTGAAAAATGTGCCCCCTTGTCTTGAATAGCCCCATCCTAGGGAACAGGCAATTACCATTAACTATTTATACCCCTTATTATTTTGTAACCTTCTTACAGGTCGCATCTCAACCTCCTATGCTCCAATGAAAGAAGTCCTAACCCTATCCACCTTTCTTTATAACTCAAACCTTCCATACCTGGCACATCCTGATAAATATCTTTTTGAGCCCTCTCAAGCTTAATAATATCCTTCCTATAACTGGATGACTAGAATTGGACACAGTATTCCAAAAGAGACCTCACCAATATCTTGCACAACCTCAACATGATATCCTAACTCCTATACTCAAAGGACTGAGCAATGAAGACAATCGTACTAAGTGACTTTTGAATCGCCATGTTGATATATAAAGCAAACTTCAAAGAATTATGTACCTGAACCCCAAGTCCTTCTGCCCTACAATGCTATTCAAGGCCCTAGTACTAATTGTATACGCCCTACCCTTGTTTGTTATACCCATATGCAATTATCTAGATTGAATCTGCCACTTTTCAGTCCATTGATCCGTTTGATCAAGTTGCCTTTGTAATCTTAGAAAGTCTCCTTCACTGTCTACCATGTCTCCAATTTTGGTGTCATCTGTATGGAGCCACATTAATAGACACTTAGTCAAGTGACCAAAAGGTTGGTCAAAGAGGTAATATTTACAGAGCAATTTAAAAGGAGAAAGTGACGTAGAGGCATATAGAGTATTTCAAATCTCAGGACCTAGGCACCTATGAGGGTACAGCTATTAAAGTGAAGTGAATAAAATTTGAGAAATGTAGAAGATCAGAGGATGTCAGGCTGGAGGTACTTACAATGAAAGGGAACTGCGCGGCATGAAAGATTTGAAGGCAATAAAGGAAACTTTTAAATCAACACATGCTTAACAAGCAGCCAGTCAGGGTGAATGAATACAGGGATATTGAGGAATCTCACTGTCCATGCAGCCAGGGATGTTCAATAAATGCTGGCCAGCCAGTGATATCCACATACAATAAATTAATTAAAAAAGCAAAACTTTATGTGATTTAAGATATAGGCAGCAGAACTCTAGATGAACACAAATTCATGGAGGGAAGCCAGCCAAAGGTGTATTGGAATGGTTGAGACTAGCGACAACAGAGGCAGGTTTGTGGGTTTCAGCTGCAGATAAACTGAGACGACCAAAAATGGAAGTAATGAATTTAATCCTAGTATAAATGTGAGATTGCATGCTTATGTCAGCATTAAGTGCAACACCAAGGTTGTTGACAGACTGACTTAACCTCAGAGATAACACAGTGTGGATCTGGAGGAGCACAGAAGGCCAAGCAGCATCAGAGGAGCAGGAAAATTGATGTTTTGGGTTGGGACTCTTATTGTCAATTTTCCTGCTTCTTGGACACTGCCTGGCCTGCTGTGTTCCTCCAGCTCCACATCGCATTATCTCTGACTCCAGCATTGGCAGTTCTTGCTTTCTCTGACTTAATCTCACATCTGTTTGCCAGGGTGAATTTTGGTATCAGTGCTAAGGAATAGGGCTTGGATCATCCACTCCATATCTCAAAATTGTGCACAGGAGTAAAAGAAATCTGTCATCTATCCTATATTATTTGTTTTATTGATGGAACAATCACCCTACTGAGATAATCCATAAGACATTTGTTAAATTTACACATGGCTGCAAAAGTAAATCATGGGTACTCAATACTTTGAAGAAATTGTTAAAATGATTGAATTGCAACTGTCACTGGTAGCAGTAGTGGTCCCGGTTGAAGTTACATAGCTTATTTTGTGACAAAATCAGGTCTCAGTTGTTTATTAAAGATTCCCCAGCTTTCCAGAATACTATAATTAACTCCTTTCATAAAAAGTTAATCTTTTTCAAAGATTTAACAATGTCATTTCTTTTTAACTAGCCATTTTATCAAGCTCCCTTGCCTCTCTAAAGTTACAGGATGTATCACTGTGAGCTAAGTCTGCCATTTCTTTCCTCACATTCCCTCTAATCTTGCCAATTGAATTTCAAAGAAAAATTTAAAATATATTAATTAATAAGGTGATGACAGCTTTTAATTATTTTTTTGTTAAAGGGGACATCTCACCATGAGATGTAAGAAGTACACTTAGTAAGATGTTTCACAAATATATTTGGTTACAAACTTGTTCCTGAATTGATTTTTAACCTTAAATTTATAAACCAAGGACATTTGGTTCCCCTGCTAAATATACTGTTTTAATTGTGTAAGATGAGTTGGAAAATAAACAGGATGTAAATTTTGAATTATTGATAAAATGGTGGGTTTTAGCTTGGACAGGAAAGATAAGTTTACTTTTGTTCGGTAACTCTTGTGCAAGTGAAACTTCACTTCAACGGTACAAAGTAGTTAGATATAGACGGATCATTAAAAATCCTTCAACGATACTTACTAATAATAATAACCCACTTACTTAATAATTTAGTAAAATAATAAATTAGTTAAACACGAGTTGTTGTTTCGGTTTTCATAGTTATGCCTGATTTGACCTTGAGCCAGAAATTAAGAGTGCTGAAACTCCACACTGAAATAGGACAATGATATTTTACAAAATCATCTAGTGTGGATTTACAGTACATGTTGATTATAAATCACACTGAATAAATCTTCATCCTGTTGGAAATATACAAAGGATCATAGAAGTAATCATAGGTTATTCAGCTTCGTGAATTTATACCATGGTTCAACTAGATCGTGGTTGCGACTTCAGTTGTTTATAACATGAATATATACTTATATACTTTTGGGTTGCTATGACATGCATGCTTAAGAGGCTAGGTTATTGACAAATAGACATCCAAACGTGTGCATTTTTCTAATCATTCTCCATTCAAATCTCTTCAATGTGGCTTCTGTGTCAAAGCCATGCATTTTCCTGGAGTCATCTTAGTTCTGTTCTTATAGTTCCATTCGACACATTTCCAGCAAAAGCTCCAGATATCATCTTCACATGATCATCTTTGCCACATTTCAATGCAAGGCCACTTTACAGATGGAAACTTTAGCACAACGATTTTGACATGGTAGTCTGGAGGTAAGTTTCTCCCTCAACAAATATGCAGTGAATATGTTTATTACCGGACACACATTACTTACCAAAATACATTGATGCAAGGGTAGCAATTAAGTACTCATCAAAGAAGAAACTTATTCAAGAACCCTCTGGGAGACAGCCAAGATTGACTTTGTGGTCTCTCTACATTAAACAACCCCTCCCAACAAGGGCAAAATGTGCTGAAAGGTGTGAAGTGGTCATTAATTAAGTATCTAAATAGGCTAATTGACCATTTAATTACTTAATGTGGATTGCTTTTTCAGATGTTGTTCTCAGAAAGCAGAAAGAAAGAGAGATCCTAATTTTATTTTAAAACACAACTATGTTCTCTTGCTTAAATTCTCTTAAAAATAGACACTTTATTGGACTGACAACATGGATGCCACTGATCAGATGATATCAGTTGAACACAATTTCTAGAATGTTCTAGTCAATGGCAAGTAGATGACAAAAGCCTACATCATCCTCCTGTAATGCTCCTTACATGGTATTATCATTCTAGTGAAAGTAACACAAAGGAGTGGTAATTAGATGTCTGCCTCAGTGAGAATGAAGGATAGCATGGGAAGCCATGATTGCTTGGTGTGCACCCAATGACGCCACACTTACACCAAAGAAAATACAGGGAGCTGCTGACAAGGGGATGTAAAATCCATCTTATTTGCTGAGTGTTTCAAGCCAAAACACCAATCACGTAACTGAAGTTGCTGTTTGACGTGATGGACCCCAGAAACAGATACAGCAGTAGGGAAGACTGATGGAGATTTGGCATTTATTACTTTAGTAACAGCATATGAAAGTAGGGAAGTGTTGCTGCAACTGTACAAAGCATTAGTGAAATCGCACTTGGAGTATTGCATGCAGTTTTGATACCCTTTCTTGAGATGTATTTGCACTGGAGGCAGTTCAGAGGAGGTTCACTACATTAAATCTAAAGGTGTGGAGGTTGTTTGATGAAGAGAGATTGAGCACTATAAGCCAATACTCTCTGGGGATTTGGAGAATGAGTGGATGTCTAATTGAGGTTCATAAGATGCTGAAGGGTATTGATAAAGTAGATATGGGTAGTATATTTTCTTTTGTGGGGCAATCTTGAATGAAGGTTCATAAGAAGTAGCAGATTTAAAATAGAGACAAGGAGAAATTACTTTCCTCAAAGTGTCCAGAAACTGTAGAATTCACTGACACAGAGTACGGTGGATACAGAACATTAAATAAATTTAAGGAGGAGATAGATGAAGTTCTAATTAGTAACAGATTGAAAGGTTATGGAGACTGGGCAGAAAAGCAGACTTGAGGCTGCGATGAGATCAACCATGACCTTATTGAATGACAGAGCTGGCTCAAAGGACTGAACTGCCTACTGCTTCTCCTAGTTCTTTTGTTCTTAAACACCTTTCATTTCACAGTTTGTGACTTTGTTAGTGAGTCAGCTCATAACACTTGAACAGTAAATAGCTCCAAGCTTAGATACCACTTGCCCCTGATCTCAAACTCTCTCCAAAGTCTACATTCAGTAAAGAATCTTGTATTTCCCATCTGAAGTAAATTAATTCTTTACTAAAAGCTACTGCACATTCAACAGCAATTCAAATGCATCAAAGTTCCTGTGAGAGGGATTTCTGTGTACAGCCGACTGAGAGAAGCTCCACTGAGGTCATTGATTCAGTGGACAATCGAATTTGTGTCAACTATTTCCAATATGATAGATTTTAAATAACCTGTAATTTATAACTTTTCATTTCCTTTCTCTTTCTTTCTTGGATGTGTATAAGTGTGTGTGTATTATCAACCACCTGAATTTCCCCAGGTTTTGAATCCAGTAAGAAATGCTACTTTGCTTTTAAGTTTGAAGAAATTACTGTGCTGTGGGTCATTTTTAACTGAGCTCCACAAACAGGGTATTATGGAAACACATCACTGCATTATTTTGGAATCATGAAGAAAAATAAGAAAATTAAAAGCCAATGCCTGTTGCAGACATCCGAAGGAAGACAATTTTAAAAAGTTTAATTCAGCTTTACCTTCTTGGTTTTAACCTGTGTTATGCACCTGTTGTGAGGCTGGCTCCCTCCAGGCTACTAAACAAATGCCACAAACCAAATTCTCATTTTCTTCTCTATCTTGCTGATGAATTAGAGATGGTCTTTATTTTCCATACCTGAGAATTCTGAACCATAAATGCCAATTGTTTGAACAATCACCTGTTTGCCTTTGGTGTGTTTTGAAAAAAGATTTAAAAATGCCATTCGTCTCTTTTCAGCTTGAACCCAAAGGGGATTAAACAAATTGACATCCAACATGAACCCAGGTGTAAGTAAATTAATAGTTGGTAATTTGATGATAACTTGAACACCTAAAGGAGCTAGCCATTGTATTATTAAATGGTACTGCAGCCTGGAGTGGCTGTGTGGCCTGGCTATTCCTTTTTCTATTCTTATCTTCTTATCAATAATCATAATCGAATCCATTTTTGACATAAATAATATTAAAATTAATTAAGAACCTAGAAAAGACCAGAGCTCTATTTGGCTATGTCCTCCATAGTTAGACAAGTGCCAACATTCAGTGTCAAGGCTCCAGCTATGACTGTAAGTCTTCATGAAATGATTATATTTTAATTCAATGGAAGCAGAGATAGTCGTGTGATTGACTTTGAATGTATCATGACATAAGGCCAGGACATCTGAGTCACTATGTGGGACTCCATTGGCTTACTGGATGCAAAGAATGTAAAAAAACTCAAACTCAAAAACAAAGGCTAAAATAGATTTGCAAATTTTCAATATACTTTCAGTCTCCAAGTTCTTGGACAGTAAAAGGGAGGGAGGGAACAGGAAAGCTCTCAGCGAGAGAGAGAAAGAGAGATCTGTAGTTTGTGTGGTCAGCAAAGAGAAGGATTCTTCTTTTTGCCAAAGGCATGAGGGAGGGAAGGTGGACTCTGGTCAAAGTGACACATCCTGTGGCAATCTAAGGAATATGAAAGATTTGTTCTGACAAGGGCAAGCGGAGAAGTTGGTGAAATGGACCTCACTGCTGGTTTGGAAGATGTCCAAAATCTAAGGGAAGCAGCTTCTTTCTTATAGAAAACTGAAGGCCTTTCAGCCCTTCAAGCCTGCTTCATCATTCAATAGGATCATGGTGAGTCATTGAACTTGGTGCCCTGTTCCCATTTTCTTTGACCCCCTTTTGCGTGAAGAACTATATATACCTCCTATTTGAAAAATAATTCAATATTATGCTTAGACAAAGCAGGGAGATGTGGATCCATTAGAAGTTGAAATTGGCTGTACAGTGTTGTTTTTGTCTGTACGTGTGCAGCTTGGTGTTACATGTCCCTTCAAGTATGAATAAAGGTGAACCTTTTTATAGTTTATTAGTTACTGACTAGGTAATGGTCAGTCAAGATTGCCTTTTGTTGGCTTGTTACAGCAAATGCCTGAAAACTTGTTTTGTAATTCTTGTAAGGAGTCCCTGGGAATTATAACAGAAGTACCACTTGGGAATTTTTTTAATCAACCTCTGGAGTAGGTTGGACTTGAACCTAAGCTTTCACTTCAGGGGTAGGGATACTTCCACTGTGCCACAAGAGCTCCTTGCTGCTTGAGTAAGGTGTCAAAGGATTGCTGACACCTATAGGGCCACATCCCAGTGTGGAAACCAGTACAATAAGGAGAGATGGGAAGAGAGAAAATATTAACGAGAAAATAACTTACAAAGCAATCTGAAATTCTATTTTTACCAAAATACCCCATGGTTGGTTTTGTTCCCAATGTGCAAAGCTATCGAAATGTGTGATTGCCATGTTCTTGTCTTAAATATTGCTTTAATGTGTACAACTCATGACTAGACCTTGATAAAGCACTTGCATCTTAATATTATATGGAAAACATATGAAAATATGTAAAGCATCAGAACCTCAATTTTGTAATAATGCATCATGTAGGATCACTCTGAACAGAACAGTAAGCATTTATTTAATGACAGTACATGTTGATAAACATGGCAAACTGACTGAGCCATGATTGACCAGGTGACTCTTGCTAATCAGCAAATGAAGATCTGTAACCTCAGGTTAAAAAAATATATTGGTACAGCATGGTCAGACCTTTCCATTAATCATTAAAGCTCAACTGATAAAAATGTAAAACAGCATAGCAGGTATAGAGAATTATCTTTCTTCAAATTTGTCAATCTTGCATAATATTGCTGTGTTGAAATGATAGAAAACATTTGCTGATCTGATCATTTTCTGGCAAATCATGTACAAATACTGGTTTCCTTGCAGAAGGAAAATATTTGTTGTGATTTGGCAATATCAAATGCTCGTGCATATTGATGTCTTCATTGTTCATTATATTAAATTAAGACCAATTTTAATGGTTTAGATGAAACTATAGTAACACACAACCATTTTACCAATTGTACTTCATTTCTGCACAGATATATTCATATGGCAATGGGAAATTCTGGGTTACAAGGATACGGCAGGGCTTGTGTCTTGGTGACTTGACCTTTGGAGGGTTGGTATAGATTTGATGGGCTGAATGGCTTGCTTCCACTGCAAGGATTTGATGATTTTAAGAGAGTAACAATGAATGGGAGATGAATGAAAGGTAAATACTGAGATAGGTATGTGAAAAAATGAAAATGGCATGATCAGGAACCAGTCTACCACAGGTCAGGGAAGACTGTGGAAGCATCAAAGGCAGCGGCCAAGAAGAGTTTGAAATGGTATGGTCATTTGCTGTGGAGAGAGAGAGGGCATGTAATGAGATCAGAGACGTATTTGGGACTGCTTGGAAGAAAGGCAAGTGGAAGGCCTAAGAATGGGTGGAAGGATCTTTGGTAGAGACACCACTGCAGCAGAACTGGAATGAAAATAGGTGACTGACAGTGAGTGATTGAGAAGAGTAGTCAACCACCATTGACTGCAACTAAAACTGAAGAAGCTATAAAAGAACACATGGGCAGATGAATTAAGATCAGCAATGTGCCATTTAACACCTGTGGTATGTCCTTCTATTTAATAAGGTCAGATAAGATCAACTCCACTTTCCCGCCTCCTCCTCATCGACATTGACGTCTTGCTGGCTACCAACCCCTGTCTTAAAAATATTTACTGACCCCACCTCCATTTCTCTGTTTAGGAGAGCTCCAAAGACATATGACCCTCTGAAAGAAAAGATTTTCCTCATTTCCATTTTAAGTGGACAACCCTCTATTTTTAAACTGTGTCATCCTAGTTCCAGGCTTTCCCAAAATGGGAAACATCCTTCTGGCATTTACATTATCAAGTCCCTTCAGGATCATATATATTTCTATACATCACCATTCATTCTTCTAAACTCCAAAAGATTATGGTTAAGCATGTTCAACCTTTCCTCATAAAATAGACCTCGAAATCCAAGTGTCAATTGAACAAACATTCTCTGAACTATCTCTAACACACTCAAATGCCTTGTGATAGAATGAAAACAAAATATACGTAGTATTCCATTTCAAGTCTCACCAACACCCTGCATAAGAAAGCAAAATATCTCTACTTTTATATTCCATTCCCCGTGCAATAAATTATAGCGTTCCATTTGCCATTCTAATCATTCACCTGCATATTATTTTTTTGTAATTCATGTGCCAGAAAACCCAGACCCCTATAAAGCTCAGAGTTCTGCAAACTACCTCTATGAAACTAAAATGCTGCTTTTCTATTCCTCTTGTAAAAAGTGCACAAGATCACATTTTGTATGCCATTGGCCAAAGAAGAAGTATGTCAACTCGGAGCAGTCATAAGAAACATCTATGTTGTTTCTGGTTGCCTCTAAATGCTTGAGTTGATTTTATAAGGACCTGAATTGATGGTCGGTTGAGAAAGTCCCAATGAACCTTCTTACCCAGAAATTAATTATTGATGTGGCAAGAAGGAAGCAAGTAACTCAAAGGGCCAACTTGCCCAATTATTACTTTGCTCTTCATTTTTCCCACCACCTCCCAGGAAGGAAAAACTCAGTCCTCCTTTTATAATGGATTTCCAAAGCTATATGGGCCTGGCCAGGTACAAGGCAAGAATACAGCAAGGAATCACTGATTAATGAAACTGATAGGCTGGAAAATCTAGAAACAGTGTAACGACAGAGCTGCTGGTTTGCTTATGTGACAAACTCACACTTCCAGTACTTATTCAGAAAGCACGATATCACTGCCTTGCAGGTAGTTTCTAACTCTTTGGAAGTTGCCTGTATTGGAATTTATTCATTTTGATCTGATCTTGCTTGTTGTTAATCTTTACTACAGCACAGAAGTAATTTATAATGTTGAGACGGTGATGCAATGATAATTCAATGCACTCATAATCTGGTTGGCAATACTCTTGGAATGTGGATTCAAATCCCACCACACCAGGAAACATTGACTGTTGTAAAAACCCAGTGGCAGAGGTGGAACCCCTTGAACCCAGCTACAGTTTGCTAAGAGGCTGTGTGCTTTCCTTACAGAAGAGAAAGTCGAGTGCTAAGTATGAGAAATACATTTTGTGAAGACAATGCAATGGCCATATTTGTGGCGGGTTACTGACTGTGATATGAAAAACATGTGAATATGTTGAGGGTAAGTGCAAACATTGATTGTTCAGAAAGGGATGTAAGGAGATGAATTGGGGAGAGTAATGAGTGGAGCTTGAGGTATGCTGCGTAGAAGAGTGCTGGAGAAGTCAGAGTGTGAAAGTGTTATGGCACTCACCTTTCCTGCTCTGTGTCTGTATTAGCTAGCTTGGCAAGACAGCAGTGTTATGATGCTGGTATCTTTGGCTGAAGGAACAAAATGCTAAAAGGCAATGCAGGATGAGGATGCTGCAAGCATCTAGATAGGCTCTGAGTGAGATAACATATTAACAAGAGAGCAAAGAGCCAGAAAATGCAGTCTGGTCCAGTCCATGAGTTAGGTATGTGTACCTGAGCTGAATAATCCTAGCTGTAGCATTGCAATGCCAGTTGGCACTGCAGCATTGAAGTGAAGAAGTTTCCTGTAAGTGGATTGGAAATGTGCCATGATGATTCTTAGAGGTTGGCACATGTCAAATGCCAATATCCATTGACATGGAATGCATATGACTGGTGCCCATAGGTGTGCCAAGTGATATCGATGTCAAGTTTCTAACGTGGATGTTGTTTAGAGCAAGCGGTGAGCTGAATCAACTGGGTACACGTTCTGGTCTCCTTGTAAAGTTTTCCTATGTCTGGCTTGTTTAGCAAGTTTAGTAAGATGGGAGGCTGAATATTAATAAGGTGAGTCGTGGCATTAACAAGTCTTTTAACATTAATCCTGATCAACTGGCATCTCATTGCTATCCAGTGAGATTCTTGCCATGCCACTTGAGAAAAGCGTAGAAGATGGAGTGAAATTATCTCAATGTTAGGGTGAGTCTTGCTGCACTCACTACCTAATTTTCCTGCACATCTCACCATGGGCTTCTTTCGCCATCTTTCAGACCCCTATACAATTCTTCCCTTTGAGTGAGAATAACAATTCTTGGATCTATTTAGAAGTTACTTAGTTGCTTGCTCGGATCCCTTGGAAAGTGATGTACCAAAATGTTTTTCTATTCACAAAAAAATGCAATTTAAAATTCCGTAGGAAATCTATACTTAGGGGTCAGCAAAGTAATAGTTGACATTTTTTTGTTCACCACTGAGAGCAATATGTAGGCCTTTATGTCTAATAATCAAAGGAGACTGAACATGAAAAAGATTTTTATAAAGCTTCAATAAATAGTGTTGACCTTATCAATAAAGACAAACTGAGACATTTTGAAACAAGACACCATTTTCATCTTACTCATCCTGAGTACTATTGATTAATTCAGAGATAATAGGAGCTGCAAATGCTGGAGAATCTGAGATAACAAGGTGTAGAGCTGGATGAGCACAGCAGGCCAAGCAGCATCAGAGGAGCAGGGAGGTTGACGTTTCGGGCCTAGCCCCTTCTTCAGAAAAATGTTTTTTTTTCTGAAGAAGGGTCGAGGTCCAAAACGACAGCCTTCCTGCTCCTCTGATGCTGCTTGGCCTGGTGTGTTCATCCAGCTCTACGCCTGTTATCTCTACTATTGATTATTTGTCCAGTTCCTGGAAACTAACTATCTTTAAGACATGCCAACAGATATGATGCAATACATGGTGAGTTAAGAAAAAGATTTGATCTATGTTAGTGAATCAAAAGTTATTCCCAAATCTCTGAATATTTGTCAGTTTCTATGTTGTGATTATTGCACATTGTATGTACCACGTACAATGGTGAAGTGTTCTGATTGTCGACCAGATTGATTGAAAGGTATTGTTAACTATTAACTCATTGATAAAAATTAATCATGTGGCAGCCAATCACTGTCCTCAATTCCCCAAGTCCAGTGGCTGAAACGTATAAAAAAAGAACAATGACCACTTGAGCAAGTCTTTGAGAGAAAAGACATTAGTGGGAAATCAGCAAAGAGAACACGATACCTTAGCACCATGAAACTGACTTTGGTGCTTTTGTTCTGCATTTCAGCAGTTCAAGCACGGATGGACGAGTATGATTATGATGAGTTTCCATCAGGTCAGCCTGAGACACCAGATGCTGCATTGCCAAATACTGGGGTAAGAAATGTGAAAAATGTTGTGCTGTATTGACTCTAATGACTTTTCTGCACAATGCACACGTTTGTGCTCTTGTATTCTTTTACGAAGTTCAACCATTTATTTTGTTCTAACATTCAGAAATAGGGCCATGTTTATCTTCCATTGTTGATCAAGCTGAAATCCACAAACCATATAATAAAGGAGCACTGATAGGCTGCACCGGTGTGATTTAAAATTGCTTGTGTTTTGTGGCTCAGACAACATGATGCTATACGTTTGTGTGAAGGAGACAAAACTTTTCACGAATACATAATGGCATCTGAAATAATCTGAATTTGATTTTGAGTGTGAAGTCGCTTCCAGATGTAAGTCTCAAATCACATGGGATTCTCACTTCTGAAAAGAACACACAATTTTTTAAAAATTGAAGATTTAAAAGTTGCCATGTCTGTAATATTCTTCCATGATAAACAAACATAAATGCAGGGTTCAGTCACTCAACTAAATTGAATAATTCCTTCAAACAAGTAGGAATCACATGTGGACACGTTAACCCTTCATGTGCTAGTATCATCCAACTTAACTCCCACCTAATTTTTTAATGTCAGTAAAAGACTTATCATCCAGCAAGCTAATATTATAAGTTACAGCAACATTATGATGCCAGCCAGAAGATTTCTCTGTGTACATTTAACTATCTGAGGCTGATTTCTGATTTTCCTTGATAAGGGTAATGGCAGAGTTGGTTGTGTAACTCAGTGCCAGTGATTTGTTTAAGTGTCAAAGCAAGTGTTCATTTTATATATCAGTTCTGACTCTCAGATTTCTGCTGAATTAAAATTAAACAGTAAGGAGTCAGAAAGGAGAAGTCAGAAAAGTGGTGCTTTCGTGTAACTCAATGTTATATCCCATTGCCTGAAAAGATAGCACATACTCCACGTGGATACAGACCTGATACTGATGGCGTAAACACTTACAGAAGACCTCAACCAGTTTACACTGGTGGAAGTACTGGCGGGAGAAGAATGAGATATAGGATCCAGCCCACTCCAAGCACCCAACGATCCAGCAGTGTTGTGGAGACAGAACAGCCAGAAGCAGGAGGATGCAAACATTTATCTGTAGCTAAGGTAAGGTCCACCGACTTCCAGGATGTAATGTATTGGACTGAATCTTGCCTATAGAAAGCCCTACCACTGAGATGGAAGTCCCAAGCTTGAGACTGTGGGTGTTAGGACTGCAGGGCTAACTTTACCGTGGTGGCCAATTAAGTGGCTGCTGCCAGGATTACCATCTAATCGAGAACAGTAGCCCACCTTTCAAAGCTGGGCCACTTTGCAGAATCTGGCTGCAATGAATTTTCATTGAATCAGCAAAGCCAATAAAAGGTGTTGGCCCCTCAGCATCAGATTTGAAAAGAATACCAAACCTGAACGTATCTTCCCAAATGGCAGTGAGTAAGAAATGGTCACGTACAGCCCCGCAGATGGAGCATTCCCTCAACACTGATCTCCTGGGAGTTGTGGCTTTTTTCATTTATATTTCAAATTTTTCACAAAATTTTGAGTTCTTTGCTCCATGTTGTGACACTATCCCTTTCTCTCACTCACATCAGCAGTACGTCAGCAGCTCCCCTCCCGCTCTGCCCCCAGGTAACTGGAGAGTATACCAGCCTGTCTTCTTTAATTGGACAGCTAGTGTACCTTTAGCCATGATTGGTCTCCTGGTCAAAATTTGCATCAGCCATCATGTACTGGTGTGATGCGTAGACAGGAACGAAAATGGCACATGAGCTGAAGCACAGCATATGTTTGCTTAGTCGGCCTCTGACCTGGAGAGGATATGGTGTTGAAAGCTCATCTTAGAGTTGAATAGGAAACAGAGATTGCAAACAATATGATAGATCCTGAGGGAATAACTGCAGAAATGAATTCATTTAGTGGCATGGCAATAGAATTTGTAGGTGATGATGTAGTTTCAGTCTTTCCAAAAGCAAATGGAAGAAAGTTCAGTTTATCCAAGGATGGACATTGGACAAACAGCCTGACACAGTGGAGACAGCTGGTGGAGGGCTCAACTTGGCCATTGAGGTGGCCAGGAACTCTGCAGATGTAGATTTGCAAAAAGCTAGATGAAAGCCAATTCATTTAGCTCAGGAGGGTGCTCTACATCATTGCTAATGCAATCTCAAAGTCTTTGAGTCTTGGGCTGACCTTGGAACATCATTTACATCTTGTACATCACAGGATACTGTTGGAGACTGATGCCTTGTACACAAAATAGTATCAAATTTTGCACAGACCTCAGAGAAAAATGAGGTCCATGCCTCAAAACCTGTAGAATAAAAGAATTTCCCTGGTAGATTGCAAGAACAGTGGTCTGTGCTAAAAAAAAATGTTCCAACAGGAAGCTAAAGGCCTACAATCTAACTTGTTCATGGCAATTTGCACTGCATCTTGCAAATCTTAGGCAAACCTCCACACAGCACTCCTGATTGTGAAGGTTTGGATACCTAGCTTGTCAGACAGATGATGTGTTACCAAAGAAGAAACAAAAAAGGAAAGTGATGATGGAGCCAACTCACCAACACCTTGGCAATGCACAAATTATTCTGTTGAAACATTTCCCCAGTGAGGTCACTAAGTCTGCTATCTGTGCTATTGAGGCTGCAGATTGAAAGATCTAAGAGGGGCAGGCAGGAAGGATGTTGAGGAATCAAGAAAGTAAGTGTTTTTCCTATCACAGGAGTGACAAATGGGATTTGTGCTTAGAAACCTTTGGATTTCTGTGTGGAGCTAGTAGCCAGAAGGACTGCAGTTTTGACCAGCCCAGATTCTGAGTGAAAGGCCTCGCCAAAGAAAAGGCCTGAGTCTAGTGAGCATTTGGCATCTGGCAATGACCTGAACCTTAAAGTACAGGGAAGTTTGGGACAAGTCAGGCAGAGCGCAGTTTGGGTGAACTCTATCTTGCTTGCTGCTTTCTGTGGAGGGGCAACTAACTTGGCCCAAGTATTCAGATTACTAATTACCTGTTGTACCTAATTAAGACCAGGATAATTGAAATCTTTGCATTTGAAAGTTATATGAGAGATGCAAAAATTGTGATTCAGTTATTTTTTATCACTTAAGTAAACTGAATGTCAGAGAACAAGTTGAAACGTTATTTTAACTAAAAGCTAAAACCTTTTTACTGCATATTACAATTCAGTTTTCCTGATCTTTCTGATATGTTTTCTCATATGCCTTTTCCAATTTCCATTGAAGGGAGTGCTGTGTCCAACTGGCTGTGAACTGAGGACTAGCCTTCTGAAGGAGGAAAAGTATACAAAATCAACCATTGATGACTTAACACTCAGAGTTTCAAATCTTACTCGGTCTACAAACACAATCCATGTTTACATTGAAAATCTAGATCATGAAATGCGGCGGCGACAAACACAGTACACAGGTACAGATTCCCTCTATTTTAGGGAGCAATCCATTCTGCTGACATAGGTTTGTTCAACAAATCTAGAAAATAAAGCAGTGTCACAGTACCAATGGAAAGTTTATACAGTTCATAGTAATGCATGTATGTCTCTGCAGGGAATAATCAAATAGTGAGTTCATACAATGCAGAGCTGGAAGATCGTTTTGCACTGATAAAAGACAAGGTAGAGACCACACTTCCGTCATCTATCCGCATGATGCGTTCTGTTGTGCAGAGTCTCAAAGCAAAACTGGAAAATCTTAGAAAAGCTGTATTGACACAAAGAGAATTCTGTAAGAGGCCGTGCACTGTTACTTGTAATATCCCAGTGATAACAGGCAAAGGTAAAGATATCTCATAATATTCGACTCCTTTTTATTGCTATATATCTTCAATTTTTCACTATTAAATGATGACTTTGCATACATCTTTATTTTGCAGAATGTAATGACATTTATGAGAAAGGTGGTAGAGTATCTCAAATGTACTTAATCAATCCAGACTCCTTCAAAGCACCCTACAAAGTTTACTGTGACATGACAACGGCAGAAGGAGGTACTATTTTGTGCTTCATAAAATATTATTTGCTAGAAAATTACTTTAACTTCTGTAGGTCATTCGTGCTGTGCCTTTTTGATTTGTAACAATGGAAATATTTTCCAGGATGGGCACTGATTCAAAACCGACAGGATGGTACTGTTGACTTTGGCAGATCCTGGGATGCCTACAAAAATGGATTCGGTAATATTGCATTTGATATTGGAAAAGGTTTTTGCGATACCCCAGGTGAGTTGGTTAAAATTGTTCATAAAAATTAACTACTCGAGTGAGCATGGCATAGCTTACTGTAGTGCAATGTCCAGCTTAGTGAAGATTTTCAAGGGAAATCATCTAAAAACGAAGATTCAATTCCAGTCATTTAAAAAATATTTCTTGCAGTGTAGGCATCACTGGTTACATCAACATTTACTGCCCATCCCTAATTGTTCTGCACACAATTAAGGGTCACAAGCAGGTAAAGAATGATAGAATTTCCTCCAGAAAGGATATTAGTGAACTAGATGGGTTTTTACAACAATTAGTAGTGGTTTACATGTTCACCATTAGGCTAACGTTTATTCTAACTTTTTTTATTAGGTTCAAATTTTACCACTGCCATGGTGGGATTTGAAACCTATCTATGCTTGCAGGATATCAACTTGGGGTTCAGGATTATTAGACCAGTGACATTGCTGCTATACCGCTGACTCCTCTTTTGAACACAAATTTGATCATAAATGGCCCTTTTGTCCTGACAACCATACTCAAAAGCTCGGGAAATTCTGTTTTAATTTCATCGATATGAGTTACTTTACAGAAAATGTTTCTATCAAGTCTTGAGAATATATTAGCTGCTTTCCTACGCTCTTGTCCACAACTGTTCCATGACCTAGTGAAAGCAAAGAATAATGTACAAAATCAGGCATATATCTATGGTAACTGGCGTTTAAAGTGTGTTTAATCCTTGGTCAACTGTGTGGAGTTTCCATATTCTCCCCATGTCTGCCTGAGTTTCCTTTCGGGTTCTCTAGTTTATTCTCACAGTCCAAAGATGTGCAGTTTAGATGAATTTGCCATGCTAAATTGTCCATAGTGTCCAGGGATGAGCAGAGTAGGTGGATTTGCCATGGGAAATGCAGGGTTGTGTGGGATGCTCTTTGATGGATCAGTTTGGAACTTGATGTGCCGAATGACCTGCTGCCATGTCGGAGGGATTCTATGTTTGTATGATGATAAATCTATTAATGTTGACACCTAATGCCTGGTTTCACAAATAACCAGGTGAAAGTAGACCATGTACCCACGTTTACCTGTCATTTCAAATTCTGATCGACATACACCACAACTTTCAGGACTCCTAATTTTCTTTCATAATTCCCATCATTTTCATTTTTTCCTTTTTATAGCTTCTCAGAAAATTTATATTTGGAAAAACATCAGATACCTAATACTCTGCCTTTTAAATATATTCATGGGACATGGCCATCATGGGACATGGGACCTGGCCGTCATTGGTTTGGCTGTTTACTGATCCCTAATTGTCCTTGAGAAGGCGTTGATGAGCTCTCTTCTTGAACTATTACAGCTCACAATATTGTTAGGAATGAACTCATAAAGAAGTAGTAGGCACAAATGGTATCTTTATTTTGACGTTAGTATCTGTTGACCTCTTCTTCAAAGCAGTGCATGACCTTGCAACTATGTCAGAAATATAATGAGTTAATTTGAAATGATAAAAGATTGTTCAAATCCTTTTCAATGCATATGCTTTGTTTTAACTGTTGTCAGTTTTCTTGCATTCTCTCCTGAAGTTGTTGGTTGCCTCCTATAATGTGTTTTGACAATTTATTTATTTGAAGGAAACGTCACAGTTGAGATCAATCTTGTTTTTATCTGATATTCTTGCATTTACATTATCCAGTGGAAAACTGCTTGCCCTGTTTTCCCATCCTGAACCCAGGAGGAGCTGCACTAATTTTAATACATATCAAGTTCAACTATCTTCAGCTGAAAGTTGACTAAAGCTAAGATATGATACCAGCAGAACAAGACTTCTCATTCATTTTTAAAAGTGTAAATATCTATTAGAACCATCTGCCCAACTTCCCTTCTGTCTCGAAGAAAGTCTTGACATCTTTTAGGGATTTAGCTCAATTTTCTGTCATGAAATATTATAATTTTTATTGTGCACCATATGACTGTGCTGTAAATGTGGATGCTGCTGGATTAGAAGTCATGGAAGATCTGTCCAGAAGCTAAATTTAGGATATTCTCATTAGACATCCCCATTTGTACATTTCTCAGGAATGGCCAATGGATTATGAACAAGTGCACAAACCCTGAAAGAATAGGCCAACTGAGATCTTTTAACACAGACCAAATCAGCAATTGAAAACTTTCGTTAGAGACTAATATACTTTAATCTTGCTGTCACTCTTTGGGATCAAAGTTGTTCTATTTCTAAACTTTCTTGCAGGTGAATATTGGCTAGGAAATGATCGAATTAGCCAACTGACAAAACTTAAGCCTACAGAGCTCTTTTTTGAGATGCAAGACTGGGAGAACGAACAATTAACAGCCCATTATACCAAATTTAGAGTACAAAATGAGATCAACAATTATCGTCTGTTTATTGATGGCTACTCAGGGACGGCTGGCAATGCACTTATGGAAGGGGCTAAAATGCTCTTCGGAGTCAATAAGACAATGACAATTCATCAAAACATGATGTTCAGTACATATAATAGAGACAACGATGCATGGTAAGTCTTGGGGAACAGCCTGTACTTATTCCTTCTGCTATTAGTGTGTTATTTTGAACAGTTTTGCCTGACGCTAAAAGTCTAAGGAACAGATGTTGTCTTTATTATTTAAATTCAGAAATTTCCTTGCCAGCAATATCCAAAATGTAGGTGTCCCAACAATTTTCTATCAGTTAATTTTATGCACTGGAAGAAGAGTGATCAGCTCCCATATCTGTACACCCTGAAATTCCACTTCCATACTTCTTTATCTCACTACCAATCATACCACCTTAAAAATCTTCCTAAATACCCACGCTTTAATGTTACCTTTGGACACCTTCCATCTTCTTTCCTCAGTATCACCATTCCCCATGTAAACCACCTTGTGATATTTTGGTACTTAACATGTAGTTGGGGTGCAAATTGGCAAAGTATGGGGTTTAGGGCAGTGCAATTGTGGCATGACTGAGCTGGGAAATCCTTGATTTGGTATTTACAACACTTGTTCGTCCTAAACTTGAACTGGTACATGTAGCCACATTGTTTTGATTTAGGTGAAACTATCTGACTGGCCCTTAATTGAGGATTCATTTTTCTGGATTTATTATGAATGGATTAGTGACTCTGATAGAATTTGCACAAAATAATTCTATTTGGACATGTTATTTCGTTCCTTAGCAAAGCAAATTTAATGTCTTCGAGTTTAGCAGTGCTTTTTTTTGTTACGACTTCAATGTTGGTTTATAGCAGTTGCGTAAAAGCATAGAATGTAGTGTGAGTATCAGACCAAACACATCTGAAACAGACACAGAAAATGCAGGAGGAATTCAGGCAGTATCTCAGGAGGGAGAAAAGGAAACGATTTTCAAGACTGGTTTGACTCCTCTTCATGACACAAACAGAATCTGCTTTGGAACGTGATTCTGTTCTCCAGGAAAACTCACTGATTGACCCTCTTGAAAAGTCCAATCCAAGTTGCGCTAGCTACATTTAATATCAATTTTAAAAAATAACCTTGGTAAACATATAATTCTAGCATGATGCATCCTTAGAGCTTTAAAATGTTATTTCTTTGACATTTTAAGAAGCCTGTTAAGAATTAGCCTTAATGTAATGTTTGTCCATTTATTAGTTGTAACACTTCAAAGCACTTAGCTTGGATTTTTCAGTTTCATTTCAAAGTCTAGACACTGAGGTTCATGGAATTCTGGATAAATCAGAAATATTGGCTTTAAAATTATGCCACGTAATAGTAACATATAGCTGTTTAAAATCTCCGACGAAATTTAAAATAGACGCGAACTCCCTTAAATAATTCTATATCTCTCTTTATAAAATCTTATAAAACTATTAGTCGTATAATCTAAAACAGATAGTACATTTGTTTCGGAAAGAGCCAAATCACTAAGCAAGTGTACTGGAAATGCTGGATTTCAAGTTGCTTCTAAAATGGAATGTGTTTTAAAAGCCGTATTTAATACATCGTCCGTCATAATCCTGCCCTTTTTACTTTCCTTTTCCTAACTGTAATCTAATGGTAATTTATACTATTTCAATGTATTTTGACACAACTTGGGGATCTGACACTGCTGTAACATTGACAGGGAACCTGGAAACCCAGCCAAACAATGTGCCAGGGAAGATGGTGGTGGCTGGTGGTATAATCGTTGTCATTCCGCAAATCCAAATGGGAGATATTACTGGGGCGGACAATATACGAAAGAAATGGCGAAACATGGCACAGACGACGGAATTGTGTGGATGGACGCAAGAGGGTCGTGGTATTCTATGAAGAAAATGAGCATGAAGGTCCGTCCACAATTCTCATCAAGTGGTACACAACAGCAAATAGTTCAAACTTCCCTTGAACACTAATGATAGGGTCAAAAGCCCAGAAATGCTTTAAACAAAAATAAATTTTATGGAGATTTCATATTTTTTCTTTAATTTCTAATCTCTCAATGTGCTATTGAGAAGATTAAGGCATGAATATTCAAGTCGAAAATGTTTGTGAATTCCTGAATGTATTAAAACATGCAAACCATTCAAACATTGGGCAGATTTTTACTATGGCTATGGGACTTCCATATGGGGACTAAATGAGAGCCCGAGCTCTCTGTTTTAGCTGTGGGACTGAATCGACAGTTTCCAGCATGTGGCCTCACAATTAACCACTTCCAACTATGGACCAGCAGATCAGGAGTCAACCCATCATCCCCGACTGGATACAATCAGAGAGCTGGGAACTAGACTCTTAGCAGTTCTGTCTGGAAAGGTGGGTGCTCATGGAAGCATGTCTGACAAGATAATTTTATAAAGGCTCTGAGAGACCACCAAGGAAGCCCTTTGGCTGGAATGTTTGGACTAAAGGAGCTACCTTTCCCTCATGTGGCAATGACAGTGAGCCACAGAATCTATGGGACCAATTGCTCCTGGGTTACCACAGAGGGATGCCTCCAGAAATAATGGGTGGGCCACTCTGTAACAAGAAAATCGTTGGAAAAATCTATTCTATTTGGTCATCCCATATTTAGATCAACTGCTTGCCTCTGCAATTTCATTCTCAAAAGCTTCACTGTGGAGGGAATAAGTCAGGGAGATCTCCTGAAAGGCTTTCTCCTATTCTCTTACTTCGCCTCCAATTCTATCACCATGGAACCATGGAACCAATATGCCCAATGTCAAAATAATTTGCATTGTTGATTGAGTGTTGAACATGGAATCTTCCATTTACAACAGCCCCCATTATAACTGAACCACCAGGCAGGATATGGACAATCTTGGATCTAAGGCCTTTTTTATATTGGCCCAATTTCACTATGCATTAATTTTACAAAATTTTACAGTATATGGAACAGGTGTCCAATCTCAAACTATGCAATTCCTTTTAGAAAACTTGTGTTAAAATAATATCATTTTTCAAGCTGCCACAATTCACTTGTGGGACAAGTAACCAGTTTTGTCTTTTTTTAAATTATTTCATGGTGTGCATGGATCATTGGCTTGTCCAACATTTTTTGCCTGTCTCAGATTGCCCTTCAACAGTTAATGGTGAGCCACCTTACAGTCACAGAGTCATACAACATGGAAACAGAGCCATGGAAACATGAGCCCAACTCATGTGTGCTGACCAGACATTCCAATATGACTTGGTCTCATTTGCCAGAATTTGTCTCATATTCCTCTAAACCCTTCCTCTACATGTACATATCCGGACACCTTTTAAATGTTGTAATTGCACCTGTCTCCACCACTTCCTCTGGCAGATCAATCATACATGCACCGCCTTCTGCATGAAAAAGCTGCCCCTCAAGTCCCTTTTAAATCTTTCTCCTCCTACCTTAAATCTATGCTCTCTTGTTTTTGATTCTGCCAGCTTCGGGGAAACACCTTAACTATTCATCCTATCCTTGCCCCTCATGATTTTATAAACTTCTATAAGGTCACCCTTCAGCCTCCAATACTCCAGGGAAGAAAGGCCCCAGTTTATTTAGCCTGTCCCTATAGCTGAAACCCTCCAGACCCCACAACATCCTTGTAAATCTTTTCTGCATCCTCTTAAGTTTAACAACTTCCTTCCTATGGAAGGCTGACCAGAAATGTATGCGGTATTCCAAAAGTGAACTCACCAATGTCCTGTACATCCACAACATGACATCCCAACTCCTATTCTCAATGTTATGACTAATGAAGGCAAGCACGCCAAATGCCTTCTTCAGCACTCTGTCTCCCTGCAACTCTACTTTCAAGGAAATGTCCACCTGCATCACTCGGTCCCTTTGTTTGGCAACTCTCCCAGCAGTCCAACTGGTGTAGGTACATGCACATGCTTTTGGGTGGGATTTCCAGGGTTTTGAGGACAATGAAAGGTTGATGGTATAGTTCCAAATCATGGCCGAGGAGACGGGTTGCTATACTATTAGGAAGGCCTCAGCTCATTGGCTGAGCAACCTGTCAATCTGGATGGTCTATACCCGAAGCAACCAATCTGGTGCACAGAACATCCTGACTAACAGAGACAGAAAACTACAGATGCTGGAATCCAAGGTGGGCAAACAGGAGAATACAGAAGGTCAGGCAGCTTCTGGATGACAGGAGCAGTCAATGTTTCAGGTTTTACCCTTCTTCAGGATCAAATGTGGGCAAAGGGGGAGCTGCAGATAAAGGTGGGGGGAATGGGATGGAGGCAGAATAGTGGTGATAGGTGGGCTCTGCTGGTAGATATGACCTGGTTGGTCGATGGGAGGGATGAGTCTGGTTGGTAGCTAGAAGGGTCGGTCAGGAAGTGGAATGGAAGGGAGGAGGTGGGGCTCAAAGGGCAGCTGGGGGATGGGTGGGAAGGTTATTTGAAACTAAAGAATTCAATATTGAATCCTCTGGGCTCCTAGGCAGAAGATGAGGTTGTGTTCCGAGTCGCTGCGACAACTGGAGGAGGCCAAGGATGGACATGTCAGAGGGAATAGGACAGGGAATTGAAATGTGTGGTGACTGGGAGGTTAGGTTGACCGTTACAAGCCACATGAAGTTTCTCGGCAAAGCAGTCACCTAGTCTACATTTGATCTTACCGATGTAGAGAAGACCACATTGGGAGCATTGGATGGAGTAGACTAGGTTGGAGGTCCTTGCAAATCATCATCCAACACTTCCACCAAGTGCATTTACACCCCACCACCTGGAACATCTTCCACTCCCCACCCATCTCTGCCTTCTGCAAGGAACATTCCCTTTGGCACTCCTTAATTCACGCCACACTCCCCGCCAACTATGCCAACCCTCCCAGTAACTTCCCCTGTAACCATAAAAGCTGCAACACCTGCCCACACACCATCTCCTTCATCTCCATTCAGGGCCCAAAACAGTCTTTCCAGTGAGATAGAGCGTCACCTGCATCCCCTCCAACCTAGTCTATTGCATCCGGTTGTCCCAATATGGCCTTCACTATATCAGTGAGACCAAACGTAGATGCTTCACCAAACATCTCTGCCTGGCCTGTAATGGCCAACCTAACTTCCTGCTCACTGCCCATTTCAATTCCCCATTCCACTCTCCATCCGACATATCCATCCTCGGTCTCCTCCAGTGTCATAGCGACTCAGAACTCAAATTTGAAGAACAACACCTTATCTTGCGCCTGGCCACCCTACAGCCTGGAAGATCCAACACTGAGTTCTCCAATTTCAAATAACCTTGCCACCCATCCCCCACCTCCCCTTCCAGCCCCACCTCCCCCTTTCCAGCCACCTACCAGATTCATCCCTCCCATGGACCGAACAGGTCATACCTACCACCAGTGTCCACCTATCACCACCATTTATGTGCAGCTTCCCCTGCCCCCACAGCCCTGAAGATGGGTAATACCCTGAACCATTGACTGTTGCTTTCCCCCAGATGCTGCCTGGCCTGCAGTGTTCTTCCAGTCTCCTGTTTGTCTATTCTGATTGACAGGTTCATCAGCCAGTGATATTTGTTGATGTTAACTGTCCAGCAAGTGGGCGTGTAGCATGAGCCCACCAGTGATGACTTCAACAACTTTCCTCACTTTCATGGTATGAGTATTGGTCACGTGTGGCAAGACTGTGAAGGGGAGTCATCATGATGGCCTTTGGGTGCCTGTCTTGCTTCAAAATGATGACAGAGAGATTGTTGCAGCAAAGGGATGACAAGGGAAGAAAACATCATGACATAGTGCTAAGATAGTGGGCATCTAGCCAATATGATGTTTTGGATATGCTCACACACCAACCACATGCTGAGTGAGTATTTAGCCAACTTGATTTCATTATACCTCCCCAGTGAGATGTGGCCTGCAATGTTCTTTTGAAGGCTGTTAGGTCCATGATGAAGCTTTGGCAAAGCCAAAGTTATGTAGCTGCCTGCTTCTCCTGTGTCTATTTAGAGAAAGGGCGGTGAAACCCCTCTCCTGATATTCTGTGCTTCTGTGTCCTCTTATATAGATGGAAATGAATGGCAAACTGAAAGATCTCAGAGACAAAAATAGAAATGGCTAGTAAAACTCAGTAGGTATGGGACCATCTGTGGGAAGAAAGCAGTGTTCACATTTCAAGTCCATACATTCCAGAACTCATAGCAGCTTGGAAGAGGTGGTATTTATGCTGAAGATGAGTTTGGTCAGAGGGGTGTGGGTGTGGGTGGAGGGACAGGTGAGCAGATGGATGCTGAGAGAGGGAGAGAGGGAGAGAGAGAGAGATATGGCGGGGATTATAGACTGCAGGCAAGGCCAGAAGAGAAGTTGAATAAGTAATAATGAGGTGAGAGTAGGAGAGAATGGGTAAGCTGTGCTGAAAGCAAAACAAGTCATGACAGGACCAGTGCATCGGGTGGGTAAAAAAAAATAGAAGGATAGAATCATACTGTCAAATTATTGAACTTAAAGTGTGTCCTAGAGGCGACAGGATCCCCAAGTGGAAAATGAGATGTTGTTCTTCATGCTTGCACTGACGCTCCCTGGAACACTTCAGCAGGCCTGAGGCAAAAGGACTGCTGTGGGAACACAGTGGTGTGTTGAAGTTGCAGGCAACTGAAAACTCTGGGTCATTTTGTGGACACAGTGTAGGTATTCTGCAAAGCAGTCGCCCAGTCTGCATGTCGTTTCCCCAATGATGAGGAGAGCACATTGTGAGCAGTGAATGCAGTAGACTAGACTGAGGGAAGTGCAGACGAATCACTGCTTCACCTGGAAGGTATATCTGGGGCGTGGGTTAGTGAGCAGGGTCGAAGCAAACGGGTTGGTGTTACACCTTCTGCAATTGCATAGAAAAGTACTATGGGGGTGTGGTGGGAGCAGGTGTTATGGATGAAGGAGGAATGGACCAGCATGTTCCAGAGGGAATGGTCCCTGCAGGAGGTTGACAAAGGAGAGAGGAGAATATAGGTCTGGTTGTGGCATCCTGTTGGAGGTGGCTAAAGATTTTTTGGTTGAGAAAGCTAGTAAGGTGGTAAGTGGGGACCAGAGGGACCCTATCACTGTTATGGGAGGGAAGAAAAGGGACAAGGGATGAAGTGTAGGAGATGGTTTGGACATGGATGAGGGCCCTGTCAACAGCAGTGCTGGGGAATCCTTGGTTAGGATAAAAGGTAGACATTTATGAGGAACTCCTGTGGAAGGTGGCATTGTTAAGACAGATATTTACAATTTCAGCATGGAAGGACCCATTTATGTAGAAATTGAGGGAGATGTCTTCCTTGATGGCTACTCACTCACTGCTCTGATATTGCATGTCCAACCTGAAGACCTGATGTTCAGCCACCATCTCTTGGTAAAATGTAGCCACTGCAGAGACTGTACTTGGTTGAGGGGGTGGTAGAAGTTTTTTTTCTGAAAATCCCAAGTGGGTAAGATCTCTTGCAGAAAGCTGGTCTTCTCCTCCTTTCTCTGTGAGCAGTTTGTCTTCTATACCTCTTTGGCTGTGAGGGAACCAAAGGGGAGCCAAGATGATTGCTATTGAGAGTGTAGTTAACTGAAGCTGTCAGAGGGCTTTCAGAAACACAGAATGTATTCACAATATTCAGGCACCATTCTCCACCAACAAGCAATTTTTCAAACTCCTTCAAAAATGCAGGACATTCTCCAATTCTACAGCAGCAAGCCCAGAATCAATTGACATTCAATTGCCATTGCAGAATCCCTCACTGTCAACATCCTGGGTGTTACCATGAAAAAGAAAGTGCACTGGACCAACCATATAAATGCCGTGGCTACAAGAGCACATCAGAGACTGCAAGTTTTGCTGTGGGTAATTCTTCTCCTGTCTCCCCAATGCCTATCATTTATCTACAAGATACATGTCAGGAATGTGATGGAATACTGCCCATGTGCCTGGATGAATGTACTCCCAATAACACTCAAGAATCTTGACCCACCATTCATGGCAAAGCAACTCACTTGATTGGAACCCCATCCACCACCTTCAATGTTTACTTTCTTTACCACCAATGCATATTAGCAGCAGTGTGCACCATGTACAAGATGCTCAGCGTATCTCTACCAAAGCTACTTCAATAGCAGCTTTCAAACTCACACCAGCTATGACCTAAGAGGACAAGGGCAGCAAATATACGTGCACATCACTACCTACATCTCCAATACTAAGATGTGATCTTTTGATTGGACAACACTTACTGAACAATTCCAATAACACTAACAATTGCATTATCAACCAGTTAAAAATTACAATGTGACTCACTTGCACTTGCTAAAAGCCACATATATTTATTCATAGGGCCAGCCCCTTTGGGAAAGGGAGGAGGTGATGACCTAGTGGTATTATAGCCGAACTGTTAATCCAGAGACCCAGATAATGTTCCGGGGAGCTGGGTTCAAATTCCGCCACAGCAGATGGTGGAATTTGAAATCAATAAAATATCCTGTATTAAGAATATAATGATGACTGTGAATCCATTGTCAAATGTTGGAAAAAACCGATCTGGTTCAGTAATGTCCTTTAGGGAAGGAAACTGCCATCCTCACCTGGTCTGGCCAAGGTGTGACTCCATATGTTGACTCTGAATTTCCCTCTGGGCAATTAGGGATGGGCAATAAATGCTGCCTAGCCGGTGATGTCCTCATCTTGTTAATGAATAAAAGAAAAAAAAAATCCAATCCATTAAGTTGTGTAATGGATAACAGTAGTGACAGCTGGGTCCATGGGAATCCCACTGCTATACCATCTAATGGGGAATAGGTAATTTCATTAAAAATGAAAGTCAATTTTGTGAGTTGTTAAGTTCATATGTTTAACAAATACATATACAAGAACCTATCGAATTTGCTATGATTTACCTTTCTCTGCTTTTACATTATTCATTGATTCTCTTTTAATTCTAAGTCTCACTCAGTTCAAAGCCATGAATTCTCTCTGTTAGGTTTAAAGTATCACACTCTATTGGATGAGCAGGGTAATTTATTTGAGTGTCCAAAATGTGTCCAGTGAAGACAGCCATAGATTAGAAGGCACACCTCATGCTAAATGCAACTTATTAGAAGTTGAAAGGGAATTATTTAATGGTGGGGGGGTGTAGCGCAAAGTTGATCACTGTATCGAATAGATGGCTGATAGGCTTTGGGGAGACAGGAGAAAGGTAAATAATTGAGAGATAAGATCAAGTTTATGTCCATGGGAATTGATGGCTTTGTTATTGGATCTTTGCACTGGAGATGACAAAAAAAATCAGAAATCTCTGGTTGAACTTTCTTTTATTTCTGCATTCGATATGGGCATTACAAACAAAGCTAATCTTTCTTCATCATTCCTCAATTCTCTCGAACTGAATCTGGAGCTACATGGAAGTCATACCAGGTAAGGACAGCAAATTTCCTTCTACAAAGGATATCCGTGAGCCAGATCTTTTTAATGTCAACAAATAATGGTCACCATGACTAGGTTTGGAATCCAAATCCGGAGTTTACTCATGAATTGAATTTAAATGTCATGAGTTACTTTAGCGGCACTTGAACCTGTGACCCCTGAATCTGTGCATCCAGATTGCAAGTCCTCTGACAGTACCAATATGCCTCTTCACCCCTTGAAGGAGCTGTTGGTTAAAATACTCAAAAGAAGTTTTGAAACTTTGCATACAATTATCTCCACCATAAAATTGATTATTTCTTCCTGCTATCCTCATTAAACTCTCCGTCTCAGCTGTCCTTATTGATATTTGCATCTAGGCAATGAGTGTTAGATGGTCCTTTTCTATTCTAAGGGACATTAAATCTAAATAAAAGCTATTTTTCTCCTTGCTTGATCATCAAATATCCCAAATCCTTGCAAATGAAATACTTTTGAAGTGAAGTCAGGGACAATTAGGGATGGGCAACAAATCTTACCCTTAACAAGAACATCCACATTCCATGAAAGAATGAATGTGAAACGTGACAGTAGGAAGGTATGAAATGAGGCAATTAATTTGTATCCAATCAAGGAAAACTGGAATAAGTACTGTCCAAGGCAGTAGGGTAACCCCTTTACTCTTCTTCATAGGAGTGCCATGTAATATAACAGGACAGAAAGTATCTTGTTTTAATGCATCATCTGAAAGAAAGCACCTCCAACCATGCAACATTCCCTCAGTAATGCACTAGAGTGTTTTCCTGCTATTATGACAAGTCAAATATAAATCTTCAGGGCATTAGGACAGGCTTATGGTAATGCCATGGATCAGCATCCCACATGGTATAAGTTGCACCGTGTGGGGCTAGATTCAGGTAGAGCAAAGATGAATCGATAGATAAGATGAAATTGGATTTGATTAACAACAAAAGGCACAGTAGAGAATATATTTTCAATAACATATTAGTAATATTAGAGCCTGCTATATGTCAGGTTACCATATATTTAGTACTGATGTGCAACAAAACAAAGTTCTAAAGAAGCATTTTTTTAAAAACAGTTCTTGACCTTGCCTTCTCTTTGACCAGTCTGCCTTGAAACCCAAACTCTTATACGTAGCACAAAACTACATGACAAAAGTGACTCCATAATCTTCTAACTGGGGGGCATGGCTGTTACTTAGCTGGACTGTAACCTTCACATGACATGCAATTAAGACCAATTCTTTCGCCACTTGCATTATGCCTTCCAGAAGGAGTCAATGAATACTAAGACTAAGGATAATCTTTGGTGGTTTTTGATATTGTATCTGTGTCCCTACTGAAACCCTCTAAGTTCATTGCATCAAATTGCTTTTTAGTCTTCAAGGCTTTGTACCATTTTGAAGATATGGACCTTGGATGCCCAATTACGAAACTGTTTATATTTGGATATGTATTCTTGATGGTATTTGAATGAAAAATGAATGAATGATGAAGACATTGTTCATGATTATCTGTTAGATGGAAGAAGGTTATCCATTTATTCAATGTTGGTGCAGATCTTTTAACAATTTTTTCAAGTGTTCCGATAGTTCAGATGATGTAAAGAGGTCAATTTTTTCGTGCAAGTGAAACATAAAACTTGCAATAACCTTTGAATAACTGACTACAGAAACCGTTTGTCTAACTTGTTGGTCGGATTTTTGCTCTTACCACCTTAAGGGAGTAGTCGCTACCTTTGAAGGGGACCCATACCACCCCATTTTCTATTTCGTACGGCATGTTGTTACGAGGATCATACAATCCCCCCTGGTAGTAAATTCCATTTAGATTAGCTGACTGACAACTATTGTACCACCAGCCTCCTCCAAAAAATTTTGCACAGTTCTCCTCCCATTTATCGTTATCTCTGTCATAAGTACTAAATTTCATATTTGCATGGGAGGTATATTCACTATCTAACGGCAGCCCTGCTACTAATGCATCCCCAGCATTTCCTCCATAACTGCCAATGTTTAGACGATAGCTTTCTGATTCAGAACTCACAGTTACAGTGTATTCAGCAAATGCCTCATTCCCTGACCAGTCCTCTAGCTCTATACGCAAGATGCTTTCCTTCTGTGTGAGTAAATGGAGGACTTCATTTCCCAGCCAGATGTTTCCATGGCCTTGTTTGTCAATGTTACCAAATCCCTGTCTGTAGTCATCCCAGGATCGGTTAAAGTTAGCTGATCCATTCATTCGCTGCTGAACCAGCACCCAACCACCCAGTTCAGTGCTCTGATCACAGTAAACTGTTACAACGTCAGCAGAGCCAGTAGGTTTTATCTTGAATAAACCATTTTCATCACCAGACGCATGCTTTTGCATGATGTCCATGCAATCTGGAAACAAACATTAAAAATGCACATTAAATTAGAAAAGGAGAGCATATGAACAGCAGTTTCAGATGGACACAAAGAAAAAAGCTACTGTTAAACATATATTCTATGCAATCTGATTGTCAGTATCACAAATTACATTCTCCAGAAGGCTTCTTAGATATTTTTAAAAATATCAAATTCCATACCCAGCATTCATTTAGACATTTATATACCTTACACTTTAGCAACCTATGAAATATTAATGTGTTTTTTACCGTGTTTGCAAAACAAGTAACAGACATCAATCAGAAATGCCTATCCATGGAACCATGTATAACACAGCTCATTGATTCAATCTGCATATTGACTCTATGGAAAAAAATGCAACAAATTTTAATTTAAATTATAATTAATCATACCTTTCCCAATGTAGCCTTCAATCTTCTGCACTTTATCAATGTTAAAGCTACGGGCCTGCAAATCCACACGCTCCTCTCCACTTTCATCATCAAAAGGCAAGTTTAGTTTCAAAGTTCTTTGGGTGGTACTTGAGGATTTTGAAAAGCCCTTAGAATCGTTTGTATTGGTGGACTGATGGCTACAGCTGCTGTTAACAGATTCAGCGTGAGGTGCATTGTCTTTAGAATTTGTCACCTCTTTGGTTGAAGGGCAGGCATGTTTTCTGTTGTTAGTCATTACAGAATTCTCAAAATGCCCCAAAGTTGAATAATCGGTGAAATCACTAGAGCTGCTGTTCTTTGTTTGAGCTAAATGAGCAGAAGAGCCTTCACTTGTTTGTTGCAACGGTAATTCTTTAAAATCTGTTTGGCCTGAATTGAGGATTGACAAATCAGAAGAAGCAGCTTGATTGACTGCCTTTGTGTCACCATGTTTGGTGAAAGTTTGATTTATGACAACTTTAGAACCAGATACAGAGTAGTTTGATTTGGTGGAATAAGAACTATATGAAGAAGTTGATTTGACTGAAACATTTATGAAAAGTGGCTCTTCAATCCTATTATCCAGGCTGCCGTGCTTTAGGGATACATACGTTTTCTCTGTGCTATTTAGTCCATGGGTTAAGGGCACAAAACTACCCTTCATGCTAATTGTATGATTGTCAACACCTTTGATTGTGGATATAATCTTTGGAGTCATTGGCGCAGAAGTTAAGAATGAATCTTCATAAAAGCCAGTATCTTGTTGTGAATTTGCATGTGGTGCATCATTTTCTATGGTAATTAATCTAGTGTGGAGTCTAGTTCTGAATGTAGTTCGTTCCTCAGATTTCTTCATCAAACTCAGTTTGAGCTTATGTATTGGCTTGTCATTCACAACCCTGTCCAGTTTTATGCCTGTCATTGATTGGAGGGATTTCTCCATTCGGACATTACTCTCTTTGTTGGCATTGTAAACAACTGACTTTGCGCAAGATCCTTTGCAAGATTGTATCTTGATGTCAATGTCAACCTACCAAAAAAAAAATTCAAATCAAGCAATGCCAGTCATTAATGGGAAGAATGAAATTTGGGGAGTTTCTATTTTACTCCTTGCATCACCAAAGCTTTACGGCCATGAAATTTCCAAACAGCAAGTAGATAGTGAAAGGGATAACTGATAATTCTCTTGTATGAATTATGTTGCCTAGTCATTACTGGAGGCATACATTGATAAGCAGCACATCAATAAACTATAAAAGGAAAATGTGGACTAACTTTAGATTATTGAATGAAATTAGTCTTTGGCAGTAGCACAAAAAATGATGGTAGTGAATTAGTAGCCCATTTTACACAATGCCCACTGATTTTTCCCATTAGCTGCCCTCAAGAACAAAGAGGCCACAGATGCAAAATTAAATGTGAGCAACATGAAACAGATAGTCAATGTAAGGTCTTTACACAGAGACTTGTGAAACAATGGAGTTCACTTCCAAGGTTAGCAATTGAGACAGAAGCATGTTAACTTTGAGTGGATAAGCGATGAAGGAAATATGGGCCAAGAGATATGAGAACAAGGTGGTGAAATGTGATTGGCAATCGGATGGAGGATAATTGCTATTATAAGTTATTGGGCCTATTTTCTCATTTTAATCTTTGGCTCTGATTTTCATAGAATGAGAGTGACTCTGCAAAGCAGATGGGACCTAATTCTGAGATTCCCACTCCCTTCCCAATGCCCCCGATTTTCACTGAAGATGGGTAAGAGTGTGGGTGATGATTCTTCACCCAATACTCCCAAACTGGCCAGCTCCATTGCAAATGATGCACCTCTGAGCACTGTGTAGTTTTAATGGAATTGGACCCACTTTTGATGATTCATGGTTTAACGCCCCTCAGAGCAGTTATGAACCATAGTCTGGGTTTAGGAGCCTTTTGAAAGGTTCCTTCATGTTCCTACCTTCCACCTAATGGTCCATGTCAAGTCATTGGCTACTACTGCCCATCACCCATACCCATGGAACCTTACAGATCCTACGCAAATATTGCAACATGTGCCCCACCCACACCAACCCTTCTAAAATCATTATGATGCTTGGTTAAAAACTGAAACTCTTATAATAGGATAATCTGAAGTAAGTTTGTCTATACAGGTCCAAAGTGTTGTTGACTTTGACACTTCTGAGGTAATCATTTGTCTTTTATTCCTCTAATTTTTTTTACCATTGTCTTAATGTTTATTTGCATAAGATTAAGGGATGTCAAGTGCTTAAAGCTTCTGTTATTGATACTTCAATGACACATTTGTCAATCAGCTGTTGTTTTCCAGAAATCAATGTTTTTTAAATCAATTTCACTCTTCCGGTGTCACCATATGATTAATTGTTTTTTTCATATAATGTACATTGTGGAAATTGGCATGGGAAATATAAGGGGCAAGGAGTGGAATGGAGCATGAGTTGGCATTGAGATAGCATGGGCAGTGAATGGGGACGTGACGGGGCAAGAGCTTGAGTGCCTGAAATGTAACCAAACACCTGGGACAAAGTCTAACAGAACCAAGGCAGATTGTGAAAGAGATAATAACCAGGCTACCCCAGTACTTAGCAGCTTCCGTTGCCACTTTGGATCTGTTTCTGTGGGTAATGGGCCTGCCACTATTCCATGCCCCTGTCGCTTGGCTGAAACAGGTTGCAAAGGAGCTTATATACTAGAATTGGGAAATTTCCTAAATTGAGCTATCTGTATTGGTAGTGAAAATCTAAACATTTATGCATTTCTTAGCCAAAATGAAATCATGAAACCCAGCTCCAAGAACATCTTATCAAAGGAAGGGAGGACTTTTATGATCCTTGGTACAAACATATTAATCAAATGATCAGGTGTCATCTAAGTTCAATATTTTAATTATAAAGACACTGATAACATATATTAAAGATAGTTAATTATAATCTGTTACATCTTGTGCCATTTATGTGTGGGGGATGTGTCAGATTCAGAAGGAGACCATAGAGGTTTTGAGTGTTTTATGGTCGAAGCTGATGTTATTATTTAACAAGTCAGCTCTCATACTGAACTCTAACTTGATGGATTTTTTTTATTTTAATGAAGTGGTCTTCCTTGAAATGTGAGCATGCAATGCCACAGATTTGGATTTAGCAATAAAACGGAAGTCTTTTACACAAAAGAAATGAAGATAAAATAAAATGAATCAAATTATTTACAATTAAAAAATGTTTAATGTTTTTGAAGCAAGTAGTAAAGATATAATTCTATCACTCCCCGCAGCATACCATAAGAATACCCAAACATCAGACAGAATGTCTTCTCTAGTTTTCGCTTGAGCTCCTGATGATGAGAATGTGACAGCCTCTTGCATATTTCACCTTGTAACTGAGATTTGGGTTTTGACATAACTCCTCCAGGGTTTTGACCAAACACCTCCAATTCACCAACAACTAAGAACTCGACAGAAATGCTAATCTGAAACTAAAAGAAAACTGTTTTCTCACCCCAAGCTATGGATGTTTAACCTAAACTCAAAAAACAATTCCAGAATCTGAGAGTGCGATGCATTGCATTGTTTACTTTGTTTGCTTGAAAATTCTCCCAATGGAAATGGAAGCCGACTGCTCTAAAACTACTTCTCTCAGACTGCATTTTTAAAGAGAAAGTATTATGGCTGAGGAAATACTTGCAGGTTCTTTCTCGAGGACTATTGACAAGGTGCCATGCAGGAGGCTGCTAAATAAGGTAAGAGCCCATGTTGTTAGGGGCAAGGTACTGGCATGGATAGAGGGTTGGCTAATTGGCAGAGACAGAAAAGGGGACTTTTTTCAGGATGACAGCTGGTGGCTAGTAAAGTTCTGCAGGGGTCTTATTGGGACCTCAATAATTCGGTTATACATTAATGATATGCACAAAGTGGCTAAATGCACTTTTGCTAAGTTTGCAGACAACACAAAGATAGGTGGATGGAGAAATAGTGTTGAAGAGGTGGCAGAGGCTGTAGAGGGACTTGGACAGACTAAGAGATTCCCTGGCCCCAAACACCTCATTTTCACCATGGACGTCCAGTCCCTATACACCTGTATTCCTCATGCAGATGGCCTCAAGGCCCTCTGGTTCTTCCTGTCCCACAGGCCCGACCAGTCACCCTCCACTGACACCCTCATTCTGCATAGCCGAACTCATCCTCACCCTCAACAACTTCTCTTTGGCTTCATCTCACTTCCTACAGACAAAGGGGGTGGCCAAGGGTAAACGCATGGGTCCTAGCTATGCCTGCCTCTTTGTAGGTTACGTGGAACAGTCCCTCTTCTGCACCTACACAGGCCCCAAACCCCACCTCTTCCTCCGTTTCATTGATGACTGAATTGGTGCCGCCTCTTGCTCCCAAGAGGAGCTCAAACAGTTCATCCACTTCACCAACACCTTCCACCCCAACCTCAAGTTCACCTGGGCCATCTCCAACACATCCCTCACCTTCCTGGACCTCTCTGTCTCCATCTCAGGTAATCAGCTAGAAACTGATGTCCATTTCAAGCCCATTGACTCCCACAGCTACCTAGAATATACCTCCTCCCACCCACCTTCCTGCAAAAATTCCATCCCCTATTCCCAATTCCTTCGCCTCCACCGCATCTGCTCCCAGGATGAGGCATTCCACTCCCGCACATTCCAGATGTCCACGTTCTTCAAGGACTGCAACATCCCCCCCACAGTGGTCGAGAACACCCTTGACCGTGTCTCCCGCATTTCCCGCAACACATCCCTCACACCCCGCCCCCAACAAAAACCGCCCTAAGAGGATCCCCCTCAACCTCACATACCACCCCAACAACCTCCGGATACAACGTATCATCCTCTGACACTTCTGCCATCTACAATCCAACCCCACCACCCAAGACATTTTTCCATCACCACCCTTGTCTGCCTTCCGGAGAGACGACTCTCTCCGCGACTCCCTTGTCTGCTCCACACTCCCCTCCAACCCCACCACACCCGGCACCTTCCACTGCAACTGCAGGAAGTGCTACACTTGCCTCCACACCTCCACCCTCACCCCCATCCCAGGCCCCAAGATGACTTTCCATATTAAGCAGAGGTTCACCTGCACATCTGCCAATGTGGTATACTGCATCCACTGTACCCAGTGTGGCTTTCTCTACATAGGGGAAACCAAGTGGAGGATTGGGGACCGCTTTGCAGAACACCTATGCTCGGTTCGCAATAAACAACTGCACCTTCCAGTCACGAACCATTTTAACTCCTCCTCCCATTTCTTAGACAATATGTCCATCATGGGCCTCCTGCAGTGCCACAATGATGCCACCCAAAGGTTGCAGGAACAGCAACTCATATTCCGCTTGGGAACACTGCAACCCAATGGTATCAATGTGGACTTCACAAGCTTCAAAATCTCCCCTTCCCCCATTGCATCCCAAAACCAGCCCAGCTTGTTCCCCGCCTCCCTAACCTGTTCTTCCTCTCACTTATCCCCTCCTCCCACCTCAAGCCACACCTCCATTTCCTACCTACTAACCTCATCTCGCTTCCTTGACCTGCCATCCTCCATGGACTGACCTATCCCCTCCCTACCTCCCCACCTATACTCTCCTCTCCACCTATCTTCTTTTCTCTCCATCTTCGGTCCGCCTCCCCCTCTCTCCCTATTTATTCCAGAACCCTCACCCCATCCCCCTCTCTGATGAAGGGTCTAGGCCCGAAACGTCAGCTTTTGTGCTCCTGAGATGTTGCTTGGCCTGCTGTGTTCATCCAGCTACCCGCTTTGTTATCATGACATTAATAGTTACTGTATTAGGGTTAATATTGTAAATAAAAATGGCAGACTTTGCAACTTTCAGAGTGAAAGCATTGCACTTTCAAAATGAATAATAAATAGACCGCAGTGGCTCACGAAGGCAGCTCAGAACTACCTTCTCAAGGGCAATAAGGGACGGGTAATAAGTGCTGGCCAGCCAATGATGTCCACTTCTCACAAATAAACGAAATAAAAAATTACCTCCAGTCTTGAGACAACCTTGAATTGTTCTAACATGTTATCTTTTAGTATTTTTAACTTGAGACTTTGATCGTTAGTTTTGTTCTGCAACATGGTAAGCCTGGAATTCAGATGATCCACCAACTGATAATAAGTGTCGCCAAGTCCTAAAAGATGACAAATAAATTCTTCTATTTAGTTTTTCATTGGGTTCTGCAAGTACATTTTTTAAATAAATTAGTAATTTGAACTAAATCCAAATGAATGTCGAAGCTGCATTTCCTGAATCTGAATTAATTGGGAGGGGAATTTTGTAGTTGCACAATCCTCAACGGATGCGCTATTGTGATAATCTGAGTTTGTGATTCAATTTTAATTTGTATGGAAATAAAAGCTGACACTTTTAAGAAACATGAACAGAGGAACGGCATAGTCACTCAGTGGCACAGAGCCAGGGATCTGGGTTCTATTCCACCCTTGGGCCACTGCCTGTGTGGAGTTTGCACCTTCTCCCAGTGTCTGTGTGGGTTTCCTCCAGGTGCTTGCAGTTTCCTCCCACACTCCAAAGATATGCAGGCTCGGTGGATTGGCCATGCTAAATTTCCTGTAGCATTCAGGGATGTGTAGATTAGGTAGGTAATGCGGGATGGGTGGGATGCTTTGAGGGTCAGTATGGACTTGTTGGGCCAAAGGGCCTGTTTCAACACTGTAGGGATTCTACGTTTCTATAAACCACTCACCACCTATCTTGCTTAGAGTCTGTCTGATTCTGTTGACAGCTTCAGTCGCAGTAATATGGGTATTCTCAAATGCTGTGGAATATATGTCCAACATCTGTCGAATTGCTTGGATCCTGTTATCAGTTTGTTGATTCTCAGTCTTGATTAATCCCTGAATTCTACACCCAGATGGACATTTAGAGCCCTATTGAATTTAGGCAAAATTATAAAATATTTTAGTTATTTGCAATGTATAATTTCTCAAAAAAATGAAGTGACAACTGCATTACTTACCCAGTCACAATTCATACAAATCTGCCATTTCTTCTCTGAACACTGAGTAGATTTAAATTGGTCGCCATTTCCAATGGGTTGAGGACCCCAAGGTGCAGGGGAAGACTGGGCCTGAATCTTCAATTGTAAGAAATCAATAAAAAGGGAATCCTTTGACATATTCGACACTGATCTACAATCATCAACCTGGCATGTTCCTTTGAACAAAGATAACAATGTGTAGAGCTGGATGAACACAGCAGCCAAGCAGCATCAGAGGAGTAGGAAGGCTGACGTTTCAAACCTAGATTAGGCCCAAAACATCAGTCTTCCTGCTCCTCTGATGCCGCTTGGCCTGCTGTGTTCATCCAGCTCTACACCTTGTTATCTCAGATTTTCCAGCATCAGCAGTTCCTACTATCCCTTGAACAAGGGATAACTTATGTGTGAAAATAACATATTCTCTTCAATAACAGACTCCATTGCTTCACGAAATTTACAATCATGATCAGACAGCATTTATGGCCTCACATAATAAAATGCATGAAATTCTTCTAAACATTGGATATATTTTCATGTTTTCACTGTTGAAAACAAGCATTTAAAAAATCCATGCATTTACAGTAAGAATACAGCACTACAGTAAGAAATAAATAGCTTCACTTCCATTGGGAAAAATTGCAGATAAAGTGGGAGCTTAAATCTTTTTGACTAGGTGTCAGAGTGGTAGAGCATGTCACCTTACTGTTGTTCCATCTTTGATTTCAAAAATTTTATAATTTAAAAATTTGAGCATTAAACATACTTCCCATGATGTCATATTAATTTGGAGTGAAGCTACTTGAAGTTATAGTAATAGGCAACTGCCTGACAAACATACTGAATTAAGAGACCAAATTGTACAACAGAAGCAAATAAACTCCATGATGGCTAATTTATAATATTAGGAAATAGCAGGTGGGAGTGTCCACTTCCTCCTTTCTTTGATCTTCTGGAGAAGGTTCAGTCTACCACCTTGGCTTTCTACCAGAATGGAGTAAGAATGCATTTGGAGCCAAGCCAGATTGTTATGAGATGACCTCTGTCTTCTGTCTGTACCTCAGGACACTTGATATTTCTTTGGAACCTCACTTCCATGTTCTACCCCAATTTTCACATCAATATGGACCCAAAACTACTTGACATGTGTGAAAGTAGCTGTATACATGAAGCCTTAACAACACATGAGATAATAATTGCGTATGTTTTATGCTCACTTCACTGGAGATGATAGTAATGACATCAGAGATTATAATAACCTTTGATTGAATATTTTGTTTTCCACGGAGATGATGTCATTATACTCATACGACAAAAACTGATTTTCCTTCAAAGATTGATTCTTATATTTTCCAAACCTACTTCCTGCTGCAAATCACAATCACAGTGCCCCTACATTCACAAGGACCAATCTGCAAAGGGATATAGCGCCCCATTTCACTTCATTAAATTTACCTAAATCAATACGGATTAATTGCCAACATGTTACAGAAAGACCATTACTTTTGAAGTGTAATGGGATTTGATTTATATCCCACTCTCAATACAGTTCACAACTCCTTCCTAACTTTGTTATGAAGGAGTTATTAGGTTGGCCTACTCTCAGGATATAAATCAGAGCCGCTGGATCTTCACAATGTATCCTCTGTGTATGACTTATTCATAAGGAAAACTTACCCAGTCAACTAACATGAAGCATACAAACAAACCAAAGGCTTGTTTAGCTCTCATCTTTCTAGTTCTGCAGCAAGGCTTTGAGGAAAAGTCACTTCTCTCTCCCTTACACCAAATTTCAAACCTACAAAATCGTGATCAGTCAGTGTTAGTGGGAAACCTGTTTACCTAAATTGTGGAGGCCCTGTTGATCATTTACCACCGAGGCCTTTCTGAAATTCTTGGGTTTTTTTTCTGATGCTTTGTTGACGCACCAAAGGTCAATAGATGCTAAAGCCTGTGAAACCTTTAAGCAACTACAACATGGAATTTCTGTGGCAACTCCACTATGTTTTTAATACAGATGGCTCAACAACAAGTATAGGTAATAGCACTGTGGTATTGTTGCTGTATGTATAAACCAGAGACCAATGTAATGTTCTGGAAAATTAGGCTTGAAATCCATCATGTGCAATTTGAATTGATAGTAATTTGTAATTAAAAATTCCTTCACTGTCGTTATCACAATATTCTGCAGTTATCTCCCTAAGGGCATTGTGGGTCACCCCACAGTACCATGGAGTGCAGCAGTTCAAGAGGCAGCTCACCACGACTTTCTCAAGGGCAACTGGGGATGGAAAATATATCAGAGATAATAGGAACTGCAGATGCTGGAGAATCTGAGAAAACACGGTGTGGAGCTGGATGGACACAGCAGGCCAAGCAGCATCTTAGGAGCAGGAAAGCTGATGTTTTGGGCCTAGACCCTTCACCAGAAATAGGGGAGGGGAAGGGGATTCTAAAACTCTCTCATCCTCTATCCATCTTCTATCCACCTCCCCCTCTCTCCCTATTTATTTCAGAACCCCTTTCCCCTCCCCCATTTCTGGTGAAGGCCCGAAACGTCAGCCTTCCTGCTCCTATGATGCTGCTGTTCATCCAGCTCAACACCTTGCTATCTCAGATTCTCCAGCATCTGCAGCTACTATCATCTCTGAAATATTTTTAACCCCACTGCAAAGTCTCTTCTAAGGATGCCTACCCTGAAGAAGTTACCCTCCTCCATCGAGACAAACCTCAGGGAATCTCTCTCCCACTGCAACTCTCTCGTCCTCTATCCATGGAAAATATATGCTGACCAGCCAGCAACACTCACGTTCTATGAGTTAACTAAAACAAAAAGTACAAGATGCAGACTGATGTTAGCCTATTAGTCAGTGCCATCATGACAATGCTCTTGAATCTGACAGTGTATCATAATCGGTCATATTTCAACCCATAACTGTACAGCCTTACTGGAGAACATTAGAGACACAAATGTCCATGCTGTAGAAGAGGATTTTAATATCAACTCACGGGATGTGGACACTCCTGACTTATGCCTTGTAGATAATGGACAAGCTTTGGGGGATCAGGAGGTGAATTACTTGATGTTGTACACCTAGCCTCTCAACTACCCTTGTAGACTTTATGTTTATGTGGCAAGTCCACTTGAATTTCTGATTAATGGTAACCTTGAGGATGTTGATTGTGGGGGATTCAGAGATGATGACACCATTGAATGTCATAGCTCGGCACTTGTGTGGTGTGAATGCTACTTGCCGCTTATAATCCCAAGCCTGGATATAGTCATGATCTTGCTACCTTTGAATACGGACTGCTTCAGTATCTGTGGAGTCACACATTGTGCTGAACATTACACAATCATCAGTGACTATCCCCACTTCTGACCTCATGATGGAGGGGTGGTATTGCTATGCTTACCACTATAAGGTCAACCTTCAGCGTTGAGCCATCACTTGGACCTTTGTGTGCTTCTGCAGAACACTGCATCTTGGCAGAGGACAGCAGACCGTGAAACTTCTCACCGCACTCATTCCAAGATCTTTTGTGGTTCACCTCTTGTCTTCAATGGTGGCAATCTCCTGCTATGCCTGGTTGGTCTCTGTGCACATGTTCTGCTGACCACTCAAACATGCTATCCTCGGCCAGGGTCTGGAGGTGTCACTCTTACTGATACATTGACACTGGCCACTTTGCGATATTTGGGCATGACAATGCAAAAAGCACACTGGTATATAAAACTTTCAGCTTTGATTGCTGCCATATATGATTTCTGCCTGCTTTCATACAGGACCAATATTCTCTAGTTCAGTAACACTTGTTATTGAGTATTGGAGGGCTATATGAATGCAGGGTGCTCTGATGTCTACTCCGATAACCCCAACATGGCAAGCTGTACTCCCCAAACATAAATTACCCTGGTGACTTACTCTCTCTGACTCATACGCTGGCCTGCAATGATCAAATGCCTATCTGAGACTTCTAGTCAAGGGTCATTTATCTGGCTGCACTCTGAATGGTGGGTAGCAAGAGATTAGGTAAAAGAGGCACAGATCCTGCTGGGTTGTTTGACAATTGTCTCCTGAGGTATTATACGGATCTGTTTAAGCCAGAACATTATGAATAGCTGATACTGATGTCTCTGTAACTATGGCTTGTGAAGCCTTTCCAACCTTAGCTTTCCAAACTGCACTCCTTCACTAAAAGGAAATTAGACTCCAGTAATCTCTAAACTCTCTAATGGGAGATCCATGATAGACAGTTCCTGCAGTGTAGGCAATTATTTGGGCAATTCTGACATTAATATGAACCTAACTCCTCTCATTGACATCTCCTCCTGGGATCAGCATTCTTCCAGGTTCTCCCTGGAAGAACACATTTTGGTTTGACAAGCACCTGCAACTTTTCTGTACTGATTTATTGTTACCTCATAATCCTTCACTAGAGCAATTTTTGTACCAGTCGGCACTTTTTAAGCATTTTCTTCTTGTACAGACAATAACAGTTGAACACCCATTCACACAAGAAATACCACAACCATTTCTTTTTCTTGGATTGTGAACATCCACAGAGCATTGCCTTCAGGGCCAAGTCATCGGACGTCAGTGACTAAACACAGCAGTATAAAATCAGAAGGATAAAATGTATGAACGAGAAAAGCCCATTTCATTAAATGTATTCTTTCTAGCATACATGGTACAATTTGCACATTCAAACACAACAAATATGATGAACAAGATCAGTAACCATAGTAAATATTCAGGAAGATAAAATGCCTATATAAGATAATCTGATCCAAAGATTAATTATTACAGCATTATGTTTTGAACCATGGACATTTATATTTTATGAATAGAATTTCCATGATTACAAAAGCACAGGAATTACTGTGTTCTGTGGATTTTGTAATGTTTTTCTGTGTTAACGTATCACTGTAGCCTTCAAATTCTATTGCGAAGTAGATACAGCATCAACTTTTTCTGAGTTAATGAACACAGTGTTTGTTACTTATTTTTCAGAGTTTATTTCACAAATATACTACTGTTTGTGTAAGAAATCAATATGTTTGGTCTAGACATGCTAATCTGCAAAGATGTCCTTTCAATCTTAAGTGATACCATAAGCTAAATAACTGACTGAACTATTGTCCAAGGCACTCATTAATTTACAGACCTTGAGCCTTGCTCCTTCATATAAAAAACAAATCAGGCTTTTTCAGTTTTCTCATGTGTTGATGTAAATCCACTGATGCCACTTTCCCAAAGGGAAATGTTTGAAGGAAGCTGTGAGGAAGGAATTCTATAGTAAGTGTCTTGCTTTCTGACTCCTCAGATCTTGACTACCATCTACAAGGCACAAGTCAGGAGTGTGATGGAATACTCCCCACTTGCATGGATGGCTGCAGCTCGAACAACACTCAAGAAGGTTGATATCATGCAAGACAATGCAGCTCGCTTAATTAGAACCACATCCACCAACATTCACTCCCTCCTCCACTGACACTCAGTAGCAGCAGTGTGTACTATCCATAAGGCGCACTGCAATAATTCACTATGGCTACCCATTCCATGACCACTTCCATCTAGGATGTCAAGTGCAGATAAATATGAACACCACCACTGCAAGTTTCCCTGCAAGCCTCTCATCTTCCTGACTTGGAAATGTATCATTGTCACTGGATGGAAATCCTGGAATTCCCTCTGTAAAGATACTGTGGGTCAACTTATAACACATGGACTGCAGCTGTTCAAGAGGGCAGATTTTGCCCCCACCTCCTCAAAGACAACTAGAGACAGGCATAGCCAGTGATACCCACATCCCATGTGTAAACAATATCCCTCCTCAAGAAAAAGGACCAAACTCCTTCTTTAATTAATTCACAGGATGTGGATGTCATTGGCAGGGCCAACATTTATCACTCTTCCCTACGAACCAAATACATTGCTGTGAAGTTGCACATCGGTCAAACCAGATAAGGATGGTGGATTTCCTTCCCGAAAGGACATTAATGAACCAGATGGGTTTCTCCAACAACCAGCGATGGTTTTGTGGTCATCAGTAGACTCTTAATTCCAGACTTTTATTGAAATCAGATTCCACTATCTGCCATGACATGATGTAAGCCCAAATCCCCAGAACAGCACCAGGGTCATGAAATCGATAGTTTATTGATAATGCAACTAGGACATCACTTCCCCTGCACCTTACCTCCCACTGCACACAGTACTCCTGATATGGTCTCATCAATGCCTCTTTTTATTTGCAATTTGATTAATTGCAAGCACAATTCCTTATTTTTACACTCCTTTCCTGTGGCAATAAACACCAAATTTCCATTACTTTCCTTATCATCTGCTGGAACTGCATGCTAACTTTCTACAGCTCGTGTACAAACACACCTAAGTTCCTCTGTACTGAAGCATTTTGAAATTTCTTTTCATTTAGGTAACAAGTTACCCCTTTTTAGTTTAGTGACCAAAATGGAAAATCCTCTCACCTATTTATGTTTAACTTCTCCTGGAGTGGGCCAAATTTTGGCCCATTCACCTAAGCTATCAAATCAATTTGTAAAATTCTTATGCAGAACAATTTACTTTCCCACCTATTTTTGTGTCATCTGCAAAACTGGCTCTGATATATTCTAACCTGCATCCAAATCATTAATATAGTGTGTAAATAGTTGGGCCCCAAGGATCAAACCCTCTGGCACCCCACTAGTTCAGTTTGCCAACCAGAAATAAACTTATTTATCCTGACTTTCTGCTTTCTGTTGGCTAGTCAATCCTCTATCCAAGCTAACATATTACCGTGAACCCCAAGTGATCATACTTTGTGTATTAACTTTTTGTGTGGCACCTTTTTAAATGCCTTCTGAAAGTCTAGAAACGCCATCTACTGCGCACCCATTGCCCACTTTGTTCATTACATAGAATCCCTTCAGTGTGGAAGCAGGCCATTCAGCCCATTAAATCCACACCAACCCTCCAAAGAACATCCAGCCCCATCCTCATATATTATTCCTGTAGTCCTCTATTTCCCACAGCTCATCCATCTACCCTGCATATTGCTTGACGCTGGCCAATTTAGCATGGCCAATCCACCTAAAATTCCCATCTTTAGACTGTGGGAGGGAACTGGAGCACCCAAGGGAAACCCATGCAGACACAGGGAGAATGTACAAACTCCACACAGACCAGTCACCTGAGGTTGGAATCAAATCCAGACCCCTGGCGATGTGAGGCATCAGCACTAACTGCTGAACCACTGTGTCACCCATCTTCAAAAAACTCTGGTAAAAGAATCAAACATGATTTCCCCTTCATAAAACCATGCTGACTGCAATGGATTGCACTCTGACTTTCCAAGCTTCATACTGCTAGTTCCTAATGATGGATTTCAACAATTTCCCAATCATAGACAGTTTATCAAGAAGTCATATGTAGTTGGGTGGTATAAAACAGGTAAAAATTTCTGCACATCCCTAACAGAAACATGGAGGTTTGGACAAATCAAATCCTCAAAATGATGACCAGAGCTGATTTTCATGAATATCCTTATTGTTAAGGACTGCAATTTCCTTTGTTTGCCACATGGGATTGATCAAGTGAATCTATTGGTTTCATTTCTTTTCAATTTGTTTATGGCCTAAACACTTCAATTCAGGCATGAGATGTTCATATTACTGTCTTTAAAAGATGAGCCACTGAGAGCACGTCTCAATGGTCCATACAGAGTAGTTAAAAAAGACTGGTAAATTAAGTGATCTAATTAACATCCCAGACTGACAGGAAAAGAAGTGGCTGTGGCACATCAATGTGTTGAAGGAGAAGGAGATGCCACAACTTTATGTCAGGTAGTAAGGACAGTGGAGAATAAAAGAAAATAGGAAGAAGGCCTAAACGTTTCCCAAATCAAAACAGCTACTGTGGAGTTAGCTAACACTGTTCTATTAAACAGGTTAGATGCCATGCTTCCATTTTTACAGGGAAAAAGAACAAATTAACCTGACAAGGTCAACTCTTGATCATCAATGAAGTGATAAAAGTTGTGACATTATCAAATGGTGCTTACCCAGCAATGACCTGCTTACTGACATTCAGTTTGGTTTGCTCCAGGGCCGTTTAGCCTCTATGTAATTCAAAGAGCTGAATTACAGAGGCGAGGTGAAAGTGACCCAGTACTGCGTACTCCCTCTAATTCTTTCTTCAGCACATGGATCTCTAAGTTTTCTGAAAGCAGCAACTTCAGAGACTTGAAACCAATGCATCGTCTTTCTGACCAACATACGTGGAACCTCAGAATGGCTGTGCAGCTTAGAGAGAGCACTGATGATTGCCTATTACATCAAGGTTCAAAACTAGCCCTAGCCAACCGGGGTCAATGGGAATCAAAGGGAAATCTGTTTGGAGTTGTAATCAGCACAAAGGAAGATGATTGTTGTTGCTGGAGTTGTTGTAGGTACAGGACATCTTTGAAGGAGTTCTGCATTGGAGTGTCCTGGGCAAAATCATCTCAGCTGCTTCTGCAATAAACTTCACACCATCATAAAGTCAAAAATGGGGATGTTCGCTGATGATTGCATAATATTTAGCACCATTTAAGACCCTTCAGATACAGACACAGTCCATTTCCAAATGCAGCAAGATCTGGACTATATCCAGGCTTAGATTGGTAAGGAACAAGTAACATTCACTGCCACACAATTACCAGATAATGACAAAAATAGAAATTGCTGAAAAAGCTCAGCAGGTCTGGCAGCATCTGCACAGAAAAATCAGAGGTAATGTTCTGGGGCCATTGATACTTCCTCAAAATGTTAATTTTGATTTCTCATCAGAGATGCAGCCAGACCATCTGAGGTTTTCCACCAATTTTTGACTTTGTTTCTGATTTACAGCATCCACAGATCTTTCTATTTGTGCCAGACAATGCCCATCTCCAAACACAGAGAACCTATCCATCGTCTCTTGACATACAATGAGGCTACCAACACTGAATTCCCCGCTATCAACATGCTGGAAATTACCAATGTCCAATAGCTGAAATGGCCCAGCCGTATAAATATTGTGAGGGCAAGAGCAAGCTAGGGGCTAAGAATTCTGCAGTTACCAACTCAATTTCTCACACAAAGAAGGTCGTCCACTATCTGAAAAAAACAAGTCGAGACTGTGTTGGAATACATTTTTTTTCATTTTCATAGAATCCCTACAGTGTGGAAACATTCCCTTGGGCCCAACAAGTCCACACCACCCCTCAGAGCATCCCACCCAGACCCATCTCCCTTTAACCCACCTAATGTACACCTCCCTGAACACCACAGGCAATTTAGCATAGCCAATCCACCTACCCTGCTCATCTTTGGACTGTGGGAGGACACCGGAGCACCCGGGGGAAACCCGCGCAGACACGGGGAGAAGGTGCAAACTCCACACAGACAGTCGCCCGAGGGTGGAATTAAACCCGGGTCTCTGGCGCTGTGAGGCAACAGCGATGACAACAAAATAAGCAATTTCTCGTTACTCAAGGACACGGCCCTTCAGCTGCCACCTCATTGACTGTTAATCCTTCACCATTTAATTCTAGCTAGTCCCATAGGCTAGTATTACAAGAAATGTTGTTGACAGCATATCTACCTAAAGAAGGTCCTTGCAGAACCTAGAGCCAGCTATAGGTATCTCCTGCAACTGACTCCTTCTCATGAGCATTTAGAAATTGGCAAGAAATGCTGATTCAGCCAGCAATTCTTGCATCCTGTGAATGAAAAGAAAAATGGAAGGAAGTTGGTGGTGTTGAGTCAATGGCCTGGAGGAGATGGCATGCAGCAGTCAGGCAAATACAACCTCTGCAGTAGTTGCTCACCAGGGGAGAGGATGGCCTCGTGACATTGTTGCTGGACTGTTAATTCGGAGACCCAGGTAATGTTCTAGTCTGCTGTGTTTGAATCCCACCATGGCAGATGTTAGAAACTGAATTCAATAAAGAATCACAAATTAGAGTCGAGTGATGACCATGAATCCATTGTCGATTGCCAGAAAATTCCATCTGGTTCACTCATGTCCTTCAGGGAAGGAAACTGCCATCCTTACCTGGTCTGGCCTACATGTGGCTCCATAACCACAGCAATGTGGTTGACTCTTAACCACCTTCTGGGCAATTAGGGATGGGCAATAAATATTAGCCTGGATATAAATGCCCTCATCCTCCAACTGAATTTAGAAGAAAACCTTGTTTCCGACACTGGGGCAGATGGACTATTGTGGACTTTCCATAGGAGGAAATACTCATTGTTACTGTGTAATAAAGGGTACTAAAGGGGTACACTGAATTACTGCAAACATGGAGAGGGACAACAAGAGAACCATGGATATGTAGATTCATTGCACCATCAACTATCAATATTCTATAATAACTATTATACTATAATTACTATTATTTTTAGCTAAATTCATTCATTCACTCATACATTTATGGGTCAGGGAATGCCACCATTGCCAAGGACTTTTGCCCATCTACCTGCTCTCATACCACAAATCTATCAAGATTCCAGCAAGATGATCTGTTCAGCACAAACGCGCAGAGGCTCAAGTGACAATTCACATTTATGTGCTGCAGCTAAGGGGTGAGACCTGCCACATAGCTGTACAATTGTGTGGAACCATGTATGTTCAAGCTGCTCCTGAATATGCACACATCATGCATGAATCGCACCTTTAGATTCAAAGATATTGAAGCATCCTCTCCCTGTCTGCTTTGCGTATCAGGCTGGCATTACTTACGGTTTAGGAGTTCCTCGAACTGCGAAGAGGTGGCCCAGTCTGGGTGTGGTGTTGAGAGGTGATGATTTGGAATGTAAAAGAGCCAGCCATGGACATAGCCAGGATACCTGTCTGACCATATCAAATTGTGATGAAGGTGCTGGTAAAGGAATCTTGGAACAAGATCTTAGTGGAGGTTTACTGAGCACAATGGGGCATTGACATGGTCAGGAGTCTGAGAATTGGGTTGTATGATGTGAAATGTGTGAGCATGGTCAAAGGTAATGGTGTACCTCAGAGAATACTCACAGAATGTGAAAGCTGTGTTGAAAACACCCATTTTTGTGTTCTACACCAGTCCCAGCTCTTCTCTCTCACTCATCTGATCCAGATCATTCTTCGGTTATCAGGAGCACGAGGGAATATCCAAGGAGGCAGCATCACCTCTAGCTAATCCACTCTGCCAACTCCCACATGTGACGATGCTGTCACTTTGAAAGATTATTTTGTCAGTTTTTTTGAAGAGAGTTTGTACAGATGTACAAAACTGGCTACTGAAGACAGCTTAAGTAAACAGCTCATGAGGCCTTTGGGTTTTTTTTAACAGCCTGAATGGGTGTGGCCAGCTCTCACCGATCCAGATTTCTGGGTTTCGTGTTTTTTTCAGTCGCATCAGAAGCTGTTTAGGATCTCAGATGAGTTGGCAGCTTCAGTAAGTGACTACTAGCTGCTATTTCCTCTGAAATTTCTCTTGATGTTTTTTCCTCCTGGATTGCAGAACTGCACATAAGAATCTGTGTCTGAATTTGCCTTTTTGCCAAAGGTGTGTTTATGGGATGTTACTATTTTGGAACAGTTACTTAGTAGTACATAATGTATCTATTATTTGGTTAAGTTTTCCAATGGCTATGTTTTTCTAAATTCCTGCTTCTTTTGTTTGTATTTTAACTGTAGTGTTTAAATACATTGTGTTTTGCTTAACTTCGAATAATTTGACCAGCTGCATCAGATCTAGAAAAAGCACTTCTTATATATCTTTAATATAAGAAAATGTTAAGGTCTAGGCTATCTCCTTAAAATATTTTGAGGAGGTCTGGTCTGGTCCATAATAGACACAAGCACATTAAAAGGATGCTACACCCAGTGCGAGTTGGTGGTACCACCTCAGAGTGAAGAAGTGGGTATATGAGTCATGGATATCTGGGCAAAGGCTTCTTCAGAGATTTAGAGGAGAGTCACAATTGGTAAGGAATATAGAACCTTCAGAGTCACCTTTTGTGGCGCAGTATTTACTGTAACTTTATTGATAAAAGCACCCAAAGAAATTACAAAATTGCTAGACATAGGAAAAGTGCAGGTGAATCAGCTAATAAAGATAAATGGAAACGATTCAAGGATTTGGTGCTTCTCAGGTACAGGATGTCCTCTAAGGAAACAAAATTATCAATTCAGGGAATCTGGGTTAAAAGTAACTCATGCCTTCATTCGCACTAGACACACATGACAACAGAGTTGTGGTAATCAAAAGAGCGAAGTTAGGGTTTTGCATTGGAATCGGTCCTTTACTGTGGTCTCTGTCAGTTTGGCGTTAGCATATGGCAAGTTCATTTCTGTTTTGAACTTTTACAGCTTAAAAACATTCACAATATAATGAACTGGAAGTCAAATTATATGAATGCATTGGTGATGATTTTGTTTGAATTAATTAGTAATCGCCTCTTCGTGATTCAGACTGCTCTATCTGTCCCATCCTTTGTAATTCATTGTATTTTGTTGCTGGGATGATTTTCATTGTGGTCTCTTTCAGGGAGTACCAGCGACTGTGCCACGTTGCCCAAATAATACCATTGTCAAACCCATAGTCCGATGCTGTGTAATTGCCACCTGAAACAAAGGCAAATAAATTTTATTTCATTGCAGTGGGAATGTCACGAAAACACAGTGAATCACAAAATATCGCTCTGGTTTTCTTTCCACCATTTCTCCTCAGAAAGTGCGAATCATTTATAGAAAGTAACCAAATCAATTCAAAAAGAATTCAGGAAAAACATTTCTGCCCAGAGAGCGGCCAGGATTGAAACCACCATGTAGAGGAAATTAGCATAAATATACTTGAGTGGTTTTGGGACTGGAGTAGAGAGATGTTGAATCACAATTGATCCTTCCCACTTTCCATCCCCTTCATAAGCAGCAGAAATCTGGGCTGATTTGTCCCCTCCAATCTCATAACTATTCACTTCAGTTGTGACACTCACTTCTGTCCTGGCTGAGGTCAGTCCCTGACACACATGGGAGACTGAATGGTAGAAATTCCTCTTGTGCACATTTGCACAGTTCATGAAGGTGGTGGCTTAGGGCCAACCTTCTCTCAAAGTGGTGAAATAAATCTGGACGTTTTTCACCTCCTCCCCAAGGTTTGGCCTGGATTGCTGAGAGTGATTTTCAGCAGCGATCTGCCTGTTCTCACTTCCAAATGAACAGGTGGGCTCGAGAATTTGAAGGTGCTCCTTAGTTGACCCCATTGATTGCCAAGGCCCACTTTGACTAATTGAACAGATTGTCTACCTCCTGCCACCAGGGTGCTGTTTAATTCAGCAAATTGCAAATAAAGTCCCTGACTACAATTTTAGTGTATAAATAGGCATGTTTTTTTTTGTGTACACTCTGCCCATTTGTACCACAGGTTTAGTGGCTGAAAATTGGCCAGTAACGAGCTAAGGAAATTATTCAAGCAATTTCTGTGAGAGCGTTTGTCCTGGGCACCAATAAAAAAAATTCATCCTGCTGCGAGGCACCTCCCACCTTGCATCCTTGGATCACTTCTCCTGTCAGGAATGACAAATGCACAAACAATTCGAATCTCTATCCTAACCACAACTGCCGAGCAGCAGGCAAGTGCCTGTTTGTGTACCCTTCTGCTAGATGGGCTATAAGCTTCTCCACAGGAGTTGGGAGGTCATGTTGCAGTTGTATAGGATATTGGTTAGGACAGTTCTGGAATAGTGCGTGCAATTCCGCTCTCCCTACTAAAGGAAAGATGTTGTTAAACTAGAAAGGATTCAGAAAAGATTTATGAGGATGTTGCCAAGGTTGGGTTGTTTGGCCTATATGGAGAGGCTGAATAGGATGGGGCTATTTTCTCTGGAATGTCATAGGCTGAGGGGTGACCTTACAGAGGTTTATAAAATCATGAGGGGTATGGCTTGGGTGAATAGCCAAGGTCTTTTCCTTGGGGTTGGGGGTCCAAAACTAGAGGGCATAAGTTTAAGATGAAGGGGGAAAGATTTAAAAGAGGCCTAAGGGGCAACATTCTCACACAGAGGGTGGTGCGTGTAAGGGATGAACTGCCAGCAGAAGTAATGAAGGCTGGTACAATTACAACATTTAAAAGGCATTTGTTTGAGCATATGAATAGGAAGGGTTTAGAGGGATTTGGGCAAAATGCTGGCAAATGGTACAGGATTAATTTAGGACATCTGGTCAGCATGGACAAGTTGGACCAAAGAGTCTGTTTCCATGCTGTACAGCTCTATGTCTCTACGATTTTTGCGGTTACCATCCTTTGCTGTTAACTTTACAAATGCTTATAACAGAATATGTCTTGTTGTTAATTTTGTTCCTTCAGGTTCATGTAGGAATAGTATAAGGACCCTCATTTAATGCTCTGCCTGCGAACCAAAAGTGTGCATTGATTGCAATCACAGATTATCTGTAATTCAGAATTCAACCAAAGAGCTTCAACTGGGGCACATAGTTGCTGTATTGTACAGACTGCCAGGATATGAGTGCGATATGCCAATAAGCCTCTGTCTGTTCCTTTCCCGAACAAAACAGTGGCAATGGCACAACATTTTAATGAAAAGTTGTTGACCTGAAATATTAGCTCAGTTTCCCTCTTTGCCAACACTGCCTGACTATTTCCAGCATTTTCTGGTCCTATTTCAGATTTCCATCGTCTGCAGTGTTCTGCTTTAGCAGTTTATTTCTTTAGCCTCTGTAATGAATTGCTGTTTGGTCAATTTCATAGGAAATGTTCAGCAGGTCTGGCAGCATCTGTGAAGGAGAAAACAGAGTTAACATTTTGGGTCCAGTGACTCTTCCTCAGAACGTTAACTCTGTTTTCTCCTTCACAGATGCTGCCAGACCTGCTGAGCTTTTCCAGCAACTTTGTTTTTGTTCCTGATTTACAGCATCCGCAGTTCTTTTGGTTTTCATAGGAAATGTGTTTGAGCATTGTTCACAAAAATATACAGTGGATGAGAAGTTTTACCTTTGTGATATATGCCATTAAGATTTCCTGCATGACATTTGTTCATCCACCAGCCGCTTTGATCTTGTTCAGCACAGTTGCCTTCATACTTATCATTATCAAAGTCACTTGTGCTAAACTGCATAAAGTTGTGTGATGTATAGAATCTATCACTGGGATCATCTCCAAAGTCAAAACCAGCAAAGGCATCTCCAGCATCTCCTCCCAGGAACATGCCATAACGCAATCGATATTTGTCCTCCTCACTTCCCACTTTAAAATCCAAATATTTAGCATGTCTGGAGGGAAAGAGAAATTAGTCAACACTCATCCAATGCAGTAACAATCCTTTGCCCTTCTGTAGTATAAACATAGCAGAATCAAGCTTCACACCCCAGGCATCAATAGCCCACTACATATTTGGTGCAGTGAGGAGCTGAAAGGATACATGTGCTGTGAAAATGTAAACGCAAAGTTGAAAGGCCTGCATCTAATAGGACTCTCAGCCAGTTGACTTTTGCACTGGAAAAATTGGATCTTCTGGGAAAAAGATGTTCCAGACCAAAGATGGGCAGGTTCGGTGGATTGGCCATGGTAAATGTGGGGATAGGGTAGGGGTCTCGGTCTGGGTTTGGAAGGCCAGTACATACTTGATGGGCTTAATGGCTTCTTTTTGCACAGTATGGATTCTAAGATTCTATGAAAATGAGAACTCACTGTTCAAAGTGTGTGGTATTCTTAATTCTGTGATAATGTCTCTGTGTTGTTCTCAGAGATGGTAAGGGTATTTAATCTGGCAGTGTGTGAGCAATCTACCTCTTCCCCACCTTCAGTCTGTGATCGGACTTTCAGTCCAGCCATTGATATTTGAGACTTTTGTGTGGCCAATGAGCCCAAAAGCAGGTAAGGCTTTTAAGACTCTGAGAAAATGACAAGTAAACCTCTGCAAGCTGTTTGTAATATTCTAGAGTCAGAAGTCACACGACACCAGGTTATAGTGCAACAAGTTTATTTGGAATCATGCAAGCTTTCGCAGCGCAGAGCTCCAAAATAAACTGATTCCAAATAAACCTGTTGCACTGTAACCTGGTGTCATGTGACTTTGTCCACCCTAGTCCAACACCAGCACCTCTACATAATAACGCAGAGGTGATATTCCAGAGGTGACGGTGGGTACAGGTGGGGAATTCTTGTTTAAAGACCTTCAGTACCTGATGGAGGTACCCAGCATCTCCCAGAAGGGAGAGGAGTTGTGGAGAGTTAAACTGTCCCATTGTTACCCACACTGCTCCTCTCTCCCCAAATGTGGCTTTTCTCTGGCCTTGATGGCTCCTTGACCTGAAGCTCAGGCAGTTGCTGTAATCCCTGGTCTCTGATTGGCTAGTAACTGTTGGTGGGTGGAATTTTCATCTGTGGTGCCTTTGATTCAGAGAAGGTCTGCCAGTCACTAAAAAAAATTCCAGCACAACAATTTATACCTAGTGGGAACACACAGCGAAGAAAATGCAGGTCTCTCACTGGCTAACAGGCAAGACCACCCCACCACTTCCATTTAGAGTCTGCTCATTGCGCAGTTTTTCAACGCTATTGAATTGGTAACGGGTCTGCTCATTGTTGCACTGAAGCAAAGTGAGAACGGCAGACAAAGCTGAGGCACATCACACTTATGCCATTCAACTGCCATTTTAAAAAAATTCAATCATAGGATGTAGGCACCACTGGCTAGGTCAACATTTATTGCCAATCCCTAATTGCCCAGAGGGCAGTTGAGAGCCAACCATATTGCTGTGGGCCAGACTGAGTAAGGATGGCACTAAAGTGCATTGGTAAGCCAGATGAGTTTTTCATGACAATCAACAATAGCTTAATGGGCACCATTGTACAATTAATTCCACTTTTTTTTTGAAATCAAATTCCATCATCGGCTGTGGCAGGATTTGGACCAGGCTTCCCAGAACATTACCTATTGCCTTCCCTGAGAGGAAGAGACCATCTCCCCTTAATGTTCAATGATGTTACCATTACTGAATCCTGCACTATCAATTCCCTGGGCATTACCATTGACCAGAAAATTAACTGGACTGGGCAAATAAGTACTTCAAGAGCAGGGGCAGTGGATGAGATTCCTACTATGTGCAACTCACTTCCTGATTGTTCAACATCTGTGCACCATCTACAAGGCAGAAGTCAGAAGTGTGATAGAATACTCCCATTTGCCTGGTTGAGTGCAGCTCGACCAACACTATTGGAGCTCAGCATGAGCCCAATATAAGCAGCCTGCTTGGTTGGCTCCACAATCACCAACATCCACTCCCCCCAACATCAATGAATATTGGCATCAGTGTGTACCATCTATGAGATGCTTTGCAGCAACTCGCCAAGGCTGCTTTGACACCACTTTCCAAACCCATGATTTCTACTAGGAGAAGGGCAGCTGATGCATGGAAATATTACTACCTGCAAGTTTCCCTCTCAGTGACTCACTATACTGACTCAGAAATATGCTGTTTTTACTGTCACTGGGTCAAAACATTGGAGTTCTCTTCCCAGCAGCATTATGAGCATACAAAAGCAACAGCTGTCCCAGAAATAGCTGATCAGCAACCTCTCAAGGGCAATATGATCTGACTGAGCTAGCAACACTCATTGCCCATGAAAGATTTTTAAAAATATATCATAGTATTTATATTCAGACTATTGTATTGGTGCTGTGGATTGTTGATGTATTTGAGTGGAGGATGCTAGAGGGCAGAAGAGAAAGTAACAGTTGGAGTGATCTCTTGTCACTTGCAATGAGCTGTTAATGTGATTGACAGTGCAGTTCTGGAAAAGGCCCAAGAGAGCCAAGTTGATTAAAGAATGATAACATGAGAATGGACCAGACAGAAGGAGTTCAGACTGAGAGTAACCTCAACTCAAGCCAGTGAAATAAAATTGTATAGCAGTTTCAACAATGCTAAAAAATCCACAAAAAAACCCACAATATTTGGCACTTCAACAAATGATTGTTACGTTTAACTACTATTGTTGAGTGAGTTTTTTTTAATCCTTATGAATTGTACCAGGTATTTTTTTTTGCTTGCAACGATAAATCAATGATTACCTCCGTTGACCTGACCAGTCCACCAGGTCTATTTGGAGTACAAGCTGTTTATTGGTCTGTGTAGTTAGTAAATGTATTTTCTCATTCCCAATCCAGAACTCTGCGTTCCCACCAGGTGACAAGTATCCAAACCCTTCCTTATATGGAATCCAGTTTCTGTTAAATTTCACACTGCCGTCAAGTCGCTGAAAAAAATTAGAGAAGCATTGCCTGATCATGCCTTGCACCAAATTGAGAAAGGTTTGTTTGTCAATAACATCAACATGGTGTGACATACCCTTTGGATCACTGTCCAGCCTCTCCCTAATTCATCAATCTCACAATAAACTAGGAACTGCTGCCGAGCTTTCTCTGGTTTGATGTAGTACAGGCCACTTGTTGTAGCACCTTTGTCAGCAATCTCTTGACAGTCTGAATAGGATCAGATTACAGAGCTTGTAACTGAACCACATTTAGTGTAACATTTTGTCAAACAGCTCAATTTTTCAGAGTTGGAACACTCCGAAATTAATCATTGTTAATAAGCCTACCAACTTATCATTAACATAATATAACTGAGGTGCTTCAAAGAACTATTATCAGAAAATATTTAACCTTATGTCACACGTAGAAATTTTAGGCCAAAGAGGTCATTAAAAGTATGTGTTTAAAAAGGAAACAAAAAAGTAAGATAGTGAGGAAATTTCAGGGCTTAGAACTGAAAGCACAATGATCAATAATTAGATTAGATTACCTACAGTGTAGAAACATGCCCTTTGGCCCAATAAGTCCACACTACCCCTTGAAGCATCTCACCCCCCTATACACTATGGGCAATTTAGCATGGAGAATCCACCTAGACTGCACATCTTTGGACTGTGGGAAGAAACTGGAACACCCAGAGAAAACCCACACAGACACAGGGAGAATGTGCAAACTCTGCACAGACAGTTGCCTGAGGCTGGAATTGAACCCAGGTCCCTGATGCTGTGAGGCTGCAGTGCTAACTACTGAACCACTGTGCCACCCCATAATATGGCAAAGGAAATTGGGAATTCAAAAGAGGACGGAACTGGAGGAATGCAGAATTCTCAGGTTACAGGACTGGAGGAGATAAAGGAAGGTGAGACCATGATTTGACTTGCGCACAAAGATGAAAATTTTAAACTTTAACCATATGCTGAAAGTAGAACCAAGTTATGTTGGTGAGTCAACTGATAGTGAATAAAAGGGATTTGTTGAAAGTTAAGATGACAAAACTTTAAACTACCCAACTGAAGAGAGTCACTATTGAACAGGGGATGCTAACCTTGCCCTGTGATTTCATTTATTTGAACAGTGTCACGGCATGGCTCACTGCACCTGTCCTGAAGTTGTTGGGTTATCCTCTTTAAATCAATGATAATTTCATTGTTCGATACTAAAAGCTGTTCCAAATCTCTGTAGAAAAATAAAAGACCACTGCATGATCATCTCTCGAAAAAAAACAATAAAATTAACAATAATGACAGGATCTTAACAAATCAAAACAAAAATTGAAATTTAGATAAAATTAAAAGACGGGTTATCATTTCTGACAGACTTTTGGTAGAACTCTTTCATGCCTTTCTGAATCCTGGAAATGGAAGTTAATTCTTGAAGCGAGCATTGAGAGCTTGCAGGGAGCTCTGGTTGAAAAATTCTTGCTTGGCTTTTTGATTTTCCATTCGTTATCAGCATCAGACCTCATTGGGCTTGCCCATTTTGACAATCCACCTCAGGATCTTCTCAGTTTAGACAGGTTTGGAGTCAGATGGGGAAGAGCCTAATCATTCCATTTGTTTCAGAGCCATAATGTCCATGTCATTGAGGCCCACAGCTCAGAAAATAGAAAGGCTCTTTGGTCCATCAAGTCTGTGCCAATCAAAAGCAACCAGCAAACTATGTGCTTTACTGAACACTTCTCAATATGACGTGCATACCCTCGTAAAACTAAAAAACTGTAATATAGTTTGGCTCTGAATGGTTTAAATTATACAAGCTCAGTGGGATATAAGTTTCTAGCTTTAGAATGTAAATCGGTTAAGACTGCACACAGACAACTTTACCTGATGGGTGCCCCTGTGAGGCTGCCTTAGATCTGCTGGTTTCCAGATGTGGCAGTGCCAGTGTTGGACTGGAACGGACAAGGTCTCCAGATGGTCACAGGCTGTACCTATCCCAGAGGATACTTAAGGGACCCCTCACAAAAACATTGATGTACTGACTCTGTTGTAATTGCCTGCAAAGTTTAAACTACCATGTACAATTCCCGGTTTCTTGAAACATATAGAAAAGAATCTCTGATGTTGACTTAGAAACATTGAAATAAGAAGCAGGTGTAGGCCATTTGGTCCACAGAGTCATTTCTGCTGTTTAAAATGATCATGGTTGATCCTCTATCTCAACGTCATCCTCCCACTCTATCCACATGCCCCTTGACACCTTTAATGTCTAGAAATCTATTTCTTTCTTGAATATGTTCACTGACTTTGTCGCTACAGTCATCTGTGGTAGAAAATTCCACCAGCCTCCAAGTTAGGAGATTTCTCCTCATCTCTGGTCGACATTGTCTACTTTGTATCTTGAGACCATACAAGGACACCCAAGTCCAATCTATCACTAATTAAATAACACTCCACTGTGTCTTTTCCGACTGAAGTGGACAACTTCATATTTATACACATTGTACTGCATCTGTCATGTGTTTGCGCTCACCCAACTTGTCTAATTTACCACCAAACCTCTTTGCATCTTCTACCACTGACTTTTCTGTCATCTGCGAACTTGAAAATAATCTACTTGGTTGTCTCACCCAAATCATTGACTTTTGTTGAATAGCTGGGCCCCAATCACTGATCCCTGCAGGCTATCGATTGTAAAAGCCTTCCACTACAAAGCTGACCCATTACTTCCTACTCTTTGTGTTCTCACTGCTAACCATTTCCTAATGCATGACAGTATATTACCACCGATCCACTATGCTTTGACTTCACACATACCCTCTAATGTCAAACTTTCCAAAAAGCCAAACACACTACATCCAAGGAGTTTTCCTCATCTATCCTACTAGTTATGTCCTCAAATAGGTTTCTTAAATATGATTTCCCCTCGATAGGCCTATGTTGGTTTTCTGTAATATGACTGGTAAGAAGACAGTGAGAAAAGAGCTCAGTCTGAGACTGGTACAGTTAAGAAGAGGATTAAGTCAAATAGTCAGGGCAGGCAGGAACAAAGCAGAAAACGAGGTAGGGCTGATATATTAAACAACATTTATTTCAATGCAAGATGCCTAACAGGTAAGGCAGATGAACACAGGGCATGGCTAGAAACATGGGACTGTGATATCATAGCAATTAGGGAAACATGGCTCAGGGATGGACAGGCCTGGCAGGTAAATGTTCCAGGGTATAGATACTATAGGAAGGATAGAACGGGGGACAAAAGAGGAGGGTAAGTGGCGTTTTTGATTAGGGATAACATTACAGCTGTACATATGGAACATATTCCTGGGAATACAGCTAGGGAAATTATTTGGGTGGAACTGAGAGATAAGAAAGGCTTAATCAGCTAATTGGGATTGTACTATAGACCCCCACCCCCAATAGTCAGCGGAAAATTGAGAAACAAATTTGTAAGGAGATCTCAATTAGCTGAAGAATAATAGACTGGTTACTGTAGGTGATTTTAACTTTCCAAACACAGACTGGGATTGCCATTGTGTTAAAGGCTTGGATGGAGATGAATTTATTAAGTGTGTACAATAAAATTTTCTGATTCAGTATGGGGATTACCTATGAGAGAAGGTGCAAAACTTGACCTACTCTTGGGAAATAAGGCAGGGTGGACGACTGTAGTGTCATTGGGGGAGCACTTTGGGATCTGTGACCATAATTCTATTTGTTTTAAAATAATGATTGAAAAGGATAGACTGTTTCTGAAAGTTAAAGTTCTAAATTGGAGAAATGCAATTTTTGACAGTATTAGGCAAGAACCTTCAAAACTTAATTGGGGCAGATGCTCGCAGGTAAAAGGACAGCTGGAAAATGGGAAGCCTTCAGAAAAGAGATAACGAGAGCCGAGAGACAGTATGTTCCTGTTAGAGTGAAGGTCAAAGCTGGTAGGTGCAGGGAATGCTGGATGACCAGACAAATTGAGGTTTTGGTTAAAAATAAGAAGGAAGAATATGTCAGGCATAGACAGCAGAGGTTGAGTCAATTCCCAGAAGAGTACAGGGGCAGTAGGAGTATACTTGAGAGGGAAATCAAATGATCGACAGAGCTAAGCAATCCCACAAGCGACAGATCAGATATAAGCTCTGCAGTCCTGCTACGCTCGGAAGTGAATGGTAGTGGACATTAAACAATTCACTGGAGAAGGAGGCTCCACAAATATCCCCATCTCAGTGATGGAAGAACCCAGCATATCAGTGCAAAAGATAAGGCTGAAGCACTCGCTGCAATCTTCAGCCAGAAGTGCCCTGTGGATGATCAACCTCGGGCTCCTCCGTTGGTCCTCAGTATTGCAGATACCAGTCTTTAGCCAATTCAATTTACTCCACATGATATCAAAAACCAGTTGGTGACACTGGATACTGCAAAGGCTATGGGCACCAACAACATTCAGGCAATAGTACTGAAGGCTTGGGCTCCAGAACCTGCCACGGCCCTATCCCTGGGAGCCATCAACAGTACTATCAAGCAGCACCTGCTCAGCAATAACCTGCTCAGTGACACCCAGTTTGGGTTCCGCCAGAGCCACTCAGCTCCTGACCTCATTCCAACCTTGGTGAGGTGAGAGTGACAGCCCTCTATATCAAGTTCACAATGGATCAAGAATGGTATCAAGAAGCCCAAGCAAAACTGAGTCAATAGGAATCAGGCGATAAACCTCTCTGCTGGTTGGAGCCATACCCAACACTAAGGAAGATGGTTGTGATTGTTGGAGGTCAGTCATCTCAGGTCCAGGGCATCTCTGCAAGAGTTCCACAGGCTGGAGTTCTGGGCCCAACCATCTTCAGTTGTTTCATCAATGGTCTTTCGTCCATCATAAGGTCAGAAGTGGAGATGTTCACTAGTGATTGCACAATATTCAGCACCATTCGTGACTCCTCAGATACTGAAGTAGTTTGTGTCCACATGTAGCAAGATCTGGACAATATCTAGGCTTGGGCTGACAAGTGGCAAGTAACACACAACTCAAATGCCAGGCAATGATCACCTCCAATATGAGACAATTTAATCATTGCCTCTTGACATTCAATGGTATTACCAGATTGAATGTTCAATATCAACATCCTAGGTATACCATTGACCTGACTAGCCGTATAAATACTATACCCATACCTAAGTACAGGTAAGAGGCTTATAATCCTTCGTAGATTACCTCTCTTTCTGACTCTCCCAGAGCCTGTCCACCATCTATAAATTAGGAATATGATGAGATACTCACTACTTGCCTGGATGGGTGCAGCTCTAATAATACTCAAGAAGCTTGACAACATCCAGGGCAAAGTAGCCGCTTGATTGGCAACACATCCACAAGCATTCACTCCCTCCACCTCTGACACTCAGTAGCAGCAGTGTGTACTACCTACAAGATGCACTGCAGTAATTCACCAAAGATCCTCAGACAGCACCTTCCAAACCCACAATCACTACCACTTTGCATGACTGAGCACTGTGACAGTGAGGAAAGAGTCTGGAGTCTGCAGCCTCATCCAGTTCATGAGCTCTGTGTGTGTCCATGAGCACACAGGTGTCTATAACAGCATGACAATGAACGTTACCAGTACTGCCGGGAGTACACTGTTAAAGGATGGAAGTGTCCTACAAGTGGATTGGAAATGTGCTTTAAGAGTTCTTAGAGGCTGACACATATCAGATGCCAATGCCTGTGGACATGATGTACATTTCACTGGTGCCCATGGGATGTGCCCTGGGGTGTTGTTCCCCAGTGTCCAATGTCAATTCACTGGGAGCAAGCAGGGAGCTGAATCCTCCACATGCTTGCTCTGGTTTCCATGTCAAGTTTTCCTGATGTTGAGCCTGATTAGTGAATTTGTAACATGGAAGTGTGGAAATTAACGAGACAAGATTAATAAGATATTTAATAAGTATTAATTGCCATCAGTTGGCAATTTGCCACTGCTTAGTCAGAATCTTGCTAGACCACTTGTGGCAAGTATAAAAGATGGAGTGAGGTGATCTCGACATGACCATAGGCCTCGCTAGACTCATTGCCTGATTCTATAACACATCTTGCCATGGGGTACATTGCTCATATCTCGGTCAGAATCTGCCCAATGCCAGCCATTTCACCATCACTGCCTGCACATGTTTGTGTCATATAATTAAATGCATTAACTAGTGTTGCATTGTTTCCTTTTTTTGAGTTTATTTGAAGGAATCTAGATATGGTTATCTACAATGATATTGTGATTGGCTGTGAACAATTTTTCTACACTCCCTATTGGCCTTTGTATTGAACATTTGTTATCCATCCAATGTTACAAGAACACCGTGCCCTCTACTGGCCACCTAGAGTCATACAGCACGGAAACCAATCCTTTCCAACTTGCGCATGCTGTCCAAGTTTCCCACTAAACCAGACCCGCTTGGTCGATATCCCTCTAAACCTTTCCTATTTAGATGCACGTCCAAATACCTTTCAAAGTTTGTAACTGTATTTGCATCTAACACTTCTGGCAGTTCGTTCAACACATGAATCACCCTCTGTGTGAAAATGTTGCCCTCAAGGCCCTTTAAATTTTTCCCCTCTCACCTTAAATTTATGCGTTTTAGTTTTAAACTCCCCTACCCTCCTCACCCCTCAACTGCCTACACTCCAGGGAAACAAGTTCCAACATATCCAGCCTCTCTTTATAACTGAAGCCGTCCACTCCTGGTAACACCCTTGTAAACCTTTTCTGCACCATTTCCAACGTATTAAAAGACTTCCAACAGCAGGGTGACCCAAACTGTATACGGTACTCCAAAAGTGGCCTCATTAATGTCCTGTACAGCCGTAACATGATATCACACTCCCATTGCCAGTACTCTGGCCAATGAAAGCAAATGTGCCAAGTGCCTTCTTCACCACCCTGACTATCTGCAACACCACTTTTAAGGAACTATGTAACTGAACTCCTAGGTCTCACTGTTCAACAACACTCCCCAAGGCCCTACCATTAAATGTATATGTCCTGCCTTTGTTCATCTTACCAAAATGTAACAGCTAAATTTATCTAATCTGAGACATGCTTAAATAAAATCTGTGACTATACAGCTCCTGAACCATTTCAGTTAACGAACTATTAAACATCAGTGCAGTGCCTAAACTAGGAAGTGGCAATTAAAATATTTAATTCAACATCAAATCAATTACAGAAAGTAAACTATAATCAGGAAAAGAACAATTAGCCTATAAAAGCAACAAGAAAGCAAAGTTTTTTTTATTTCCCAAGCTTCATTTCTACTCATAAGAAATTAGGTTTCACATTAATAAAAAATATTTTTCAGCACCAGACATGTTGTTATGCAATAATTGCAATGTCCTGTTAGTGATTTTAGTTCATGTATCTCTGGACTTCAGCATATTTAGACCACACAATAGTTTTGAATGGGTGGCCAGATGTGTTGCTTTCATATTCTCAACATTTTTGGTGCAGTAAGGCATCTCAGACAGTGGCTTCCACATTTTCACATTTAACTGCACGTATGGGGGCAGGGGACTTAGCCATCCATTTCCAACATGTTATTCATATCACAAAATCTGGTCCAAAATAAATGTACCCTCTTTAGAAGCATAAATCAACACATGGTAAATAACTCTGCTTCTCTTTTTAAAAAGTACTGTATTTTATTATAATCTGTTTTCATTTCAGGCTTATAGCTTTTGTAGTTTGCTATTCTTATCAATGGGAAAGTGACAATTTACAAGATAGAGTCACCTTTAAGATGTTTATCAACACATAAAGAAAACAAATCTGATTTCCTGATCTCTCCATTTCAAGAACTTTGTAACTTTGTCCCTACCGTAGCTCCTGATCTCTGTCTTCGGTGGTCCTTTCAAACCTGAGAATCTCTGCTTCTATTTCGCGGGTCCTTTGAATGTATACATCTTCAAAATATAAGAATACAGGAAAAAAATCAACTTAGTGGGAGGGTCAATGTGATTGTTTTTAAATATGTAGCTTGCTGTTTCAGCTTATGTATTAAATTACTACAGAAACGTTACCTGGCAATTGTTTCTGAATGATAAGATTGGACTGCTCAATGGTCTCGGTCTTATTTTTTGTTAAACTATTCTTATATTGAATGTCACGCAAATCCTTTTCAATTGTCCCAAGTGAGTCATCAACAGTTGTTTGATACGTTTGAAAAAATTCAGCAACTCCACAAGTTGTGGGGCAGAATTCTCCCTAAATTGCCATGGCAGAGAGAAATTTCAGCAATGTTATATTTCCGACTAGAGAGCCACATTACTAATAATTGCAAGGGACTCAGTATGACAAATCATACTTACAAATCTGGCATCTAAGATACAGCAGGATTCACCTAATATAAACTGTAATAAAAGAAAAAAACAGAATGTCATCATATGTTCACAACAGTAAGACCAAACGTTTGTTAAAGCCTATCCATAAATTCACTTACAGCTTTAGCAGATGAAAATGCAAGTAGCAAAACTTGCAGGAAAGGTAAAACTTTTCCCTTTGCTCCTGACATGGTATGATGGAAGAAAAGTAGGTCCCAAATCACTGTGCAAGATGAATGAACTGACTGCAGGAGAGCAGCTTTATCTATTGACTCCCTGAGCTAACAGTTCACAATGATTGCCAAAGAGACATAGACCTAGAACACACAGTCGATCGGGTCATAACCTCTGACTCACACATGCTGTTGCAAATAATTAGGCAAGCGGAAGTATGTGTCAAAACGGACCACTAAATTTTTATTTCCACTTTGCTTCGTATAGAATTGAAATGCAGTAACATATTCAAGCTGCCAGCTAAATTAGGGTGGTTCACAACTTTAGGGCAAAATCCATAACATTGCTGTGAAAAGAAGTTTAACATTAAGTGATGTTCAGTGGCAGTACCCAAAGTTGGAAGACACACCGAACCAAAAAGTGGGAACAGGTGAACAGGTCAAAGAAACAAAGAAACAAAGAAACCTACAGCACAGGGACAGGCCCTTCGGCCCCCTAAGCCTGCGCTGATCAAGATCCTCTGTCTAACCTGTCATCTATTTTCTAACAGTCTGTGTCCATTTGCTCCCTGCCCATCCATGTACTGTCCAAATATATCTTAAAAGACGCTAACGTGTCTGGATCTACCACCTCCGCTGGCAACGCATTCCAAGCACCCACCACCCTCTGTGTAAAGAACTTTCCACGCATATCTCCCTTAAACTTTCCTCCTCTCACTTTGAACTCATGGCCCCTAGTAATTGAGTCCCCCACTCTGGGAAAAAGCTTTTTGCTATCCACCCTGTCTATACCCCTCATGATTTTGTAGACCTCAATCAGGTCCCCCCTCAATCTCCATCTTTCTAATGAAAATAATCCTAATCTACTCAACCTTTCTTCATAGCTAGCACCCTCCATACCAGGCAACATCCTGGTGAACCTCCTCTGCGCCCTCTCTAAAGCATCCACATCCTTTTGGTAATGTGGTGACCAGAACTTCAAACAGTACTCCAAATGTGGCCGAACCAAAGTCCTATACAATTGCAACATGACCTGCCAACTCTTGTAGTCAATACCCTGCCCAATGAAGGAAAGCATGCCATATGCCTTCTTGACCACCCTATTGACCTGCGTTGTCACCTTCAGGGAACAGTGGACCTGAACACCCAGAGCTCTCTGTTCATCAATTTTCCCTAGGACTTTTCCATTTACTGTATAATTCGCCCTTGAATTTGATCTTCCAAAATGCATCACCTCGCATTTGCCCACATTGAACTCCATCTGCCATTTATCTGCCCAACTCTTCAGTCTATCTATATTCTGCTGTAATCTCTCACAGTCCCCTTCACTATCAGCTTCTCCACCAATCTTAGTGTCATCAGCAAACTTGCTGATCAGACCACCTACACCTTCCTCCAGATCATTTACATATATCACAAACAATAGTGGTCCCAGCACAGATACCTGTGGAACACCACTGGTCACAGGTCTCCAATTTGAGAAACGCCCTTCTACTAGTACTCTCTATCTCCTATTGCATAGCCAGTTTTTTATCCATCTAGCTAGCACACCCTGGACCCCAAGTGACTTCACTTTCTCCATCAGCCTGCCATGGGGAACCTTATCAAATGTCGAACAAACCAAGCCTGAATGGGGATCAGAAATGATGGAGACTGGGCTATGGTAATAGCAAATGGGAATGATGGAACTAGGGAGTGCTGAGGATCAGGAGATGGCTAAACTGGGCAGTGGAGACGATAGAGACTGGATGATCGAGGCTGACGGAGAGAAGCAGGTGACAGGGAGTGGGGGTGATGGGGAGAATGAGGGCACAGGGAGAGGGGTTGATGGGGAATGGGGGTGATGAGGGTTAAGAAGGAAGGGGAGAGGAGGACACAGGGAGAGGTGGGACAGGCGAGTGGGGAGAAGAGGGAGAGAGGGGGCACAGTGAGTGGGGGTGATGGGTAGTGGGGATGGGGAGGGGGGGATGGGGAGAGGAATGGGGAGAGAAGGCGATGGGGTGAGTAGGCGAAGGAGTGTAACAGACATGGCCAATAGTAGGGGTGCGGAATGTTAGGGGTGGAGAGACACGGTGATGGGAACCAAGAGGGACGAGGAGTGGCAGCAATGGCGAGCAGTTGTGATGGAGACTGGCCATTAATTGGTTGGTGGTCTAAATAAACATTATAAAGAGATGTAAATTCAAAGCTGACTGATTGGACCATGGAGATGCAGCAAGCACTGTTCACTGTCAATCTCAGTCAGTTTATGAAACTCAGACCAAGCCTCTAGACAAACTTTGACACAGTTCTTCTGCTTGTACAGAATAGACTCCCATGAGTAAATATGTGCAGTTTATGGCAACACTAAGACTGATTAATTTAAATTCTTTCCCAGTGAAATTATTATCACAGTCAGGTCTTTTTTTCAGTAAATTCTGTCAAAAAGCACAATCACGTCTAATTTCGGAAACAGATTGGGTATAATTGGCAGGCTGCCTCCTATTGACAGGAACGTGTTAGAGAAAACGGGCACTGCAGATGCTGGAGAATCCGAGATAACAAAGTGTGGAGCTGGATGAACACAGCAGGCCAAGCAGCATTTTAGGAGCACAAAAGCTGACGTTTCGGGCCTAGACCCTTCGTCAGAAAAGCTTTTCTGACGAAGGGTCTAGGCCCACAACGCCAGCTTTTGTGCTCCTAAGATGCTGCTTGGCCTGCTGCGTTCATCCAGCTCCACACTTTGTTATCCAAGGAAGGTGTTATTTGATTCGGTCTGCCAGTCACTAGGATGTATAGCCTACATACCTGGCAATACATCAACACTGAAATTCAAATACCACATTATTCATTTGTAATGCAAGCAGAACAACTTTTTTGACTTGACGACAGCATCAAGGTGCTGTTGAACATCGTAGGCTTCCTGCAATGCAACGGCACGAGGTGGTGAATTTTGCCTGTTGCTCAAACTTCTGTGATACCCTTCCCTCTCAGGATAGCCTGAGGTTGGCACGGTACTTTTCTGGGCAAAAATTGAAGGCCATCAGACTCTTTATGAGTTAATGCAACATACAGTGAGTAAGGATTTGAACACGGTCACCACTATTCTATGGGACATCTTTGTTAGCTCTAATTTCAACATCAGTCTAACAGAATGAGTATAGGGCTAGGGCCCCGTTCATGAAGTTACCAAAAAAGGTTGATCTTGCAATGCCTGGAACAGTAGGAATCAAAACACATGTGTTGACAAGTGAATGTAGCCTTGCTGGAGATGGGAATAGAGAATGCGTTGGCAGATTTTACAACTAATATGTTAAGTAATAGGAGCTTATTTGATCAGTCCACTTCAACAGGAAATCTGAGCACAGGATGGAATTTACGAAGGTCTGTAAAGAATTTCTCTGATGCAGACATAAATTCAAATATCTCAAATATGTCATCCACATAACAGAAATGTGCTAGGAGTAGGAGATTGATTGCCATTCTATTGAAGGTGCGTTTTCATGACAATGTCAGCAAGAGCTGGGCTTAGAGGGAATCCTGTAGCAATGTCATCTATTTGAGCATTTGGAAGTGAACTCAACTGCGCGAGCTGCTAAATTGATGAACTCAGTGAAACTAGTCTGCACCCTATCTGTGTTGAGGAAGTGATGGATGCAGGTATAGTTACAATGTTTAGAAGACATTTAGATAAGTACATGAATAAGAAAAGTTTGGATGGAATTCTGAGGAAAGGTCACTGGACTCGAAACGTTAATTCCGATTTTTTCTTCACAGATGCTGCCAGACCTGCTGAGCTTTTCCAGCAACTTCTGTTTTTGGACCCTAGCACCATCTGAGCATAGGCCTGGTTATTCTGTCCCTTTAGTCTCAGATGGAGGATTCTCATCCATCCTTCATTTCAAGATAGCGGCAGAGTGCAGTGCAGCATATGGGCTCCTGCCCGGATCTCATCTGCTGTGTCCGCTTTTACTTCGTTCACAGCTTTCTTTGTCCTACTTCAATCTACTTACCTTCTGCAGAGAGAGCAGTGGCTTCTTGGTGCCCAGTGCACATGAGGCAAAGTCCTTCCAGATGGTGGCAGTCGAGGGAGTTGACTTTACTGTGGTGGTGCTCGAGCCCAGCATGGGGGTGGGGGGGAGATCGAGCCCAGTGTGGTGGGGGGAGATTGAAGCCCAGTATTGGGGATGGGGAGATTGAGCATGGCATGGGGGGGGCGGTGATCAAGCCCAGCGAGGAGGGGGGCAGGGAGATTGAGCCCAGCATGGGGTGGGGAGGAGATTGAGCTCAGTGTTGGGGGTGAAGACTGAGCCCAGTGTTGGGTTGGGGGGGTGGTGATCGAGCCCAGCATGGGGGGGGAGATTGAGCACTGTGCGGGGTGGGGAGATCGAGCTCAGTGTTGGGGGGGAAGATTGAGCCCAGTATGGGGTGGGGGGGAGGAGATTGCGTTCAGTGTTGGGGGGGGTGGGGAAGATTGAGCCCTGTGTGGGGTGGGATGATTGAGCCCAGCGTGAGGTGAGGGGGGAGGAGATTGAGCTTAGAGATGGGGGGGAGGTTTGAGCCCAGTGTGGGGAGTGGGTGGAGATTGAGCCCAGCATGGGGTGGGGGGGTAGGAGATTGAGCTCAGTGGTGGGGGGGAAATTGAGCCCAGTGTAGGGGGGAGATTGAGCCTAGCGTGGGGGAGATTGTGCCCAGCACTGGGGGGTGGGGGGGTGCGAGATGGCTGGCCGGGAGGGAGCACGGGGGAAAGGGAGCCTAAGGTCTCCAGCATCTGTGGCAATGTCAAGCGGGGAGAACGAGACCTTGTGGGGAGTGTGAGCCCAACATGGCTAAGTACTTACGAAGGGCCTATCATGTTGAACTTTTAACTTTACGTCTTTTAACTTTATACTTAGAAAGACTTTAATGTTTAATTTTTAACATTATTTCCTTATTTTTCTACTTTGTGCATACGTTTTTGTACTTAGACGTGTTTGTACCTAAAACGGGGCTGGGAACTGCCACGTTGTACGTTTTTCACAGTATTCCTGTATCCCGTACTTGAGTACACATGACAATAAAATCTAATTCTAACTCTTCTAATTCATTTCGAGTCATAGTCATAGAGTCATGCAGCACAGAAACAGAACTTTTGGTCCAGCCAGTCCAGAATCCCAAACTAAACTAGTCCCACCCATTTTCACTTGGCCTATTTCCCTCCAAACATTTCTTATTCATGTACTTATCTAAATTTATTTTAAACATTGTAACAGTACCTGCATCCACTACTTTCTCAAGAAGTTCAGGATTTTTTAAAATTTGCTTTTATATCATATTAGTTTTAGTTTTACATTATTTGTGCTCTCACTTCCTGCAGATTCACCAGAGTAACATGGGTTTCCAGAAGAGAAAAATGATTGTGAAAAACAGGGTGAGATCCAAGCAACACGCCCAATGAGGTTGTGCTATCTTGTTGTGTCACAGCAGAATGCTGTCACTGTAGATTTGGGTACATTGGTACTTCCATCTGAGCAGCAACCCCAGCTGCCCCAATCTATTCTCTCATTCACTTTCCTGCCCAATGCTGCTAACCTTACCAAACATAACCATGCCTGCAATACTGAACCTTTTAACACTGCCAGTAGATTAGTTCTTACAACTGAAAGTTACAGCTTAAATTCCAAAGTTCCCAGCCTTAAGCGAGGTTACAACAACCAGTTAGAGCATAATTAATCAAAGAAGCAGCTCATGCCAGTTCGTCTGTAAGTGGGACAGCTAGACCTTCTGTATTAGAAGCATATAAATGCAACTAGCTAACCCTACACTCAAGATCAGAGGGACCTTAATGTACGAGTCCGCAAATTTCTGAAGACAGTAAAGCAGGTAAATAATGCATTTGGAATGTTTGCCTTTAATAAATGATGTACAGGGTACATAAGGTTGATCCAAACAGTATAAATTGCTGGGCAGGTACTGTGTGTATCTTGGTCACCATATTGTAGGAAGGATGTGAATGAATCAGAGAGACTGCAGGGAAGATTTACCAGAACGCTGCATGGGGCCTGAGCAAGACAGAAGATTGGATAAGCTGGGGTTATTTTCTTTGGAGCAGTGAAGTCTGAGTGGGGTCTGACAGCTTTGTATAAGGTTATAAGGGACACGGACAGAGTGGATAGGAAGATATATTTTCCATTGATAGAGGGGTCAATAACCAGGGACATAGATTTAAGGTAAAAGAATGTCAAGAGGGGAGATAAGGAGAATGGTTTTTCCTGGCAGAGTGGTGGGAGATTTGAACTCCATGTCTGAAAGGGCAGTTGAGCTTGTAATGTTAAAGAAATATTCAGATATTCACTTGCATTTTTGTAGCTTCCAGGGAAATGGGCCAAACGTTAGAAATGGGCTCAGTGTGGTCAGATCGTTGACTAGGCCAAATATGATAGCCCCCTTCAGTGCTGCAAACGAGTCCATAAGCCTATTTGCTTTTACCAGGTAATTGTGAGTTATAAAATTGTTGAAAATGACCAATTCTGTCACAGTGAAACCATGGTGTGCCACCAGATGGTCATTCTTATCATCTGCAATGCCACGGTTCGTCAAGTTGTCAATCCTTCAAAATGGTGCTTTCCGCCTTTTCCTAACTTTGGCAGGCTCCTTATTTTTTTATTTGGTGGGCACTAGCCAACTGAAAGGCTCAGGCTAGAGCCTTAAAGACATTCCAAATCCTACCTTGGTTGCACACTCCTCTCAGTCTGCCTCATATTCAGGACTGCCTGCTCTGATGTTAAGTTTCTCTAGGTTGCAAAAAAATCAGGGAGTTTTGTCATTGAGGATGCCACTTTCAAAGTGCTATATCTGTATGAACTGGCCAATCTATTTAAAACAAAATGAAGAGGTTTGCCACTGCCCCTGGCTTCTAGGATTGCTGTTGGCCCAGGCATATTCAATAATAAGGTTCTTCTTGGGTCTAAAATGGGTGTCAACTGATGACCAGACTGAAAATCTACTGAAATTTAATCAACGCCTTACGTGGTAAGGATTTAATTAGAAATGGTGTCATTGTATCTCAAAAAGTATTGACCTGGAGCAGGCTGCTGCTTCAAATGGTGATGATGGATTTCTTTAACTAGATGGATTAGAGAAGTAGCGGCTGTCTCCCATGCTAAAATGAAGGCTCAGAGCATAGTTGATCAAAGTGTTTAAAAAAATCACAAAGAATCTTGACATAGTTGATAACAAGAAACAGTCCCTGTTTGAAGAAGCATATTTGTACATAATGTACAAGCTGACTTGCTGTCGTCATATGACTGCTGTATCTGCTCTAGCTTGCTTTCACTTTATTGTTGGCAGCCTATACTTAACATTAGGAGTCGGATGCTGATACTGAGAAAATTTTGAGCTCTAAGGGAGCTAGCTGCTGTTAAAGAAAATTGTTAAAAATGCATTCTGCAACCTTGGCATGTTGGTTGAGTAAGATTGACTGTAAAGTTTCTATTTTCTGCTGCTGTGAAAATGAAAGGTGATATGAAAAAGCACTGGATTTTCTTTCTGCTTTCACTGGTAGTACTATGAAATAGTTCCAGATAAATAAAAAGACTGAATAAACAACAGTAACAGCCATGTACTTAGTGCTATAGAAAGAGTGCTGCAAGCTGTACTGTAACCTAAACCTCACTCAATAGTAGAGAACACCGACAGGAAAGGTTTTGAAGGCATTGAAGACATACTTGGACCAACATATTGATAAAAATGGGAAGGATGTGTAATATTGGGAAAGCAGTGGCCCAACTGCAAGAAACTGAATCATATTGCTTGCAAGTGTTTAGCTAAGACATAAAGCAATTCGAAAATGTGGCTGCTAGAGTCAATGACTTTGATGAATCATTCTCCACTGAGCAATATGTTGGCATCATTGGGTCCAAAGTAAATAATAATATGACAAATGTATTGGGACTGTGCACATGTGAGGTGCCAGGTGGACACTAGTGTTTTGTGGAACACCATGTGTTTCACAGTCCTGTGTAAAGTGGCTCAAGGTTGTGAATGCAAAAATGAAGACCTTAAAGCTAAGGTTCACCATAGAACAAATTTGTCGCAAGAGGACCAATGACGCTGACAGCCTATTGCAGTGCAACATCAAAGACTTGCAGTTTGAGATAGCAGCCATTAAGTAAGATCATTTGAAACACACCCAAAACATGAACTTGTAATGTTAAATATGTTAAAAGAGAATTGCTGCATTTCACATCCCATTGTCAGCTCAAAAGATCTTTAGAGTTTACAAAGATGTTACAACTTGCTTTAAATGACTTCCTGGTGAATATCAACTCAAAGTGAACGAGATTGTGAGATTACCTCAGCAATCTGACAGCTGCCAGCTGTAATCGAATCTCTCGGAGCTCTTTACAATGTTAAAACAAATATGGATGTAAGCAAGTGTTACGGCCGCAGTGAAATAATGAACAGTTAGAAACGTTAACTGATTGAATGAGATGAAAGGAATGTTGATATTTGTATTTCTTTCCAGTGTAGCGCTGGTCAAAAATTGGGAAGCAGGGAAGGTGATGGCCTAGTGGTATTATTGTTGCACTGTTAATCCAGAGACCCAGCTAATGTGCTGGGGAGCTGGGTTTGAACCCTGCTATGTTAATCTAATTTTTAAAAAGTCTATTGATGACCATAGATCCATCGTCAATTGTTTTAAGAACCAGCTGGCTCACTAATGTCCTTCAGGGAAGGAAACTGCCAGCCTGACTTGATCTGGCCTACATGTGACTCCAGATGCATAGTAATGTGGTTGACTCTTAACTGCTCTCTGAGATGGACAATAAATGCTGGCCTAGCCAATGATTCTCACACCCCATGAATGAATAAAAAAAATACGGTTTACATTGGTGTGCCTAAAGTGTTTAACATTTAATTTTCTTACACTGTGGGCCTCAGCAGCCACAGCTGATCTGCTGGAGATTTACTGACTGTCTCTCTGCTTTACCTCTCATGGCTTAGGCAGGTGTCCCCCTATGTCCAGTAACCTAGAGGTTTCCAGCCTGCTGGGCATTGGGGGTGGGGCAGTCTCCTGTATATCCTCAGTGGGAGCAGGCGGAATAGTTTGGGGGCCTGGCGGATAGGGACATGATATGTATAAGGGTTCTCAGGAGCATCCAAAGAAGGCTGGCATTCCTCATTCCTGAGATTGAGAGGATGGGGCACTGGAGAAGAGGCAATGTCCCTCAGCATCCTCTCACCAAGCCATGGCACCAAGACAAAGTGTGGGCAGAATTGTCTGGCTTCACTCTATTTCGGCATCTCTGCCGGATGTTCTACTGCTTCCCCTCAATGGTCATCACCAGCTCACGAATCCAGAGGCTTGTCATCTATACTGGGCTCAGCACAGGCCTGTTTCCCAACTGTGCTCTGAGTGTCAGAGACCTCCTCCTCTAGCTGAAGGCCCATGGCATCACTGAACTCCCCAGCATGTGATCCTTGAGTCTGCACCAACACATCAGCAATGAAGAGAACAGAATCTGCACTGCTGCAGGGTGTGGTGGAATGCCTTGATGTTGCTGCAAAAAGGTGACTTTTTTTTATGCTCTTCACGTTGCACTCATCAGGTCAATTCAGAAGAAGTATTAAAGGAAAATCGATATATATATATGCTGTATGAGAGGAAAGTGATGATTGGTGGTTAAGCAGACACTTACTGTTCAAGGCATTTCTATGGATAGTGCACCCATTAATGATGACTGATAGTTAACTGCCAAGTTTTGTTTCAATTTTAAACCAGGCGGAGTGATCCAGAGATAGTAGGAACTGCAGATGCTGGAGAATCTGAGATAACAAGGTGTAGAGCTGGGGGAACACAGCAGGCCAAGCAGCATCAGAGGAGCAGGAAAGCTAACATTTCAGGTCTAGACCCTTCTTCAGAAATGGGGAGGGGAAGGGGGTTTTGAAATAAATAGGGAGACGAGGAGGCGGATAGAAGATGGATAAGGGAAAAGATAGGTGGAGAGGAGACGGACAGGTCAAAGAGGCAGGGATGGAGCCAGTAAAGGTGAGCGTAGGTAAGGATTTAAGGAGGGGATAGGTCAGTCCAGGGACGATGGACAGGTCAAGGTGGCAGGATAAGGCTAGTAGGTAGGAGATGGGGGTGAGGCTTGAGGTGGGAGGAGGGGTTAGTGGGAGGAAGGACAGGTTAGGGAGGTGGGGATGAGCTGGGCTGGTTTTGGGATGCAGTAGGGAGAGGGGAAATTTTGAAGCTTGTGAAATCCACATTGATACCATTGGGCTGCAGGGTTCCCAAGCGGAATATGAGCTGCTGTTCCTGCAATCTTTGGATGGCAACATTGTGGCACTGCAGGAGGCCCAGGATGGACGCGTCATCTGAGGAATGGGAGGGGGTGTTGAAATGGTTCGCAACTGGGAAGTGCAGTTGTTCAGTGCGAACTGAGCGGAGGTGTTCTGCAAAGTGGTCCCCAAGCCTCCGCTTGGTCTCCCCAGTGTAGAGGAAGCCATAACAGAAACAGCGGATACAGTATACCACATTATCAGATGTGCAGGATAACATTTGCTTCATGTGGAAAGTCTTCTTGGGGCCTGGGATGGGGGTGAGGGAGGAGGTGTGCGGGTAGGTGTAGCACTTCCTGTGGTTGCAGGGGAAGGTGCCGGGTGTGGTGGGGTTGGAGGGGAGTGTGGAGTGGACAAGGGAGTTCAGGAGAGAGTGATCCCTCTGGAAGGCACATAAGGGTGGGGAGGGAAAATGTCTTTGATAGTTGGGTTGGGTTGTAGATGGCAGAAGTGTCAGAGGATGATGCATTGGACCTGGAGGTTGGGGGGGTGGTGTGTGAGGATGAGGGGGATTCTGTGTTGGTGGTTATTGCAGGGAGTGGGTGTGAGGGATGAGTTGCGGGAAATGCGGGAGGTATGGTCAAGGGCTTTTTCGACAATAGAGGGGGTGAAGTTTCGGTCATTGAAAAATGAGGACATCTGAAATGTTCAGGAGTGGAATGCCTCATCCTGGGACCAGATGCGCCGGATATGAAGGAATTGGAAATGGGGATGGCATTTTTGCAGGAAGGTGGGTGGGAGGAGGTGTATTCTGGGTAGCAGTGAGAATCGGTGGGCTTGAAATGGACATCAGTTTCAAGGTATTTGCCAGAGATGGAAACAGAGAGTTCCAGGAAGGAGAGAGGGGAGTCAGAGATGGTCCAGGTGAACTTAAGATTGGGGTGGAAGTTGTTGGCGAAGTGGGTGAACTGTTCAGCTCCTCATGGGAGCATGTGGTGGCACCGACACAGTCATCAATGTAATGGAGGAAGAGGTGGGGTTTAGGGCCAGTGTAGGTACAGAAGAGGGATTGTTTCACGTAACCTATAAAGAGGCAGGCATAGTTTGGCCCATGCGGGTAACCATGGCCACCCCCTTTGTCTGTAGGAAGTGGGAGGAATCAAAAGAGAAGTTGCTGAGTGTGGGGATGAGTTTGGTTAAGCTGATGAGGATGTCAGTGGAGGGGGGCTGGTCGGGCCTGCGGGACAGGAAGAAGCGGAGGGTCTTTAAGCCATCTGCATGGGCAATGCAGGTGTATAGGGTAAAAATGAGGCATTGGGGACTGGGGAATTGGACATTTTGGAGGAGGTGGAGGGCGTGGGTGGTGTCACGGACATAGGTAGGGAGTTCCTAGACCAAGGGGGAGAAAATGGAGTCCAGATAGGTGGAGATCAGTTTGGTAGGGCAGGGGCAGGTGGAGACAATGGGTCGAACAGGGAAGGCGGGTTTGTGGATTTTGGGAAGGAGATAGAAGCTGGGGGTGCGGGGTTGGGGGACAATGAGGTTGGGGGCTGTGGGTGGGAGGTCACCTGAGGTGACGAGGTTGTGGATGGTTTGGGAGATGATAGTTTGGTGGTCGGGCATGTGGTCATGATCCAGGGGGCGGTAGGAGGTGGTATTGTATAGTTGGCGTCTGGCCTCGGAGAAGTAGAGGTCAGTGCCTCATGCTACAACTGCTCCTCCCTTGTCTGCGAGTTTTATGCTGAGGTTGCAATTGGATCGGAGGGAGCGGAGGGCTGCACGTTCTGTGGGGGGGTGGTTGGAGTGGATGAGAGGGGTGGAGAGGTTGAGGCGATTGATGCCCTGATGGCAGTTGGAGAAGAAGAGGTCGAGGGAGGGTAGGAGGCCTTGGGGTGGTGTCCATAAGGAGGGTGTCTGTTGGAGGCGGGAGAAGGGGTCAGTAGAGGGAGGGTTAGGCTCACTATTAAAGAAGTAAGCATGGAGGCGGAGGCGGCAGAAAAACTGCTCAATGTCCAAACATGAGCGGTATTCGTTGATGTGTGGGTAGAGGGGACCAAAGGTGAGCCCCTTACTGAGGACTGACCGTTCGTCATCAGTAAGGGGGAGGTTCGGTGCGATAGTGAAGACTCAGCAGGGTTGGGTGCTCCTGTCTCCTCTGATCCGTATTATTTAAGGCCTGAGAAAAACCAGTCACCTGTTTCGTTGAACTGGAAAAGATGCAGTTTGTGTACATGACAGCAAAATAGGTGACAGCCAATCTCTGATTCAGCATTTATCTTGTTTCTTTCAGCAATATTCAAGTTCTGTACTACAAAACGATGACAGACAAGCCTTCAGTGAGGAGCAATGTGATGTATATATTCCCCTGGTTCAGAAGAAAGGTCAATGATCTGTGGCCTGTGAGCTGCTTCGTCTTTAGTTCCTTTTCAGATGAAGGAAGAACCATGTCAGAGTGAGAGAGACAATAGCACCAAGTTGGAATTAGTACAATAAGGCAGGTGCAATGAGGTGGCAGACAATAATTGCACATGAGGCATGTCACAATTGGCAACTAATCTTGTGCATGATGGCTCTGTGCATCAGCAAGCTTACGATGCTAACTCGCACTCATACGGGCAGGAACCATTGAGTAGGCAGTGGCTCTCATCCTAGCAGTGTGCAAGAGACCATTCGTCCTCTTAAGGCATTATGTCCAATCTCATCACCAGTTGGCATGGGCACGGACCACTAGACACTCCTCATTTAAGAATATTAGAAATAAAACCAGGAGTGGGCAATCTAGCCCCTCAAGCCTGCTTTACAGTTCAATGAGATCATGATTGAGCTTTTCATGGTGTCAGCCCCGCTTCCCAACTCACTAACCATAACTCTTAATTCCTTTGCTGTTCAAAAAAATATCTATCTTTGCCTTATAAACATTCAACAAGGTAGTCTCAAATGCTTACGTAGGGAATTCCATAGATTCACAAGCCTTTGGGTGAGGGAGTTCCTCCTCAACTCAGTCTTAAATGTGTTCCCCCTAATTTTGAGGCTATGTCCCCTGGTTCTAGTTTCACCCCACTGTGGAAACAAACTCCTAGCTTCTATCATATCTATTGCTTCATAATTTTATATGTTTCAATAAGATTCTCCCTCATTCTTCTGAATTCCAGTAAGTATAGTCCCAAACTATTCAATTTCTCCTCAAACCAGCCCTCTCCACTCTGGAATCAACCTAGTGAACCTCCTTTACACCCCCTCAGTGCCAGTACCTCCTTTCTCAAGTTTGGATGCCCCTGTTTCCTCTTGTTGCCATCCCTTGCAAACAGTATATCCCATCTCTGCAAGTCAACCTGCAGGAGAACCTTTAGGTTCATTT